>NC_063333.1:111105241-111143034 GCF_021869965.1 Rhincodon typus | reverse complement strand
GGCTCCATCCCCGCCTCTTCGACCTGTTTGTTTCCTCTCCTCTATCCATCTTCTACCCACCTCCCACTCTCTCCCTGTTTATTTCAGAACCCCCTTCCCCTCCCCCTTTTCTGATGAAGGGTCTAGGCCCGAAACATCAGCCATGCTGCTTGGCCTGCTGTGTTCATCCAGCTCTGTACCTTGTTGTCTTTGAAATGAATGTGGTTTGAGGCCTTTTTCAAAGAGTTGGTGGCAACGGGCTACCTTAAACAGCCCTTGCCCAGTACCACTTACCACAAATACCATAGGGTTCCTGGCAATGTTCATCTGGGAACATATCACTGCACCAAATCCAATTTACTGACCAACCCCCCCCCCCCCCCCCCGCTCGCTACCTTGATTTGCCTCTTTATTTGGCAGGGCCAGATTTTCAAATGTTCGTTTTTTTTTTCAAATGCCACTATGGTCTTCCCACTATATCTATCCTCCTTTTTCTCGACCCCTGCTTCACATTGGCACTCATTTTAATTTGACCTCCTTGTGTATGCCCGTAGTTACTGTGTCATGCCTTCAACTGCTTATGGGCCTACATGGGAATTCTCTCCCTATTTTCCTTTCTAATTCCTTCCTTTAACTACTTTTTATAGTTCTCAAATGCTTTCTTTTGCCAAGCTTTAAATCCTCTGTCCCAAAATCTTTGTACAGACAGAATGTACAAAGTGGAAATTGCACTTTAAATGTGTTTAATTCAGAAGCTCCTTCACCAACAGCACACTTATTCCATGCCACCTTTGGTATAGTCTGTCTTGGATCTAATGTTGGGAAGTTTTTATTTTGAGGTCGTTTTAGGGGTTGCTGAGGTTTACTACATAACATGTGTGAACATAGGGTTTTTGTTCGTACACAGGATAAGAATGACTGTGATTATTGATTAAACACCTAACTAACCTTTTCCATTTTACCTGCTGACCTCCTCATTGCTACATAATCTGATTTTTATCTTCAAAGGATAGATGAGCCACAATTTGGGGCCAACAAGGTGACTGCAGAACATTAGTTTCTGTACAACCATACCCAATGCCTCCTGTTCATTTTTAGTGATTTTTTTTTTAAGTTGTGCTGCATGTGAGTCAAGTGCTTTGACGTGTAAATGAGGCTGTTTTGTGTGACTATTTATCTTGTGACACGCTGGCTAATATTGTCTTGTATTCAACTGTTGGGTTTCAAAAGATCATGTGATGCATAGAATTTTGTTTTTCTTTTGAAGGATTGTAGAAAATTTCTCAATTCATTAAATGAAAGCCTTCACAGTAAGAGAAGGTAAGATCCTCACTTGGACTTAAAATGTAAGAAACATAGCCTTGATGGATATTTAATATAATATTTTGTCTTCGTTACCATGGAATAAAGAATGAATAGCTGGCTACTTTTGAGGTTCAGGTTTGTATTCATTTCAGGTTAGTGTTTGAACTATTTATTGTGTAAGATGTATGATAACTTGGGTGAATTGTCTATCAGTCAACATAAGAAATTATGTAGCCTCTGCTACTCTTACTCCCATATTCTTCCTCCCAAACACACCTGAAGATGCTGCAATTGACCATGTGTATGTAAGCCTACAGGCAACATTTTGGGCAGAGTGTTTAAAATAACTATTGATTTTATTGTATGACTGTTAATGTATTATTACGCAGATATTTCACTAAAAGCAATTAATCTTTTTTCCAATCGATATGATCGTTGGACAAATCCCTGTAAAAGATATTCAGAAATTACTGTCAATAGCATACATGATAGTTTACTTCTGGTGTCCTGCAGTTGATCCATGACATCCACCCAATTTACATGCTGTTTGTCATCATTGCCTGAAGACACACATTCGTTTTCATGTACACTAATGACACCCACCTCCACCTCACCAGTATCCTTTTTTTGACTTCTCCTCCACAATATTACAAGTCTGCTTATCTGAGATAGTAGGAACTGCAGATGCTGGAGAAAATTTTTCTGATGAAGGGTCTAGGCCCGAAACATCAGCCTTTCTGCTCCTATGATGCTGCTTGGCCTGCTGTGTTCATCCAGCTCTACACCTTGTTATCTCAAAGTCTGCTTATCTGGCCAGTTATTGTATGAACAGAATTTTCCACTAACTACATATTGGTAAGATCAAAATCATTATTTTTGCTTTTCATCTGCACCTATTCAGTAGGTACCAATTACAAGTTTCTATGGAAGTAGTCTCCAGTTAAACCAGCCTGTTCGTAACCTTTCTGACCTTTTGTATTGTAATTGTGCCATCATGGATTACTTAAATTGCCTATCTGTTTCTGCTCAACTACTACAACATTTGTGTATCAGGTTCAGTTCAATTTGTTTGTTGGTGTTCCAGCTGGAATGTCAGGCTTCCAAGAATTCCCTGGCATGTCTGTTTGGCTTATGCGATTTATGGATGTGTTGTCCCAGTCGAATTAGTGCCCTTCTTTGTCAGTGTGTATTGAGACCAGTGAGAATTGGTTGTGTCCCTTGGTGTCTTGTTGGTGTTTGTGTATCCTTTTATTGCCCATTTTCTTCCAGTTTGGCCAATGTAATGTTTCTAGCAGTCCTTGCATAGTATTTTGTATATTACATTACTTTTATTGGTTGTGGGTATGAGGTCCTTTCTGTTTGTTAGTAGCTGTCACAGGGTGGTTATTGGTTTATGGGTGACCCTGATAGCTGGAGTTTGAGTTGTCTTGTGGTCATCTTTGGTTTGGTTTGTCCCTGATGTACAGCAGGGTGACTAGGTGTCTGACCGTGTTGTGTCGTCTTGTTGTGGTTTGTCACAACCAACCACCCCAGCAAACCAAGGCATATAAATAACAAGCGCAACAGAAGACCAATGCTTCACTGGAGGCGCACTGACTGTCACCTAACAACAGGGTGACAAAATGTCTGCAATCAAACACACCGAGCAAGTCTGCAACCTCATCCACAACCTAAGCTACAAATCTTCTCCAAAACTTTAAGCAGTGTGTACTATCTACAAGATGCACTTCAGAAATTCACCAAACATCCTCAGGCAGCATCTTCCATCTAGAAGGACAAGGGCACAGATATATGGGAACTGCACTGCCTTCAAGTTCCCCTCCAAGCCACTCACCATCCTGACTTGGAAATATATTGCCATTCCTTCACCGTCACTGGGTCAAGATCCTGGAATCCTCTCCCTAATGACATTGTGGGTGAACCCACAACTGGTGGACTGCAGTAGTTCAAGCAGGCAGTTCACCACCACCTTTTTAAGGGCAACTAGGTGTGTGTGTGTTAATTGATTACCTGTAGTTAGAGTCTAATTACTTGTAATAAATGGTCGTCAAGTCCAAAACCTGCTCCATGCTTTGTCAACCTGAGACTTAAAAAGTCAAATACATTCAAATCTTTGCACGCATTTTTAAAATCTTTAACTTTTAGTAACCACAGCAGGAATAAGTTTTTGATTTCTAACTAACCCAGAGTGTCATGACAATAAGCATGTTCCTTTTGATCTAGTACTATCTGACCCTGTTATCTGTGGAGTTTAGAAGTGTCAGAGGTGACTTAATTATAACATAAAAGATCCTGAGAGGGCTTGACCAAGTGGATGTTTCTTCCTGTGGAAGGATCTAGATCTTGGGGTCAGTTTGAAAATAGTGTCATCCATTTAAGAATGTGTGGTTTATGTCTCTGGAATTCCCTTCCTCAAAAAGCAGTGGATACAGGATTTTTAAGGCAATTCTTGATTTACCTTTCATCCTCTTGGTAATCAGGCATATGCAGGAAAGAGTTGAGGTTAAAATTAGCCATGATCTCATTGAATGGCAGAACAGGCTCAAAGACCTTTTAGCGGGCTACTCTTGTTCTATGTTCATGCTATCTGACCTAATATCCCCTTGTGATCTTACACACCCTGGATCAGGTGGGACTTTGAACCTGGCCCTGACATCAGGGGTGGTACAGTAGCTAAGTGGTTAGCACCGCTGCGCCTCACTGCCAGGGACCTGGATTCAATTCCACCCTTGGGTGTCTGTCCGTGTGGAGTTGGCATGTTCTCTGTGTCTGTGTGCATTTCCATTGGGTGCTCTTGTTTCCTCCTGTCCAAAGATGAGCAGGTTAGTTGAATTATCATGGTAAAAGCACAGGTTGCAGGGATGGCAGGAAACTCTTTGGAGGGCAGTGCAGGCTCGGTATGCTGAATGACCTTTTTTTTTCTGCTCTGTAGGGATTCTGATTCTACTACCACTGCTCCATAAAAGGCCTTCAAAGATTGTTTAGACATTTTCTAATCAACCTGCTCACACACATTTTACAAACCTCAGAAGCTGGTGGGACTTGACCTGCGTCTCCTGGACCAGAAGCCAGGACATCACTACTGTGCCACAAGAGCCCATTGTCAAAATAAAGCTACAAATTTTAAATTAAGCATTTTGTTGCATGGAGTAAGCTTGTATTGAGTTTAGAAAATCAATGGATCAATAAATCATTGAATAACCTTTTCTAAATTCTTCAACTAAAAGTAGATAGAGAAAACTTTGTACTGAGAGAATTAAGTGGAAGCAACTTTAAACCTGGTGCTGGATTGTTTAGGTGTGATGTGGGAAGTGCTCGCTGACTAGGCGTAGTGTGGTTAGAAAATCTGAAACATTTCCTTACAATACCTCCTCACCCCCTCTTCAAAATTTAAAGCTATTGAGCATAAGCCAATTTCAAAACTCAATCTGTCAATCTATGGCAAGGGCCACTTAAGTGCTATGAAGCCAAGGTTGCTAGATCTGAATTGTATGCGACATGATTCATTAATTTCTATTTAAAATTCACTTGATCTTTCATCTGATTTTGCAGAGTTTATACCTATCCATGCAATTCTGCATTCCTCGATTTGAATGAGGTAAGGCTGTTTTAATTATTTTTCAGTCATGCATGAATGTTCCTGCGATTTAATTTCTCCAAATTAGTAATTTGAAAATCCATTTGGCGCACTCTTTGCCTTCAGATTTTGACTATTCTGTGCCTGGAAAAAAAAATCATCAGGCTTATGGTGTCTCTTAATTTTGAGCTAAAGTTCAAAATCAAGCTATTATCTCCATTTATTTTTTCTTTGTCAGGTTGTGTTAACCTGTGACTTAAATAATTGTCACTGTTTGAAAAAAGGTGCGGTGTTCCTGTACTTGATCAATATAGACTCCTCTCACTACAATGGTGGGGATTATCCATTTTTGGTCTGAGACTGTTTATCTATAATTGATATTGAACTTAAAACTATAATTCCGAGTTCAGATTCTGCACCGTTCATTAACAATACTTCAAACTTGCTCACAGTTGCTTCACTGTTTATCTATAAGCTCCAGGTGCCCTGTACAGAGATCTCTTAAATTCAAGCAACACTTCTAGGGGGAAAAAACCCTAGAAATTAAATAGCAGTGTTTGTTTGGTTACAGTAAATTCTGGCCTCTGTTCCCAAATCATGATTGGAAGCAAAGTGAAGTGCCAAAGGAAAGATTAAACAAGACAAGTGAACATTTTTTTTGTGTGGACTTCCCTACAATAACTAAAATACAAAGGAATATTGTTTTATGCGTAAATGTAAATCTCAACACCGAAGCAGGTTTGTTTCATCCAACCTAAGTAGTAAAGCTCAATACCTGTTGATTTCATGTTCTTCTTTTAATTTTTATTTCAAAAATGTACTTAGAATTTATGAATAAACTGTTCCATACGGACTTCACCAAAACAAAGGTGGAATTTGACATACTTCATTAGGGCTTCAATCCAGTTGCCACCACAAAGGCAATTGCTAATGAAAGGAAATTCCTTTTCTTTCCCATTAAAGCAAAAAAAATTGACAGGTCCTTGTAATGTAATGTCTGCTGGAAAAGACCTTGGACAGTGGTCTTTCCCTACTATGCCTTGGCAGCTATCCCAAGCTTTAGTGTCCCTCAGCAAATAACCTTAGAGTTTGTGTCAGTTGGCACAGGCACCCATGTAAATGAAGTTTTTAGAGGGAAATAAAAATCAACCAGATTTCTGCTTTTAATTTCCTGCGATTGCCAGAAATGGCTGTCTAACCCCATAATCGTGTCACTTTTTGTTTAAAGCAAATGATGCCCGTGTATTTTGCCTTCTCCTCCATGCTTAATTTTAACTAACTTTTTGAATGCCAACCATGACCCAAATGTTAATCTCTGTGCCATACCTTTTTTATGTAGCAATATTTTTTCCTAAATCAGGATGGTGTCTTGATGGGCTGTGGTAGAGTTCCCACAACAGCACCCGTTTTGCCCTCTGTCCATACTGAATAAGCAGAAATTTCCTCCAAGTAAGTACTCAGATCAAAACCATAAGCTTAGTTCCTGATTGCAGACACTGTTATTTACCTGCCAATTCTATCATCCTCGCCAGTATCTGAGAATCAACTAGTGTTTGCTCCTGTAGTCACCTCCTGATATGTGTTCAAACCATCACTAAGCCTGTTTCCATCTTTCTAAAGCCACTAGAATCCAATCATCCCTTGGTTGATCTGTTGAAAACCTGATCTGTGCTCTTATTAACTTGAGTTTCCAAATGAATTCCTGACCAATCTCCAGATTCTGCACATTTAGCAATATGATCTCCAGTAATCAAAGAATGGGATCTGTAGCCCAGTTGCTCCTGGTCGTACTCAAATTGGATGTCAAGTAATTAACAGATTATTAGTGAGTAAGCATTACAAAAAAAAAATGTCAATGACCTCCATTAGTTTGAAAGCTGATGGGTAATATTTGGCTAGTGAATTTGTGCCAAAGTTTTTGTTGACTGAACACTCTTGGATGATTATTGTGCACTTTGGATAGATCTTGTTATAGTTCTATTAGAATGTCCTGGTTAGGAGAGTGAGGGACCCTAACTGTCTTTTGTGTTGCAGCTTTCTGTGGTTTTTCTCCATTTAACTAATATGCTATTCTTTTTGGTTCTCCCTTCCAAAATGAACAACTTCACGTTTTCCCACATTATACTCCATTTGCCAACTTCTTTCCCACTAGCTTAACCTAGCAATATATTAACTGCTTTTATCCCTCTCAACTTGCCTCTCCACTTTTTTTGATGTGGAAATTTGGCTACAGTGCATTCACTTCCTTCCAAGTTATTACATTTATATTTTAAGCATTTCTGGTCCTACCACTAAATCCTGTGGAACACTACTGCTCATAGGTCACCAACTGAAAAAGAACCCCTTATCCACACTAAAGGGAAGGTGGTCTTAAATGCATGTGTTTCAGTGCAAGAAGTATAATAGGCAAGGTAGATGAACTGAGCTTTGGTTAGTACTTGGAACTATGACATTGTGTAATGATGATGGAGACTTGACTGAAAGGGGGACAGGATTGGTAGCTGAATGCCCCAGGATATAAATGTTTCAGGTGTGAAAGAAAGGCATGTAAAAAGGGTGTGGGGTGTTATATTACTAATAAAGAAGAATCTCACAGCTGTATTGAGGGAGGATGCATCGGAGGACTCCTGCAGAGAGGCAATATGGATAGAATTTAGGAATAGAAAAGGTGACATCTCAATGCTGGTGTGTATACTACAGGTTTCCCAACAGTCAGCAGGAGATAGTCTCTCTTCTATGTAGGTAGATTTTTGGAAAGATGTGAAAACTGTAGGATTGCTGTAGTGGGTGACTTTTATTGACTAGGATTCACTTCGTGCTAGAGGCTTGGATGGGGTAGAATTTGCAAGGACCATTCAGGAGGGTTTCCTAACACTATGTAACTAGTCCAACTAGGAAAGGGGTTATACTGGACCTGGTTTTGGGAAAGAGCCCGGCCAGGGCCTGTTCCCATGCTCTATTACTCTAGACTCTATAGGAGACTGAGGGATGCTTTTTAGAAGGGAAGGTTGTGACTGCTGCTACTCCACAGGGATCAGTGCTGGGACCTCTGCTGTTTATGATCTACATAGCTGATTTCTTCCAAATCACTTATCTAATTAGAAAGTTTGTGGATGATACAAAGATTTGGTGGAATTGGAGATATTGAGGAGGATTGTTAGAAGATACATCAGTTGAAGGCGTTAGCAGAAAAATGGCAGATGGAGTTTATTCTGGAAAAGTGAGGTGATGCATTTTGGAAGATCAAGCACAGGTGGAAACTATACAGTGAATGGCAGACCCTTAGGAGTATTGGTGTACTGAGGGATCTGGGTGTGTAGGTCCACAGATCACCAAAGTGACAGTGAGGGTAGATAAGGTATTTTAAATAAGGCCTATGGCATGCTTGCCTGTCCTTATACTCAATGAAGGTAAGTTCTATAAAGCTGCAGCATAACTTTAGTTAGGCCATACTTCGAATATTGCATACAGTTCTGGTCACCATACTACCAGAAGGATGTAGATGCTTTGGAGAGGGTACAGAAAAGGTTTACCAGGATGTTCCCTGTTATGGTGGATTTTAGCTATGAAGAAAGTTTGAATAGACTGGGTTTGTTTTCAATGGAACATAAGAGATCGAGGGGGAAACCCAGTAGAAGTTTATAAGATTGTGAATGGCATGGATAGAGTGGAAAGTATGAGGCTTTTTTCCAGGGTGGAGGGGTCAATTACTAGGAGATAGAGGTTCGAGGTGGGGGGTGATGGTGGTGGTTGGTGGTTGGTGTTTGAGATGTGAGGCACGTTTTTCAGAGTGGTGAGTACCTGGAACGTGCTGCCAGAGGAAGTGGTGGATGCAGACACAACAGCATTCAAGAAGCACCCTGGATGAATAAATTAAGAACGAAAGAGGGATACAGATAATTTTAGTATGGAGGGTAAAATGTCTCAATGCAGGCTTGGAATGCCAAAGGGCCCATTCCTGGACACACACTCTTGTTCCTGTATTCTTTGTCCTTGCTGTTTCCTGCCCAGTTTGCTAATTCTCTATCCATGCCAATATGCTATCTCTAACACTGTGGGTTCTACCTTGCAACTTAACCTTTTGTAAGGTACTTTGTGTTGAACTTCTGGAAGTCCAGTACCACTTCTGGTTCCCTCTTCTCTCCGGTTAATTTTGTCTTTGTATCTAACTAATTTATTTTTCAATTTCCCCTTAATGAAGTCATGTTGACTTTACTAGATTAGGTTATGATTTTTCAAATGTTCTGCTATTATTCCATAATTGATTCCAATACATATCTAATAATGTCAGGCTAATCAGCATATAGTCACCCACTTTTTGCCTCCCTTTTTTTGAATAGGGTTGTTATGTTAGCAATTTTCCAATCCTCTGGTACTTCTCCAGAATCCAAGGATTTTTTAAAAATTATAACCAATGCATGCATTATCTCTTATAGCCTCCTCTCTTGGGATCCTAGAATGCAAGCCATCAGAGCCACAGGACTTACTTGCATTTAGTCCCATTTGTTTGTCTAATGCTACTACTTTAGTAATTTGTATTTGATTCCTCTCCCACATTCTTTGATATTAATGGAAGCATTTTCCATTGTAAAAACTGATGCAACATACCTGTTCAACTCCTCTGGAACATAGAAGGCTTTCAAAAATGAGATAATGAGTTGAGAAGAAGTAATGTTCTTATTTGTGTAAAGGGTAATGCTGGTTGGTGTAGGGAATGCTGGATGACAGAAATTGAGACTCTTGTCAAGGAAAAGGAGGGAAATGGAAGGTATAGACAGCTGGGATCAAGTGAACCTTAAATATAAGTAGAAGTCTGTTCAGGAAGGAAATCAGGAGGCAAAGAGGGTACATGAGATAGCTTTAGCAAATGAGTTTAAGGAGAATCCAAAGAGATTCTACAAAGATACTTGAGGGCAAAAAGGAGAGAATAAGGCATCTTTTAAAAATCAACAAGATTGTCTGTCTGTTTCTGGAGCATTGGAGGCTGAGGAGTAACCTTTAAAGAGCCTCATAAAATCATGAGGTGCATGGGTAGGGTGAATGGCCAATGTCTTTTTCCAGTGTAGGGAAGCCTAAAACCAGAGGGCATAGGTTTAAGGTGAAAGGGGAAAGATATGGGAGAGACCTCAGAGGCAATGTTCTCCTGCAGAAGGTGGTGCAAGTATGGAATGAACTGCCAGAGGGAGTGGTGGAGGCTGGTACAATCACAACATTTAAAAGACATATAGATGGGTACATGAATAGGAAGAATTTAGAGGCTGCAAATTATTTACTCAATCTGTACTGAAAACAAATGCTGGAAATCACAGCAGATCGGGCAGCGTCCATGGAGAGAGCACAAGTTAACGTTTCAAGTCTAGATGACTCTCCTCCAGAGCTCAGGTGACTACACTCTGAAGAGTCACCTAGATTTAAAACATTAGCTTGTGCTCTCTCTGCAGATGCTGCCTGATCAGTTGAGATTTTCAGCACTTTTTTTTTCTCCCACCTTTTTTTTTTTTTGCTCTGAGTTGAGGGATAGAGGCCAAGTGCTGGTAAATGGGACTAGATTAATTTAGGATTTCTGATTTAGTATGGAAAAGTTGGACCAAAAGGTCTGTTTCCAACCCAAACTATAACTCTGCCACTTCCTTGCTCCCAAACGCCATCTTCCCAACTTTTATTTTCTCCGGGTCCTTTGACCTTAACCATAAAAAAAAGGAGATTGAGAATAAGAAGATACAATTGGTACGATTTACAAAAGTAGCAAACATGTTGTGTGGAAACTTTTTTTTTGTCTTTACCACTCTGCTGCCCTCTTCCAGCATCTCAGACCCAAACCACTTAAAGAATGCTGATTGGCTGACATGGGGAAGATCTGTATCAGTGCAGTCACTGCTTCCAGAAGGTGGTTTGCAGAGGGGCTGTTGTTAAGTGATAGTTCAACCCCAAACACTTCCTCAGCGTTTCCCTCCTTACCACCTCCTCTAACCAAAAGAAAGCGCATGCACTCCACTGTGATGGCCAGAAGCAAAGGGAAAAGGAAAGATCCAGGGAACATATTCAGAAGGTGAGTGAGGGAAGACCCACCTTGGGTATTTGCAGCGATAAGTAAGGGTAAGTGTTTAGGAAAAGTTATTAAACAGCTTTATTGGGGATTGAAATGTCAGTCAGAGGGGTTGACTGCTGCACGTGAGATGCGGGAGATCCGTAACGCTTCCAGCATCTTGGATGACTATATCTGCAGGAAGTGCACCCAATTGCAGCTCCTCACAGACAGCTTGGATAGTTTGGAGTGGCAACTGGATGCACTTAAGAGCATGAGGATGGTGGAAAGCATCATAGACAGTATAGTTTTGGAGATGTGGTGATACCCGAGGTGCAGGTAGAAGGTGACCACTAGAAGGGGCAGGCAGCCATTGCAGAAATCACCCGTGGTTGTCGTCCTCTCTAACAAGTATATCATTTTGGATACTGTTGTGGGGATGGTCTATCAGGGGAAAGCAGCAGCAGCAGCCAGACTGGTGGCATGTTGGCCGGCTGTGTTCTTAAGGGGAGGACAAAGAGCACTAGAGCAATAGTTAGAGGACACTATAGTTAGGGGTACAGATAAGTGCTTCTGTCGATGTAAAAGAGACTCTAGAAGGGTGTGTTGCCTCCCTAGTGCCTGGGTCCAGGATATCTCTGAATGGGCAGAAAGCGTTCTGAAAGGAGAGGGTGAACAGCCAGAGGTTTGGTACATATCGGTAGTAACGACATAGGTAGGATGAGTGACAAGGTCCTGCAGCAGCAGTTCTGGGAGTTAGGTAGAAAGTTAGAACAGGACCTCCAAAGGTTGTAATCTTGGGAATTACTCCCTGTGCCACATGCCAGTGAGGCTAGAAATAGGAGGATAGTACAGCTCAACACGTGGCTAAACAGATGGTGTAGGAGGGAGGGTTTCAGATATCTGAGCCATTGGGATCTCTTCTGGGGCAGGTGGGACCTGTACAAGGACAGGTTGCATCGAAACTGGAGGGGCACAAATATTCTGGCTGGGAGATTTGCTGGTGTCACTCAGGATTTAAACTTGCTTGGCAGGGGGGTGGAAACCAAAACAGGTGAATTGACTGAAAGGGAACTAGCGAATAGGGCCAGTTAGACTCAGGAACAGCAGGCAGGGTGTGGTCAAGAAAGAAAGTGGGTCAGGTGGACTGAAGTGCATCTGTTTCAATGCAAGAAGGGTAACAGGTAAAGCAGATGAACTTAGAGCTTGGATTACTAGTTGAAACTATTTTGCTATCACAGAGACTTGGTTAAGGGAGGGACAGGATTGGCAGATTAACATTCCAGCATACAGATGTTTCAGGTGGGATAGAGGGGGATATAAAAGGTGTGGGAGAGTTGCACTACCTGTTAAGGAGGATATCACAGCTATACTGTGGGAGGACACCTCGGATGACTCGTACGGCGAGGCAAAATGAGTAGAGCTCAGGAGCAGGAAGGGTGCAGTCACAATGTTTGGGCCTCCCAACAGCCAGCAGGAGATAGAAGAACAAATATGTAGGCAGATTTTAGCAAGATGTAAAAGTAATAGGATTGTTGTCGTGGGTGATTCTAACTTCCCATATATTGACTGGGACTCGCTTAGTGCTTGGAACTCGGACGGGGCAGAGTTTGTAAGGATTATCCAGGAGGGCTTTTTGAAACAATATGTAGATAGTCCAGCTAGGTAAGGGGCCGTACTGGACCTAGTATTGGGGACTGAGCCTGGCCAGGTGGTTGACGTCTCAGTAGGGGTGCAGCTCAGAAACAGTGATCACAATTCAGTAAGCTTTAAGGTACTGATGGCTAAAGATAGGTGTAGTTGTCAGGTGAAGGTGCTAAATTGGGGGAAGGCTAATTACAACAATATTAGGCAGGAACTGAAGAATGTAGATTGGAGGCAGATGTTTGAGGGCAAATCAACATATGGTATGTGAGCGGCTTTCATGTGTAAGTTGCTAGGAACTCCAGACCGGCACCTTCTGTAAGGATGAAGGACAAGTATGGCAAGTTTAGGGAACCTTGGATAAGGAGAGATATATTGTGAGCCTAATCAAAAATAAAAAGGAAGTATTTATCCAGGCTGAGGCTGGGAACATGCGAAGCAAGGATGGAATACAAGGAAAGTTGAAAGAAACTTAAGCAAGGAGTCAGGAGGGCTAAAAGGAGTCATGAAAAGTCATTGGCCAACAGGATTAAGGAAAAGCTCAAGGCTTTTTATACATATGTAAAGAGTAAGAGGGTAGCCAAGCAGAGGGATTGCCCACTCGAGGACAAGGAAGGGAATTTGTGATGAACTAGAGGAAATGGGCAAGGTATTAAATGAGTACTTTGTCAGTATTCACCATAGAGAAGGACTTGGTGGATGATGGGTGTGTAGATAGTTTGGGTCATGTTGAGATCAAAAGGGAGGAGGTATTGGGGGTCTTGAAAAACAATTAAGGTAGACCAGTTCCCCAGGGCCTGATGAGATATACCCCAGAATACCGAGACCGGCAAGGGAAGAAATTGCTAGGGCGTTGAGGGAAATCTTTCTACCCTCACTGGCTACAGGGGAGGTCCCAGAGGATTCGAGAATAGCCGATGTTGTTCCTTTTGTTTAAGAAGAGTGGCAAGGATAATCCAGCTAATTACAGGCCAGTGAGCCTTGCGTCAGTAGTAGGGAAATTATTGGAGAGGATTCTTCAAAACCGGATTTAAACCCACTTGGAAATCAGTGGGCGTATAAACAAGAAGCAACATGGTTTTATGAAGGGGAGGTTGTGTCTCACTAACTTGGTTGAGTTTTTTGAGGAAGTGACGAAGATGATCAATGAGGATTGAGCAATGTTTGTTGTCTACATGGACTTCAGTAAGGCCTTTGACTAGGTCCCTCATGGCAGGCTGATACAGAAGGTAAAGTCGCATGGGGTCCGAGGTGAGCTTGCAAGGTGGATAGAAAAACTTGCTCGGTCGTAGAAGACAGGGTTGCAGTGGAAGGATGCATTTCTGAATGTGGAGCTGTGACTCATGGGGTTCCTCAGGAATCAGTGGGACCTTTGCTATTTGTAATATATATAAATGATTTGGAAGAAAATGTATCTGCTCTGATTAATAAGTTTGCCGATGACACAAAGGTTGGTGGAATTACGGATAGCAATGAGGATTATCAAAGGATACAGTTGGATATAGATTGGTTGGTGACTTGGGCTGAGAGATGGCAGATGGAGTTTAATCCAGAAAAATGTGAAGTAATGCATTTTGGAAGGTCTAATCCAGATGGAGAATATGCAGTAAATGGCAGAACCCGCAAGAGTACTGATAGGCAGAGGGATCTGGGTGTACAGGTACACAAGTCATTGAAAGTGGTAATGCAGGTGGAGAAGGTAGTCAACAAGGCATATGGCATGCTCTCCTTCGTCAGCCGGGACATTGAGTTTAAAAATTGGCAGGTAATGTTGCAGCTTTATAGAACCTTAGTTGGGCTGCATTTGGAATATTGTGTTCAATTCTGGTCGCCACGCTACCAGAAGGAGGTGGTGGCTTTGGAGAGGCTATAGAAAAGATTTGCCAGGATGTTGCCTGGTATGGAGGGCATTAGCAGTGAGGAGAGTTGGAGAAACTTGAGTCGTTCTCACTGGAACGACAGAGGTTGAGGCGTGACCTGATAGAGGCCTACAAGATTATGAAGGGCATGGACAGAGTGGGCAGTCAGAAGCCTTTTCCCAGGATGGAAGAGTCAGTTACCAGGAGCCATAGGTTTAAGGTGTGAGGGGCAAGGTTTAAAGGTGATGTATGAGGCAAATTTTTTTACGCAGAGGGTGGTGGGTGCCTGGAACTCGCTGCCAGGGGCAGTAGTGGAAGCATATACTGTAGTGACTTTCAAAGATCGTCTGGACAAATGCATGAATAGGATGGGAATAGAGGGATACAGTCCCTGGAAGGGTAGGGGGTTTTAGTTGTGACAGGCAGCATGTCGGTGCAGGCTTAGAGGGCCAAAGGGCTTGTTCCTGTGCTGTAATTTTTGTTCCTTATGCCCTCTCTGAAAGTCTGATGGAGGTGGGCTCTATTGAGCACTTGAGAGGGTGTTAGGTAATTATTTGAATAGAAACAAAGGGTGGTGGGAAAAGCAGGAGAATAATAAAAAGTCACAATGTTGCTTTGGAGAGCTAGTACAATTACCCGAGTCAGGTAATTGAATATTTGTTTTCAAGGTGGAGCTTGATCTATTTCTGTTGGGACTGGGAATCAAAGGCTATTGGGGATAAGTGTGAATATCCAAGTTAAAACAAATAGATGTTTGATCTTGAAGGGTGGAACAGCTTGACGTGCCGAATGGTCTACTCCTAATTCATATGTTCATGTGTACTGTGAATGATCCTCTGGTTTAATTTGGTTTTCTTTGACACCCTGCCTTTTTATGTTGCACCGCTTTGTTAAAATGGCTGATCTTTTCTTTTTGTATGCATTTCAACTAATATGGACTGTGGCATTTAACATGACCCCTGTTTTTGGATGGCAGTGAATTCATTTCATTCTATCTTTGGCATAGAGGTTGACACCCTATTTTTCATGTTTAGAATTAGACTCCAACTAGGAGTTGGCCCCAGTTTTCCAATTCAGACATATACATTTAGGGTTATACTTATAAATCAGTGCATGTGATCAAACAGATTGTTACCATGTTCAGGCATTTGAAGATTTACACATCAAGCAGACTACAGGCTACAACCAATGAACAAATATTTTTTTCAACATGCCAAAATGGCTGACCCCAACATTCATTCATGTTTTATACCCTGGAATAAGGTTTGTTTGCACCTTTGTTTCAGGGTGAATTTTTGGAAGCTTGAAAAGTTTGCTAATGGGCTGTGTTCCAAACTATTGAGCACGTTTTGCCCCTTTCCCCAATAATCAGCCCTGCTATTTTCCATTTTGAAAATCAACATCCATTACAGATACTATTTTAATCGGCTGGTCCTTCGTCCATGGTTTTGACCACAACCAGAAAGAGATGAATTGCAACACTGAAGTTAAAATAAGCAAAAGATGCTGGAAACGTTCAATGGGCTGTGTTGGGAGAGAATTGAAGATTTAACATTTTAACCATAATTTTTCTTGAATCTGCCCAAGGCTACTTTTGAAATGAGAATCCCAAATTCATGCACTTCACAAGTACCCAATATTGATAAGTCATCGGCCTTTTGTTAGCTCAGAGAACGGTAGGCCGGGTTCAAGCTTTTCGCTAGAACTCCTACAATTAACTGAGATCGTGGGTACACTTCATAGAATCCCTACAGTGTGGAAACAAGCCCTTTGGCTCAACAAGTCCACAATGAACCTCGGAGCATCCCGCCCAGACCCATCCCCCTATAACCCACCTAATCTACACTTCCCTATGGCAATTTAGCATGGCCAATCCACCTAACCTGCACATCTTTGGACTGTGGGAGGAAACCCATGCAGACACGGAGAGAATGTGCAAACTCCACATAGACAGTTGCCCAGGGCTGGAATTGAACCCGGGTCCCTGTAGCTGTGAGGCAGCAGTGCTAACCACTGAGCCACTGGACTTCAATTATAGATTATACCAACTCAATTCCAAAATTTCCTTTTTATGCTTGAAAATTTCTAGAAGTTAAAATTCTCTTGTCCTAGGTCTGCCATTTCTCTCCAACCATTCTGGAAAAACCTAGCATACTATCTTGCACCACTGCTTCCATGTGAAACATTTTATGATCATGAAATGTTCTCCCTTTCTTGACTAGTGCACTCTGTGTGAAGATCATTTTTGTAAAATTTAATTTGTGGTGATCCTGGCCTGTGTTTCAGAACAGCCCTTTTTTAAACCTCCCAAAACTACCTACCAGTACACAGTAATTTTTCACAGCTGAAATATCCTTTTCTAATTGCAAATTCAGCCCTGCTGTTGGGAATCAATCCTGTAGTTCAAGTCATTGTTAATCTGCTTTCCCACTTCTGCATTTTTGTAGATGAGATTTTAATACTGTAACTATATGTACTAAATTCTTGATGCTTGAGCTGATAATTGACAGCTGAATTACATCTCCTGTTTCAGTTGAGAATCCATTTTAATATTGGTGTGTGCATAAATGGTGAAGGAGGTAGGTGCATTTTTGGATGTGCAATATGACAGCAAGGATATCTCTGGTAAGATGTGTATGATGCACTTTTTCTTTTGGTTCATAGTTAAAAATACCAGCTGACGATAAATTGGAAAAGTTTTGGATTGATTTCAATCTGGGAAGTCGCAGTGTAACTTTTTTCATTAAAGATGACAGTCAGGACAATGAGGTAAGAGTGATTTTGCTGTGTAATGTGGCTTACTTTCAATGCTAATACAGATTAAAAGTATGCATGTCACAAATAAGATGGTTTTTGTTCAAATATTGTCGATCTCAAGCTGCACGAGAAACTGTTTTTTGTCTTGAGCTGTGTGATCAACCTATTTATTTTTCCCCTTTTACTATTTTTGTCAATGGTCAGAATTACTATCAATGTCTGAAAACTTCTCATTTTCTATATAAGCTGCTCTGTTCTATCATAAACTATTCATCTTTAACTGTGGTCTCAGCATAAATGTACTTTGGACTAGCAGAAATAAGTTTTGGGTCTCACGTTAACTCCCATTATCGCTTTATTTCTAGGTGCAATATTTTTTAAATCTGCCGTTAACAAAGATTTGTCTTCTATGATATGGGGCTATGCGCATTCGTGGAATGTTGACTATTAACCGACTTTGCAAAATTATTGTAGCTCAATGCACAGTTACATAAATATGGGAACATACCTGGAGGTTGGTTTCAATTTCAAAAAATATAACTAATTCTTTTTCTTCCTAGGTGGACCTCTGGGAGACTGTGAGTTTATTGCAAGATGGAGTCAAAAGTTTTAGTGTGCTAGGTAATGGAATGAATGGTAGTGATGAAAAGCAGTCACTAAACGTAGTCCCCTTTTTAGTATTTTATCCATAAGATGTGGGCATGTGTTGCAGTGGTAATGTAGCAATTTGAGATTCTGCTTAGTAACTTCTATGTTAGCTCCTCAAACATTCCCCATATTCCGTTGCTTTTTCCGGAATAACAACTTGTACAATGGTTACGATGTAATAACACATCTGAAGGAGCTGTAATGTGACAAAGAAAAATTCAACACCAAGACACACAATACAATGTGGGGAGAGATGTCCAAAAGTTTGGTCAAAGCCAGGCTTGAAGCAGCATTTTAACAAAAGAGTGAGGGAGCTTCAAATCCGGAACACTCAGTTTAAGAGGTGAGTCACCGCTGTGTATTAATTACCACAAGCTCCTTTTTTAATTTGGCTACAGTATTAAGAAATCTCAGGCAATCAAACTCTGAAACAATGATTTAAACTTTATTGCATTTAATAACCAAAACAAGACCCTCACGTAAGCAAGTTAAGCCTCACAAACCAACTAGGCAATTGTATAGTTAATGCTGGAATTTAGCTATGATTCCAACCAAAAGTGGATGTTCAGGGTTCAATCCTTGTGCAGTGCTGTTCTTTGGAGTACTGCTGCTGATTTCATTTTTTAATACAATTTCTGTCCTCTAGTTGATAGTATAACATTATTGATGGTCCTTTTTAGATTCTTTCATCCAAAATATTGACTACTCTTCTACAGCTATCAAGTCTGTAACTTGCCACCTTTTAATCAAAAGTAGCCTTCCTGTTCCTTTTTACTTGGCGTTGACTGTCTGTCTGTATAAAGACAGCTTTTCTGCAATTTACTCAAATTCTTCTGCAGGGCAATCATTTGTCCTTGTGGCATAAGGCAGCCAGTTATCAAGTAAGTGTTGAAGCAGTTTTGCTTATGTAGCTTTGACTCCTTCTCCCGGACATGGTTAATTGCTTTCAATTCTTGTATAACAGTTTGTGCTTGTCCCTTAACAGTTTATTCCAGACAAGTAGTGTTGCTTTTATCAATCCATGAATGGTTAGTTCTGAAGTTTTCATGATCGCGCCACTGGATATTACCAGGATTAGGAATGCACTTGGGGTGGTGAAGCTGAAGGAGATTACATAAAGGGAAGGGCAAGATCATTGAAATATTTGCAAACAAAGATAAGAATTTTAATATTCAAATTAATATTCTGTACTGGGCAGTTGCTGGACTTCAGTCAGAACTAAGAACGTAAGATCTTGTTTTACTGTAGCCCAACATGGAGGTCCCAATGTAACATTGACAATTATAAAACACAACACCAATCCCCCTTTACATTCAAACTTCACTTTAAACAAGCTTTTTTTTATAAACCCAAACACAACATGTATGTGCAAGCTGCAAATACTTAAATGAACATACTACATTTCCATTGGATTCAACAGACAGATGGCATCATTTAAGGTCGGAGTCTATTTGGTGGCTGTCATCTTACTTCTGGTGCAGGATTGACCTTTAAGGATACTTGGAACCTCATGTAAAGAGGGCATGATTCTAGAGGACATACAGACAGTATCTTCCACAGGGATGGTATCCTCACTGGCTATGATGGTTTGCTCCACAGATGATGTGCTGCTTTCATGAAGTAAGGCAGAAGCCTCTTCTTGAGACCTTCTGGTGACAGGTGTTTCCAACACAAGTGAGTGTGCTGTTTAATAGCTGGCCAGCATGCTGTCGATTTATATTCTCATCCTGAGTCTGGGTCACATAGGATATGGGACCTGTCTGGGCCATGACAGTGGTGGACATCCACTTGTCAGTCGTGATGTATCTCTATGCCAGGACTTGGTCACATTGATGAAAGGAGCATCTGTGTTTCCCTTCTGGATGTCGGGGTAATTGATTCTTCTTTAAGAAGCTCATATGTTTCTTGAGGTAGCAGCAGGTTGAATAGGGTTCATAACTTCCTTTTAAACAGAATATATTTCTACAAGTTCTGGGCAGTGGTGTGGTATGTTTTTGGCATGTGACCAGGAAGCCGTTGACTGAATGAATTAGTGACCTCTTTTTCCTCCTTTTTGTCTCTTTCAATGAGTGCTTGAATGATTGCCTACAAGACCACTAGTTGAGGGATGACAGGATGCAGATTTAATGTGCTCAATGCAATTGCATTTCTTGTCAGTAAGTTCCTGCATGAGAAAGTGAGGACAGTTGTTGCTGACAACCTGCTTAAGGATACTGAACACCTCAAATTTTGTCCAGTTTCTCTATAGCTAAAATAAAATATCCTGTATTATCACGTGTACTCAGATACAGATGTACAAGAGTACAGTGAAAAGTTTTACAATGTCACCTCGAATGGCACTATCTTGTGTACAAGTATGTAGGTACAAATCTTAGATACAAAAAGAGGAATAATAAAAGTAGTTGCATTACTTTTCAGAAAGAAGACGTAGCTAAAAAGATAGACATTAGTCATATAAAAATTACACAAACATTACTTTGCAGTAGCTGAGTAAGAGGCTTCACGTGTGGTCTGACCACCTAGTCCAACAACCATCCCTGCTCCACTCCAAGTATCAGTTACAATGAATTTCATTCTCCCCATGCCCCAAAAAAAAAGGGCAGGCAAAATCAATGTGGATATGTTGGCTGGGGCATCTTGGACCATTCTCAGGTGTGAGTGTGAGCGTGGTGGTGCATATTTTGATTTTGGCACAAGTTGGCTGTTTTCAAATTTAGGCATGAAAATTCAGTCAACAGAAATACTTCCTGATGAGCTCTTTGACCCTGCCACAGCTGGATGGTCCTGGTTCAACTGCTTCAGCATTTTGAGTTTGCAAGATGATGATCCTCATTCCCCATTGTAGATAACTGTTCTGATCCAGCGAATCCCATCTATAGGATTCTTAAGGAGCTTGACAGGGTAAATGTTGAGAGGATGCTCCCCTCAGGAGAGACTAGGACCAGAGGGTGTAGTCAGAATAAAGGGGCTCTAATTTAAGACTGAGGTGGGGAGGAATTCCTCCTCGAAGGATTGAGTGGCTTTGGAACTCCTTACCACAAAGCTGAGGGGGGCATGGGCAGGAGTCCTTGTGTGTATTTAAGGCTGAGAGATTCTTAATCAGTAGGAGAAATAGAGGGTTTTGAGGATAAGCCAGGAAAGTAGATGGGAGGAACGTCAGATGAGTTATGATGCTAGTGAATGGTAGAGCAGAAGGGCCAAACAACCTGCTCTTGTTCCTATTTAGAACATAAAATGTAGAACAGTACAACACAGGAAGAGGCTCTTTGGATCATGTTCTAGTGAACATGACATCTAATTATACTGATCCCTCTTCCTGCCCGTGGTCCATAACCCTCCAATCCTTGCTTATTCATGTGCTTATTTGAAAGCCCCTTTAAATGCTGCTTGTGGTCTTATTGACCTCTGGGAGACACATGGGCTGAGGTCAGAGTGGTTCCTGCCAACCTCCCCTTTTTTTGTTAATGAACAGATCCACCACCTAGCTTAATGGGGTCATTTCTGATGTCATTCTTCACTTGTACTCTTTTCTTTGCCCCCACCGCCCCCCCCAACCTGATTAGCTGCTGACTAATTCTTAGAATTTGTTCTGTAGCTGTAATTTTAAAACCAAACCATTCACGTGTTCTTGATTTTCTTATGATCTATACAGTTTAGCTGTCTTTCCAGAAGTACAGCTAAATGTAGCATGCCTGACATGTCTGTTTCTGTCCTTTTCAAATCCTCATTCTCACTACTTGTAATCTTCTTTGAATGCATCAGTGATTTCCCTAACCTATTCAAGAATGTATTAAAATCATTGTAGTACACTCTGCCCACATTTCATTTTATTTGATTTTACTATTGCTACATGTGCTGAGATAGTTAAAAATGATTGTTTTGCATACTAACCAGACAAATCGTACTTTATGCAAGTACATCAGGATATTAGAACAGAATGCAGAAGATGGCATTACAGCTGCAGAGAAACATCAGTCCTAACGAGTGGGGAATAAGCTGTTATTGAATCTGACAGAATTGCTTGCAACTAAAGGTTTCAAGGTCGCAGGAGTGTACCGGCAGGCAGGAAGGTGGTTTGAAGTGTGTCTACTTCAACGCCAGGAGCATCTGGAATAAGGTGGGTGAACTTGCAGCATGGGTTGGTACCTGGAACTTCAATGTTGTGGCCATTTCGGAGACCTGGATAGAGCAGGGACAGGAATGGTTGTTGCAGGTTCCGGGATTTAGATGTTTCAGTAAGATCAGAGAAGGTGGTAAAAGAGGAGGAGGTGTTAGTCAAGGACAGTATTACGGTGGCAGAAAGGATGTTTGATAAGGACTCCTCTGCTGAGGTTAGAAACAGGAAAGGAGAGGTCACCCTGTTGGGAGTTTTCTGTAGGCCTCCAAAAAGTTCCAGAGATGTAGAGGAAAGGATTGCAAAGATGATTCTGGATAGGAGCGAAAGTAACAAGGTAGTTGTTATGGGGGACTTTAACTTTCCAAATATTGACTGGAAACGCTATAGTTCGAGTACTTTAGATGGGTCAGTTTTTGTCTAATGTGTGCAGGAGGGTTTCCTGACACATTATGTAAATAGGCCAACAAGAGGAGAGGCCACATTGGATTTGGTACTGGGTAATGAACCAGGCCAGGTGTTAGATTTGGAGGTAGGTGAGCACTTTGGTGATAGTGACCACAATTCGATTACATTTACTTTAGCGATGGAAAGGGATAGGTATATACCGCAGGGCAAGAGTTATAGCTGGGGGAAAGGCAATTATGAGGCGATTAGGCAAGATTTAGGATGCTTAGGATGGAGAAGGAAACTGCAGGGGCTGGGCACAATTGAAAAGTGGAGCTTGTTCAAGGAACAGCTACTGCATGTCCTTGATAAGTGTGTACCTGTCAGGCAGGGAGGAAGTGGTTGAGCGAGGGAACCATGGTTTACTAAAGAAGTTGAATCTCTTGTCAAGAGCAAGAAGGAGGCTTATGTAAAGATGAGACGTGAAGGCTCAGTTCGGGCGCTTGAGAGTTACAAGTTAGCCAGGAAGGACCTAAAGAGAGAGCGAAGAAGAGCCAGGAGGGGACATGAGAAGTCTTTAGCAGGTAGGATCAAGGAAAACCCTAAAGCTTTCTATAGGTATGTCAGGAATAAAAGAATGACTCGAGTAAGATTAGGGCCAGTCAAGGACAGTAGTGGGAAGTTGTGCGTGGAGTCCGAAGAGATAGGAGAGGCGCTAAATGAATATTCTTTGTCTTTTTCCTGTGTGAATACTGACGATGTTGTCGAGGAGAATACTGAGACAACCCTGGTAAATGTAGACCAGTGAGCCTTACTTTGGTTGTGGGTAAAGTGTTGGAAAGGATTTATAAGAGATAGGATTTATAATCATCGAGGAAAGGAATAATTTGATTAGGGATAGTCAACACGGTTTTGTGAAGGGTAGGTCGTGCCTCACAAACCTTATTGAGCTCTTTTGAGAAGGTGATCAAACAGGTGGATGAGGGTAAAGCGGTTGATGTGGTGTATATGGATTTCAGTAAAGCATTTGATAAGGTTCCCCAAGGTAGGCTATTGCAGAAAATACGGAGGCATGGGATTGAGGGTGATTTAGTGGTTTGGATCAGAAATTGGCTAGCTGTAAGAAGACAGAGGGTGGTGGTTGATGGGAAATGTTCATCATGGAGTTCAGTTCCTAGTGGTGTACCTCAAGGATCTGTTTTGGGGCCACTGCTGTTTGTCATTTTTATAAATGACCTGGATGAGGACGTAGAAGGATGGGTTAGTAAATTTGCGGGTGACACCAAAGTCGGTGGAGTTGTGGATAGTGCAGAAGGATGTTGCAGGTTACAGAGGGACATAGATAAGCTGCAGAGCTGGGCTGAGAGGTGGCAAATGGAGTTTAATACGGAAAAGTGTGAGGTGATTCACTTTGGAAGGAGTAACAGGAATATAGAGTACTGGGCTAATGGTAAGATTCTTGGTAGTGTGCATGAGCCAGAGAGATCTCGGTGTCCAAATGCATAGATCCCTGAAAGTTGCCACCCAGGTTGATAGGGTTGTTAAGAAGGCATATGGTGTTAGGTTTTATTGGTAGAGGGATTGAGTTTCGGAGCCATGAGGTCATGTTGCAGCTGTACAAAACTCTGGTGCGGCCGCACTTGGAATATTGCGTACAGTTCTGGTCGCTGCATTATCGGAAGGATGTGGAGGCATTGGAAAGGGTACAGAGGAGATTTACCAGGATGTTGCCTGGTATGGAGGGAAGGTCTTGAGGAAAGGCTGAGGGTCTTGAGGCTGTTTTCGTTAGAGAGAAGAAGGTTAAGAGGTGACTTAATAGAGACATACAAGATGATCAGAGGATTAGATAGGGTGGACAGCGAGAGCCTTTTTCCTCGGATGGTGATGGCTAGCACGAGGGGACATAGCTTTAAATTGAGGGGTGATAGATATAGGACAGATGTCAGAGGTAGGTTCTTTACTCCGAGAGTAGTAAGGGCGTGGAATGCCCTGCCTGCAAAAGTAGTAGACTCGCCAACTTTAAGGGCAATTTAAATGGTCATTGGATAAACATATGGATGATAATGGAATAGTGTAGGTTAGATGAGCTTCAGATTGGTTTCACAGGTTGGTGCAACATTGAGGGCCGAAGGGCCTGTACTGCACTGTAATGTTCTATGTTCTAATATTTTGAAGAGATCGAATGCTTGGAGTCTACTCTGACTTTTCTCATAGGATTTTGGCTTCCAACACAATTGCATACAATTAGTAGGAATGGATTCCCTTGCAAGGAACGTATATTTGAATGACTCAACTATACATACAGTAAGGCAGAAGACTAGTCAGTAGGGCATCAGCATCAGTATCTTCCAGTCTAGAGCAAAAAAATGAATGGATGAGGATTCCAGCATGAGACCAAGGAGCAGGAATGGCCCATTGGAGTCCTACGAGCCTTCCCTTCCATTGGATTTAGAACATAGAACATAGAACAGTACAGCACAGTACAGGCCCTTCGGCCCATGATGTTATGCTGAGATTTTACCCTAAACCTAAGGTCTATCTAACCTCCACCTCTACCTTTATACTATCATCCATATGCCTGTCTGATAGCAGCTTAAATGCCCCTTTTTGAGGCCACCTCCACTGCCCTCTCCAGCAACACATTCCACGCGCCTACTGCTCTCTAAGAACCTACCTCTGATGTCTCCCCTATATCTACCTCCACTTAGTTTTAAACTATGTCCCCTCGTAATAACTACCTCCACCCTAGGAAAAAGTCTCTGGCTGAGGCTGGAATCGAACCCATGTCCCTGGCACTGTGAGGCAGCAGTGCTAACCACTAAACCATCGTGCCAATGATCATAGCTGATCTCCTCTTGGCCTCAACTACATTTTCCTTCCTGTTCACCACTAATTCTTCAACCCATTGCTAATGTGAAAATCTGTACCTCCTCAAAGTTATTGTGTCCTAGCATCCACCACATTCTGGGATAGCAAATTCCACAGATTCACAATCTATTGAGAAGGTCATTTTTCCTCATCTCCTCCATTTTAAATGTGCTATCCCTTATTCCAAAACTGACACCTCCTTTCCAGATTGCCCACATGAGGAAGCATCCTTTCTGTGTCTACATTGTCAATCCCCTTTGGCATCTTTTATACATCAATTAGATCCCCTCCTCCTCAAGACAGTATAAGTCTAAACTGTGCAGCCCCTCTTTGTGAGACATATGCCTCATCTCTGGATTTGATCTAGTGAATGTCCTCTGAACTGCCTCCAAAGCAACTACATTCCTCCTCCAGGGGACCAAAGCTATACGCTATTCTGTCTGTGCAGTCTCACTAATTCCTTGTACAGTTGCAGTAAACTTCCCTAATTTTATACTCCCTCTTTAGCAATAAATCCCAAAATTCTATTTGCCTTATTACCTGCTGAAACAGTATTCTGTGATTTCATCTATATAAGCTGCAAATAAACTGACTGTTCTCATGCCTGTGCCTGTTGGACCATGGTAAAGGCTGAGGCACCACAATTCCTGTATTAATTGTCGTCTTAGTTACCTGAACAATACTCAAATCCTTCTGTTCCTGACCACTAATAAAAGCAGAACTGCAGATTGGTTTGAGGGGTGTGACTGCCTCTTGGATTTATTAGTCCAGCTTTTGTTCCTGTTTCTGCCACTATTTTTCCTGACTTTGGATACCACTAAGTAAAACTGTGATTGTTGAGTAGTAATATAGTGTTTGTGAAATGAATAGCCATTGTTGAAAATAATTATTGGACGAGGGTTGCAAATCTTCTGTATTGAAAAAAAATCTGACCTGCAATAGAACACTGCCTCGGGAAAGCAACCAACCTAATCAAAGAACACCCCTTCCTGCACCCCCAACTCCCACAATTATACACTCTTCAACCCTCTTCCATCAAGCAGACGATGCCAAAGTTTGAATACGTAGGCCAACAGATTCAAGAACACCAAAAGTCTGATAGCAGCAGGGAAGGTGAATGGACCTAATGTTGGTCCTCCCCTCTCCCCTGCACTTGCACTGGCTGTGACACTCCTCTTCACTATATTCTGCTACCCTGATGCACTTTATATGAAATGATCTGCCTGTATAGCACACATAACTAATGTGGGTTAATAGGACTTTAAACTAGTGAATAGGGGGGAAGGGATAAGTGAGCGTACAGGAAGAATAACAATTAATGTAAGGCAAAGCAGCAGGTTAGCAGGTGACGAGGAAGCTTCAACTCCATTGAAAATTAGGAAAAAAGTTAAAGGGAAAGAGAACTTGAGCTGTTAGTAATGGAGGTAATAGGACCCAAAAAGAAGGTGCAAAAACTGGTGTAAGGGCACTTTATCTGAATGCTTGGAGCTTTTGAAACCAGGTGGATGAGTTGACATTGCAAATCATGGCAAATGGGTATGATTTAGTGGCCATTACAGAGACATCATTACAGGATGGTCATGACTGGGAGTTAAATATCCAGGGATATCAAACTGTTCGGAAGGACAGACAGGAAGGTAAGGGAGGTGGTGTTGCTCTGATTTTTAAGGATGATATCAGGGCGGTAGTGAGAGATGATATAGGTTCTACTGAACAAAATGTTGAATCCATTTGGGTGGAAATTAGGAATAGCAGGGAGAAGAAGTCACTGATACGTGTGGTCTATAGGCCACCAAATACTGACATCGTGGTGGGGCAGGCAATAAACATAGAAATAGCTAATGCATGTAAAAATTGTACAGCAATTATCATGGGGGATTTTAATCTACATACCGATTGGTCAAACCAGGTCGGTCGTGGCAGCCTTGAGGATGGGTTCATAGAATGCATCTGCGATAATTTCCTTGAACAGTATGTAATGGAACCTATGAGGGACCAAGCTATCCTAGATCTAGTCCTGTGTAATGAGACAGGAATAATTAATGATCTCGCAGTTAGGGATCCTCTCGGAAGGAGCGATCACAGTATGGTCGAATTTAAAATACAGATGAAGCGTGAGAAGGTTAAATCCAGTACCCATGCCTTGTGCTTAAACAAAGGAGACTATGAAGGAATGAGGGAGGAGTTAGCTAAGGTAGAATGGGAGCAAAAACTTTATGGTGGGTCAATTGAGGAACAGTGAGTGACTTTCAAAATGATTTTTCACAGTGCTCAGCAGAAGTATATTCCAGTGATGAGGAAGAACTGTAGGAAAAGAGAGTGTCAGCCATGGATGTCTAAGGAAATAAAGGAAAGTATCAGATTTGAAAAAAAAAAACACCAACAAAAAAGCAAAGAGTAGTGGGAAACTAGTAGAGTGGGAAATCTTTAAAGGCCAACAGACAGCCACAAAAAAAGTTATAAGGAAAAGAAAGATTGAGAGTAAACAGCTCAGAATATAAAAACAGGCAGCAAAAGTTTCTATAAATATGTAAATCATAAGAGTGGCAAAGGTAAACATTGGTCCTTTAGAGGATAAGAAGGCCAATTTAATAACTGGGAATGAGGAAATAGCCGAGACATTAAACAGTTATTTTGAGTTGGTCTTCACAGTGGAAGACACAAATAACATGCCAAAAACTAATGGCAAGAAGGTTATAGCAGGTGAGGACCTAGAAACTATCATTATCACTAAGGAGGCACTGCTGGGCAAGCTAATGGGGCTAAGGGTAGACAAGTCTCCCGGCTCTGATGAAATGCATCCCAGGGTACTAAAAGCGGTGATGGGGGAAATAGCAAATGCACTAGTAATTATTTACCAAAATTCACTGGACTCGGGTTGTTCCTGCAGATTGGAAAACAGCCAATGTGACGCCACTGTTTAAAAAAGGAAGTAGACAAAAAGCAGGTAACTATAGGCCAGTTAGCTTAACTTCAGTAGTGGGGAAAATACTTGAATCTATCATTTTTAAGGAAGAAATAGCAAGACATCTGGATAAAAATTGTCCTATTGGGAACACCCAGCATGGGTTCACGAAGGGTAGGTCATGTTTAACTAATTTTGTGGAATTCTTTGTCAGCCATGCAAGTAATGTCCTCAATGGGGAACCTGTGGATGTGGTGTATCTGGATTTCCAGAAGGCATTTGACATGGTGCCACACCAAATGCTGCTACATAAGATAAAGTTGCACGGTATTACGGGTAATGTATTGGCATGGATAGAGGATTGGTTGACCAGTAGAAAGCAAAGAGTAGGGGTAAATGGGTGTTTTACTGGTTGGTGGTCAGTGGCTAGTGGTGTGCCTCAGGGATCAGTGTTGGGACTGCAATTGTTTACAATTTACATAGATGATTTGGAGTTGGGGACTAAGTGTGGTGTGTCAAAATTTGCAGATGACACTAAGGTGACTGGTAGAGCAAAGTGTGCAGAAGACACAAAGTCTGCAGAGGGATATAGATAGTCTAAGTGAGTGGGCAAAGGTCTGGCAGATGGAGTACAATGTTGATAAGTGTGAGGTCATCCATTTTGGTAGGAATAACAGGAAAATGGATTATGTTTTAAATGGTAAAAAATTGCAGCATGCTGCTGTGCAGAGGGACTTTGGGTGTCCTCGTACATGAATCACTGAAGGTGGGATTGCAGGTGCAGCAGGTAATTAAAAAGGCAAATGGAATTTTGTCTGCCATTGCTGGAGGGATGGATTTTAAAAACTGGGATGCTATGCTGCAGCTGTATCGGGTCCTGGTGAGGCCACACCTGGAGTACTGTGTGCAGTTTTGGTCTCTTTACTTGAAGAGATATACTAGCACTGGAGGGAGTGCAGAGGAGATTCACTCGGTTGATTCCAGAGTTGAGAGGGTTGGATTATGAGGAGAGGCTGAGTAGACTGGGATTATACTCATTGGAATTCAGCAGAATGAGGGGAGATCTTATAGAAACATATAAGATTATGAAGGGAATAGATAAGGTGGAGGCAGGGAGGTTGTTTCCGCTAGCAGGTGAAACTAGGACTGGAGGGCATCGCCTCAAACTAAAGGGAAGCAGATGTAGGACTGAGGTCAGGAGGAACTTCTTCACCCAAAGGGTTGTGAATCTGTGGAATTCCCTGCCCAGTGAAGCGGTTGAAACTACCTCACTGAATGTTTTTAAGGCAAGGCTAGATAAATTTTTGAACAGTAAAGGAATTGAGGGTTATGGTGAGTGGGCGGGTAAGTGGAGCCGAGTCTCAAAAAGATCAGCCGTGATCTTATTAAATGGCGGGGCAGGCTCGAGGGGCCAGATGGCCTACTCCTGCTCCTAGTTCTTAACACCTTTTTTCACTATTGCTATATATGACTGCAATAACTCAAACTGATGAAAAGGCCATGAGATTAAGAATTCTGCAGTAAAAATATTTAAAATAAGCATTCTACTCTTTCAGCTCTCCATAGCATGTGATTAATCAATGGAAGAGAGAATGCTAGTCAATAGATCAGTTTATGTTGAACTGGATCAAACTGGAGAGCATAATACTGAGATATATACCCGAACTTGGATTATAGGATGCTTAACTATTTATCAATTATAAACATAATTTCAATTATCTTCCTATTGCTTGGATGCTGTTGAGGCTGACTTTCACAGTACCCTAGAAAGATGCCTTTGATACATTAGTTGTGATTCCTATTCAATGAGACTATGGTGTCACCATTTTCATGAAATTTTAGAAGAAAATGCCTTGCACGCAACTCAAGCAATTGATGTAATTTGGCATGTATAGATACACAGCAAGCATCTATCACCTCAGTGAGAAACATCTCATTAGCTTGCTTCCCTAAAGATTGGCATTCTGGCATGAGTTTCAGACATGGCACATCTTAAAATTGACTCCAGGCTTGTGTCCATTTAAGTATGAGCAGTGGTTGCTGAAAAGTTTGAATCGTACTGTGATTGGTCTTTGCTTTCCATCCGTTGTCATTGAATATTATTTGCCTTCAACCATGATGTGGTCTGTTTGAAGATTCATTACTGGGTGTGATTGTTTTTGCTAATTGATTGCAAATTTGTCAATAATAGTATCTCTGATCTCCAAACATTATTGTTAATGCTTTCATGGGTCTGAAGTTTAATCCATGTTGCAGAACACTTAACCAATTAGTAATCCAGAAAGTAAAGCATATAGAGAATAAAACAGATTTGTATCTACTTCGAGCCAAGTACTTTGAAAAGTGTAAACAAGCATGCTTTCATTAAGGCAAATCATGCTTTATTCCTTAAGAATTCTTTAGTATGCATGCCTCAGCACTGGCAATCTTAATTAATGCAAAACTTGGCATCAGTGGAAGGGAGGATATTTATGCTATCTATAACATATTAACATTTTCAACTGAATTGGTTAAGGTTTTCCAGCTCAACATTTTCTCAACACGTTTTGCAATTCATTACGGGATTGAAGTTTAGGAAAGATGGAAAATAGAATATCATGGTTGTACCTTTTTCTACCCAAGAAGGAAGTATCCCCCAGTATATGTGTCTCAGGTTGATTGCACCATCTTCCTACATTTGTATTCCAAAGACTATGCTGATTTCTGGATGAAGACTGATGTTTAAATTGGAGTTAGGTTGCAAGGACTTATACACTTCTTCTGTTTCTAAAATATGTCCCCTCAAATTGACAGAAGTAAATACAACTACAGTTCTCCTCATAAATCTGAAAGGAATGCTGTCTGTGAGTAAAAAGAAAGGAAGAAAGGTGAAAATATATTTCGACTCCACATTTGATGTCCTGAGCACAACCAAATTGGTGTATGGCGAAGAGAAACTACTGGCAAGTTCAAAATTTTACATGGTTCTCAAAGCTGCATGATGTGGTGATGGGAGAAGTAAATTTCATGTCATTTAATATGCCTGAAAATGTCGGGTTTTTTTTCTAAAAAAATTACTTGTATTGCAGAATTTGGTCTCATCTCCTATGGAATCTCAACTGAAGAGCACAAGACTGGCCTCAAATAAGGTAAGCAAACATCATAAAGCTCAAATTTCAAATACAGCAATTCATCAAACCTATTTAAAAATGAACATTTGCTTTATAAAGTTAAGAGCCAAAAAGAGAGAACTGGGAATTATAGGCCAGTTAGCCTGACATCAGTGGTATGGAAATAGTGGAGCTGATTAAGGATGTAATAATTAAGCATTTGGAAAACAGTGACAGAATCTGTCCAAGTCAGCATGGATTCACTGAAGGGAAATCGTGCTTAAAAAATCTTCTGGAAATTTTTGAGCATGAGACCAGTACAATGGGCAAGAATTGTGGATGTGGTGTATCTGGATTTCATATCTTGTGTGGAACTCAAATCTTAGTAAGCAAAATTAAATGTTGTGGTATTGGAGGTAATGTATTGATGTGGATAGGGAACAAGTTGGCGGATAGGGAACAAGTTGGCAGACAGGAAGCAGAGAGTTGGAATAAATGGGTTCTTTTCAGGGTAGTAGGTAGTGATACCTAGGGGACTGCAGTTGTTCACAATAATACATTAACGATTCGGACAAAGGAATTGGATGCCATGTTTCCAGATTTGCAGATGACACTAAGCTGAGTGGCAGTGTGTGCTGTGAGGAGGATGCCTAAGAAGAAGCTGCAGGGTGACTTGGACAGGTTAGGTAATTGGGCACATACTTGGCAAATGCAATTATAATGTGGATAAATGTGAGGTTATCCACTTTGGCAAAAGCAGGAAGATTATTATCTGAATGTTTAGGAAAAGGTGAGGTACAATAAGGCCTGGGTGTCATGCTGGGGTAGTTGCTGAAGGTTGGAATACAGGTGCTGTAAGCAGTGAGGTAAACTAATGGCATGCTGGCCTTCCTAGCGAGAGGATTTGAGTATAGGAGTAGGGATGTCTTGCTGCAGTCATACAGGGCTTTGGTGAGGCCTTGAGTATTGTGTGAGATTTTGGTCTCCTGACCTGAAGAAGGACATCCTTGCTACTGGGGGAGCCCAGCGAAGGTTCACTAGACTAAGCCCCAGGATGGCAAGCCTAACATATGAAGTGACTGGACCAACTGAGTTTGTACTCACTGGAATTTAGAAGAATGAGTGGGGATCCCATAGAAGCACAAAATTCTGATGAGACTAGACAGGTTAGATGTAGGAAGAATGTTCCTGATTTTGGGCAAGTCCAAAACTAGGGGTCACAGCCTAAGAATAAGGGGTAAGCCATTTGGGACCGAGATGAGGAAGAATTTCTTCACTTGGAGTTGAGAACTTGTGGAATTCTTCACCAGAGAAAACTGTTGGGGCCAGTTTTAAGAAACATTCAAGAGGGAGCTGGACGTGGCCCTTGCGGCTGAAGGGATCAAGGAGTATGGAGAGAAAGCGGGACTGGAATATTGAAATCGCATGATCAGCAATGATCATATTAAATAGTGATGCAGGCTTGAATGGCCGAATAGCCTACTCCTGCACCAATTTTCTATGTTTCTAAAACATTGAATGTATATTGGTAATTCATTTGTGCTTTCAATAACTTGCTGTCTATTCACAACTATAAAAGTTATACAGCATGAAACAAATCCTTTATCTCATTCACTTTATGCTGTCAATGTTTTCTAAACTGAGCTAATCCCATTTGCCTGTTTGTCCTATACCCTCAACCTTTCCTCCCCATGTCCAAATGTTGTAATTGTACCTGCTTCCAACTCCAGCCTCTGTGCAAATGTTGTGCCTCAGGTACCTTTAAATTTTTCCTCTCCCACCTTAAACATTTGCCCTCTAGTTTTAGACTCTCCTACCCTGAGGAAAAGACCTCGGGCATAGATAAGATGAATAACTCTCATGATTTTATAAATCTCTATAAGGTCAACAGTCTGCTCCAGGGAAAATAGTCCCAGCCTATCCAGCCTCTCCTTATATCTCCAAACCCTCCAGTCTTGGTAACATCCTTGCAAATCTTTTTTAGCTCCCTTTCCAATGGAATGATATCCTTCCTATAACAGGATGACCAGAATTGTATGCATTCTGCACTCCAAAAGTCGTCTTACAAATGTCTTGTACAGCCGTAACGTGACATCCCAATTCCTGTACTCATTGCTAGGACCAATGAAAGGCAAGTGTGCCAAATGCTGCCTACACTGTCCTGTCTACTTGTGATGCCACTTTAAAGGAACTCTTTGACAATACGCTTATTTTCTGTTTCTATTACTTACACGTCTCTGAAATTTACCTATGTATCTGATCTTCTATTTTTCACACCATTATACTCACAGCAATATGATTTGTTAATTTTTAGATTTTAACTTCTTCCCATGTAGTTTCATTCCCTCTGACTGCTGGAATAAATTCCCTGATCAAAATTGCAAAGTCACCTCCCTTTAGTCTTGTCCTGTCTCATCTGAAGATCCTGTATATTGGTACACTGAGCTGCCAGTCCTGTCCCCTTAATCATTTTTGTGATAACAATGGCATCATAACTCCATGTTTTAACTTGTCTTCAATTCATTTGCTTTGTCAGACTCCTTGCATTAAAATAAATACCTTTATGAAGCTTGCCAATCAATCCCCTGTGCCTTAACCAGTCAATTATTTCTATGCTGCCTTGACTACCTGGCTCGCGCTCTCCCTTTTTTTTTTTTTCCTCTGGCGTGCTCTCCCTCTTTGTTTTTAAAATGTACCCCTTTACAATTGAATTCTTTATCACTATATTCCTGCTGTTCTTCTTCCCCTCTGGGCACCATGGGTAGATCTGCACATGAAGTTGGCTGCCTCTACTTCCCCCTGCATAGTCATCTCCCGCAACAGTATACAAAACATTTATACGTATTAGAAAGGGGGTTAACCATGAGGAACACCTGCACTACCTGCCCTCCTTTACTCCATCTGATGGTCACACATGGCCTTTGTCTGTTCATTCTTCAGCTGTGGTGGAAACACCTCACTGTGCTATATATAACCGATTCAGCAACACTGATGCTCCACAGTGAATTCACCTGCAACTGTAGCCCTGAAATTTGTTCACCAGAAGCTTTTTTTCCTTTATTTACTCACGGGATGAGAGCGTCACTGGTCAGGCAGCATTTATTACCCATCCCTAATTGCCCAGAGAGCAGTTCAGAGTCAACCACATTGCTGTGAGTCTGGAATCACATGTAGGCCAGATCAGGTAAGGATAGCAGTTTCCTTCCCTAAAGGACATTAGCAAACCAGTGGGTTTTTCTGGTACTCGACAATGGATTCATGGTCATCATTAGATTCTTAATTCCAGGTGGAATCCTAATCGTGGGGAAACAGGCCCTTCGGCACAACAAGTCCATGCTGAACCTCGTAGCATCCCACCCAGACCCATCCCCCTATAACCCACCTAATTTCCATATCCCTGAACACTATGGGCAAATTGGCATGGCCAATCCACCTAACCTGCACATCTTTGGATTGTGGGAGGAAATCCGAGTACCCAAGGTAACCCACTCAGACACTGGGAGAATGCATTCCACCATCTGCTGTGGCAGGATTCGAACCCAGGTCCCCAGAACACTGTCTGGGTCTCCTGATTAAGCTTCCAGCAATAATACCTCCTTGGCTGCAGCTGGACACTTCCTGAAGCTTCCATGATTTGCTGCAAAGTACAGAAGAAGCATTCCATAGGTTTAAAATGCTTACTTAAGAATACTGTCAACTCACTTCCCTTATGGTAATTATACTTTTGTTGCCCTACTTTACTTATTTATGTATTATATTGGCCTTGACTTTCACTTATTCCTTCTGTTTCTCCGTTAATCCCTTCTTTGAATAAATACACTTCTGAAAATCCCAGGCCAATCAATGCATCTCTTTGCTGTGATTGTTGTTGTTTTGATTTGTTTTCCCAATTAGCAGATCCCTAAGGCTGCAAATGTTAAACTAGGGTCCCCTTCTCTCTGCTTTGTTGAAGCAGACTTGGAAACTTTTAAAAAAAAAAAAAAAAACCCACAAAATTCTTTAAATATGAAACAAGAAAAGGCCCTCTTTCTGCCATTGCACTAAATTCCCATGGTGCTCAAAATTTCCAAAAACCACTCACTTGGGTTGTGCCTTACTCAGGTTATGTTTCTTACCAACTACTTGTGCAAAGCCTACTGAGGCTTAGCCATAAAGATTTGATTTTCAGGTAACCACTAATGCCAGAATCCTGACATTTCTCTGTACTGTTTCAAATTTAATGACGTGCACATCTCAGGTTTTAATCTCTGAAAGAACTGTCAACGGCACAGTGTTGGAACCTTGCTTGGATTCTGTCCTGAACCTCTATGCCCTTTTAACGTTTTACCTCTTTATGGAATCCGCTTTAAAACCTATCACTGATTAAAATTTTGGTCATCTGCCCAAATATCTTCCCATGGTTCAGTGTCAGGTTTTGCTGTGTTCCTGTACAGCGTGGTAGGACATTATAATAAAAATTGGTGTCCCTGTATGCTTCCCGCTCTCAGAAACAATAATTCTCATTTTACTTCATTATCTTTCTTTTTAACTATCTTTAATTAATCACACAACCTCTCAACTTTGTCTGCTCTAGGAACAATTGTAGCTTCTCTCATCTCATTTCTGGCTGATGTCCATAATATTTTTGTTGTGAATTTCATCCGCAACTAGATAAATGCCTTGGAATCATCCCTGAAATACTCCAGTTGAGCGTCTTGTGCTCTGCCTCTATTTACAAATGTTCACGTCCTCTCTTTTTTTGAGCAGTTGTATCAGCTTGTTCTGCCACCTTTTTTGAAGATTTTGATATTGCTGCTCTGCACCTGTCTGGTGTTGCGACCCTAGTTAAGACATTGCATCCTTGGGTTTGCTTCCCCTTCTCATTGCAGTGATAATGCTCTGACAGTATAGAATGTGAAATTTTCAAATTTTGGGACCGCAATAATCAAAGAACAGTGCTTGTCTAAGTCAGCATATGTGAGGCTTGCAGATATTGTATAATCTAAATCTCTAAGCATGATGAAAACACTGGTGGGGGGGTAGTGGGTGGTAACTCTCAAATTGTATTTTTAACATTTCAAGCAAAGAATAAACTGAGGGGTGTATGCATGTGTATACATTACTAAAATTCTCCAGAGAAGTTGAGTGCCTTGCAAAGCATATAGTATTGTAAGCCTTATTAAGTGACAGATCACAAGAGCCAAAAATAAAAATATTATACTAGTATTACATACTAGTTCAGCCTCAGCTGGTGTATTGCGTCCAGCTCTGGATGCTATGCTTTCAGAAGCATGAGAAGGCATCGGAGAGCATGCAGAAGTGGTTTATGAACATAGTTCCAGGGATTAATAATTTGGATTTTGATAGCTTGGAGAAGCTGGGGCTCTATCCTTAGAGAAAGCTGAGAGGAAATCTGCTTGTCAGACCTCTCGACACACAATATTTCAGAATAAATAACTAGAAAATATTCCCATTATTGAAAGTACGGGGATTGAGCAGGCACAGATCTTAAGTAATTTGTAAATGAAGCAAAAGTAATACAAGAAAAAAAAATCTTTTTATCATGCAGTGGGTGTTTAGGGTCTGAAATATGTTGTCTGGAGTATGGTGGAGGTGGATTCAATTGAGGCATTCAAAAGCAAAAATTGTTCCTTCTCTGATAACCATATGCAGAGTTACAGGGTGAAAGTAAGAGAATGATGATCTCATCTAGCATCAATGAGATGCTTATTCAGAGAGCTGGTGCAGACCATTTGCGCGCAACAGTTTTCTGTGCAGTAATAATTGCAGTCACAGGACTGGATTTCTCAACTATTTGTGAGACTTGTTAAGGATTGTACTTATTTTCTCTAAATTAGAATGCTTTGAGACTTGTTCTGAAACAATTCAAACAATTTTTTTCTCTCTGCTTGCAGCACTTTTTTGAGTTTTGATTAGCAGCTTTTCCAATTTTTGTTTAGAGATCCTACAAGTGTAGGGTTTTAATTTCAGCATGTTTTCTATTTACGACGTAGCTGACAGTTATTAGAAGCCGACTTTCAACTGTGGACAAGTTTGAAATAATGTATCCTGCCAGTGATGGTGAACTTGTGAGAAAGCTTGATTCAACACAGCCTGAAGAGGAAAGATACTACAGTGATACGGGAATACAGCTGCGTAAATCAGTAAAGGTGTGCATTACCTTTTCACGCATCCTGGAAGATTCTTGTTAACCCAGTGGTCTCTATATTATTCCAAATTTTAATATTGTAATAAAATAAGGCTGCCCATTATGCTTCTCAATATCCTCTGGATTATTAATTTACCATTTGTTTTCCTTGTGCTATCATTTGAGCCCTGTTCTTAAATATGGGGTCTTTGTTTTATTACATTGCTAATTTTCAAAATTAACAATGCAGGTTCTCTCCACATCATGATATTCTCAATCCACTTTATATTGGACTGAATTTTAGTCCAAACCTTTAACTACTTGGGCTTCAAAACTGAACTTAAAATGCTAGATAGGGTCATCCTTCGGTCCAATTCATCCATGTTGACAGGATATCCTAAATCCCATTTTGTCAGCATTTGCCAGTATCCCTGTGAACCCTTCAGATTCATATACCCATCCAGATGCCTTTTAAATGTTGTAATTGTACCAGCCTCCACCATTTTCTC
>NC_063333.1:111080687-111105141 GCF_021869965.1 Rhincodon typus | reverse complement strand
CCTAGATGAGATGTTATTGAAATGCCATGATATAGTAGGCTATGGACCAAGTGCAAATAAATAGAATTAGTATGGTTTGATTTTTGTTGATTTTGTAAAGACAGAATGGGCTAAAGGGCACCTTTCTGACTCTACGATTTTCATTGACATGAGCTAACCTTTGCGACTACATAAAGTTTAGTGATTACATTGTGTTTGGTCTTGGAAAAATACTTGACTGGTTATAATTATATGGGTGAAATTATTTTAATCGTTACAAAGTTTCTCAGGGTTAAGAGGGGTTACTCTCATTAGCCAGTAGAAACTAGGAATTACAGACAGTGAACCAATTGTAGTGTTCTTGAAGCCCAACGGAGTTAACTATGACAAATCTAAAGAGCTCTGGGATTACATTGTCAAAAATACAGATTAAAAAGAAAAGTAAAAAATGTATCTTTGTTTTCTGTTTGCGCTTTGTGTACAAACTTATTTAATGGAAAGGTTTTTTTTTAAATTTCCTGAAAATGCTGTGCATTAACTTGTCAGTTTGGCTACCTTCCCATTTGAGCTGACATACTTGAGCAAATCTGCAGTAGCCTGTAAAATCAGGGACATACTCCATATTCCACCTGTAAAATTGGAAGATAATTCTGACCTCAATTAACTACCCTGGTTAAGATTGTTCAATTGTTTAGTCTCCTTGACAAGTCATTGTGATAGAGGCAAGTTTAATGTTGCACTTACTGTCATAATCCATCACTTCTTGCTTTAACCAACATGGATTATCAAAAGTTTTGAAAACTAAATTTTGAATTGTTGCCTTGCTATGCATTGCAATGTATAATGTAACCGTGTGGTTGTTGACTTTTTCTTGCCAAGCTGGTTTGTTTACGTTCAGACATTTCATCGCCGTGCCAGGTAACATCAGTGGGGCCTCAGATGAAGCAATGTTGTTCCACTCCACTGAATTTATACCGTCTGGTCCATTATGATGAGTAGGGTCATTTCTAGTTTTGTTCATGTATGGGTTTGTATATGGGGTCCAATTCTATATGTTTGTTGATTTGCATTATGGGTTAAGAACCATGTCTCTAGGAATTCCCATGTGTGTCTATTTTGGCTTGGGCTGCTATGGTTACGTTGTCTCTATTAAACTCATGGCCTTCATTGTCAGTGTCCTGATATTAGGGAAAGTATGTTTTGCTGCTAGTTGATGGTCATGTATTCTGATGGCAAGTTTCCTTCCTGTCTGTCTAATGTAATGCTTGTGGCAGTCATTGCATGGTATTTTATAAACTACATTTGGTTCTGCACATTGTGGGAATTGGGTCTTTCATCCTTGAGAGTGTTTGTTGTCGAGCGGCTGTGGGCTTGTGTGCTACCATGATTCCCAGTGGTCGTAGGCATCTCATTGTCAGCTCTGATATATTCTTGATGTAGGGCAGTGTGGCCAGTGTTAGGGTGGACTGTGTCCTCTTGTTGTCTATTTAGTAGGTACTTGTGGATGAAGTTGCGGGGATATCTGTTCATAGGAAAGATTTTGTATAGGTGCTCTTCCTTGATCCTGCATAGATCTGGCGTGTTGCAGTGAGTGGTGGCCCATTTTAAGTAGTGTCCTAATACAGCGTTGTTTGTGGACATTGGGGTGGTTGCTGTGAAAGTGGATGATTTGGACAATGTGGGTTGCTCTCCACTTGTACACTGATGTTTGGAACTCTCTGTTGGTCATACGTTCAACTGATGTCCAGAAATGGAATTTGATTGTTGTTTTCTTTCATGAATTTAATCCTGGCGAATATGTTGTTGATGTAGTGTGTCCCTTTTAGTTTGGTACGTTTAATAATGATGGATGTGTTGTCCATGTACCAGATCCACAGTTTAGGTTGAATGCAGGGGGAGGATAGTGTGTTCCAGTCTTTGCATGACTGTGTCTCTGCGATGAGTTCTAAAGTGGGTGACCCCATGGGTGTGCTATTGATCTGTTTGTATACTTGACCATTAAAGACCAAGTATGTGGTGAGGCACAAGTCTAGTAATTTGAATATATTGCCATTGCTGATGGAGCTGCTTGACTGCGTTCCTGCTTCCTCTCGTAATGTGGCCACTGTTTCTTTGGCTAGTGGAATGTTAATTGACATGAATAATGCTGTGATGTCAAAGGATACTGTAATCTCATCATCGCTGATTTCTATGTTCTTGAGGAATTCTTGAGTTGAGTGGATGGAATGGGATGATCTGTCAACTAGGTGTTTCAGTTTCTGTAGGTCCTTGGCCAGTTTGTGTGAAGGTGCACCTGGTAGGGAGACAATGGGTCTGAGGGGAATATCTGATTTTGTGTACTTTAGGAAGCCCATCGAAGCGGGGGATGTTCATGCCTTCTAGTTTCATTCTCATCTAGTCTGTCCTGGTTATCTGCCCTGCATCCTTTAGTCTCTCCAGTCTGGGTGATCCTATTACCTAGCTGTGGTGTTGGGTCTATCGTGACCTAAAGGTAAGTGGTTGTATCTGCAAGCAGTGCCTGTGCTTTCTCAACGTAGTCTGGTTTTGTTCATAATGATGGTCATGTGCCCTTTGTCGACTGGTAGGATTTATGATGTTCTTGTCTTTCTGGAGATTATCTAGTGCTTTCCTCTCTGTTCAGGGTATCCCATACATTCCTTCAGCTTATAGTTTGTTGGATGGTTTGTTGTGTTTAGTCCATGAGTCTATTGTCTTTTAATGTAGTCTCCAGGGCAGCCATGAAATCTGTTCTGTTCGCATCTGTGGTTGTAGTTCAGTCCGCGTAATAGGACAGTTTTCTCAATTTCTGGCAGTTGTCTACTGGATAGGTTTCTTATCCATGTGTCCAGTTTGTTGTTCTCCTTGTCCTTTCCTCGCATGCGCGCACACACGCTTACCAATAAGTGGTAATAAACCCAGCATTGCAGCTAAGTAATACGATCACCCAGACACTGAAGAGACTAAAGGATGCAAGACAGATAACCAAGACGAACTACCATGAGAATGAAACCAGAAGGCAGGAACACTCCCTGCTTCTATGGACTTCCTAAAGTACACAAACCAGACATTCCCCTTAGACCCATTGTCTCCCTACTCTTCACACAAACGGCCAAGAACCCACAACAGAGACTTAAACACCTAGATGACAGATTGCCGCATTCCATCCACTCAACCCAAGAATTCCTCAATACCCTCCAAGAACATAATCTCGTTGACGCTGATTTTGTTTTTGTAGTCCTGGACCTCACAGCATTATTCATGTCATTGACGTCCCACTAGCCAAAGAAACATTGGCCACATTACTCAGAAGCAGGAACACAGACCAGCAGCTCCATCAGCAATGGCGACATACTCGAATTACTAGACTTGTGCCTCACCCCACTCTGGTCAAGTACAAACAGATCAATGGCACACCATGGAGGTCACCCATTTTAGGATTCATCGCAGAGGCAGTCATGCAAACATTGGAACACACTACCCTCCCCCTGCATTCAACCTAAACTGTGGATCCAGTATATGGGCAGCACACTTGTAGTTATTAAACACACCAAACTAGAAGGGACCCATCACGTCAATGCATTCGCCAGGATTAAATTCATGAAAGAAGAAGAAAACAACAGTCAACTTCTGTTTCCGGACATCAGAGTTGAACGTATGACCAACAGAGACTTCCAAACATCAGTGTGCAAGTGGAGAGCAACCCACACTGTCCAAATCATCCACTTCCACAGCAACCACCCCAATGTCCCCAAACAACGCTGTATTAGGACACAACTTAAATGGGCCACCACTCACTGCAACATGCCAGATCTATGCAGGAAAGAGGAAGAGCATCTATACAAAATCTTTCCTACTCACAGATATCCCCGCAACTTCATCCGTAGGTGCCTACTAAGTAGACAAAAAGAGGACACAGTCCGCCCTAACACTGGCCACACTGCCCTTCATCAAGAATATATCAGAGCTGACAATGAGACTCCTACAACCACTAGGCGTCCTGGTAGCACACAAGCCCACAGCCACTCTTGTGACAAATACTCTCAAGGATGAAAGACCCCATTCTCACAACATGCAGAACCAACGTAGTTTACAAAATACCATGCAACGACAGCCACAAGCATCCCATTCGACAGACTGGAAGGAAACTAGCAATCAGAATACACTAATATCAGCTAGCAACAAAATGACATGACAAGCTCCTTAATCTCTGTGCACGCTGACAATGAAGGCCATCAATTTAACTGGGGCAATGTAACCATAGTAGCCCAAGCCAAAACTACATGCATGGAATTCCTGGAGGCATGTTTGTCCACCCATAATGAAATCAACAAACAAAGAGAATTGGATCCCATATACAAACACATACAGAACAAAACCGGAAATGACCAGACGATATAAATACCAAGCAGAGTGGAACAACATTGCTTCATCGGAGGCCTCACTGATGTTACCTAGCATGGTGACGAAACATCTGAATGAAAACAAGCCAGCTTGGCGAGCAAGTCAACCTCTCCCACAACCTGAGCTACAAATCTTTTCTAAAATCTTAAAGCTAATGTCACCATCTCATCCCTCCACAGTGGCAATACCAATGGATGAATCATCCAAAGCCCGGTTTGATGCTAAGAAGACATTGGTTCAAATTCATCCTGGCAGCTGGAGGGAATTTAAATTCAATTAATAACACTTGGCATGAAACAATGCTATGGTTGCCATGAACCTAGCATGGGAAAACCAGAGATTTTAACACCCCCTTGTTAGGGATGGGACGTTGTTGTCGTTGTCATCCCGTTTTGGTGTCTGTGACTCTAGGCTAACAGTGGTGTGGCTGACTCTTAACTAACCTTGAGCAGTAGCTTGATTGGCCATTTTGAAGGGCAAGCAGAGTTAGGCAACCAAACTGGTACAACCAGTGATGCCCACATCTGTTGAAAGAAAGAGGTAAGGGAACAGTTTTTTTTGGGTGCTGGGTGTGCAGGTATGCACAACATTGCACAATGGTGCTAGTAATGAATCACTTGCACAGAAAAGAAAAATAACTGGCATCTAGATAATTCCAATGGGCTGCCTCTAACAGGTGTGCAATGTAATGTTGAAGTGACAGTTGCCTCACCTCCTTTTTTCCTTCTGAACCTTTTTTGGTTTGTTGTTTTCAACTCCTCCTTAGACAGGGCAGATGTATTACTTCAGATCTTCAATTAATAGTCCTTCCTTTGCAATGATTCTCTGCTGTACGCTCGCAGCAGACTTGAGTGAAGATATTTTTGAAATCACCCAGCTTTGATAGATGACGTGGTGTCCACCATCTTAGCTGCAAACCTTCTGTTTGATCTCTTCACAATGTCAATGGATCAGGAACACTGTTATACAAAGTAAACAGACAAAATTAATGGCTCTGCTCCTAAATAGAGTACTTAGAACAAATGAATTAATGACAAACAAAGGCTAATGGATATAATCTTCTGCCATTGTGGAGACATGGTTACAAAGAAATTCGAAGCTAGGAACTTTTTTAAATTCCGTCATGGGATGTGGGCATTGCTGGCTGGTCCAACATATTGTTCATCCATTGTTGCCCTTGAAGGTACTGGTCTTGAACCACTGCAGTCCGTATACTAAAAGTAGACTTGCAGTGCTGCTGTAATGGAGTTCCTGGATTTTGGCACAGTGCTGAAGGAATGGTGATATATTTCCAAGTCTGGATGCTGAGCAACTTGCAGGGGATTTTGCAGGTCGAGGTGTTCCCATGTGTCTACTGCCCTTCTCTTCGAGATGCTAATGGTCATGAGTTTGGATGGGGTGCTGTCCCGGGAGTCTTGGTGAATTTCTGCAGTGCAATTTGTAGATGATGTACATTTGCTACTGAGTAGTTGTGGTTGTAGTTGAGTGGTACCACATTCGCGCAATAAAGTAGGCTTTGTTGCAGATGGCCTCCGACTTATTTTGTCAGAGCTACACTCAGCCAGGCAAGTTAGGAGTATTCTATCACACTTCTAACTTGTGCCTTATAGATAGTGGGCAGTGATAGGAGAATCAGGACGTACATTACTCACTGCGAGATTCCTAACCTCCTGACCTGTTCTTCTAGCCACAGTACTTTGTTTTATTTTAAAACAGTCATGTCACCATGGTACCAGAGGACCATTGGCCTGCTCTTAGAGACGAAATCAGTGATGAGTTTAACCTATGGGCACCATGTTTCAGGTGAGAAGTTAAGATTTGAGAAGGTTGGATGGTTGTCTCGGCACGTGTGAGAATTGATCCCGCACTGATGGCATCACTGTGCGTCACAAACAAGTTGTCCAGACAACTGAGCTAACCAAAACCTCAACAGCATAGTACTTATGTTTTTAGTTCAATTCAGTTTCTAGTCAATGGTAACCCCCAAGATATTGGTAGTGGAGGATTCAGTGATAATGTCAAGGGGCAATGGTTAGTTTCTGTCTTGTCAGTTATATTCATTGCTTGGTGCTTGTGTAATGTGAATGTTAATTGTTAGCCCAAATGTGGATATTGTCCAAGTTACTACATTTGGACATGGACTGCTTAAGTATCTGAGAGGTTATGAAGGGTGCTGCTCATTGCACAATCATCAGTGACCATCCCACATCAGGAGCAAAAACAGAAATTACTGGAAAAAGGTCAGTATCGTCTTCTGAGGAAGGGTCACTGGACCCAAAACATTAACTTTTTTTTTTCTTAGCAGATGCTGCCAGACTTGCTGAGCTTTTCCAGCAACTTCTGTTTTTGTTCCTGATTTACAACATCCACAGTTTTTTTTTTTTTTTTCAGTTTTTATCCTATTCTAACTTCTATGTTAGAAGGAAGGTCACTGAAACAGCTAAAGATGGTTGGGTTTAGGACGCTACTCCGAAGAACAGAGATGCCTGTTCTCCAAAAATCAATTATCTTCCTTTTCGCCAGGTATGACTTCTTCAACCAGTGGAAAGTTTCCCCTTTTTACCTATTGACTCAGTTTGCTAGGGTTTCTTGATGTCAAGAGCTTTCACTCACCTTAGTTGGCCAGGTTCGATTCATTGCGCCACTTGTGTACAAGACATACCTGGGCAATTTTCCACATGTAGGTAGATGTCAGCGTTATAGTTGTGCTGGAGCAGCTTTACTAGGGGTGTGGCATGTTCTGGAGAACATATTTTCATTACTATTGCCTGAATGTTGTCACGACTCACAGCATTTGCAGTAACCAGTGCTCCAACCGTGTCTTGATATGAGGTGGTTTTCCCTTGTAGGAGAGTTTAGAACCCAAGGGCAAAATCTGAGTGAGAAATCACCTACTTCAGACCAATGAAGAGGCATTTCTTCAGAAGGTAGTGAATCTGTGGCATTTTTTACTACGGACAGCTGTGGAGTCTGGACCTTTAAGCGTATTTACAGTTGATACTGAATTTTAATCAGTAAGAGAATTGAGAATGTTGTAGAAAAGGCAGGAACATGAAGTCGTGGATTATCAAATCAACTAAATGGGCTACTACTTGTCCATCTTGTAAGTCAACTGGCTCCAGCAATATTCCAATTAGCCACTTATTTGGCATCCCTGCTTGGGTTTGAATACCAGTTTTATCCATTTGTTCTTGTTGCATTCAATTCAAACAAGTTGAGGCCTATTGAACACATTAATCATTTATCAGGCATTGAAATTTTCAACTGGCATCAACATTTTTTTTTCACTTGAGGAAATTTTGAAAAGCACTTTGTAACATGTCCTTAGATTTATAGTGGGACAGAAAATTTCTTAATCGGTAAGACTAAAATACGTACTGTTCTGTATGGAAAAGAAAATAATTTGTGCATGCTTTTCAGGTAACCAATAAACTGAAAAACTCAACTGCCTTGGAGTCCAGCAAAAGTAGAATACAGTGTTGTTCAACTATGTGTAAGTTTTGAAATTGGACTTTATGCACTTTGAATATGTATTGTGCCTTCAGATGTATAGATAATTAGAAGTTGATTTGTAATAGTATTTCACTGTAAACAAACTTTTAATGCATAAATGTTGACAATTTGACCCACTTGAATTCATCCACTTTCTAAAAAAAAATGGTTGTTTCAGTATGCCAGGTTCGGATATTTTATGCATTAAAAGACGCATGGTTAGAATAACACCCTTGCTCTACCCACATGAAGGATGGGATAGATTACTTTCAAATTTGCCTTTCCGTAATTAAAGCATGCCTCTTGAATGCTATGTTATGTCATATCTTTTGAAGTAAGTTTGGAATTATCTTGCTTGCATGAATTACATCTTTGTATGGTTGCACAAAATCTGCACATTGGCAGCATTTAAGTTGAAGAGATCGGGTTTCCTCAGCGTTTCTGGGCAGAATTAGTAAAGACCATTCAGGAGGGTTTCTTGGCACAATATGTAAATAGTCTAACCAGGGAAGGAGTTACACTGGACCTAGTTTCGAGAAATGAGCCTGGCAAGGTGAGTGAAGTTTCAGTGGGGAAGAATTTCAGCAATGGTGGCCGTAATGCCATGATTTTTGAGATACTCCACTCATAGACAGGGATAACAGCAATCTTCTAGTGAAGGTGTTAAATTGGACGAAGGTGAACTACAACAAGATTAGGCAGGAACTGGAGAATTTTGATTTGGAGGTGGTTGTTTTGAGGCTAAATGCACATACGACGTGTGGAAATATTTCAAATGACAGTTGATAGAAGTCAGGAGTGGCACATTCCTATGAGAATGAAGGATAGGTATGGCACATTCTGTGAACCTTGGATATTATGACTTTGGTCAAAAAGGCAAAGGAAGTGTACAAGGTCTAGGAGTGTGGGAACAGATGAAGCCCTTGAAGTATATAAGGAAAGCAGGAAACAAAGAATTAGAAAGGCTAAAAGGAGTCATAAGTCATTGGCAAACAGGAATAAGGAGAATCCCAAAGTGCTTTATACATATATAAAAAGCGAGAGGGTAGTTGCTAATAAAAAAGAAAGGTGTTGTGAATCTTAAAAAGTTTTAAGGTAGATAAGTCCACAGGTCCTGATAGAATCTATCCCAGAATATTGAGGGAGGCAAGAAAACCAGTTGCTGGAGCATTGATGGACATCTTTGTGTCCTTCTTGGCCACAGGTGAGGTCCCAGAGGACTGGAGAACATCCAGTGCTGTCCCATTATTTAAGAAGAGTAGCAGGGATAATCCAGGAAATTACAGGCCTGTGAGTCTCGCATTGGTGGTAGGGAAATTGTTGGAAAAGATTCTTAGGGACAAAATCTATAAGCATTTAGAAGCAAATGGACTTTATTCACAATAGGCTGCAAGGTTCTGGGCAGGGGAGGTCATGCTTCACTAACTTGATCAAATTTTTTGAGGCAATGCAGATGATGGAGGGAAAAGCAGTTTATGTTGTCTACATGGACTTCATTAAAGCCTTTGAGGTCCCTCATGGCAGACTTTACAAAAAATAAATTCACATGGTATTGGGGTGAGCTGACAAGATGGATACAGATCTGGCTTAGTCATAGGAGACAGACAGTAGCGGTGGAAGGATGCTTTTCAGAATGGAAAGTTGTGACTACTGGTGTTCCACTGGAATTAGTACTGTTGTTTGTGGTCTACATGAATTATTAGGAGGAAAACTTTGTATCGTCTGTGAACTTACTAATTAGACCAGCTAAGATTGGTGGAGTAGCAGATAGTGAGGAGGATTGTCAGACGATACAGCAGGATATAGATCAATTGGGCACAAAAATGGTAGAGTTTAATCTGGACAAGTGTGAGATGATGCATTTTGGAAGGTCAAGGATGGTTGGAAATTATACAGTGAATGGCAGAACTCTTTTGGTTTTGATATGCCAAGAGATCTGGGTGTGCAGGTCCACAGATTACTACTGAAGGTGACAGCAAGGGTAGATATGATTGGGCAGGCGATGGCCTACTGGTATTGTTGCTGGATTGTTAACTCAGATCCCCAGATAATGTTCTGGGCACCTGAGTTTGAATCCCACCACAGCAGATGGTGGAAATTGAATTCAGTAAAATATCTGGAATTAAGAATCTAATGATGACCACGAATCCATTATCGATTGTCGGAAAAACCCATCTGGTTCACCTAATGCCCTTATGGGAAGGAAACTGCCATCCTTACCTGGTCTGGCCTACATGTGACTCCAGATCCACAGCAATGTGGTTGATTCTTAACTGCCCTCTGGGCAGTTAGGGATGGGCAATAAATGATGCTTAGCCAGCGATGCCCTCATCCCGTTAACTTTAAAAAAAATGGTAAAAAAGGCCTGTGGCATGCTCCCCTTCTTTGGAAGGGGCATTGAGTATAGAGAGTGGAATGTATGAAGCTTTTTCCCAGGGTGGAAGGAGTCCATTATTAGGGAGTACAGGTTCAAGGTGTAGGGGGTGGGAATTTGAGATGTGTGAAGCAAGTTTTTTTCACACTGAAGGTGGTGATCATACATCATAGAATCCCTACAGTGTGGAAACAGGCCTTTCGGCCCAACAAGTCCACACTGACCCTCAACATATTCCCCACCCCCACCATTAACCCACCTAATCTACACATCCCTGAACACTATGGGCAATTTAACATGGCCAATCCACCTAGCCTGCACATCTTTGGACTGTGGGAGGAAATCCGAGCACCTGGAGGAAACCCACGCAGACACGGGGAGAAAGTGCAAATTCCACACTGACAGTCACCTGCGGGTGGAATTGAACTCTGGTTCCTGGTGCTGTGAGGCAGCAGTGCTAACTACTGAGCCACCATGCAGCCCCTAGTGAGTGTCTGGAACATCCTGCCAGAGGAGGTGGTGGAAGCAGACATAATGGCAGCCTTCAAGAAACTCCTGGATGAACACATGAATAGACTGAAGCAGTGCAGGATGGAATGAAAATGTTCAAAGATGACATGTAAATGGACACCACCCCATGGCCTCCTACCCTCCCTTGACCTCTTCATCTTGAACTGTCATTGTGATTCGATCACCTCAATCTCTCCACTCCACCCTCACTCATTCCAGCCTCTACCCTATGGAATGCGCAGGCCTCCGCTCCAGCCCCAACCTCCCCATCAAACCTATGGACAAGGTGGGGGTTGGGGGGTGGCAGTAGTGGTATGGTACACTGATCTCTGCATTGCAGAGGCCAGGCACCAACTCTGACACCTCTTTCTACCACCTCCTCGACCATGACCTCATCTCTGATACCAAACCGTCATGTCTAGTACCATGTATACCTCATCGTTCCCCAACTCCGCACCGCCCGTTTCTATCTCCTTCCCAAAATCCACAAACCTGACTGCCCCAGGCACCCCATTGTCTCCGCCTGCTGCTGCCCCACTGAACTCCTCCAGCTGCTGCCCCACTGAACTCCTCCACTTACCTTGACTCTGTCTGTCTTTGTCTTTCTTTCACCCCTCCCCTCCCCTCCCAGTCCAGGAACTCCCCACCTACATTTGGGACACCATCCATTCCCTCCACCTCCTCCAAGACCTCCAATTCCCTGGCCCCCAAAACCTCATGTTCACCATGGACTTCCAATCCCTATATACTGGTATCCCCCATGCAGATGGATTAAAAGCACTTTGTTTCTTCCTCTTCTGCAGGCCCAGTAAGTCCCCCTGCACTGACACCCTGATCCACCTAACAGAACTTGTCCTGGATGATGACAACAACTTCAAGTCCTCCCCACTTCCTACAAACTAAGGGGGTGGCCGTAGGCACCCGCATGGGCCCAAGCTACGCCTGTCTCTTTGTAGGATATTTGGAACAGTCCCTCTTCCACTGCTACACTGACACTATCCCCCACCTCTTCCTCCACTGCATTGATGATTGTATTAGCACTGCCTCGTGCTCCCACCTTTCACCCCAACCTGAAATTCACCTGGACCATCTCCGATAACTCCCTTCCCTTCTTGACCCCTCCATCTCCACTCTGGTAACCGCCTCAACACCTGACCATCTGTTTCTAACCCACTGACTCCCATACATGCCTGGACTACATCACCTCAACCACCCTTTTGCAAGAATGCGATTCCCCTACTTCCAGTTCCTCCGCCTCTGCTGCATCCGCTCCCAAGATGGAATGTTCCACTCCTGGGCATCCCAGATGTCGTCCTCCTATTTCAAGGATCGCGACTCCCACCCCCACTTTGTTTCTCCCTTCAAACCCCATCCCCCAATAAAAATAAAGACGACAGAATTCCCCTTGTCCTCACATACCACCCCACCAACTTCCACATCCAGTGTGTCCATTTTGCCACCTACAATCCAACCCCACGAACAAAGAGATATTTCCCTCCCCACCCCTATCTGCCCTTCATAGGGACCACTCAATTTGCGAATCCCTCGTGCACTCCATACTCCCCACTAACTCCGACATATCCTGCACCTTTCCCTGCAACCACAGAAATCTGCCCCTACACCTCCCCTCTCACCTCCATCCGAGGCCCAAAATGAACTTTCCATATCCGACGGGTTCACCTCTTTATCCTCCAACCTGGTCTACTCTCTAAGTTGCCTCCAATGTGGCCTCTACATTGGTAAGACCAAGTGCAGACTCGGGGACTGTTTCGTGGAGCACCAAAAAAAAAGTTCTGAGCGCCGATTTGGTAAGGTTACTAGTTTTTTTTTTTTTTTCAGAATTCAGAACAGTGGGAATGGATGTTAGGGCAGTTGCATGCTCCTCCTGTAGAATGTGGGAGGTAAGGGTCACCACTAGTGTCCCCACTGACTTCATCTGCGGGAAGTGCACCCAACTCCAGCTCCTCGGAAACCGCGTTGGGGAACTGGAGCTGGATGAACTTTTGATCATTCGGGAGGCTGAGGGGGTAATTGAGAGGAGTTACAGGGAGGCAGTCACACCTCGGGTACAGGAAAAAGGTAGATGGGTTACAGTCGGGACGGAAAGGGAACAGGCAGACAGTGCAGGGATCCCCTGTGGCCGTTCCCCTCAATAACAAGTATACCATTTTGGATACTGATGGCGGGGGATGACTTACCAGGGGTAAGCCATGGAGCACAGGTCTCTGGCACAGAGTCTGTCCCTGTTGCTCAGAAGGGAAGGGGGGGTAAGAGGAGGAGAGCATTAGTCATTGGGGGACTCCATAGTTAGGGGGACAGGTAGGAGAATCTGTGGGAACGAGAGAGACTCTCGGTTGGTGTGTTGTCTCCCAGGTGCCAGGGTCCGTGACATCTGATTGTGTTTTTGGGATCCTTAAGGGGGAAGGGGAGCAGCCCCAAGTCGTGGTCCATATAGGTAGGAAAGGGGATGGGGATGCAAGGCAGAAATTTAAGGAGCTAGTTTGGAAGCTTAGAGTTAGAGCTAGAACAAAGAGTTATCTCTGGTTTGTTACCCGTGCCACATGCTAGCAAGGCGAGGAATAGGGAGAGAGAGCAGTTGAACACGTGGCTACAGGGATGGTGCAGGAGGGAGAGATTCAGATACCTGGATAATTGGGGCTCATTCTGGGGTAGGTGGGACCTCTATAAACGGGATGGTCTACACCTGAACCAGAGGGGTACCAATATCCTTGGGAGGGAAATTTGCTAATGCTGTTCGGGAAGGTTTAAACTAATTCAGCAGGGGGATGGGAACCTGAATTGCAGCCCCAGTGTACAGGAGGTTGAGAGTAGTGAGGTCATGAATAAGGTTTCAAGGTCGCACGAGTGTACCGGCAGGCAGGAAGGTGTTTTGAAGTGTCTACTTCAATGCCAGGAGCATCCGGAATAAGGTGGGTGAACTTGCAGCATGGGTTGGTACCTGGGACTTCGATGTTGTGGCCATTTCGGAGACATGGATAGAGCAGGGACAGGAATGGTTGTTGCAGGTTCCGGGATTTAGATGTTTCAGTAAGATCGGGGGAGGTGTTAGTCAAGGACAGTATTACGGTGGCAGAAAGGATGTTTGATAAGGACTCCTCTACTGAGGTAGTATGGGCTGAGGTTAGAAACAGGAAAGGAGAGGTCACCCTGTTGGGAGTTTTCTGTAGGCCTCCAAAAAGTTCCAGAGATGTAGAGGAAAGGATTGCAAAGATGATTCTGGATAGGAGCGAAAGTAACAAGGTAGTTGTTATGGGGGACTTTAACTTTCCAAATATTGACTGGAAACGCTATAGTTCGAGTACTTTAGATGGGTCAGTTTTTGTCTAATGTGTGCAGGAGGGTTTCCTGACACATTATGTAAATAGGCCAACAAGAGGAGAGGCCACATTGGATTTGGTACTGGGTAATGAACCAGGCCAGGTGTTAGATTTGGAGGTAGGTGAGCACTTTGGTGATAGTGACCACAATTCGATTACATTTACTTTAGCGATGGAAAGGGATAGGTATATACCGCAGGGCAAGAGTTATAGCTGGGGGAAAGGCAATTATGAGGCGATTAGGCAAGATTTAGGATGCTTAGGATGGAGAAGGAAACTGCAGGGGCTGGGCACAATTGAAAAGTGGAGCTTGTTCAAGGAACAGCTACTGCATGTCCTTGATAAGTGTGTACCTGTCAGGCAGGGAGGAAGTGGTTGAGCGAGGGAACCATGGTTTACTAAAGAAGTTGAATCTCTTGTCAAGAGCAAGAAGGAGGCTTATGTAAAGATGAGACGTGAAGGCTCAGTTCGGGCGCTTGAGAGTTACAAGTTAGCCAGGAAGGACCTAAAGAGAGAGCGAAGAAGAGCCAGGAGGGGACATGAGAAGTCTTTAGCAGGTAGGATCAAGGAAAACCCTAAAGCTTTCTATAGGTATGTCAGGAATAAAAGAATGACTCGAGTAAGATTAGGGCCAGTCAAGGACAGTAGTGGGAAGTTGTGCGTGGAGTCCGAAGAGATAGGAGAGGCGCTAAATGAATATTCTTCGTCAGTATTCACACAGGAAAAAGACAATGTTGTCGAGGAGAATACTGAGATACAGGCTATTAGACTAGACGGGATTGAGGTTCATAAGGAGGAAGTATTAGCAATTCTGGAAAGTGTGAAAATAGAGAAGTCCCCTGGGCCGGATGGGATTTATCCTAGGATTCTCTGGAAGCTAGGGAGGAGATTGCAGAGCCTTTGGCTTTGATCTTTGTCGTCATTGTCTACAGGAATAGTGCCAGAAGACTGGAGGATAACAAATGTTGTCCCCTTGTTCAAGAAGGGGAGTAGAGACAACCCTGGTAAATGTAGACCAGTGAGCCTTACTTTGGTTGTGGGTAAAGTGTTGGAAAGGATTATAAGAGATAGGATTTATAATCATCGAGAAAGGAATAATTTGATTAGGGATAGTCAACACGGTTTTGTGAAGGGTAGGTCGTGCCTCACAAACCTTATTGAGCTCTTTTGAGAAGGTGATCAAACAGGTGGATGAGGGTAAAGCGGTTGATGTGGTGTATATGGATTTCAGTAAAGCATTTGATAAGGTTCCCCAAGGTAGGCTATTGCTGAAAATACGGAGGCATGGGATTGAGGGTGATTTAGCGGTTTGGATCAGAAATTGGCTAGCTGTAAGAAGACAGAGGGTGGTGGTCGATGGGAAATGTTCATCATGGAGTTCAGTTACTAGTGGTGTACCTCAAGGATCTGTTTTGGGGCCACTGCTGTTTGTCATTTTTATAAATGACCTGGATGAGGGCATAGAAGGATGGGTTAGTAAATTTACGGATGGCACCAAAGTCGGTGGAGTTGTGGATAGTGCAGAAGGATGTTGCAGGTTACAGAGGGACATAGATAAGCTGCAGAGCTGGGCTGAGAGGTGGCAAATGGAGTTTAATACGGAAAAGTGTGAGGTGATTCACTTTGGAAGGAGTAACAGGAATATAGAGTACTGGGCTAATGGTAAGATTCTTGGTAGTGTGCATGAGCCAGAGAGATCTCGGTGTCCAAATGCATAGATCCCTGAAAGTTGCCACCCAGGCTGATAGGGTTGTTAAGAAGGCATATGGTGTGTTAGGTTTTATTGGTAGAGGGATTGAGTTTCGGAGCCATGAGGTCATGTTGCAGCTTTACAAAACTCTGGTGCGGCCACACTTGGAATATTGCGTACAGTTCTGGTCGCTGCATTATAGGAAGGATGTGGAAGCATTGGAAAGGGTACAGAGGAGATTTACCAGGATGTTGCCTGGTATGGAGGGAAGGTCTTGTGAGGAAAGGCTGAGGGACTTGAGGCTGTTTTCGTTAGAGAGAAGAAGGTTTAGAGGTGACTTGATAGAGACATACAAGATGATCAGAGGATTAGATAGGGTGGACAGCGAGAGCCTTTTTCCTCAGATGGTGATGGCGAGCACAAGGGAACATAGCTTTAAATTGAGGGGTGATGGATATAGGACAGATGTCAGAGATAGGTTCTTTACTCCGAGAGTAGTAAGGGCATGGAATGCCCTGCCTGCAAAAGTAGTAGACTCGCCCACTTTAAGGGCATTTAAATGGTCATTGGATAAACATATGGATGATAATGGAATAGTGTAGGTTAGATGGGCTTCATATTGGTTTCACAGGTCGGCGCAACATCGAGGGCCGAAGGGCCTGTACTGCACTGTAATGTTCTTTGTTCTATGGTCACCTGCGCTCCTTATCTGATAATCGACAACGCCACCTTCTGGTTGTTAACCACTTTAACTGTTTGTTACCCCCCCCCCCCCCGCCCATCCCACTCCCTTGAAGAGATGTCCGTCCTGGTCTGCTGTCAATGCCACAATGACGCCACACTCCAACTGGAGGAGCAAATCTCATATTTTGCCTTGGGAGACTACAGCTCAATGGCCTGAACTTAGAATTTGCCATTTTTAAAATCTCCCACCCCTGGCTTCATCCCACATACAACCCTCCGTCCCATCCCTGGCTCCTTGACCTGACCCGACCTGACCCAACCTGTCCATCATCTTGCCCATCTATCCATCCACCCTTCCCACTGACCAAACCCTGCTACCACCCACCTGCATCCACCTATCACTATCCCACCTCCCCGCCCCAGCCCCACTCCTCCTCTTCCCTCTCACCACTTTGACCTGATACAACCTGTCCATCTCCTCACCCACCTATCACTATTCCAGCTCCATTTCCCCCTCCCCAGTCTGAAGAAGGATCCTGACTCGAAACATCGACTTTGCTACTCCTCTGCTGCCTGACCTATGTTCCTCCAGCTCAACAGTGTTGACGTGTAAATGCAATTTTTTTACCTCAGCAATTCAAATGAAAGTTAAAGTTTTTTTGCCTATTTATCTTTAAACCTTAGTTCCGAACGCAGTCTCTTTCTCCAAGACACTGCAGTTTACACTTCATAACTTTGCACTTTAGAATTTTTCTGCAATTGCTCTGCAAGCTTTTGGGTTTCTGTTTCCCTGCTTAATGTTCTCAGTAAATGGTTAACGCTTAATTTCATAGTTGTGGGAGACTTTGACTGGACTAACCAAATTGACACAGGAACTCTGGAAGATAGTTTGTCAACCACTTTTAGGACAGTCTCTTGGAGTAATATTGTATAATCAATTTAAGGAATTTTAGGTAAAATATTGTGTAATTCCCTGTTACTTTTGGAGACTACATACTCCAGAGCAACTAAGAATTTAAAAGCCAGTTGTATAGGTACGAGGGGTGGTTTGTTTAACATGGTGTGAGCAAATAGATAAAAAGGTGTGATTGCAAATAAATATTTGGAAACATTTTTAAAGAAGCATTCAAATACTGTATTCAATTCTGGTGTCCCAACTGTAAGGAAGATGTTGTGAAACTTGAAAAGGTTCAGAAAAGATTTACAAGGATGTTGCCAGAGTTGGAGAGTTTGACCTAATAGGGAGAGGTTGAATAGGTTGGAGCTATTTTCCCTGGAGCATCAGAGGCTTATAAAAGCATCAAGGTTTATAAAATTTGAGGGACATAGATAGGGTGAATAGTCAAGGTCTTTTCCCCAGGGTAGGGGAGTTCAAAACTAGAGGTCATGGGTTTAAGGTGAGGGCAAAGGTTTAAATGGGACTTAAGGGGCAACTTTTTCATGGAGAGGGTGGTGCATGTATGGCATGAGCTGTCAGAGGAAGTGGAGGCTAGCATAATTGCAATATTTAAAAGGCATTTGGACAGGTATATCAATAGGAAGAGTTTAGAGGGGTATGGGTCAAATGCTGGCAAATGGGATTAGATTTATATCGGATACCTGGTTGAAATAGATACCTGGTTGGACCGAAGGGTCTGTTTACATCCTATACATCTCTATGACTTTAAGCATTAAGAATGTTCACAATTATGCATTCTATTGAAAAGTAAGAACTCCAAGAAAGATTCATCTGTGGCTTACCAAGGAAGCCAAAGATGGTGTTAGCTTAAAAGGTTTGATATTTTAGAAGAAAAAAAACCTGAAGATTGGCAATGTTTTAAAACCTGACAAAAGGCTGCCAAAAAATAATTAACAAGGTAAATAAGAATAAACTAACCACGAATATAAAAAGATTGCAAATGCTGATATGGGTACATAGATATAAAGGAAAAAGTAGTTAAAATTAACTTTGGCCCCTTGAAAGGAGAAATTTATAATAATGGAACAAAAAAATGTAGAAAGAAGATTAGTTCAATCTTCACAATTAAAGGTATGATTTACATTCCAGATCAGAGGGTGATGTAAAGCCGATAAGAATAATGAAATTAAAGTAATTCTAAAGTCAGAAGACCTAAAGGACTAAAATCCAACGAATCTCCAAGACCTGATGGTTTGTATCCCAAGATTTTAAGAAGATAAAGGAAGCACTGACTAACTTTTTTCCTCCAAATTCTCTAGGTACTGGAACGGATCTAACAAGATTGGGACAACAAACAAAAGATGTCGAGAATGATTGCATACAAAATTTGGATTCTAAAGAAGGACAAAGTTTTGCTGAAGCTGCTGTCAGTGTGTCTCCGCCATCAAGTTCAAAGGTAGCTTTTCTATTTGGTAGACTGTCCTCTTTGAATTAAGTTTTTGATCCGTCTCCAACTGGAGAAAAGCTAGTGTCATTATATAAAAGCAAGTTACTGCAGATGCTAAAAATAGGAAATAAACAATGTTGGAGAAACTCAACAGGTCTGGCACCGTCTACGAAAAGAGAAAGAGTTGAAGAGTTCAAGTCCTGTATTACTTTACTTCAAAAGACTTGTAACATTGGACTGTAAATGTTAACATTTTTTTCTTTCCTCGGATGCTGCCAGACCTGCTGAGTTTCTGCCCCGCTGTTTCTCATCCTCTGGCTCTGTCCCTCTGAATTTCATCCTCTGTTTCGGCCCCACTGTTGTGTTCTGATGTCAATATATATAGTTGGTTGATCATCAGCTCTTATTCAAAAATTCTTCTGGCCCTAACAAAATAAAAACTGAAAGAACTGGGGATACTGTAAATCAAGAACAATCAAAAGTTGTTGGAAAAGCTCGGCAGGTCTGGCAGCGTCTGTGAAGAAAAAAAACAGAGTTAATGTCTCTGGTCCAGTGACCCTTCCTCAGGGTCCAGAACTAGTTCTGAGGAAGGGTCACTGGACCCGAGCCGTTAACTCTGGTATATTTTTTTCTTCGCAGATGCTGCCAGACCTGCTGAGTTTTTCCAGCAACTTCTGTTTTTGTTCTTCTGGTCCTGTCCATTTACACACTTAGTGTGGCCAATGATCTTCTAGTAAATATTTGAAAGTGATCAATTTCCCCCCTTGTCTGCTGATTTGTCATCTTTTTATGCATGTTTTGTATACTTCAAAATATTACTTTCACTTTTTTTGAGTCCATTTTTGTTGTTTAGAATGTATACGCCTTGTACGAAGTAGACGATTCTGTCAGCACGTATGATTTACATATACTTTCTGGGAAACTTCAACTAGTTTTGTAACTGCAGAAAAGGGAAATCTAAAATCTTTCTATAGAGTCCTTTATTATGAGAAAATGATCTTTTTATCACAACAAAAGTTTGTTTTTGCAAGAATCATGATGACAGCAATAAACCTGGTAATTTACATTCTGTCCATGCCAATACTACAAGAATAAGTCCCATTCTCCTAACATTTTCCCTACATTTTCCCTTAGCCCTGCACAGTTTTTTTTTCTTTTAAAAGCTGAAATTGAACATACTGATGTGGGTTTTCCTTCTACTAAGGCATATCACTTGATGCAGCAATGCCTGTTAACCATCAATGAAATATGATGGAGGTCACTGTATTGAAGAATCCAACAGACATTTATTATAGCTACTTGTTATGTACCGATAATACATTGCTCAAAGGGTGCCTGGGATAATATCAAGCTGTTCTCTTTCACTTGAAGAGCATGATCAAACTTTCATGTAACGCTTTGGAAATTTGACAACTCTTCCCATTTGATTTATCTACTATATTGGCGCGATATGTGCTGTTTTTGGTTGCATTTGTTGATAAACTGGTTGCTGACACTCAACGTAAACTGAGTGTGCAGTTTCTTCCTTATTCTCTTTGTGCATGATTGCTGTATAGCTTAATGATCACTAATAAATATATGATCTAGCTGTTGTGCATTCTAGAGACATTTGCTGGTATCTAAGTATTTGTATTTCTAACTTGCACACTGTCTTCTGGATGTTCTCAGCCTGTTCATGTATAATGTCTCTTTCATTCTCCCCTGCCTTGAAGAATGTCCTTTGTTTTCGTGGATAGACAACTGGTGCTGTGAAAGGTCATTTGTAATTGAGTTCCAAACACAAGTTGTGTAAGGGATGGTAATCCTTTCCCTATTTATGTTGCATGAAAATGCAATGGAAAAAATTTACTTTGTTTAACACTTAATAATCTTTGATTTGATAGTACATACCATGTGTCCTGTTTAGTCGGTCTGAGGCATGAATAGAAAGTTGTGTAGATCTACATTCAGTTCATAAGTTTGGCATGCCTTGCTTCATTCACAAATGCTTGAATAACCTGCTTCATCCCTGTCCAGTGTAATAGCATAGTGCTATTGGCATGTCTTTGAAAATGATTTGCCATATTTGGTTTAAAATGAACAAATTATGAATAGCTCGACAGTATCAATAATCTTTGCAATCAGCAACTACCAAACTTGCAACTTTGACACTGGCTGAAGAGTGAAATATCAACTGCGGGAATGTCTTCAACTTTGTAGACAGGAGCATCAACAGCAATATGTAGATCAAGAGATCTTTGTGTAGGTCAGGTAACCTGCTCAGTTTGCCAGGCTTGCATATGACTCCAAAGTCATAGCCTTCAATAGTCATGTGATCTGTTCCACCTCCCTGGGAATAGTTTGAATCTCATGAATTTTGACTGTTCAGATCTGTTAAATGGAATCCTACCATTGGTGGACCAATGGTGTCTACCTAATTAAATTTTAGGAAGCCACAATGAGCTTGTGTATTGGCACTGCAGTGTGATTCTGCCAATGCAAGAAATTGGTGATCTGTAATTCAATGGGGTGGTCTCTTGTAGGCTATGCCACTTAGTGAGGTACGTGTCTTTCAGGATGCATAGTTATATTATGTTGGCAATAGATTTTAGCATATGTCATCTTACCCTTTTAGGACACACGATAATAATGGTTACAAAAGCATTTGATTCCTTATCAATATAGTGAGATTAACAATATGGAAAACTCTGATCATATTCTGAAATTTTTATCTTTTGATTGTGTTGTGGTGTTGGGTCATCTTGGTCACCTGTTTTTGCTCTAATGTCTGCCTAGAAGTATAGAACCAGATTTTCTGCATGTCAATGTCTCTTGGCACTGTGAATTTGGAATGAAAGGAACATAGAAACACAAACATAGATAGGAGTAGCAAGAGGCCAGTCGGCTCTTCGAGCCTGTTCTGCCTTTCATCATGATCATGGCTGATTGTCCAACTCAATTGCCTAATCCTGCTTTCTCCCCATAATCTTTAATCCCATTTGCTCCAAATGCTATATCTAGCCACCTCTTGAATATATTCAACGTTTTGGCATCAACTACTTCTTGTGCATTAAATTCCACAGGCTTGCCACTCTTTGGGAGAAGAAATGTCTCCTCCTCTCCCATTCTACATGTTCTACCCTGAATCCTCAGACTGTGACCCCTGGTTCTGGACACACCCACCGTTGGGAACATCCTCCCTGTATCTACCCTGTAAAGAGAGAGATGGATAGGTGCAAAAAACATATCTATTACAGGTTTGGGGACCATTTTGTGGAACACCTACGATCGGTTCGCAACAAACAACTGCACCTCCCAGTCGCAAACCACTTCAACTCCCCCTCCCATTCCTTGAACGACATGTTCATCCTGGGCCTTCTGCAGTGCCACAACGATGCCACCCGAAGGTTGCAGGAACAGCACCTCGTATTTCGCTTGGGAACCCTGCAGCCCAATGGTATCAATGTGGACTTCACAAGCTTCAAAATCTCCCCTCCCCCAACCGCATCCCAAAACCAGCCCAGTTCGTAGCCACCTCCCTAACCTGTCCTCCCACCTATCCACTGCTCCCACCTCAAGCCCCACTCCTCCTAATCCCACCTCTTTGACCTGTCCCTCCTTCCTGGACCGACCTATCCCCTCCCTAACTCTCCTCCTTTACTGGCTCCAACCCGCCTCGTTGACCTGTTTGTCTCCTCTCCACCTATCTTCTCCTTTATCCATCTTCTATCCACCTCCCCCTTTCTCCCTATTTATTTCAGAATCCCCTTCCCCTCCCCCATTTCTGAAAAAGGGTCTAGACCCGAAACATCAGCTTTCCTGCTCCTCTGGTGCTTGGCCTGCTGTGTTCATCCAGCTCTAAACCTTGCTATCTCTATTGCAGGTTTTGCCGGTTTGGAGCATTTGACGTGCCGCTAATACTGTTGCAGTCAATTTTTTTTAAAATTGTTGACCTTTCACTAGGGCTTCTTTCTTGTGTTCACCTTCGAGCAATGTGTCAATGGTGTAGTTCTGTTCCTTGCCCAAAAGATTCATCCTAAAGGCTTTAATTGGTGTAGAGGTGATGATTTTCTAGCAGATCGTCTTTGCCCTTTATTGTGACAAACTACTCAACAGATTTTTTTTTTTAATTTCCATGTGATGAGTTGGAGTTAATCCTGAACTTTAATTCATACCTTGAACTGATCTTCAAGAGCTTTCTAAATCTCCTGGAATTTTTTGCTTTTTCATTGGGGCTGAGGGGGTGGGGGTGGGGATGGGGGTGTGGTGAAGGAAAAACTCTTAATTCTATCAAGTCTCTTTTTGATGTGATTAAGCAAACTTGAACACTATTTAATAGATCATCTAAAGCTTGGACTGCATAAGTAGTCTAAATAGGTTTTTAGCTCTGACTCTGTTCTCTTAATTTGAGGAAATCTTAGAAATTTCCTTCACGTTGAAAGAACTTAAATTCCAATTAAGATATTTAATGTTTTCTGTGGTCAGTGCTGCATCTATTGTTCTGGGAAGTTTTCTGTACTTTACAGAATTTGATGCTGTTTAACAGGTGAAAAACTGTCCTTTTGTCCACTGAGATCTTAAGCTATTGTATAAATAGCCTACACAGCTGACCATGTGAGTTTTACCTCTAGCAGGATATTCTGTCTGGTGCAGCAATGCTTACATTATCCTTTGGAAAATAAAACTGGTATGGACTTCTTGGTATGAAGAGTCCAACAAAAATTTGATGGCTGTTACATACAGAATTGTGTTTTTCAGGCACATAGCTTCTGGGCTAGTATTAATCTATTCAGTTACAGCTGAGGCATGTACTTCCAGAAGCATGTAATGTTTCAAGTGATCAGAGTTGAGATGAAGTATATGACCTTTATACTCCTGGTGATGATTTTACGCTAAATACTCATGCTGCTGACTTAACGTTATAAGGCATAGTACAACATTATGCCACCTCATATATCCTCGTGTGATGTATTCCAGATCCTAATCACTAATTGTATAAAAGATGTTTCCTTTCTCATGTTACTAATGACCTTAAATCTCTGCCTGTAAATAAGGAAACAGTTTCTCCTTATTTACTCTATCCAGCTCCCTCTTAAAAATATTTTTTAATCAAATCTCCTCTGAACTTCTCATAGAATAGCAACATTTGTCTCCGAGCCATTCACTTAACTGAAGCTTCTTATCCTTGGACCATTACGTTGTTCCTTCAAGTGTAGTACCTTTTTTAGACTGGGTTCACTACTTCAGTTCAGGTGTGCACGTATTTTATGAAAACTTCTAATTTTTGTTTTTGAGCATTCCACCTCTGTTTGAGAAGCTAAAGATCTTATATGCCATTTTGTAGTAAGGCATAAGCTGCCCTACCAATTTTGTTTATTGCATGTGAATAACTAGTTCAGATTTCACAATAACTTCCTTGTCCACTGCCTAGTTCAAGGTCAGCTGACATTTTGTAAGGACAGACCCTTCTGTTCTTCTTTGAATCAGCTTAGGGTGCTCAGCATCAGGGACCGGATAGCCTTCAACAGTTGTCTGAACTATTTTTTTTGTGATAGAGATAGTAGGAACTGCAGATGCTGGAGAATCTGAGATAACAAGGTATAGAGCTGGATGAACACAGCAGGCCAAGGAGCAGGAAAGCTGACGTTTCAGGCCTAGACCC
>NC_063333.1:110974108-111080287 GCF_021869965.1 Rhincodon typus | reverse complement strand
TGTCCTTGTTTCACAGAACTCTGCAGTATAGGAGAGGCTTTTGACCCATCGAGCCTGCTCTTGATCTACAGTTACTCCTACTTTCCAGCACTTAACCTTGAATGTTATGACATCTCAGTGCTCATCAAACTATTTTTATTTGAAGGTTGAGGTTTCCTGCCTCAACCTCCCTCCCAGGCAGCATATTCCAGATCCCCCAACACACTCCTGGTTTTAAAAAATAAAATCTTCAAATTCCCTCTACACCACCTGCTTTTCAACTTTGAATAACAAGAAGCCATAATTCTATTAAAGGGAGTAGCTGCTTTCGCTTCTTACAGTACAGTGACCAGAACTGCATACAGGACTCCATCTGTGGCTGAACCAAACCCCTATACAGTTCCAACATAACCTCCTGCTTTTATTGCCACCTTCACGGATCCACTGGACAAGTATCCCAAGATCCCTCTGTTCTTCTGCTTTCTAGTGTCCTGCTGTTCATTGAGTGGCCCCATATATTGTTACTTCTTCCAAAGTGCAGAACCTCAGTTTTGAGGGATAAACTTCATCATCTACTGATCTGTCCATCTCACCAATCCATTTATATCTTCATGTATCATAAGACCTTCTTCATCACTGACAACCACCCAGCCAATTACACTGTTGCTCTCTTGTGCCTGCCCTTTCATCCCACATTTTCTGTATATAGTTTGTGATATTTGTAAACAATAATGGACTGGGTTCATTACAGTGGCAGGCTTCTGGATTGATGTGGAAGGGTGGCACGGTGGCTCAGTGGTTAGTACTGCTGCCTCACAGCTCCAGGGACCCGGGTTCAATTCCACCCTCGTCTGTGTGGAATTTGCACATTCTCCCCATGTCTGCGTGGGTTTCCTCCAGGTGCTCCTGTTTCCTCCCACAGTCCAAAGATGTGCCGGCTAGGTGGACTGGACATGCTAAGTTGCCCATAGTGTTCAGGGATGCCTAGATTAGGTGGATATAGGGGATGGGTCTGGGTCAGTGTGGACTCATTGGGCCGAAGGGCCTGTTTCTACATTGTAGGAATTCTATGATCACTACTGATCCCCTTAGTATATTGCCCCCCAGTTACAAGCAGCCTTCTACCACTAATCTGTTGGGGAAACATTTCAAATAGGAGTGTTGAGCCCTGGGGTTAACAGCACAAACTGATCTTTATTTGAAGGTCCTTTGCAACACTGTGTGGAAGAGGTCTCTGGAGACAGACCCTACGGCACTCAAACTCTCCCAATAAAGTGCCACATATTTTCCATACCCTCTCTGTTACAGTGATTACATGCAACATTGGGGTCAGGGCTTGCCACATCCTCTCTGACTGTCATGCTCTTCCTGGACATTTGCTAGCTTCAGCATACTGAGTGGTGCTATTTTTCACAAGCTATGACTGTGTTTGTTTCTTTTTTACAGAGGTCATAATTGCCGTGTAATATTTTACAATTGTTTTTGCTCTCTCTTGCAAGGCTACCTTTCTCTATGCTCTTTTACAAGGTTATCTGTTTATACTGTTTATGTCATCTGGTCCTTTTGTGTTTAGGCCATTTGTCATTCAACACCCCCCTGCTGGCAGTATGGGGGCTTCTGTCTATTGTCTACAGCCATTTGTTTAAAGGAATTCAGCTAAATTCCTTAATGTTAGTTTGTTAACTGCATTTATAATTTTGACGTACACATAACTTTGTGTCGTAGCAACTGTTTTTATGATGGAATCGGATTTTTCCTTCTATACTTTACTGAATAACAAACTTTGGACTAGTTCGTACAAGGTGCTTATCTAGGTTTTTCAAAGGTGCTCCTTATCAAGACCATCTGAGCCTAGAGCTGACTGGCTAATTCTCTGATGTCTATGCTAAAGCTATTGTATGAATGTATGTACGTGTACTTATTACCTAAAATGGTCTTAACTAATGTGAGTCCAGCTTCTCCCCTTCTGTCCATACTAAATAACAAATTTTAAATTAGCTTGCTAAAAGAATTCCATCTCTGCTTCCCTTAGCAGAACAGTCTCTGTCTACATTCCTTCGCTGTTCCTCAATAAGATGTCTGAACCTTATCTGGTTGCCACATGTATGACGGCCATGATTCTGACTGAGGAGGCTGCTGTGTTCAAATAGCAATTCTCTTCCATCTTGTGTTAGCTGAAACCACAGTTGGCTATTTTGTTACCTTCAGCTGTGGGCAGCTCCAACAGCACATCTGGACCTGAGTTTTTCCCACTTCAAACTCTGCCGAATCCAAATGTCAGAAACTCGAGAAACTCTGTCCCTCTTCCTGAATTCTGTTCATAAGTCCGCCTTCAAAATGAAGACAGATGTGCAGTACTTGTTTAGCACCCTGCCAATGTCCACTGTCTTCACCCAGATTGCTCTTTTGCTCCCTAATGGGCCCCACTCTTACCTTAGTTATCCTCTTTTCCCCTTTAATATACTTGTAGGATATCTTGGGAATCTCTGTAAGCTTACTCCATGTTTCTTCTTGTCCCCTACACCCACCAGCCCCATTCTCCTGTACATTACTATGACCTCTGTTTTGCTCCCTTTGTACCTTTTTTTATAAATCCCTCTTCCTCCTTAACTAGTTCTGAATATTCATAGACATCGAGGGCTCTCTGGCCTTGTAAGTTACATGAAACATTCATATTTCTTAATAAATAGAACATGTTGGGCCTGTATTCTCTCCAATTCCATTTCAAACATGCACATTCCGCACCTCACCCCACTCTCGGCCCTTTTGAACTGTTCTTGTCTTTTTTTTTTTTTTTTTAAACAGACATCAGTGTTCCCAGTCGTCTTTGGCCAATCGTACCTTGTTTTAATAAATTTGCCTCCCCCAGCCTCCAATCAAAAGCTTTATTTTGAGACCATCTTTTTCCTTTCTGTAACAAATTTGAAACATATAGTTTTGCGGTCATAATCATTAAAATGCTTTCCCATTGCTATCTTGAACGCCTGTCTGGCTTTGTTCCCCAGATTTAGACCCAGCACTTTACATTTTGATTAAAAAAGTTCTTGTGAATGCATTTCAGGAAATTTGCCCACTACTTAACCCTATGTTGCCATTTAGAGAAGTTGAAATCCAGCTCAACTAAATTTACTAAAAAGTTCCAACTTGGCACAAAGGAAAATGGGAAAACAATAGTCCCAAGTTCTAACATATATACCTGAAACCCACCTGTCTGAAAACCAATCATTCACCATGACTCTACTTTCTAACACTCAACCAATGTCCTATTCATCATGCTAATATCCTTTATTTCTGTGGCTTCCAGATTCGTTAGCCTACAATGTGGCACTTCGTCAAGTGCCTTTTGGAAATGCATGAATGCCACTGTTACTTTTGTATAGTGATAGAATCCATACAATGCGGAACGAGGCCATTTGAATCTGCACTGACTCTCCGAAGGTCCCATTCAGATCCAGCACCCCCTCTCCCAATTCCTGTAACACCACGTTTACCATGGCCAAATCACCTAACCTGTGCATTTTTAACTGTGGGAGGAAACAAAGCACCTAACAGAAACCCACAGACTTGAACCCAGGGCTGGAATCTAACTCTCATCCATGATGCTGTGAGGAGGCAATGCTAACCATTGTGCCACCATGCCACCCCCTTCTCTAAACTTCTCCATACCCCACCCCAGACCAAAATTGTGACAGAGCAAATGTTCACATTTCCCTCTGTTAAATGCTGCTTGTTTTACAGTGGCAGGGAATGTTTTAGTATAAATTCCTTATTCTTTTTTGAATTTTGACTGTTATTCATGTGGTTTTAAGAACTTTTACCAAGCCAAAAATGTAAATATTCAGTGATCCCACTCTTATTCTGTTCAATGTTATTAATGGTATTGTCTACACAGCTACTTAATTGACGTTGCATGCTTTAGTCTGGGTTCAGGAGAAACATTGATTTTGAAGTTTGTCCTCCTTTGGTGAATTCAGTCTTGGCAAAAACTTTTCTCTCAAATCAGGATAACATTGCTTTCTTGGTTTGTTTGTTTTTAAAGATTTGTGCTGTTTTCTGAATTTAGAAATGGGTGTTCTAACTGAACTGAAATAAGTTTTCAAAAATCTTTTAACAGAAAATCAGACCTCCTGACACAGCAGAACTGAAGCCACATATAGATGCAGAGGATACAGGTTGGTATTCTGAAACTTGTTATTCAGTTCCCTACTGTAAAATACAAGTTTTATTTATTTTTTTCATTTTAAATAGGGATAACCACTGCAGATAAAGAGCACAATATGACTGAGCTTAAAAGAGCATGGAGTAAACCTACGTAAGTTTGCAACTTTTGTCTTACTTTGTATATGACCGCTTTCTGTGAAGCAGTTTTTTTAAAGTCTAAATTTAAAAAAAAACGCACCAAGTAGTAACAAAAATAATTCCCACCAGTGAAACTGACTAGTGTGTGGTTAGATTGACCTGGAGCAAAATACTTCCTTTCTCAGGTTTCTATGACAATTCTTTTTGACAAAAAGTGGCCCATTGTTTTCTCTGGAAGTGATTCCAATTGCTCCTCCCACCCCCAAGTTGCCACTTTGGAGTGCATGCATCCTGCTGTAAACACCTCACCCAAATCTATCATCCTGTTTTACCTGGAACCCATACTGATGCCCCTGCTTTGCACACTTCTCTCAGCTGTCAGTGACACTGACAGTTGTTTCTGTAAGATGGACCTGTAGTTTCTGCATCAATCCAGTCCAGAATTTGGAACCTAGCTTAGAAGATTTTTTTTCATGCACGCTCACTTGCTCAATGTAGGGTGTCACTGGCTGAGCCAGTATTTATTGCCAATCCCTATTTGTCCCTGAAGGTGGTGGTGAGCTGCCGCTTTGAACTCCTGAAGTTCACTTGCCATTGATAGAGGCACAATGTCATAGTCCCACAGTTAAGGCCATACATTCTTAAAATTCTCCAAAGCACTTAACTGCACAATGACGAATGGTAAGTCAGGTGGTTTGTTGGAACATAAAGAATGGCAGAGAATGAATAAAAAGTTAATCAGGTGGAAGAATTTGCAGTATGAGAGCAAGCTAGCTAGAAATATGAAAATGGATAATAAGAGATTCTACAGTGAGTGTCCTCTAGAGAGTGCAAATGGGGAACTAAAACCTTGATACGACTAGACAGGAGCTTCTGCTGAAAGAATTTAAACAGTTAAGATATAACTAACTTTAAAGTCAATGACTTTATTTGGTGGCTCAAAAATTGATATGAGTGAAATGGGTTTCAGTTCATGGGGTAGTGGCATTATTACTGGGGTAGGAGGGAACTGTTCCAATAGGACCAGCTTCATTTGAAGCATTCTGGGGCTGGTGTCCTGGTAAACCTAACTAGGGTTGTAGCAAGAGCTTTAAACTAATGGATGGTAGGGTGGTTGGCAGACAGATCTGGATAGAGGTATATATCATTAGAGATCAAAAAGATCTCTGTTTCTTGCTGTCCCATTCTGGGTATCATCGCCTAGGTAGTTGCCCTGCAATACAATGTACAAACCTATAGAAATAGAGTCAAAGGTGGAAACTCTGGTTCAAAATGTAAAATTAGTAGCTCTTAAATGCATATGGTATTAGAACAAAATGAATGAACTAATGGGAAAAACAGAAGTTGGTGTATAAGCTTTGTAGCTGTTACGCAGGCATATTACAAGGAGATCAAAGTTGAACTAAATTTTCAGAGGCGTGGTGACTTTTTAAAAGGACAGGAAGGGAAGGGTGATGGTGTGGCCTTGTTAGTATGGGATAGAAGAAGTATAAGATGTAGAAGCTAATTGGGTAAAGGGAGGAAATAAGGTTAAAAAGACATGGACGACAATCATCTCTAGGCCCCCTAACAGCTAATGCTGGAAAGCAGCGTACAAATCAGGAAACAAGGGCATACTAAATTAATAGATACCTGGAATGAATGGATTATCTGACGAAGATGGGTTGGACAGGCTGAACTTCTGTTGAATTGAGTCACCCCTCATTCTAAGGTTCAAGTATAAATGGTCTTGACAAGAGGGATGTGGAAAGGATGTTTAATCTTGTGGGTGATTCCAGAATAAAGGGGCATTGTTTTATAGGTTAGGGTCACCCTTTTTAAGATGAAGCTGTGACCTTGGAGCTCTGTTTAAGATGATGGGGAAAATGGAGCCATTACATATTTTTAAGGTATCTAAGATATTTTTAGATATCTATGTAGTGAGCAAGGAAATCAAAAGTTATGTGGGGTAGGTGTGAATATGGAAGTTGTGAATATGCAAGCAAGTCATCTGAGATCTTAAATGGCAGACCTCACTAGAGCTGACTGACCTATTTCGTATTCAGAAAATTATACCAGAACAATTCATGTTTGTATTACTAGTGCAACATTGCACATCATGAGATTGGCTGATGACTAATGTAGGCTGAATAAGTTGTGTGCATTTTAAACAGATGAAGCACAGCACATTCACACAGCTTATACCTACCATAATTTTAGTTTGTATTGACTATGCAAGTGAAAAGCTTCATTATAAATTTGACTGTAAGAAACAGTTTTCTTACTTTGCCATATAATAGTTTAAGTTAGTGTAAGCGATGGAGGGACAATTTTATGAATTGAACTAAATTAACTGATTGTTCTGCACCATTTTGACGACCCACAATGTAGCAAGGAAGGTTTTATGCATGTTCTTGCAGATAATTTGAGCAACAATTGACAGCCAATCCATCTTAGAATTGTGCTAATCTACAAAGTTAATGAATCACTTGATTTTATAGCTTAGCGAGAACGGTGCAAATGACTGTACAAATGTTGGTATTTATATTGTATGTCCTTTTCATTTTTTTGACACTGAATCATCAGTAAGAATCTCTCATTGTGGAAAAATGGGTGAACGGCATGAGTCTGGAATGATATATTAGTGTAAAGTCTCCAGATGGGAGTCTGGAGAGTAAAGGAGATGCTCTAAACTCATGTAGAAGTTTATTCTTAAAAAATAAGTACTTGTTGGAATGAATGTTTATGAAGTTAGGCAATTGAGCTCGTAATGTATGGATCATGCTGAGGGCAGAAAAGATGGGTTCAAGTTAGAGTTGGGCAGCAAATATTGAATACCAGGATAAAAAATTAACATAGCAAAGTATTTTGACGAAAACAAAATGGAAAAGAATTTGAAACTTACCATAGAGTCCGTGTAATACAACATGGAAACAGGCCCTTTAGCCCAAACTGGTCCATTTGTCCACTCAACTAGTTCCCATTGCCCACATTTTGGCCCATATCCCTCTAAGCCCTTCCCGCCCATGTACCTATCCAAATGTTTTTTTAAATGTTGCTATTGTACCTTCCTCAACCATTTTCTCTAACAGCCCATTCCATATACGCACCATTCTCTCTGCGTGAAGAAGTTGCCCCTCAGGTCCTCCTTAAATCTTTCCCCTTTCACCAAGTAGTTGATGTATAATAGGGAGCCAAATCAGAAATTAAAAACTATGTAGAGCATCATATGGACATGATTTCAGGGCTCCAGGGGAATATGGAATTATGGTTACCACTTCCAGAGGCATTGTTAAATGCAGAAGGCCTGTGCTGGCTCAGAAGTAGAATAACCCATGGTCTCAAACAACCCTTGAGTTAAAGAAAATGATAAAGAAAGACCAGGTCAGTACTCCGTTCTATGTAATTGGAGCCATTGCAGGTGATGTGCTGGCCAATGAGGGATGGCTGACATTTCTTTGCAGTAAGATGAAATCTTGCAAACTCTTAAACATATTTTGGTGTCTGTGACAACTTGATCATTGAGGAAATGAGTTGAAAATGAGCACTGAATTTAACTAATTGAGGTTTAGACCAGAAAAATCTATGGAATCCTTTTATCAATGACCTTTACGAATTGGCGGGAAGTTATGCATACATGATAATTCATTAACTGCTACAGGACTACACAGCGTCATGATGAGGTGCTTGCATTATTTTTGCATTGAGATTATACTGCGATCAAATGAAAATCTAACACTTGTGAAGACTGCAGTTCAAGCAGCAGACAGATTTTAGAAGTAATCTCGGACACAAGGTTGTGAGTGGTGTGGGGGCAAGAGGAGGGGAAACAGAAGTGAAGGCGCAGTGAAATGTTCAGCATTGATGTAAACATGATGTTTACAATGGCTTCTTCCCTCAATATTACAATGCTGTGAAATGTGCAAGGAATCTGAGGCTCCATGGAAGAAGGCAAATGAGTTGGTCCAGTTTGGCAAAACAATAAAGCTCAAGAAATCTACCAAAACTGCTGTGGTGTCAAACAAGGAGAAGCACCAACAACATAGCATTCCATTAGCCATGAGGCTAGATCTTTTTATCTGGAGGACTGGAATAATAAGAGGTTGGAAGTCCTATTTCTACCCTAGCTACAAAATTACTGGAGTACTTTATACATTGTATAAGCATTTGTCTGGGAGAAATTGTGCAATCTGTGTAATAGCTGATCTTAAAGTATTAAATAATGAGAGAAGTATATTCCAAGCAATTTGGAAGGCAAGGGATGATTTGATCAAAAGAAAAATACTCCACATGCTGGAACTCTGAAATAATAACCAGCTTAGAAAAACTCAACAGGTCAGGCAGTGACTGTGGAGACAAATATTTAATGTTTCCCATCAATGACTCTTCAGAATTGAGAAGAGCTAAAGATAGCTTGGTCAGATGGGTGGAGATTGATAGATGGAGTTTAGTTTAGGTAAATGTGTGGGGTTGCATTTTTGTAAGGCAAATCAAGAGAGGGCGTATACACTTAATGGTAGGCTCTTGGAATGTTTCTGACCAAAGAGACCTTCGGGGTACAGGTTCATAGTTCCTTGAAAGTGGACTCTTGGGTAGACAGGATAATGAAGAAGACGTTTGGTATGCTTGCCTTTGGTCAGTGCATGGAGTATAGGAGTTGGGTATCATGTTGCAGCTATACAGGACATTGGTCAGGTCACTTTTGCAATACTGTGTTCAATTCTGGCCTCCCTGCTATAGGAAAGATCTTGTGAAACTCTTAAAAGGCTCAAAAGATTTGAGGATGTTGCTGGGGTTGGATGATTTGAGCTATAGGGCGAGGCTGAATAGGCTGGGCTATTTTCCCTCTAATGTCAGAGGCTGAGGGGTCACCTTAAAAGTTTATAAAATCATGTGAGGCACGGATGGGGCGAATAGCCAAGGTCTTTCCCTAGGGTAGGGGAGTCCAAACCTAGAGGGCATAGGTTTAAGGTAAAGGGAAAATTTAAGAGTCCTTGGAGCAACTTTTTCATGCGGAGGATGATGCATGTATGGAATGAGCTGCTAGAGGAAGTAGTGGAGGCTGATTGTAATTACAATATTTGAAAGGCATCTGCATAGGTACATGAATAGGAGGAGTTTAGAGGGATATGGGGCGAATGGAACTAGATTAATTTAAGATATTTGGTTGGCATGGATGAGTTAAACTGAAGGGTCTGTTTCCACACTACAACTCTGACTCTGTTATTAAAGCGTGTTTAAGTCAATTGATGGGGTCAGAAAAAGTTGTTCAGTGAAGGTTTGGAAAGTGAAATAATACAAGGTTTTGGGATGTAACAGCCAAAGAGTGGTGATGGATGTAGTGAAGGAACAAAGATTGCATCTAAATAAGATTTGTATTACTACATTAAAAACTGTCTGAATTCAACATGAAGGGATCAAGAAACTAGACGAAGTTCAATAGAGATAGCAAGAACTGCAGGTGCTGGAGTGAGAGTCAATACAGTATGGAGTCAGAGGAACACAGCAGGTCAGGCAGTGTCAGAGGAGCAGGAGAGTTGGTGTTTTGGGCCTAGACTCCTCTTCAGGACTAGTAAAGGGTCTAGGCCTGAAACGTAGATGAACATCCACCCAGCCAAAAGAAAAGTGCAAGGAGCAAGGTGGAGGCAAATGTTATGATCTCCAGTTGTTGATTTAGTGCATGTTTTAAAAACATTTGGGTGGAGCAGCTGGGTATAGCTAGAGATGAACTATTTTCACTGTTTGACAAGTCTAGAACTACACAGTCTTGTCAAAAATTTAGAGCCAGGCATTTTCAGTAAGAAGTTGTGAAATTTCCTGAGCCAGACATGTCTGGAATTCTTTTGCAAACATTAACTTATGGTGGAACAGTTTAAAACAATTTAGTTTTAAGATCAATAATTTCTTATCAAAGATTTAGTGCAGCAAAAGCAAATATATGAAGTTCAGTCATAGATCATGGAATTTTGGAAAAGGTGCAAGAGACTGAGGCCTATTCCTGTTGGTATGTCCATATGACATTTTTTGTCTGAATTACAATGCCTCAGTGCCTTCTGCCCTAGATAATAAAGTAAGCACTCTCTCTATGCACTGAAACATTGAGCTTGTGCAGAATGAATGGTTGTCATTGCATTATGAAGTGATTTGTTTCATTAAGGTATCTTGCTTTGAAGAGGCAAAGACACACAGTTATTGGAGATAGAAGACAAATATAGCATGGAATATAGGAACACTGGCACTGTTCTCTGGTTTACTGTAGGTTGTAATGTACTGTTCTGGACATCTTGGCAAACAGATTTGAATTACATAACCAGTTAAGCCCTGGTATTATTCTGGTTGATCAGTGCTCTACCCAGTCCTGGCATGGGAAAGATCTCGCACTGTAGAAAATGACCTACTTGTCTATCTCTGCTACTTTTCCCCTTTTAAAGTATAAGCCATGATATTACCACAGACCCAACGTGTACACAGACTGGGGTCATCATACTCCTCTTTATCCTCCTGGCTGCAATTACATGCCATATCCACAAATATCCAAGTGGAGTTATTTTGCAAGACAAGGAGGAAATTATTCAACCTAGCTACCTATCAAGAACCAATATCATTCTGACTGCGAAATGCAGATGATACTTTTCGGCACTCCAGGCTGAGCTCTAGATCATTGTCAATGTTTTTGTGGAGACGTATGAAACAATGGCCTTAGGTTAAACATCCACAAGACAAAGGGTCTTTTATCAGCCTGCTCCCACTGCACAACAATGTCCACTGATTATTAAAATCCATGGTGAGCTATTGAACAATATGAATTGACTCTCATACCTTTGGAACCTCCTCTCCAATGAGTGCAGATCTTGATAATGAAATTCAGCATTGCATCCAGTTTGCCTGTACATCCTTCAACCGTCCGAGGAACAGTGTGTTTAATGATAACCTCCAAACCCAGCACCAAGTTCGTGATCCACAGGGCAGCAATGTTACCTACCCTTCTTTTTCAATGTGCAGAAAACACCATTATCAGTGATGCCTGTTTTTGAAATCCTACAAATCCGTGGCAGGACAGTCACTCCACTTCAGGTGTCTGCTCTTTAGTCAGCATTAAAAGTGGTTACTGTCAATCAGCACTATGGGGCCAGGGTCACATCATTCGCGCCTCTGATGCAAGAGAGACGACAACTCTCTTCTCTGTAAAAACCAAAAGAACTGTGGATGCTGTAAATTTTAAAAAAAAAAAAAAAAAAAAAAAAAAAAACGAAAACTGAAATTTCTGGAAAAGCTCGACCGGTCTGGCAGTACCTGTGGAGAGAAATCCTTTAATAGTTCAGGTCTAGTGATCCTTCCTCGGAAGACTTCTAAAATATTAACTCTAACTCTGATTCCTCTCTATAGAGCATGTCCACCAATTTCTGTTTAAGTCTCTTCTCTGACCAAGTAACTGCTTCCCATACTGAAGCTGGAGTAAATGCTTTGTCCTCAACACTTCATCCTTCTGGAGTAAAATCCTACCCACTAGCTAATCTTTTGCCCAAGACCCCACAAACTAGAGAAGTACCTGCGAAGGTGCCAGCCATTTCGAGCATCTTTGGCAGGCCAAGATGCAGGCCAATTGTAACCTGTGTGAAACCTCTTCAGCATTATACCCAGTCTTTTCAACAAACACCACCTGCCCCATCTGTGGCTGGGTTTGTGGATTCAGTATTGAACTGTTTGTTCAGATCAGGATCCAAAGTTTGGAGGGAACAAAGCCTTTATCTTAAAGGACTACTTAAGATGCTATTATTAGTGAGGTGTGATAGTCAACTAAATGTATTTCAGATGAAATCTGGCCAAGGTGCCCTACAGCAGATGAAATAACTGCCACCTGTTATTCTAACTTTTTCTCTCATGATACAGGCCAACAATCTTCATTCTTTGTTATTACTTCATATCGCTGTACTTCTTGTGAATTATCATTATTTTAGTTTAAATCCCTGAAAATTCAGTTAGAAATTTGGTGAAATTTGCATGCTACTGTCCATAAAATGCAAAGTCTAAGTTAATAGAGTTCAGAATGCTGAGTCCATGTAGCCATGCTTATTCTGTACAAGGCTTTTGGTTCTCAAGCCCTTAAGAGGAAGATGTCTGCAAGTTAAACTGCAAAATTTGAAGCATTCCTTTCATGTTTGTTTTGCTGCATCATGAAAGCCATTGTGGAATTTCCTGTAGAATAGGATTGTATGTGGCATGGTTGTCAAGCTTTTCCAAAAGAAAGGTGACAACCACCTCTAGTGTCTCAACATATTGTGTTTCTTAAACTCCTAACGCTTTGGCCATCCTACCTGAAGCTATCAAGGAATTTTCTTACAGCTTTTTTCTTAACTTTTAAATCAATCTTTAAATCCTACTGCTTTGAAGTTATTTGTTTCTGATATCTGGTTAGAAATAAATGTTTCACCTAAAATATGGGAGCAGAAGTAGACCATTCAGCCCTGTGAGCCTGCTTCTCTGTCCAATATGATCCTCCCTCCCTCCCTCCCTCCCTCAATGCCATATTCCTGCTTTCTCCATTTACTCTTGATACCTTTTTAACATCCAAAAATGTACCTATTTCTTTATTGAATACATTATGTTGGGGTTTCCACTGCCTTTGGTGGTAGAGAATTCTACAAGTTCACTACCCCTTGAAGAAATGTTACCTTTTATCTTTGAAAATGAACATGACTAGTTAGGGGTACAGATATTAAGAACATTTTGAGGATAAAGAGTTATATTGGAGTTAGTAATTAAAGACAATCACAGGAAAAGTCAGTAAAGTCCATTTTGGAACTAGGATATACCCAGATGAGGTTACCATAAAGGTCCCACCTTCTCAACATTGCCCCTAGCCTGAGGGCCGGAGAGATTAAACTCACCGCCACTCTCATGAGAGAGCAGTCCCACTGTAACCATTTTATACTTAGGAGGACATGAGTATGCTATTAGTTAAGTTAATAGACTTAATCATCGGAAAGAGAGACTTGGAAATTTCACACCCAAGTGTGCTTATTACAGTAGGAATACTGAAATCATCCAACTGATAGAAGATTACAAATATCCTTTTCAAATAAAGACAATCAGAAACCAAGATAAGACAGCACTTGGAGAGATATGAAACAACTTTACTGATTTAAAAAAAAATTCAATGTTTTTAAGATTAAACAAACAAGGGAGTGATGAAAGGAATATCCATACAAGTACTAAACTATGACTAATAAATTGATTTTAGATAAAAGTTCAACTTCATAAAGGAATCTTTAGGAAATAATTAAGGAATGACGTTAAATGACACAGTAACAGATGAAAATGGGAGGAATCTATACAGAGGGTAACACCCACATTTGCAAAGCAGGAAGAATCCAAATATACAATTAAAACCCTTTCACTTAACTATCATGAGTTTTTCTAACAATTATGATTAATCCTTTTTGATATCTTCCTTGCTTGGGGCCTTAAATAAAACTTTAAAAATTGATGGATATTCTATTTAGATATTCCTAGATGTTAAATGTTTGCAATATTATAAATAGCATCAAACTAGATACTTAATTTTAGTATTTTTTTTTTTTGCTTTCAGCATAACTTAGTCTATTGCTTTTTTTTTTAAATAGAACCATAAAATTAGCGAGCCTGATTTGGGTTTTTTCTGTTACAGCTGGAAAGAACTCTATGTACAACTGAGGACATAAACTGGAGATAAAATCCTCAGGATATTTGTAGCATAGCAAAAGCTTTATTAAGATTAAGCAGGTTATTTGGAGGAAGGTAACATTCTCAGGCAGTTTCTTTCCCTGTGGCATGGTTATATCCATTGTAGACCAAAGGCTGAGCATTTATAGGATTGACTATCTTGAACTCGACGAAACAAAATTTTTTAGGGGAATACTCCTGAACAAAATTAGTTCTAAATAAGAATTAGAAGCGTTAGATCAATTCAGTTTACCACAGTTGGCTGGAAAGCTGGTTCACAATAGTGACACCAGCAGACTTCTCAAACTCAGCCCCTTGCCCCAGACATGATGTACTTCAGATTAAACTCCCCACTAATCATCATTATTTATTAAGCACACTTGGTGTTTTACTGTATATAAAATAATGTCTGTGGATGTAATTTGCTTTGAAAAATACCATGGAAAAATGAGCAGGAAAACATAGATTAAGAATGTAAATTGTAACATTTTTCTTTGTTTCCTTTCATCACCTATAAGGGAAAAGGATGTTTTCGATTTTGAAACTTCTTCTGATTCTGCAGCGAATTTACAGGTGAGGAAAGAAATTAACTTTAATTTGAAATTATCATGGATCACTTAGTCTAATTTCCGGTTTGCTTCACTCCAGTCACTCCCTTTTATAGCTGAGCACCTTTTTGTACAAATAATTAGCACAGAATTCTGTATTCTATTTTCAGCATAGAATTAATTATGCAGGTTTTTTTTATAACTGCACTTTAATTTTGAGTTAATTACACATTTGCATCCTTTTAACTATCCAGTGCACTAATACTTTAACCATGAAATAGCAAGAACTACAGATGCTAGAGTCAGAGATAGTGTGGAGCTGGAGGAACACACACCAGGCAGCATCAGGAATAGGAAAGCTAACGTTTCTGGTTGGGACCCTTCTTCAGAAATGGGGAGGGGCAGGGGAGCTCGGAAATAAATAGAGGAGGGGGTGGGGCTGGGGAAGGTAGGTGGGATGGTGATAGGTGAGTGCAGGTAGGGAGTGGTGGGGATTGGTCAGTGAGGTGGGAGTGGTGGATAGGTGGGAAAGAAGATGGACAGGTTGTCTCAGGTCAAGGAGGTGGGGATGAGAGGGAGGATTGGTCATGGAATGAGGCCGGGGGTGGGGAGATTTTGAAACTGGTAAAGTCCACATTCAGTTCATTGGGCTGGAGGCTCCTGAGGTGGAATGAGGTGCTGCTCCTCCAGTTTGCAGGTGGTGTGTTGTGACACTGCAGGAGGCCCAGGATGGACATGTTACCCAGGGAGTGGGAGGGGAAGTTAAAATGTTTTGCGACCAGAAGGTGGCGGTGTTTGTCGCATACAGCGCAGATGTTCTACAAAACGGTCTCCAAGTCTCTGCTTGGCCTCACCGCTGTACAGTAGGCCACATCGGATGCAGTGGACCAATTTGACGGATGTATGCAGGTGAACCCATGTCTGATGTTGAAGGTTTGTTTGTTTGCCTTGAATGGAAGTGAGGGGGCAGGTGTAACAAATCCTGCCGTTGCACGGAAAGGTGCCGGGGAGTAGTGGGGTTAGAGGGGTTGGTGAGGAGTGTGGAGTGAACAAGGGAGCCACAGAGAGAGTGGTCTCTATGAAAGGCAGATGAGGGTGGGGAGGGAAATATATCTTTGGTTGTGGGGTTAGATTGTTGGTGGTGGAAGTGGCAGAGAATGATATGCTGGGTGCAGAGGTTGGTAGGGTGATGTGTGAGGACAAAGGGGATTCTGTCTTTGTTTTTGTTGCAGGGAGGCAATGTGAGGGCAGAGGTGTGGGAGATGCGTTTGAGGGCATTTTCAATCACCAGAGTGGGGTGGGGGTGAAAGTTACTGTCCTTGAAATAGGAGGACATCTGGGATGTGCAGGAGTGGAATGCCCCATCTTGGGTGCAGATGTGGCGGAGGCAGAGGAATTGGGAGTAGGGGATCGCATTGTTGCAGTAAGGTGGGTGAGAGGAGGTGTAGTCTAGGTAGCTGTGGGAGTTGGTGGGTTTGAAATAAATGCCAGTTACAAGGCAGTCATCAGAGATGGAAACAAAGGTCCAGGAAGAGGAGAGAGGAATTGGAAATGGTCCAGGTGAATTTCAGGTTGGGGTGAAAGGTGTTAGTAAAGTTGATGAACTGTTCAATTCCTCGTGGGAACATGAGGCAGTGCCGATTACAGTCATCAATGTAGCGGAGGAAGAGGTGGGGGATAGTGTCAGTATAACAGTGGAAGAGGGACTGTTCCATGTATCCTATGAAGAGGCAGGCATAGCTTAGGCCCATGCAGGCGCCCATTTCAAGGACTGTAACTTCCAACCACCCCCATCCGCCACTCCAGTGATTGAAAATGTCCTCAAACGCATCTCTTGTGTCTTCCACACCTCTGCCCTCACATCACCTCCCCCCCCCCAACAAAAATAAAGACAGAATCCCCCTCGTTCTCACATATCACCCCACAATCTCCACATCCAATGTATGCCACCTACAATCTGACCCCACAACTAAAGATATATTTCTCTCCCCACCCCAATCATCCCATGACCAGCCTCCCCTCTCACCCCCGCCTCCTTGACCTGCAACAACCAGTCTATCTTCTCACCTGAGCTCCCCTTTTCCCTCCCCATTTCTGAAGCTGAGTCCCGACCTGAAACTCAGCATTCCTGTTCCTCTGCTGCCTGGCCTGCTGTGTTCCTCCAGCTGTACACTTTGTTATACTTTAACCATGGATGTTTCAATTTTTGAAGCCTTCAGGTCACAGTTTAATTGCTTTTAATTTTGATTCTAGTTAGGAAGAACTTCTCATTGTATTTCTTATCCTTGCTGACCTTCTGATGTGTGTACACTACACTTTTCTGTTGCTTTTCTATCTTTCCGTAATGGAATGACTAATACTTTTGCAATTTAAGTTGTTGCCACTGAAGTCTTATGCAAATTCAGCAGTAATCTACTTTGTTTCTCTCAACCTCAAATTATAGGATACAAACAATACTTAAATCTTTGTATAGCTTAAGGTTTGTTTACTTTACCATTCTTGTCTCTTAGCCAATATTTTGGCTAATCCACCTCAAAGTAATGCAAATTGTGCTTGAACTATCGAGTTGTACAAGAAAATTTAAAGAACCGCAAAAAAAAAATCCATTTGTGTTTTGAAAATGATACAGTTCTATTAATCCATCTTTCTGCAAAGAACTGCCCCCGCTCATCCTGGGATAGTAGGAACTGCCAATGCTGGAGAATCTGAGATAACAAGGTGTGGAGCTAGATGAACACAGCAGGCCAGGCAGCATCAGAGGAGCAAGAAAGCTGACGTTTTGGGTCCAGACCCTTCTTTGGAAATTTTTCTGAAGAAGGGTCCAGACCCGAAATTTCAGCTTTCCTGCTCCTCTGATGCTGCCTGGCCTGCTGTGTTTATCCAGCTCTACACCTTGTTATCCCTGCTCATCCTGTTTGTTTATTCATATTTGGTAATCTTTTATGATCCACACCACAATTTGGTGGTGATCATAAAAGATATACATGCCTTTATACATGCAGTAGAGAGTTTGGTGTTGTCTACAAATGTGATTATTATCTATTTCTTTGCTTATATATTTGTGTATATTATTACTGGACAGTAGAGAATTTCAGTATTGTGGGAAAGAGTCCTGCTGTTAAAGTTTGTTTTTTGTTTTTTTTGTCTTGAATTAAACAGGACAGAATTGCAGAAAAACTAATCTTAGAGAACAGCATGTGTTGATTTGGCAGTTGGATTCTGATTTTATTGAAAATAGCAATTATGAAGAATGCTTTCTAAAAATATAAGTTTCAACATCCCCTTCCTTTTTATCCTTATATTCAAACATTATGTTCAAGTATTGTATAAACAAGATCAGCCTTCTAGAAATATGGGCCCAACGATCCCAATAAATTCTGGTCTTCAAAGTGCTTAGTAATTCCATCCTGTGATATTAAACTATTTTGATTTTAGATGCTGAATTCAGATGAATAGTTTAAGATTCTCTTTCATCTTGTGCTTTTGAGGATGAGAGTCACTTATTTTGACATTTTCTTTCCACCCAGTTTTGTAAAATGATTATTTTAGCTTCTAGCATTTCTTACTTTTTCATCAGGATCCTTCTAGAAAACACCTTTGCCTAACAGTTTCAGGTTGATTGGGCATGTTCTGTTCTTTGAACAGCCTCCATCTATTTCTGATTACTCGATTATCACCACTCTGGAAATTGTGGCAGTGTTCCTGTCATTTGGTTATTATCCACTACAAACTCTCCTCCTTCTTTTATGATCCAATTAACATAGGAAGCCTTTGTATTGGTTTTGGTTTAACTAATTTTCTAAGACAATCAAGAACTTTTGAAGTTGCCTTTTTATGCTTTCTGTTTTATATTTATCTTTGTTTCTCAAGCAAATAATAAAACTATGCACGCTTAAAAGAAATGTTACAAACCTAATTTAATCACACCAGCCATCCATGAAATAGTGCTGTTAAAAACTTCTGTTCCTTACTGATTCCCCACATATTTCTTATCTCCTTTTAAATATTTATGTATTTCATATACTTTGATTTTTGGCCTTTGGTTTAATTGCCAATTTCTCCTCCCTGATTTGGATAATTGATTTTAGACCCATGCTTCAGTCCTTGATTGTCCTAGACTTGCTACTTGTCTGTTTATCGTATTTTATGGTCATGAGCAGAATTTTACCAGCTCCATTGAAGAAGTTGGATGGAGATGGTGGCTGGGAATTTGGGGCCAATCAGTTTTTCTGAGTTAGATTGCCTGAGACTGGAATACTGAAGTGATCTCACCACACAGTGGAAGCAACCAGAGAAAGATGACTGAAGTGAAGTGCTGGCCAGCAGAAGATTTGCAAGGATCGTCTCAACAGAAATTTAGCAAAGGCTACTGAACTGTCTTTTCACTAACCACCCCCCTTGCCATATGACATTTTACCCCATTTGTCCATCTAAGGAGTTTACAAGGGGATTAGACCTTTTTAATTGGTAATATATGCTCGTGGTTTATAAGTGTAATCCCCTTTTTCCCCAGCCCCTGCCATAGCTAGAGTCTAAATACTTGCGATAAATAGTGATCCCTCATCAGGACAGAAACCTGGTTCATGCTTTCTCTCAATCTAGATCTGTAAGTCCAGTTTGGGGAACTTCACATACTAAACTTTTGTGATGATTCTGCAAAATTTGGGTTTGACTTCCTAGCATGCTGCCGGAGTGAGCCATTATGCTCTATGAAGGAAAAAAACTGAAAGAGCTGCAGATCCTGTAAATCGGGAATGAAAATCTGATCAGTTCTGAGGAGGGGTCACCGGACCCAAAACGTTAACTGTTTTTTCCTTAATAGATGCTGCCAGACCTGCTGGGCTTTTCCAGCTACTTTGTTTTTGACCCATTATTCTCCACCTGGCTGAACTTTTGGACTCCTATTGTACAGCTTCCCCTGTAGCTCCAATTTCTGTAATTCCCTTTTCCTTTGCATTTTTGACACTTTTTTTTTCCTTTGACTTGTCTTTCCTTTTTATATCTGGGATAGGCCATCAATGAATATTCATTAAATAAGCCCGTTGACTGACTCTCACAGATCCTGCTCACTCCTGCACTGCTTCCTACTTTGTGTTCTCGGTTTCTGCATCTTCATCTCAATAATTCTGTAAATGCAACTTTCCATAGAAATATTTGTAAAATGTTTTCCATTTTCTTTCAATTTAGAAAGCCCAACACCATTACAAAGTAGTTGCCTGGGCCTTGACCAGACTTGTTCTATTCCACTTTTCTGTTATCATGCCTTCTCCTTCCCTCTGAGGATTATAATAAGATTCCTCTCGTTACCTTCAATAACACCAGCGTCCACATTTAACAAATTATTTTCTTGTCATTTCTATGTCTTTCAGTGTGAAATCTCTGTGAAACTTTCCTCAACCACCTCTTGCAGCCCTTTTGAAGGGGCTTTCCTTCTGTAACATTATGATCAGTTCTGCTGAAACAGCATCCCCTTCTGGCACAGCCTTTCTGTACAGTACAGAAATGCAATACCGATTTACCATCTTTTCAGTAAACCCCTTGTGAAGTACTCCCAGATGTAAAGGCAATATACTATATTTTCAATTTACTCCATAAAATTGATAATGCAAAACATTAATGCATAAACATGGAACATAAAACTGCATAGCATAGGAATGGGACCTTCAGCCCACAGTGTTGTGCTGAACATGACGCCAAATGAAACCTAGTCTCTTCTGCCTGACATCCCTCCATTCCTTGCATATTCACGTGCTTATTTAAAAGCCCCTTAAATGCCCCCATTTTTATCTGCCTCCACCACTGCTCCTGGTAATGCATTCCAGACTCCTACCACTTTTTTTTTTTTAGAAAAAGATTGCCCCTCACATCTGCTTTGAACTCCGCAGACACCCCTTAAATGCATGCCCCCTAGTACTGGATATTTAAACTCTGGGCAGGAAAAAAAATCTGATTGTCAACCCCATCAATGCATCTCATAATTGTATTGACGTCTATCAAGTCTCCCTGCAGCCTATTCCATTCCAAAGAAAACAACCAGACTTTTTCAAGCCTTTTATAGCTCATAACCCTCTAATCCAGGCAGCATCCTTGTAAACGTCTTCTGCACCTTCTCCAAAGCCTCCACATCCTTCCAAGAATTGAACACCGTACTCTGAATCTGGCCTAACCAAAGTCTTCTCAAGCTGCAACATGACACCCTGACTCAAGCATGCCACACACCACCTTCACTACCCTATCTACTTGCGTTGCTACTTTCTGGGAGCTATGGACTGAAATTCCAAGATCCCTCTGTACATCAATGCTGTTCAGAGTCCTGCCATTAACTGTATACTTTTCCTTAGCATTTGATCTTGCAAAGTGCAGCACCTCACATTTACCCAGTTAAATTCCATCTGCCATTTCTCTGTCCATATCTGAAACTGATCTATATCCCGCTGTATCCTTGGACAACCTTCTACATGATCCACAACTCCACTAATCTTTATCATCTGCAAACTTACTAACCCACCCACCTACACTTTCATCTAAGTCCTTTATATGAATCACAAACAGCAGAGGCGCCAGTATGGATCCCTATGGAACACTACTGGTCATCGACATCCAGCCTGAAAAACACCCTTCCACCACTACGCTCTGTTTTCTATGGCAAGCCAATTCTGGATCCACGTATCCAAGTTACTGTGGATCCCATGCATCTGAATCTTGTGGATGAGCCTACCATGAAGGACTTTGTCAAAACGCCTTACTAAAATCTATGTAAACAACATCCACTGCTCTACCTTCAATGATCACCATCTCAAAATTCAATCAAGTTAGTAAGATATACATGCCCAGCACAAAGCCATGCTGACTATCCCTAGTTAGGCCATGCTTTTCCAAATGTGATTAAATCCTACCCCTAAGAATCTCTCCAACAGCTTATCAGCCACTGATGTGAGACTCACTGGTCTGTAGTTTCCTGGATTATCCCTATTTCCCATTTCGGGGAGGAACAACATTAGCTACTTGCCAGTCCTCTGGGACCTCTCCAGTGGCTAGCAAGGATACAAAGATCTTGGTCAAGGCCCCAGCAATCTCCTGTTTTGCCCCTCAAGAACCTAGGGAAGATACCATCTGGCCCTGGGGATTTATCCACCTTAATGCTCTTTAAGAAATCCAGCACCATTTCTTTCCTGATCTCAAAATGCCCTAGCATATTAGCATGCTCTACACAAAACTCACTATCCTCTCAATCCTTTTTCTGGGTGAATACTGATGCAAAGTACTCAGTTAAGAGCTCGCCCACATTCTCTGCCTCCAAGCACAAGTTCCCTCCTTTATATTTTGAGTGGTCCTATCTTCTTCCCTAGATATCCTCTTGTTTTTAATGTATGTGTAGAATGCCTTGGGATTCTTTTTAACCCTACTTGCCAAGGTCATTTTATGGCCCCTTTCTCTTCTAATTCCCTGTTTGAGTACTTTCCTGATTTCCTTGTATTCCTCATGGGCCCTGTCTGAGTTAGTTCCCTTATCTTTCCTTTTGACTAAATTCACAACCTCCTTCATTATCCAGGGGTCCCTTACCTTGCCATCATTATCCCCCCACCACCCCACCTCCTTACTGGAATAGAACATGATGGTCTTGAACTCTCCCCAGCAGATCTTTAAACAGTTCCCTCATGTCAAATGTGGACTTGCCTAACAATAACACCTCCAAATTAATACTCCCTAGCCCCTGTTGAGTACTGACATAATTTGTCCTCTCCCAATTTAGTACCTTGCCGCAAGGTCCTGACTTATCCTGATTCATAGCTATCTTAAAACTTGTTGTGATCGCTTTTACCAAAATACACTCTCACTAAAAGGCCAGTCACCTGGCCAGGCTCATTAACCAATTAAAAAGTCCAGTATGTCCCCTCCTCTAGTTGGACTATCCACGTACTGTTTCAATAAATCATCTTAACAATAATCTGTTATTTTAATTCTGCCCATTCTGATTTGGGCCTAGGCTTCCAGTGTTTCGGTGAGCTCAGCATAAGTTTGCAAGTCAGTACCTCTTCTTTTCAGAAGGGCATTTGCAGCCTTCTGGAATCATTGTAGACTTGAACAATTTCAGATATAATCGCTACCTAATTTTGGGTTCTGTGGAAGGGTCACTCAACCTAAAACGTTAATTCCTGATTTCTCTCCATAGGTGCTGAGCTCTTCAGCTATTTCTGTTTTTGTTTTTGATTTACAGCATCTGCAGCTCTTTCAGTTTTGGTTTATATCTGACCTTTCAAAGGGCCCATGACCCCTTTGTTCACTCCTTTATTCCCAACACTTGCCTTGCCCCACGGCACTTTCCCATGGATTTGCAGAAGGTACAACACCTGTCCATATATCTCCTCTCTCCTCAACAAGGACCCAGAGATACCTTGCAGGCTTGGCAGCAATTTATCTGTACTTCATTCAATTTGGTCTACTGTATTTGTTGTTCATTGTGTGGTCTCCTGTATATTGGGAAGATGAAAGGCAGACTAGGTGTCCACTTTGTAGAACACCTACATTCTGTTTGGCAAAATAACTGAGCTTCCAGTTGCCTTACATTTCAACACACTGCCTTGTTTTCACAGCAACATTTCTGTTGCAGGCCTGCTACCGTATTCCAGCAAGCTTCTGTTCCAGGTCAAGCCTGATTTTATGCTTGGGGTCCTTGAGAACTCAATACCAATCTCGTAACTTTATCACCTGATTCCATCCTTCCATGTTTTCTACCTATCCTTGCACTGTCTGGTCCTGTTGTAACATCGGGTTCTTTGAGCATAGCCATTTGGTCATCCTCCTGTGCTCATTATCACTTATTCAGCATCTCTTCTGTCCTGGCCTACTATCCATAATCCTCTCATCTGCCTACCCCTTTCATATTTCTCTCTCTGTCTGGGCTCCCTCTCCCACCTATCTTCACCTTTTTTTTTCTCGTCCTCTCCTCTTCTGTCCTTCCCCTCCAAAAAAAAAAACCTTGTCTTCAACATAAATACCACTTTTTCCTAGCTGCTATCAATTTGGTTGAAGTTCTGAAGAAGGGTCTAGGCCCGAAACGTCAGCCTTCCTGCTCCTATGTTGCTGCTTGGCCTGCTGTGTTCATCCAGCTCTACGCCTTGTTGTCCCAGACTCTTAATCATTATTCTACTCTCTTTTTTTCTCCTAACAGATGTTGCCATACCGGCTGAGTTTCACCAGCAGTGATTTTATTTGAGATCTCCAGTATCTGCAGTTCTTTAATTTTACTTTTAGACCATGTTGATTTTCCTCACTATACGTGTGAAAAGCTCTTGATATTATACTTGATATCCCTTGCAAGTTTTTCTCATTTCCTTATTTTTTCCTTTAACCTGATGTAGTTATTGCTATTTTGAATGCTTTGCTCTGATATAATGCTAACTCTAAACGTATGCACTAGGCCGCATTGTCCACATGTCTGACACCAGACTTCCAAACAAGCTCTCTACTCTGAGCTTTGCCATGGTAAGTGGTTAACAAGAGGGCAGAAGAGTTGTTACAAGGTCAACTTCTTTGCCTCCCTGAAAAATGCAATATCTCCATTGACTCATGGAAATCTCCAGTTTGACTGTTCAATTTGGAGAGGTGGTTTCTATGAAGAAGCAAGTCTTGGTCTAAATTGAGGCCAACTGCAAAAAATGGGAAAAGCATGCAGAAACCTGTGTTCCACCCACCCTCTCAGCAATCACCATTGGGCACACCTGTGGCAGGATGTGTAATCCATTATTCAATTTATTTAGTCATCTCAGAACTTGTATCACTGGAGGGAAGAAAGTCATCTTCAATTCCAAGGGTCTGCCTAAGCAGGAAGGAGGCAAAACTCTTAATGGAGATGGAAATTTTTGATGATCCTTTTTTTGAAGTAGATTTTCTGTGGCTTTATTTCCCATAGACTATATTTTCTAAAAAAAAAAGACAAAAAAAAGGGGTGACAAGCGTAGAATGGCAAAAAAATTGTTTACTCAGTTTTGTCCTCTAATAATTTTGTCTCTAACTCCAAGTTACCAACTGTGGCAACATGAAGAAGCTTCCAAAGATTGAGCATGTTGATCAGTACTTACCAGTCCTGAGAGGAAAAATTAAACTATTTCAATGAATTACTATACTAACCCCAACTCCACTCACCATGACTTTGTGCAATACAGCTTTAAGGTCTATAATGAGCTATTTGGGTCTCGGATGAAAAATCTAGCTTTTCAAATAGCTGCACATTTTCTTTCACCTTTTAGTAACTGATGTTTTTTTTTGTTGTTGAAACTATTTTGGGTGCATAGTGGTTAGCACAGTTGCCTCTCAGCATTAGGGACCTGGATTCAATTCCAGCCTTGGGGTACTGTCTGTGTGGAGGTTTTTAATTAGTGCATTAGTTTCTGCTGGGCGCTCCAGTTTCCTTTCACAGTGCAAGGATGTGCAGATTAAGTGGATTGGCAATACTAAATTGCCCATAGGGTCTAGGAATATGCAGGGTAGGTGGATTAGCCATGGTAAATGTGTGGTAACAGGGATAGGGTAGGATGCTCTTCAGAGGCCAAATGGCCTCTTCTGCACTGTAGGGATTCTACAATTCTATTTCCTGTTTGAAACCATTTCAATCAGTAATCTCTGAGACGTAAAGATTATTTAACTTTGGACCACGTTATGAAGAAGGGAAGTATGTCAGCCTCTGTCACCATTTCAATGTTTCAGATGCTATCAAATTTTATATATGATGTTTCAATTTTTAATCTGTAATTGTAGGTCAGTGAAGCCAAAAGGAGAATTCCTGGAAGGAAAAGTCTGTCTTTTGATGAAGTCTGCAATCTGTAAGTCACTGACTATTCTTCAATGCCATTTAAACAATTTTGAGGAATGGGATGGAAGTAAGGGAACAAACAAAATATTCCTGCGCTATTTTACTTTTGTTCGTGGAATGTAGGAATCACTGGCTCTACTAGATCTAAATACAAATAGATCATCACCTGCCCTTCTCCCCTTCTCCACACCCCCCCTCCGAGTGTACAATAAAATTGATATTTAAAGAGAATCATCTACCCTACAGTATCCTTCAATTAGCAATCTCCAGAATAATGAAAAAAACAAAATACTGCGAATGGTTTGAATCCAAATACAAATAGAAAATGCTGGAAGTGCTTGGATCTGGCAGAACCTGTGGAAAGCATAGCTCCTGTTTTAGGTCTTGACCATTCATTCAAAACTGTTCTGATGAAATGTAATGACAGATGCTGCCAAATATGCTGAACTGTCTCACTTGGTATTTTTATTCAAAAATAATGCAGTTAGGTGAAAGGAGCTCTGAGGAGTTCAGAAGACACTGCTTCTTGAATCTTGGATGTTACAAAATAAACTGTATAATTGTTATTAATGTGCTACTTCATATAAAATGTATTAATACAATTAGCAGTCATTCTGCAGAAAAGTGGGAAGGTATCTTTGGCGAAGTTTGTTGACATTTACTATTACCTTGCACAGAATTGTTGCAGTGCAGGAGGGGGTCATTTGGCCCATGTACCTACATTGGTTTCATTTGGTGATGCTGGGTGGCAGTGTTTTTTATTGTGATCAGTCTCTGCCTAAACAGACTTTTACTTTGAAAAATACATTTCAACATAATGCATTGACTGGCTTGCTGTAATTATGTGACACCCCCTACCTCTTTTGCTATATTTTTACTTTTAGTTTGTAGCAACCATTCAACATTTTACTTGAAATATGATATCAGAAGTATGAAGTAACTGCTTTAAGAACAGTTCAGCAAAGAGTCTAACCCACAGTGTGCAATCTTTTTTTGTTCATTCACGGGATGAGGGGCATCACTGGGTAGACAGCATTTATTGCCCATCCCTAATTGCCCAGAGGGCAGTTGCGTCAACCACATTGCTGTGAGTCTGGAGTCACATGTAGGCCAGACCAGGTAAGGATGGCAGTTTCCTTCCCTAAAGGACATTAGTGAACCAGATGGGTTTTCTGACATTTGACAATGGATTCATAGTCATCATTAGATTCTTGATTCCAGATATTTTATTGAGTTCAAATTCCACCATCTGCTGTGACGAGATTCGAACCTGCGTCCCCAGAACATCATCTGGGTCTCTGGATTAAGAGTCCAGCGATGATACCACAAGGCCATTGCCTCCTCAGGAAACTTTCAAATTTTGGGTGAGCCAGAATGACTATGAACTTTCCATACTCCTTGGAACTCCTTGTTCCTGTGGGAATTAAAGATAAAATGAGATGGAACTGGAATTTTTTCATAGTTAAAAAGACTTGGCAAAGAAGGAAAGCAACTCTGGAGAAGGCTGCTACAACCTGTTTAGCACTCTAAACTTCTCGGAGGAGGACAGGGCCAAACAGGAGAGAATTTGAAGGCTTTAAATACTTTGTTTGTATGTAACTCTAAAGAGTTCAATATGTTCAAAATTTTGGAGCTCATGGGGTGAATGAGATAATTGTTCTATAATAGCAATGATAAGATCTGCTGAATCCTGAGTTTTGGATAACTGAAAATGATCTTGTTAGAGAATTATCTGAGGCTGTGAGAGCATGTCTACTGAGATAACAATAGTTTATTTTCAAGACTACTGTCAACATTTGCAGAAGCCAAGATTTGTCTATCAGTTGAAGTGTACTAATATGAGAGTTAGTGAGACACAAAATTATGATGAGTGATATTCCAAGTCAAATGAGAAGAACACATTGGAGAGCAATGAAGAAATACTTGAGCAAGAGTTTTGGAAAGATCAAGGCCAGAGGGCAGGATGTAATGTTATGCAAGATACCACACAAAAGGAACCCTGTCCAAAGTGTGGAAAGTAATGGTCTAATTACAAGATGATGCATTGCTTTCTGGCAATGTTTAGGCTTGATTTTTTTACTTGTTTGCTTTTTAAAAAAAAAAAAAAATGGCCACTGGGGAGATGCTAGCCCATGAATCACTCTGCACCACAGAACAGATTGGTATTGTCAGGCCTAAAAGTGATGGTTTCTGGCTGTTTAGGATTGACTTCAGAAGGAGAGCATTAAGTGAATGTAAAGTATCTGACACCAGTGCTTTATGCAACATTAGTGAGCTTTGCAGAACTGTCCAAAGTGGTTCAAAATGGTTCTAAGCCATTGATTGCTGAAAAGAATATTCCATAAGAATAAAGATTTTTGCAGATATTTTGTCTTTCTAGTGAATATCATCCGAATGTAGGTGGGAATATGAGACTATTCCGGCATCTGCCAAGGGGAGTTCTAGCTGTCCTTGAGTCTAGTCTTAAAATGAAATGGAAGAGCTGGCAAGGGAAGGAGTAAACAAGAAATTGACATCTCTACGGGTTGGATTAGCAGCATTGTAGCTGTGAAAAATTTTGGAAACAGATGATGGTTCCGACCCGTCGTCTGCTGGTGCTACTGGAGGTATCAAGTCTCAAGATAAAATCGGGTTTGATAGGGTTTTTTTTTTTGTTTGTTTAGTTAAATAATTGGTATTGAGGTTGGTTGGCTCGCCGAGCTGGTTTGTTGTTCCGCACACATTTCGTTACCGTGCTCGGCAACATCCTCAGTGCAGCCTCTGATGAAGCGTCGGTGTGTTTTCCCACCTGGTTTTTAAACTCTGGGGTCCGTTGAGATGGATTGCCTCATTTCTGGGTTTTCTCCGTAGTGGAATGTATATGGGATCGAGTTCAATGTGTTTATTAATAGCATGCTTCGTGGGGTGCAATGCTTCCAGGAATTCTCGTGCTTGTCTCTGCCTAGCCTGTCCCAGGATCTTGGTGTTGTCCCAGTCGAAGTCGTGGTTCTCCTTGTCCATGTGGATTGAGCATGTGAAATACTCTGGCTTAAGAAATTCCTCCTTAATCTTCATTCTAAAGAGTCACCCCTTCTCTCTGAGGCTGTGCCCTTGGATCCTGGTTTCTCATGCTCGTAGAAACATTATGCAAATGGCACGGTGGCTCAGTGGTTAACACTGGTGCCTCACAGCACCAGAGACCTGGGTTTGATTCCACCCTCGGGCGACTGTCTGTGTGGAGTATGCACATTCTCCCCATGTCTGCAAGGGTTTCCTCCAGGTGCTCTGATTTCCTCCCACAGTCGAAAGATGTGCAGGCTAGGTGGCCATGGAAAATTGCCCGTAGTGTCCGGGGATGTGTAGGCTAGGTGGGTTATAGGGGGATGGGTCTGGGTGGGATGCTCTGAGGGTTGGTGTGGACTTGTTAGGCCTAAGGGCCTGTTCCCACCCTGTAGGGATTCTATGATTTTGCAAAAAAGTAATAACGAAGAAACTGGGAATGTCTCCAAACTAAAGCAGATTCAAGAATTGGGAATCTCTCGATGAGGAGAAAAGAAAGTTTGTAGGAAAAATCAATGATCCAGGAAATAAATGCTGAAGTGTAAACCTGGAAGTGAATGGATGTACTACAATGTTTTAAAACTAGATTCTGGGGCTAATGTCTGTTATCAGACCAACATAAATGACTTAAAAATTACAGCGACCCTCTGAAAAAAGTCCTGTAGGAACATTATTCAAAGGCCAACTTGGAGCAAAATATCCGTACAAGGGAAGAAAACCTATTGAATCTGTCATTTGGATTTGTTAATCATTAAATACATGTGCATGTTCAAGGCTGAAATTAGTTCACAAAGTTTAATGTGGTTGCAGATGTGGACCAAGAGCCTGAATGTTTTTGTTCAGTGGTTTGGAAAATTTGAAGATCATGTTTATCAATTTGCTTGCAAGCAAGAAGGAAATTCTTCAATAAAGTTGAAGAAAGAGAATCTATACTCAGAGTCATTTTCATGATTATGAATGTTCAAACATATTAATAGGAATAGGCCACTTGTCTCAGGCTTGCTCTGGTATTCAAGAAGATTACAGCTGATCTAATCAGTCCACATTCCCACCTACTGTGCATTGTGCATCCTCCCATTTAGAGATCATCTTTTTGCATTTATGGAATATATGTAACACATTTTGTCCTCTGTTCTGAAGTGTCTGCCACTGCATCTGACTTATCCTTCAGCCTAATTTGCTTGCTCACTTAAGCAGAGTTAGCTGATGTGCCCTCAATTGCCTTTATTTAAATTTGAAGTACTAATTTTGGTCCAACTCCCTCAAACTGAATGTAAAATTCAATTGTAATAATGCTGCACACTAGGGACACATCTACTGTGAGATCATTCATTCACCCTATTCCATTACACACTACAAATTCTAGCATAGCCTACACCCTGTCCAGAACATGCTTTTCTAAGAAACTATTCAGGAAGAAACTGATGAACTCTTTGTAGACTGCTTTTCTTTCTCCATTAGGTTTCTCAGTCTGTGGTGCTTAAAATTCTGCATGATTATCAGATACCGACATCTACTAATAGACCCAACACCACAGTTAGGGAACCGGATTACAACAACCCTAAAGAAATTACACAGCACAGTAACCATCAGCAAGACTGACTACCAATAAACTGAAGCCAGAGGGATCCAACACCCTACATCTGTGGACTTCCTAAGGTACACAAGCCATGGATCCCCCTCAGACCCCTTGTCTCACTACCGGGCACACCAACATATAGACTAGCCAAAGAACTACAACAGAAACTGAAATACTTAGTTGACAACATGACCCACTCCATCCCAAGTATTCCTCAACATCATCAAGGACACCAGAATAGAAGAGGACAAGATAATGGTATCTACGGGCGGCACAGTGCTCATAGTTAGCACTGCTGCCTCACAGCACCATGGATCCAGGTTCAATACCAGCCTCGGGCGACTGTCTGTGTGGAGTTTGCACATTCTCCCCGTGTCTGCGTGGGTTTCTTGTGGGTGCTCTGGTTTCCTCCCACAGTCCCAAGATGTGCAGGCTAGGTGGCTATGGAAAATTGCCTGTAGCGTTCGGGGGTGAGTAGGTTAGGTGGGTTATAGGGGGATCGGTCCGTATGGGATGCTCCGAGGGTTGGTTGGACGTGTTGGGCTAAAGGGCCTGTTTCCACACTGTAGGGATTCTACGATCTTTCGATGTAACAGCCCTATTTACATCCATAAACATTGACCTAGCCAAAGAGACAATTGCCACACTGCTGGACAAATCAGGAAGGCAGACACCGGACAGCACCCTGAAACCACTGGATCTGTGCCTCTCAACCCACTTTATCTTCAACGACCATATAGTTAAACAAGTCAATGGAACACCCATGGGATCCCCAATATCAGGACTATTAGCAGAAGCAATAATGCAAAGATTAAAATGGACAGCACTCCCCACAATCTAACCCAAACGCTGGATCCACTACATAGATGACACCTTCATGATTATCAAACCTACTGACAAATAATCAACGTCCTCACTGGAATAAAATTTACAAAAGAAGAGAACAACAATCGACTATCCTTCCTGGACATAATGATGGAACACAAGAATAACGGGCAACTCCAGATGAGCACATATATGGACCAGATGCTTAATTACACCAGCAACCACCCTGACACCCATAAACGGAGCTGCATCAGGACATTATTCAAATGAGCTACAACATACTGCAGCAATCCGGAATTGTGCAAAGCAGAACAGGAGCTCTTGTATGGAGTCTTCAAAAGGAATGGATACCCAAAAAGCACAATCTGCCTTTACCTCTAGACAGACCACAACAAGAAGACAATACTGCCAGACACACCAGTCACCTGACTGTACATTAAGGGCATAGAGATGACCACAAGACTACCTGGGCCCCGAGATATCAGGGTCACCCACAAACCAACAACCCTGCAATTGCTACCAACAAATGTAAAGAATTCCATACCCACAACCAATCAGAGTAATGTAACATACAAAATACCATGCAAGGACTGTAAGAAACATTACATAGGCCAAACTGGAAGAAAACTGGCGATAAGGATACACAAACACCAACTAGCCACCAAGGGTCATGACCAATTCTCACTGATCTCAATACACACTGACAAAGAAGGATATAAATTTGACAGGGACAACATATCCATAATAGCATAAGCCAAACAGATGTGCTAGGGAATTCCTGGAGTCCTGGCATTCCAACGACAAATACATTGACCTGGACCCGATATACAAATCACTGAAAAACAGAACCGGAAGTGATGCCAACCATCCTAGCAAACCAAGGCATGTAAATAACAAACGGGACAGAACACCGATGCTTCACTGGATGCGAGCTGACTGTTACCTAGCAGGGTGACGAAATGTCTGCAAACAAACATACCAGCTTGGTGATCAAGTCTGCAACATCATGCATGATTAGTGCATTAACCTTCTGATAGGCTCCCAAAGATGTGCAGGTTAGGTGAATTGACCGTGCTAAAATTGCCCCATTGTCCAGGATTGTGCAGGCTAGGTGAGTTAGCTGTTGTAAATGCAGCATTATGGGTGGGGGGGGGGTGCGGAAAGAAGTCTGATGCCCTCTGGAGGGTTGGTGCAGACTCAGAGGGCCATATGGCCTCTATCTGTATATAGGCATTATATGATTCTATGAAATAGTAGGAACTGCAGATGCTGGAGAATCTGAGATAACAAGGTGTAGTGCTGGATGAACGCAGCAGGCCAAGCCGCATCAGAGGAGCAGGAAAGCTGACATTTTGGGAAGGGTCTCAACCTGAAACGTCAGCTTTCCTGCTCCTCTGCTGCTTGGCCTGCTGTGTTCATCCAGCTCTACACCTTGTTATCTCTATATATGATTCTATGACTCGATTATTTTTTTCCTTTTACCATCTGGTAGGATTAAATATGACATTATGGGGCTTGTACACCACTCCTGAAAATGACTTCTTGCCTTTTCTTCATTTCTCACCACCTGTAGTTTACTACAAATGCATTCTAGTTTCCTAAACTTGGATTATCTCTCTCTCTCTCTTACTTGAGAAATGATTTTAAATAAGACAAGCATCTCCCTCCTTTTTTCTAGTTTGCTATACTTCCAAAATATCATGTACGTTTCAATATTCAGATCCTGATCAATATTATCGTACTGTCATATCTCCAATTATTCCGTCTTTATGCTCTTGTTTATTTCTATTGTTGTGTTTCTATTCACCTGTTTTGTTTCAAATTATACATGAATTCAGATGGCATTTAGTTTTTGTTAACTTCCCAGGGATTTTTTGTCAATTTATGTTCTGTATCCCTTTTCTTTTGAGGCTCTTCTTAATCTGGTGCCTACTCAGTGTACTGAACCTCTTTCTTTATAATTCCTATGTCAGTGATACCTACATGGACCACAAAGGCTAGATCCTTCACTTTCCACTAAGTCCCTCTCCAGCCCTGATATTCTGAACACTTGCGCTGTGCAGGTAACACAGCCTTTCTGCTCTTTACTGTAGAACATCATCAATTTCTTCATTATATTGTTCCCCACAGCTATAGCATTCCTTTTTGCTCTCCCCAAATTTAGGAGGTTTCTTAGTGGTTTGGCCATCTTCTTCTGTTTCAGTTATCCAGGTAACTCTTTGGTCACGGTTTGCAGTGTCTGCAGCTCCGCCTCGTTCTGAGTTAAAGGCTCTTGAGCTACAAACTCTTGCCTTATAACACATCACTTGTCCTTTCATCTTTAAGTTTAAATTAACCAAATAATTTCAATTAATTGTTTTCCTTTTTATGTTTCATTGGCCTTGCCACCAGCTTCTGTACTAATTTAACCTTTATGGAACGGAATAAACTTTAGCAGATTTCTTACCAGATATTTACAAAAAGCGAGTATCTTCCATGAAGGTTAAGAACTAGTGTTAGGAAAAGCAAGGTAACGCAGCCTTAGTTTCTTCCCTAACTCTGTCAGTTATGCAGTTCCCAGCTGAAAGTCATGCTAAGTTACACTGAAACCCCTATACTTGTCGGCCTTGTAAGCTCAACACCAGGTATAAAAAAATCAACTTAAATTACTTTCCTTAACTAACTTCAGTTGCTCCCTAATAGGGTACTTGTGTATCCCTGCTTTAGGCTAGATGAAATTTAGAATTTAAACTCTAAATTTAAGTTCATTATTGAACACAATTTAATTGACATTATAATGGTTACAGCACCAAAACCTAATGGCTGAGACAAAACTATGACTTTTAGGTGTATTTTGTTTGAAGCCAATAAAGTAAACAGTTTGAGAGGCCATTTTTTTTTTAAGTTAGAACAATCGATGTAGCATAAATGGTTGGAGTCAGGCTCCCATAGAGCCAGGGTTTTAATTTAGCTTTCAGCAGTTGGGGTTTTGAAGTTGGCTATGGAAGCAGTTATACATCACTCAGTCACAGCAAAAAAAAAAATGGTTCCCTCTCTCTCAGCCAGAATTTTCTCTTGGTGTTCTTTTTTCTTGCACCAGTGAAACATTGTGTGTGAGGCCAACTATTTTACTGAATTTGTCTTTACCAAGGCGGTTTTTATGGGATGTTATGATATTGGAACAGGTGCTGTTTAATCATAGAATCCCTACAGTGTGGAAACAGGCCCTTCGGTCCAACAGGTTCACACCAACCCTCGGAACGTCCCACCCAGACCCCTCCCCCTATAACACACCTAATCTATGCATCCCTGGACACTACAAGCAATTTAGCACAGCCAGTTGCCCTAGCCTGCACATCTTTGGACCGTGGGAGGAAACTGGAACATGTGCAAACTCCATTCTGACAGTTGCCTAAGGGTGGAATTGAACCCGAGCCCCAGGCACTGAGGCAGCAGTACTAACCACTGAGCCACCATGCCGCTCCAAAGAAACCTGGGCTCATCCGGGATTTGAACCCGGGACCTCTCGTACCCTAAGCAAGAATCATACCCCTAGTTTAGTTGTTGAATGATCTATTATTCTGTTAAGTTTTCTAATGGAGTTCAAGTTATACTAATACTAATTCTTCTTTCTTTTTGTATTTTAACTGTAGGGTAAGAATAAAGTGTGTTTTCCTTTACACTGAGTAACGTGACCAATCAAATTACATCCAGAACACACAAACTGACACTTGCATCTAAATAAGATAATAGTTATGGTCTAGGCTATCCCGTTGATATATTTGAAGGGGTTTTGGTCTGGCCCATAACAAACTGGGGGCTCACCTAGGATCAAAATCTCTTTCAGAATGAGTTAAGGATTATTGGGCTCAAAGACAGAGAGCGGTGAATGTTTGATATAACAAGGTGTAGAGCTGGATGAACACAGCAGGCCAAGCAGCATCAGAGGAGCAGGAAGGCTGACGTTTCGGGCCGAGACCCTTTTTTTTTTTTTTTTTTTTTTTTTTTTGGGGTATTGCACTTGGTTGTTTTAAACAGCGTGCCTTGTGCATTAATGGATCTTTCAATCATCAAGAGTTTCCTGCAGGTGGAAGAATTCTCTTTGGGCACTTTACAGACAGTGAGCAAGACATCGCTTTTGAATTGGCAAGCAAGCTGAAGGTGGAGTTGACCGGGTTGCAACAATAACTCTGCATTCCTGGTGATTGTAAATGCTATCAGTTGGAAATTGCAAAATTTTCATGACAAATGAAGCAGCTCGAGTTACAGACAATAGCAGGGGAAATGGCTGTAGCAGGACAAAAAATAAAGAAAAGAGTAGAAACCAAAAGAACTATGGATGCTATAAATCAGAAACAAAAACAGAAGTTGCTGGAAAAGCTCAGCAAGTCTGGCAGCATCCGAAGGAAAAAATGTCAGTTTTGGGTCCAATGAGCCTTCCTCAGAATGGAAAGGAAAGAATAGCCCTGGCAGAAGAAAGAGAAAAGGAAATGAAATAGAATTATGATTAAAAACAGGAAAAATCAAAAAGTCTGGCCTTAGTAGAAGAAAAGGAGAAAGAGAGGAAGAAAGTGAGAGCTTTTCAACTTCAGAAATTAGCAATAAGAGGAAAGCTGAGCTAAATGGTAAAAGTAGGAGCAGTGATGGAAGCAGTGATGAGGACAGTGAAGAGTAAATCCATCATTTCCAAAAGCCTGGTGGGGATCTGTTTAAATATGTCCAAGCGTTACCAAAGTTTGAGAACAATGCCTTTTTCACTTCATTTGAGAAAGTGGCTGAACAAATGAAAGGGCTGGTGACCATGTGGGTATATGACGAGGTGGAAAATGCCTTGAGTGCATATGAAATCATGCCAGAAGACTACGGACAATATTTTGGGAGTCGGAGGAGGGAACCTGGTCAAACGTACACTGAGTTTGAAAGAATCAAACAAAGCAATTTTAACAGGTGAATAAGGGCATTGAAAATAGTTCAGACACCTGACTCTCTTAGAGAGACTGTTATTTTGGAGGAGTTTAAAAATTCACTTCCTGAAATAGTGAAAACTTGCAAGTGCAAAGGTTAGCAGTAGAAATGGCAGATTTAGTTCATTAATCAAAGTTTGGCTTCTGACATCGTCAATTTCTATCTGTGAGGGATAGAAAGTGGGGAAAAGAGAAAACTTGGGTGATAAGAGAAAAGGAGATCTCATTAGAGATGGAGTTCACCACGGGGCAAAAAGGAAACCCATGGGTCAGGGAGGGGAGAAGATTTTTTTTTAAAAAACCACCAGTGTTTTCACGTAATAAAGTAGTATGCATGAAGTCACAGTTTTGCTGGTTTAAGAAAAGCACTAGGAAGATAAATGTGGTAAAACAAGATAAGCCAGTGGGGTTTACTAAAGTAGTAAAGGAGATCCAAGTGGAAACTAAAGAGTTAGAAAAGAATCTACAGCTTGTTTGCTAATAAGAAATTACCAGACCCCTCAAAAAAATTTACCTGTGGGTAAAGTTTACTTGTGTTCCAGGAAGAGTGGGTAAAGAAATTTAAGATATATGGGAACAAGTCCGTCTTTGGTGTCCGATGAGGAGGTACGTACCTAGGAAGGAGTATTGTCTAACAATGTGGTAATATGTAGAATACACTGAGAAGAGTAACGTTCCATTGTATAAGGTAATGTTGGAGAGTCAGAGCCACCAGAGTCAACCAAATCCATCCTCCTATAACCCACCTAAGTACACATTCCTAAATACACACTACAGGCAATTTAGCATGGCCAATCCACCTAACCCCTCTCAGTCCAAAGATGTGCAGGAAACCGGAGCCCCTGAAGGGAACCCACACAGACACGGGGAGAATGTGAATAGTGAAGTGGTGGTAAGACTAACAGAGAAATTGTCTGTTCTGGAGGTACAATGTATCCTCAGGAATGATATAGCTGGATGACGGTGGGATTGATGCCTACTGTGGTTGAAAAGCCAGTGGGAAATAAGGCAACTGACATCTTACAAGAAGTATATCCAAGGATTTTTCCTGACTGTGTGGCAGCAAGTCCACCAAAGCCATATATTGGAATAGAAGGAGAAATCAAATAATTAAAGATAAGGAAGTTAAGTTTAATTATCAGAAACTGTTTGATTAAATCATTAGAATCCCTACACTGTAAAAACAGGCCCTTCGACCCAACAAGTCCACACTGACCCTCAGAGCATCCCACCCACAACCATTTCCCCCTATAACCCATCTAGCATACACACCCCTGGCAATTTAGCATGGCCAATCCACCTAGCCTGCACATCTTTGGACTGAGGGAGGAAACCGGAGCACCCGGGGGAAACCCACGCAGACACAGGGAGAATATCGCCCGAAGGTGGAATCGAACCCGAGTCCCTGGCGCTGTGAGGCGGCAGTGCTACCCACTGAGCCATTTTGAGGAAAATATAAGAACGGGTGGAGGACAAAGTGGATATTTTAGTTGAGAGGTTAGTTGAATGGTAACAAAAAGATGAAAACATCTAAAGCAATTTTATTTTTAAAAAAAAAAGTGTAAAGAATGAATGTATCCCAGAATGCTACTATCGTAAAAATGCAGTCTTGAGGAAAAAGAGGCCATTATATATTCAGGCAGGTAAAAAATGGGCAGAAGTTCATCCAGTTTTATTACTAGTGGGTTATAGAAAGGAAGTGCTGCAGGTAGCACATGAAGTACCAGCAGGAGGTCATTTGTGAATAAAGGAAAGTCTAGCCAAAATATAAAACACATTTTTATTGACCTCGACTGCATTGAAATGTGGTTGAATTTTGCTGGACCTGTCACATGAGTCAGGTAATAGAAAAATCTCAGGTAGTGATAAAACCAGCATCCTTAATACTTGGGACCCCTGCCTTAAGCAAAGTAGGAATCAATATTTGTTGACCATAATGGACGTGTCTGAGATTTCTGGAGGCCATTCCCTTAAACAACATCACAGCTCAAAGGATTGTAGAAGAGTTACTCAAATTTTTTAACTAGATATGGATTACCCACAGAGATACAATCAGATCAAGGGTCAAATTTTACATCAAAATTGTTCAAGGAAGTTATGGATAACTTAGGAATAAAACAATTTAGATCAACCATGCACCATCCAGAATCGCAAGGAACATTAGAATGGTGGCATCAAACTTTAAAAAACCCTGCTGAAGACTTATAGTCATGACTATCCAAAGAATTGGGATAAACGACTTCCACTTGTAGTTTTTGCAATTAGGGTGGACCTAATGAATCAACTAAATTTCAGTCCATTTGAATTAGTTTTTGGGCATGAGGTGGGAGGACCACTGACTTGTCAATTTTTCCCCCCATTTCAGAGTTCAGAGACCACATATTTGGACTACATGTCAAATTTTAAGGAAAGATTATATAAAGTGGGTGAGTTGGCTAGACAGGACTTGAAAGTTGCACAGGATGTGATGAAACGGGAAGCAGACCAGAATTCAAAAAATTAAACTTTCGCTAAAGGAGATAGTAATTAGTATTACTGCCAGTGGTAAGTGAGCCTTTAAAAGCAAGGTTTACTGCGCCTAATCAAATCAAAAGCAAATTGAGTGAGGTGAATTATTTCTTAAGAATGCCAGGTAGAAGGAAATCTGAGTTTGTCACATGAATATGCTCAAATGGTATTTTGATAGGGAAGGAAAGCAAAAGAAACAAATGGTACTTGTGATAACTCAGTGATGAGCAAAATCCAGGTAAATTTGAATTTGATATTCCACAAATCAAATTAAACTGGATAATGAAGTCCTCAAATTGGGAAAAATGATTGAGTTACCTTCCAGAGGAAAATTGAAATGACCTGGGGAGAAATGTGGGAATAAGCAGGGCATTGCTAACATGATTGTAGATATAGGGAATGGTGTACCAATTAAGCAACATCCTTATCAACGTGACCCTCCAAAATGGGCACAGGTTCAAAAATGACATTGACAGCATACTCGGATGATATAATCAAAGTGAGAAGCAGCGAATGGAGCTCGCTCAGTGATGGTACCAAAACCACTTGGTACCCAATGATTATATATTGATTACCGCAAATTCAATGCAATCATGAAATGTGATTCATATCCTTTTACCATGGCTGGAAGACAGTATTGAGAATATGCAACAAGCAATTTGTATTTTGAAGAGGGACTTAATCAGAAGTTACTGGCAGGTACTTTTTTTATCTGACAGAGCAAAGGAAATTTTGACTTTCGGACGTAATATGTTGGCGTGGATAAAGAACTGGTTGGCAGATGGGAAGCAAAGAGTTGGAAGAAACAGGTCCTTTTCAGTGGAGTACTGCAGTATTCAGTGTTGGGACCCCAGTTGTTCACAATATACATTAACGATTTGGACGAAGGAATCAAATACAGTATCTCAATTTGCAGACCACACTAAACTGTGTTGCAGCATCTGCTGTGAGGAGGATGCTAAGAGGCTGCAGAGTGACTTGGATAGATTGGCAGAGGGACAGATACTTGGCAAATTTAATACAATGTGGATAAATGATATTATCCACTTTCACAAAAACAGAAAGGCAGATTATTATCGGATAGTTAAGGAACATGTGATGTGCATTGAGCCATGGGTGTCATGGTGGAACAGTTCCTGAAGTGCATGCAGGTGCAGCAGGCAGTGAGGAAAGTTAATGGCATGCTGAACTTCAGAGCAAGAGGATTTGACTATACAGCAAAACATCCTTGTGCTTAGTTATACAGGCTCTTGGTGAGGCCACACATTGAGTATTATATGCAGTTTTGGTCTCCTGGTCTAAGGGAGGGCATTCTTGCTATCATGGGAGTCCGGCAAAGGTTCATCAGACTGATTCCCGCGATGGCAGGACTGACATATGAAAGCCTGGATTGACTGGGCTGGTATTTGCTGGAATTTAGAAGAATGAGTGAGGATCTCAAACACACACAATCCTGATGGGACTGAACAGGCGAGATGTAGAAAGAAAGTTCCTGATGTTAGGCAAGCCTAGAACTAGGGGTCGCAGCCTAAGGACAAAAAAGTAAGCCATTCAGGACTGAGATGAGGAAGAATTTCTTCACTCCGGAGTTGAGAACCTGTGGAATTTTTCACCAGAGAAAGCTGTGAGGACCAGTTCATTAGATATATTCAAGAGGGAGCTGGACGTTGCCCTTGTGGCTAAAGGAATCAAGGGTTATAGCGAGAAAGCGGGAGTGGGATTCTGAAATTACATGATCATACTGAATGGTGGTACAGTCTCAAAGGACTGAACGACCTACTCCTACACTTATTTTCTATGTTTCTGTGTTTCTAAAGACCTATTGGGTATTTTTCCAGAAAATTTATTTATTATTTATTTATTAATATTTATTAACAGAAATATTTCACAATTGAGAAGGAGATCTTGAGTTTGGTGTTGGCATTGCGACATTTCAACATTTATGTTGCCAGTAAAGTACTGATCATAAGTCCGTAATGTTTTTGGAAAAAAAACATAAAAATACCAAGCTGTTTAGGTGGAGTTTATTATTACAGCCATTTAATTTAAATTAAATGGATTAGGAAAAGAGAGCGTAATTGATGTGTTTTCACGACTTTGGAGGAGGACAAAGATGTTTGGCAGAAGAAACTGACTGGAATGGACTGTAGTATTGAATGTTTGCATTGCATTCGGTCAATGTAATATGTGTTGTGTAGTGTACTAATAGCACAAGTCTGAAGGTTTTTCAAAAATGAAGCCGTCTCTATATCAATAGTTCATTTTTTTCTGAAGGGGGAGCTGTGATGACTCTCTGGCTTTGAGGTGTATTTTGTCCTTTTTTTGGAAAGAGGTTTTGAGACCGGTGCAGAGTTGACATTTCTAAGACGATAAACAGTTTTCTAAGTCAGAACAATAGAAGCAGTGTGAATGGGCAGAGTCAGACTCCCACAGAACCAGGGTTTTAGTTTAGCTTTCAGTAATTGTTGAAGTTTTGAAGTTGGTTGTGGAAGCTCTCTTTCTGCCAGAATGTTCTCTTTTTTTTTTTTTTTTCTCTTGGACCGGAGAAACATTGCATGTGAGATAATCTATTTTATTGCTTTTGCCTTTTGCCAAGGGTGTGTTTAAAGGATGTTACTATGTTGAAACAGTTGCTGTTACGTAGTTATATCTATTATTCTATTAAATTTTCTAATATAGTTAAAGTTATAAAATTCTTCACCTGGCTTTAAGCAAAATGCACTTTATTCTTATACCCAGTTAAAATACAAGCAACGTGACTGATAGTTCCAGATGTAATTCTAGCACCCTACACTTGCCTTTTCAATAAGATTAATAGTAGCCTTGACACTAATAGTAATCTTATTGAAAAAGCATCCCCTTAGTATATTTGAAGGGGTTTTGGTCTGATCTATAACATGGCTCATTAAGAATTTGTGTGGATCTAACTCAATCATTGGATGAAAGATCCGTAAAGTTAGCCACTTGATGTGAAAAGTAGATTCCGGCATCTGAATGACTCGAGTCAACTTTACTACGTTTCTAGATCGCTCATCTAGATGGAACAATTGAGAATGAGGCTTTAACAGCAACCTGCATTTCTTTTTGAATTAAACAAAAGTGGGGGTATGTTATATGCTGGTGTTCTCCATGGCAATTCCTCAACCCTCAAGATTTGACTTGAAACTAGTGACCGTCCTTTTCCTCGTATAATATAAATTGCTTCTCCCTTGGAAATTTGGTATTCTTGGATGTGCCGTGATGAGTATAAGCTTTTACAGAATGTCTTTCGGTTTTATTGAGCAGTACTAAATTTGTACTCTAAGTCCTGTGTGTTTTCTTTACCCCAATTGTCTTATTGCTTTGTCCTGCTACCCTTTACAAAGATTTTTGTGTAAAGTCCAGATCTCTGTCTTCCTGCACTCCCTTTTAGTAATTGTATTTTTTTTTTTTTGTTTTCCTCCCTTCAAAATCAAATTACAATTTTTCTGCACTAAATTTAATCTGCTAGATGTATGCCCTTTTGACTACCTTGTTGCTCTAAATCTCATTGTTAGATTTGAGTGATGTCAACAGCAAACCTAGACACTTAAGTTCCTGTATTCGGGTTCAGATCATTAATACATATTAGGAACTGTTACCCTGTAGAACACTGCTGAATATGTCTCTTCAATTCAATTAACAAATGTGCACTACAGCACTCTACTTTCATTCACCTAGCCAATGTTGTATGCGTATGGTCACAGCTGCTTCACGCCTATGAGATTGTTTTGTTAACAAGTAAATTGCAACAAAAGGATATGAATCCAAAACCGTTACTAAAATTTGAGGTCTTGATTTACACTGTAATAGAGCTCACTGCCATGTGATTTTTAAGAATCTAGCCTTGACACATTTAGGGAACGACTCGATATAAAATGAGGTAGGAAGGAATTAGAATAAAATGCAGTGTGGACAGAGGTAATTGTAATAGAAGTCATGCATTTGGAATATTAACATATGTAATATTAATACTGGCCCAAACAGTTGGGATCACATGGGTAGTAGGAACTGCAGATGCTGGAGAATCTGAGATAACAAGGTGTAGAGCTGGATGAACACAGCAGGCCAAGCAGCATCAGAGGAGCAGGAAAACTGACATTTCGGGCCTAGACCTTCCTTCAGAAATGGGGGAGGGGAAGGGGATTCTGAAATAAATAGGGAGAGAGGGGGAGGTGGATGGAAGATGGATAAAGGAGAAGATGGGTGGAGTTAGTTCACCTGCACATCTGCTAATGTGGTACACTGTATCCGCTGTTCCAGATGTGGCCTCCTCTACATCGGGGAAACCAAGCGGAGGCTTGGGGACCGCTTTGTGGAACACCTATGCTTGGTTCGCAACAAACAACTGCACCTCCCAGTCGCGAACCATTCCAACTCCCCCTCCCACTCCTTAGATGACATGTCCATTTTGGGCCTCCTGCAGTGCCACAACGATGCCACCCAAAGGTTGCAGGCACAGCACCTCATTTCGCTTGGGAACCCTGCAGCTCAATGGTATCAATGTGGGCTTCACAAGCTTCAAAATCTCCCCTCCCCCAACCACATCCCAAAACCAGCCCAGCTTGTTCCCACCTGTCTTTCTCCCACCTCCAGCCCCACACCCATCTCCTACCTACTAGCCTCATCCCACCCCCTTGACCTGTCCGTTCTCCCTGGACTGACCTATCCCCTCCCTAACTCCCCACCTACACTCACCTTTACTGGCTCCACCCCCGCCTCTTTGACCTGTCTGTCTCCTCTCCACCTATCTTCTCCTTTATCCATCTTCTATCCGCCTCCCCCTCTCTCCCTATTTATTTCAGAATCCCCTTCCTCTCCCCCATTTCTGAAGAAGGGTCTAGGCCTAAAATGTCAGCTTTCCTGCTCCTTTGATGCTGCTTGGCCTGCTGTGTTCATCCAGCTCTATACCTTGTTATCTGGGATCACATGGCTTATTTCTGTGAAGTGAATTCTATGAAATTTTGCTTTTGGAAACTACAAGGCAGCACGAGAATTGGGCACTGGTGTGAGATTGTAAAAGACATTTCAGTTAGACATAAGTTTCTTGCAGTGTGTTAACAGTTGGTGTGAGTTATACGGGTGAAGATCTCGTAATTTTTGCGAAATGGTTATATGGTCTAGTAGGTAGCTGATAATCTGGCACTCTGGAACAATGAATCAACACAAAAATCTGGGAAAAACTCCGGTCTGACAGCATCTGTAGAGAGAAAGTGGAATTAACGTTACGGGTCCAGTGACTGTTCTTTGGAACTTTACTAATACAGTGCAAATCAAATCTCACTAAACTATCTGTGACCTTTTTTAGTGACCATTTTGGATTAATGTTCTTTCTCTCTACAAATGCTGCCAGGCCTGAGTTTTTCTAGGAATCCATGTTTATTTTAGCTGATTTCCAGCATCAGCAGTTCTTAGTTCCTTTTTACTGAAGACCTCCCACTGTCCTAAGTCACCTCACCTAGATCACAATTTTTTTCTCATTTTATGGAAGCTGGTCACTTCTTGCTAACAGTACTGATGTCTTTGATAGCCTTGATACTAAAGCAGAGTTCTCGCTATCCTGAATAACAGTCCATCAATTTGGGTAACCTGACCCTTTTTTCATTCTGAGCACAGACTTGCATGTGTGCCTTGAAAATAGGGGTTAATTGTAGACTAAAATGTATGTGGATTATCTTCTGCCCTAAAAGGGGCCAGGTTCTGAAAGTGAAAAACAGACTGAGCTTTAATTTAGATAAGTGTGGAGCTGGAGGAACACAGCAGACCAGGCAGCATCAGAGGAGCAGGAAAGCAGACGTTTCGGGTTGCGACCCTTCAGAAGAAGGATCCCGACCTGAAACGTCAGCTTTTTTGCACCTCTGATGCTGCCTGGCCTGCTGTGTTCCTCCAGCTCCAAACGGTGTTATCTCAGACTTCAGCATTGGCAGTTCTTACTACCTCTGACTGAGCTTTAATTTGATACTCAACACGTTAAAGTGTGATATTTTGAATGCATCTGGAAAGACTATAATGTGAATAACCTGTATTCTGGTTCTTGCCAAACTTTCCTGCCCTTTTTTTTTCATAATTTTCAGGAAAGTTGCAACTAGAAGTAAGCAAATAAACAGAAGAGGAGAAATGGTAAGATAAAATTTTATAATGGATTTCATAATACATACATTAATACCTCTAATCCATTTTAGAGTACAAGTCATTTCCGAGTTGCTAAGATTGCAACTGTTGTCATTTGGCAAAATGTTCTTTGTTAGGGCACTTTGATGCCTTTAGCAAGAAATGTATGAACATTAATGTGCACAAGGATGCATTACTGATAGCTTTTAAGTATGTCAGCATAATGTACTCTGCAAGAGATTTGGTTTAAATAAAAATGGTTATGGCTAGATTTTTAAGGAAGAGTTAGATGCATTTCCTGTTGCTGCAGGGATCAAAGGGTATGGTGAGAGAGTTGAAACAGGGTTCTGAATGGCAGAACAGCCCTGAAGGGCTGAATGTGCTACTGCTCCTATTTTGTGTTTCTAATCATGGGGTTATAGAGATATACTGCATGGAAACTTAGCTTTTGGTCCAACTTGTCCGCACAGACCAGATAACCTAAACTGACCCCATTTGCCAGCACTTGGCCCATAACCCCCTCAACCTTTTCCCGTTCATGTACCCATCCAGATGCCTTTTAAAAGTTTTATAACTGTACCTGCTTCCTCCACCACCTCTGGCAGCTTGTTCCATACGTGTACCACCCTCTGTTGTTGCGGTAGGGGGCTGGGGAAGAGAGGTTGCCCCTCAAACCTCTTTTAAATTTCCCCCCACTAACTTTAAACCTTTGCCCTCCAGTTTTGGACTCCCCTACCCTGGGAAAAAGACCTTGGCTATTCACCCTTGCCACGTCCCTCATGATTTTATAAACTTCTGTACAGTCATCCCTCAGCCTCTGACGCTCTGGGGGAAAGAAAAGCCCCAGCCTGTTAAGCCTGTCCCTGTAGCTCAAACCCTCCAATCCCAGCAACATCCTTGTAAATCCTTTCTGAATCCTTTCAAGTTCACACCATTCTTTCTATGGCTGGGAGACCAGAACTGAATGCAGTACTCCAAAAGTGGCCTCACCAGCATCCTATACAGCTGCAATATGATATGCCAACTCCTATTCTTAATGCACTAATCAATGAAGGCAAGCATGCCATATCCCACCCTCACCATCCTATCTACTTATGACTCTACTTTCAAGGAGCCATGCACCTGCACCCTAGGTCTCTTTGCTCAATTCTTTTTAAAGATAAGTTATTCAATAACTTTTATGTTTTTGAACTTTTTAAAAAAAAAAAAAAAATCATTGCCAAGCAGTAACAAAGTAGGTTGGGGAAAAATTCTAATCGGGATGCAGTGACTGGAATGGCTTCCTCGGGCTCTTACCAGGTTTGTCTTATTGACTTCATTTGTCAACAACTATCAAAGGACCACATGCTTGAGAATTGCTGACGTGAATTTACTTGATATATGTTAGATAAACCATATTCAGAAAAATCAAGTGTTTAAATATTAACCAGTGGATTTCAGTGCAGAAATTAGTACAATCGTGCAATTTAGAATAGAAAGCAACAAATATGTACTTTATGCACTTGTTTGTTAGCAAGGGTTCATTCATGGGATGAGGGTGCCACTAGCCATGCCAGCATATATTGTCCATCCCTAATTGTCCAGAGGACAGTTAAAAGTTAGCCATATTGCTGTAGGTCAGAAGTCACATGTAGGCCAGACCCAATAAGGATGGCAGTTTACTTCCCTAAAAGACATTAGTAAACCATATGGGTTTTTCTGGCAATCGACAATAGATTCGTGGTTGTCATTAAACTCTTAATTCCAGGTTTTATTGAATTCAAATTCCATCATCTACCGAGGCTGCCAGGTCCCGAGAATGTTACTTGAGTCTTTGGATTAACAGTCTAGCAGTAATGCCACTAGGCCGTTGCTTCCCTCAAGTGACTGAATTTCTAGGAATTTCAATTGCCTATCCAAGAATAAAGTTGTATCAGTTAATAGTGCTAGAGAGAATAATGTTGTTACATTGATTCTGCCCAACCTACCAATGTATTTTTCAATCTGAATGAAGACAAGTCCTACCCCCTCTGTGAGGGAACAGATATGTCTGTACCAGTTCCTAATGGTTCTAGTAATTATGCCTAACCAAAGTAGATGTATAAGTAAAATAAATTTGCAGATGTTGGAGAGCTGAAACAAAGATCAAAATTATTGAAGAAAGTCAGCAGGTCTGGCAGCATCTGTGGAGAGGTAATAACTAAGTCTTTCTTTTTCCCACAGAATCGCTACAGTGTGAAAACAAGCCTCACTGACACTCAGAGCATCCCGCACGGACCCATCCCCATCCCCCTAACCTTTCCTTGTAACCCTGCATTTCCCATGGCTAACACCTCTAATCTACAGATCCCTGGACACTATGGGCAACTTAGCATGGCCAATCCACCTAGCCTACTCATCTTTGGACAGTGGCAGGAAACTGGAGCACCTGGAGGAAATCCATGCAGACACTGGGAGAACATGCAGACTCCACACGGACAGTCACCCAAGGGTGGAATTGAACCTAGGTGCTTGGCACTGTGAGGCAGCACTGCTAACCACTGAGCCCCCGTGCCACCCATTTTTTTTCCACAGTACACTTCTGAAGGATTAGTGAGCTTGAAACATTAACTCTTCCTCTCCACAGATGCTGCCAGACCTGTTAACTTTCTCCAGCAATTTTTGCTTTTGCTCATTTCAAATGTAATTTTACCCAAATGCAACGGTGCAAGAGAGCAAGGACAGAATTACAACATGAGCAAAGCGCACACACCTGAAATTTAGAAATGAAGTCAATCACATGCAATTTTTTTTTACTGTTCATTTATTTTCCCTATTAAGATTCAATTGATGTTAGTTTCCATTCCTAGTTTTACAGTGTGTCTATTGTTTTTTGACTATTTCACTATCAAATGTAAGTTTCTAATGGTTTATCTATTCCTTATTATCCACTCATGGCATGTTGGCTTCGTTGGCTGAGTCAGCATTTATTGCCCATTTTATGCGTCACTTCAGTTCAGGTGCTTTAGACTAATGTCAAATGTTTGAAGTCAAGATCCCAGTAAGGTTCTTGGGTAGATTTGTAGCTCAGGTTGTGGATGCTGTGGTTGGTTCGTTCACCGAGTTGGTTCGTTTAAATAGTGTTTTCATTCAACTCTGTCTTGTGGGTGTTTGGGTGGTTACTGTTGAAATTCAGGACTTGATCAGTGTTTGTGGCCTTTCTGTGTACAAAGAAGAACAAAGAAAATTACAGCACAGGAACAGGCCCTTTGGCCCTCCAAGCCTGCACCGATCCAGATCCTCTATCTAAACCTGTCGCCTATTTTCCAAGGATCTGCATCCCTCTGCTCCCTGCCCATTCATGTATCTGTCTAGATATATCTCAAATGACACTATCGTGCCTGCCTCTACCACCTCCGCTGGCAACGCGTTCCAGGCACCCACCACCCTCTGCGTAAAGAACTTTCCATACATATGTCCCTTAAACTTTTCCCCCCTCACCTTGAAATCGTGACCCCTAGTAATGGAGTCCCCCACTCTGAGAAAAAGCTTCATCAGAAATTCCCCGTTGGCCCTGTGTTCTATCATGGTGTTCAGGAATGGGAGCTGTTCATTGTTTTCTTCTTCCATTGGGGAATTTGATGCTGGTGAGAGTGTTGTTTATTAGTTGATGTGTCTCCTCTATTTAAACAAGCAACAGCAATCCAGAACTATGCCAAAATGAAGAAGGATACCTCCATCAAGTTTTTAAGGACAACGGATACCCAAACAGCTGGGTCCGACAATGCCTATCACACAAACAATAATAGGAAGATACAGTATGGCCTGACACACTTGTCACGTTACCGTACATCGAGAACATATCCAAACTGACCACAAAACTCCTATGACCATTGGGCATCAGAGTGGCACACAAACCTACGTCAACCACTAACTTGAATCAAAGACCCTTTACCCACTATGGACAGAACCAACATGATATACAAGATCCCATGCAAGGATTGCGACAAACATTACATTGGACAGACAGGAAGGAAACTGGCCACAAGAATACATGAACACAACTAGCAAGAAAAAGACACGACCAATACTCACTCGCCTCCGTTCACACGGATAAGGAGAACCACCAGTTCGATTGGGATAACATCAGCATCCTAGGATAGGCCAAACAGAGACCAGCACGGGAATTTCTAGAGACCTGGTTCTCTGCCAAGAAGACCATCAATAAACACGCAGGATTAGACACTATATATATACACCACTGTGAAGAAAAACTGGAAATGAGGTAACCAATTCCAACAGACCCCAGAGTTTAAATACCAGGCGGGAAAACACAACAGCACTTCATCGGAGGCTGCACTGATGTTACCCAGCAGGGTAATGAAACGTCTGCGAACTAACAACCAGCTTGGCAAGCCAACCAACCACAAGATCCCAGTAATGTAGAAGTTAGTGAATTGACTCTCTTGGTAGACGAGTGAGGACCCATTAAACATACATCCTGTTCTGTATGTGAACTCCTAGCACACGTCATTTGAATTTTGGAAATGAATGTTAGAGTCATTGTGGTATTCAGAAATTGCTAGCTTTTCAGTAATAGATAATGCACCAGATGAAAGAATGGCTTACCAGCGGACAGGACAGGAGGACGACATATTGTACAGGAATCTTCCATCTAAATTAGTGACATTTCAAACCACTTTTTTCATTTTGAATACTAGTGAAGGTGACCAGTCCTTGCAGCTATTCAACGAGAATCAAGCCATCTTCAGTATCGGCATAGACAGGTGTTTCTGAAATGGAAGACTTAATTTCCCAACTGTTGACCCCCTCCCCCGCCATGTCTCTAAGAATCTCTTGCTCCAACCAGATGACATTGTGATAGGAAGGGAAATTGTCAGAACTAGTAATCCATGTTGAACCAGTGCCTTAATAAAAAAAAGAAACATTCGATTTTTCGGGCAGTTTCTGGAGATAGTTGAAGTTTTTTTCTTTAAAAAAAAAAGCCACAAGGTAGAAAGTATGAAAATGCTGGTAACTGCATATTGAAGTGATCGTGAGAAGAGTTTCCAGTTCCTGAGATACAAGATTGAGTCCTTCTGGAGAAGGAGCATTTCAATATGACAACTGAAGCAAGAGACCAATATTGTCACTCAGATAAATCAGTCCCAAAAGTCTTGTTAAAGGTTGAAAGGGGGTGGAGAACAAGAAAAAATTAGTTCAGTAGTGCTGTAAAATTCTAAACCCCAAAAGTTTCATGGGGCAGATTGAGATAAAAAGCAAAAATAATGAAGATGCTAAAAGTTATGTCATAGAATCCCTACAGTGTAGAAACAGGCCCTTCGGCCCAACAAGTCCACACCGACCCTCGGAGCATCCCACCCAGACCCAAGCCCCTATAACCCACTTAATCTACACATCCCTGAGTACTACTGGCAATTTAGCATGGCCAATCCACCTAGCCTGCACATCGTTGGACTGTGGGAGGAAACCAGATCACCCAGAGGAAACCCGTGTGGACACGGGGAGAATGTGCAAACTCCACACAGACAGTTGCCTGAGGGTGGAATCAAACCTGGGTCCCTGACACTGAGGCAGCAGTGCTAACCACTGAGCCACCGTGCTGCCCCTAAGGCAGTGAATTCAGAGTCCTTGTATATTTTTAATTTTTTTAACCCTTTTTCTAAACATCCTCTTCAGAAATGTTATCACACACCACCTGGAGCAAGTGGGATTTGAACCTGGCCTACCCAGTTCAGGGGTGGGGATACTACCGCTCTGTGCCACACATTAATGTCTGTGGTAAATCCAAAGAGGTTTGTGTTGCTGGTGCAAAGTTTTGCAGGGCTGTATGATGTGGTAGTGTTAACAGATCAGGATTAATCAAAGCTAATAATCCTGGTTACCATGTATTTGGGAATGATTTCAAAATGGAAGCAAAAGAGCACATGACAATATTGTTTTTAATGATGCTACAATTCTAAACATGAGGGGTATACTGAATTCTAGAACTGAATCCAATTTGGTTTGAATCAAGGAACGGAATGGGATTTTAGAGCTCAACAATGTGGAGGAGATAGGTCAGCAAATTTTGTTAGTGCATTTCAAGATGTGCAATGTAAAGTGATATTAGGAGACTATAATTTTGCAAAAGTGATATGTGAAATATGCAGAGCTACGGGTAGGAACTGTGGAATTTCTGCTGTGTACAAGAGCATTCTGGATCAACATGTCTCCATGAAAACTTAAGATATTGGAGCAGCATTTGGCCAATCAAGTCTGCTTTGCCATTCAATTAAGGCTAATGTGTTTCTCGACCCCATTCTCCTGCCTTCTCATGTAACGCTTGAGTCCCTTACTGAATAACCAATCTATCTCTGTTCAAATACATACTGTTAGTTGGCTGCCTCTGCTTTCTGTGGCAATGAATTCAACAGATTCACCACGTTCTGGCTAAAGAAATTCCTCCTCACCTCAGTTCTGAAGAGTCATCCCTTCACTCCGAGGCTGTGCCCTCGAGTCTCGGTCTGTCCTACTAATGGAAACATCTCCACATCTACTCTATCCAGGTCTCTCCGCTTTCTGTGAACTTCAATGAGATTCCACCCGCCCCACCCGTCCTGCCATTCCTTCTAAAATCTGCCATGTATAGACCCAGACTCAACCAATCCTCATGTGACATGCCCTTATCATTCTTGTAACAGTCCTCTGGCCACTCTCTGATGCCAGCATATCTATCCTTCAATACTGGGCCCAAAACTACACTCACTATTCCAAATGCAGTCTGAGCAGAGACTTATACAGCCTCTGCTCTTGTATTCCAGCCTTCTTCAAATCAATGCTATCATTGTATTCGCCTTCTTAATTGTCAACTAGGAGTTGCCAACTGCCTGCCTGAACTTGGACTCCCAAATCCCTTTGTGCTTCAGATTTCAGAAGCCTTTCCCCATTTAGAAAATAATCAACGCATAACTTCTCACTTCCCCACCTTTTTTATATTTCATCCGCCAGTTCTTTCCTCAGTCACCTTGCACGTCCAAGTCCTTCTGCAGCATTCTCACTTCCTCAACACTACCTGTCCACCCTCCTATCTTTGTGTCATCTGCAAATGTAGCAGCAATGACCTTGATTTCTTCACCTAGATCTTTTAATGTATAATGTGAATACTTGTGGTCCTAACACTGACCCCTGCAGAACTCCATTAGTCATTGGCTGCTATCCTGAAAAAGACCCCTTTATCCTCACACTCTGCCTTCTGCCAGTCAGCTAAGCCTCTATCCATGCCAGTATGGTGGCCCTAACACTGTGGACTGTTATTGTATTACCCAGCTTAATATGTGGCACTTTGTCAGAGGGCTTCTGGAAACCCAAAGAGGTAATGTTCACTGACTTTCCTTTGTCTAACTTGCTAACTCCTCAAAGAATTCTAACAGATTTGCCTGGTATGATGTTTCCTTGATGAAGCCAACCTATTTTTCCATGCACTTCCAAGTACTCCACAATCTCATCCTTTAATAATAGACCTTGAAAAATCTTAACTGAGGTCAGGCTAAACGGCCTATAGTTTCCTGTCTTGTCTCCCTCCCTTAAACAGGAAAGTTACATTAGCCATTTTCCAGTCCCCTGGGACCCTCCCTTGACTCCAGTGACTCTGACAAAAGTCCCACCATTACCGTAACAATCCCTTTTGCTATCTTCTTCAGAACTCTGGGGTGTAGTCCATCTGGTCCTGGTAATTTGTTCATCTTCAGACCTTACAGCTTTCTCAGCACCTTCTCCTTCGTAAAGACCACAACGCTTACCTTTACCCTCTGACTCCCTTTTTGAAGTTCTGGTATGCAACTGATGTCTTCCAGTGTGAAGACTGATGCAAGTACCTTTACAGATCCTCTGCTATTTCTTTGTTTCCCGTTACTATTTCTCCAACCTCATTTTCCAGCAGTCCAATGTCTATTCTTGCCTCACTCTGGCATTTTAGATATCTAAAAGACTTTTGCAGTCTTCTTTTATATAATTAGCTAGCTCACCCTCGGGTTGCCATCTTCCCTTTTTGTTTTAGTTATCCTCTTGTTTTTAAAGGCTTCCCAATCCTTTGGCTTCCTGCTAATCTTCACCACATTGTATGCTTTTTCTTTTGCTTTTGTGCTGCCATTGACTTCCTTTGCCCGCCATAGTTGCCCTTGCCGCCCTCTTAGTCTTCTTTTGGATGAATGTCCCCTATCCATCGAAGAAAGATGATGTGTTGATTTTGGAAATTAAATATAGCATGATTCACTTGCTGTAATAGGAGAGAATTATACCAACAGTGACCACAAAATAATATGCTTTTGGAGTAATTATGGAAAGAGTCAAGAAAACAGCAAAGGTAAAATTGCTCAACTGGTGGTGTTAAGTCAAGGCTTGTATTTTAACAAATAATCTAGTACAAGGTATATTGAAAAGAGGTTCTCCGTAAAGTAGTAGTGGTGTACTTCGATCTTTAGAGAGGAGTTCTGTTTCAAACTTGGAAAATACCTTTGTTGAAGGGAAAAGGCAAAATATCTACAACTAGTACAGTCAGATCGCAAATGAAATAAAGACTTTTTGACAAATTCCAATAATAAGATGCCAATAGGCAGGAAGATTTAAGAAAAATGAGAGAATTGATCAAGTCTCACGGGAGTTTGAGGTTATGAGAAAGCATTGGCATGTCTTGCCATATTGAACTGCAAAACAGTTCAGTATGTACGAGGTAACAGGATGTAGAGCTGGATGAACACAGCAGGCCAAGCAGCATCGGAGGAGCAGGAAAGCTGATGTTTCGGGTCGAGACCCTTCTTCAGAAATGGGGGAGGGGAAGGGGATTCTGAAATAAATAGGAAGAGAGGAGGAGGCAGATAGAAGATGGATAAGGGAGAAAATAGGTGGAGAGGAGACAGACAGGTCAAAGAGGCAGAGGTGGAACCAGAAAAGGTGAGTGTAGGTGGGGAGTTAGGGAGGGGATAGGTCAGTCCAGGGAGGACTGACAGGTCAAGGAGGTGGGATGGGGGTAGGGATGAGGTGGGAGGAGTAGATAGGTGGGAGGAAGGACAGGTTAGAGAGGCAGGGACGATCTGGGCTGGTTTCAGGATGTGGTTGGGGAGGGGAGATTTTGAAGCTTGTGAAATCCACATTGATACCATTGGGCTGCAGGGTTCCCAAGCGAAATATGAGGTGCTGTTCCTGCAACCTTCGGGTGGCGTCGTTGTGGCACTGCAGGAGGCCCAGGATGGACATGTCATCCAAGGAGTGGGAGGGGGCGTTGAAATGGTTCGCGACTGGGAGGTGCAGTCGTTTGTCACGAACCGAGCGTAGGTGTTCCATAAAGCGGTCCCCAAGCCTCCACTTGGTTTCCCTGGTGTAGATGAGGCCACATCGGGAACAGCGGATACAGTATACCACATTAGCAGATGTGCAGGTGAACATCTATTTGATGTGGAACATCTTAGGGCCTGGGATGGGAGTGAGGGGGGAGGTGTAGCACTTCCTGCGGTTGCAGGGAAAAGTGCCGGGGGTGGTGGGGCTGGTGGGGAGTATGGAGCGGACAAGGGAGTCACGGAGAGAGTGGTCCCTCCGGAAAGCAGATAAGGGTGGGGAGGAAAAAATGTCTTTGGTAATGGGGTCAGATTGCAGACGGAGGAAGTGCCGGAGGATGATGCGTTGGATCTGGAGGTTGGTGGGGTGGTACATGAGGACGCGGGGGATTCTGTTTTGGTTGTTATTGTGGGGAGGGGGTGTGAGGGATGAGTCGCGGGAAATGCGAGAGACATGGTAGAGAGCATTTTTGACCACTGTGGAGGGGAAGTTGCGGTCATTGAAAAACGAGGACATCTGGGATGTCCGGGAGTGGAATGCCTCATCTCGGGAGCAGATGCGGCGGAGTCGAAGGAATTTGGAATGGGGGACGGCATTTTTGCAGGAAGGTGGGTGAGAGGAGGTGTATTCTAGGTAGCTGTGGGTGTCGGTAGGCTTGAAATGGATATCGGTTTCCAGGTGGTTGCCAGAGATGGAAACAGGGAGGTCCAGGAAGGAGAGAGAGGTATCAGAGATGGTCCAGGTGAACTTAAGGTTGGGGTGGAAGGTGTTAGTGAAGTGGATGAACTGTTCGAGCTCCTCGTGGGAGCATGAAGCGGCGCCGATACCGTCATCGATGTAACGGAGGAAGAGGTGGGGGATAGGGCTAGTGTAGCTTCGGAAGAGGGATTGTTCCACGTATCCTCTAAAGAGGTAGGCATAGCTTGGGCCCATGTGGGTACCCATGGCCATCCCCTTTGTCTGTAGGAAGTAGGAGGAATTGAAGGAGAAGTTGTTAAGGGTGAGGATGAGTTCAGCTAAGCGGATGAGGGTGTCCGTGGAGGGGGACTGGTTGGGCCTGCGGGACAGGAAGAAGCGAAGGGTCTTTATACACCTGCATTCCCCATGCAGATGGCCTAAAGACTGGACATCCATGGTAAAGATGAGGTGTTGGGGACCAGGGAATCGGAAGTTGTGGAGGGTGTGGGTGGTGGCACAGACATGGGTGGGGAGTTCCTGGACCAAGGGGAGAAAATGGAGTCGAGATAAGTGGAGAGAAGTTCGGTGGGGCAGGCGCATGGGGAGATAATGGGTCGACTAGGGCAGTCAGGTTTGTGGATTTTGGGAAGGAGATAGAAACGGGCGGTGCGGGGTTGGGGAACAATGAGTTTGGAGGCTGTGGGTGCGAGGTCACCTGAAGTGATGAGGTTGTGAATGGTTTGGGAGATGATGTTTTGGTGGTCGGGCGTGGGGTCATGATCAAGGGGCGGTAGGAGGAGGTGTCAGAGCTGGCGTCTGGCCTCGGCAATGTAAAGGTCAGTGCGCCATACTACAACTGCGCCTCCCTTGTCCACGGGTTTTATGGTGATCTTGAGATTGGAGTGGAGGGCTGCACGTTCTGTGGGGGAGAGATTGAGGCGATTGATGTCTCGACGGCAATTGGAGATGAAGAGGTCAAGGGAGGGTAGGAGGCCAGGAGGGGATGTGTTGGAGGTGGGAGAAGGGGTCAGTAGAGGGAGGGTTAGGCTCATGATTAAAGAAGTGAGTGCAGAGGCGGAGGCGGCAGAAAAACTGTTCAACGTCCAAGCGTGAGTTGTATTCGTCGATGTTTGGGTGGAGGGGGACAAAGGTGAGCCCTTTACTGAGGACTGACCGTTTGCCCTCAGTGAGGGGGAGGTCTGGGACGGAATGGTGAAGACCCGGCAGGGCTGGGTGCTGCTGTCTTCTCTGTCTGCTGGCTGCGGAGGCGGTGGGCAGAGCAGAGTCGGCGTTGGTAGGTGCGTCTTCGATGTCTGTGGTGTTGGCCTCGGCCTCTGAAAAGGAGCTTCAAAATCTCCCCTCCCCTGACCGCATCCCAAAACCAGCCCAGCTCGTCCCCGCCTCCCTAACCTGTCCTTCCTCCCACCTATCCACTCCTCCCACCTCAAGCCCCACCCCCATCTCCTACCTACTAGCCTCATCCTGCCCCCTTGACCTGTCCGTCCTCCCTGGACTGACCTATCCCCTCCCTAACTCCCCACCTACACTCACCTTTACTGGCTCCACCCCAGCTTCTTTGACCTGTCTGTCTCCTCTCCACCTATCTTCTCCTTTATCCATCTTCTATCCGCCTCCCCCCTCTCCCTATTTATTTCAGAATCCCCTTCCCCTCCCCCATTTCTGAAGAAGGGTGTAGGCCTGAAACGTCAGCTTTCCTGCTCCTCTGCTGCTTGGCCTGCTGTGTTCACCCAGCTCTACACCTTGTTATCTCAGATTCTGTAGCATCGGCAGTCCCCACTATCTCAGTATGTATGAGGCTTGTTCATGGGTGAGGAGGGAAGCCTCCTGGGGCTAGTGCAGAAACATTCTCTAATTAGGGACTCAGCTATGACAGGACTAAATTGTTAAATAAGTATTCTGTATCTCATCACTTGAGCAGATAAAGTGAACATTACACCCAGAGGAGAGCAAAGTGTAGACTGGCTGATAATATACAGAAAATGCATTAAAGAAATTAGCTTTTCTGAAAGTAGGTAAGTTAGCTGGTGATCATGGAGTGCAACCCAGATTTGTTAAAGACTAAAAGCAAAATATTAATGCTAGAAAATGGATTAAAAGCAGAAGATGCTAGAAATGCTCCCTAAATCAGGCAGCATCTGTGGAGAGAAACAATTAACATTTCAGCTCCATGAAATTCCATCAGGCGTCGTTACAAAAGGTAGCAAAAAATCTAGAGGATGTGAGAATCTATCGGAAAAGTTAGTGGAAGCTGATTCCACTTGTAAATAGAGTTTTGGACCAAAAAGATGATGTAGACACAAGCTTTAAGGCTCTGTCAAAGAAGTAGCGCTGACTACACCTGCAGCTAGCAATGCTGCTTCTCCTATGCTGCAACTTCTCATTTTGAAATGAGAAATTTTCTCCCATTGGAGAAATACCCAGTCATTAGACTAGTAAAAATTGATTGTTTCTCTCAAGTTGTAAGCTGTTTGGAGCTAGAAATGAAGTATTATAGTATTGTGGTAGAATGAAACAAATTTTGCTCTACATTTCCTTGTGCTGTTGTCATAATGTTTGCTGGCGAATGGTGCCTAAAAATGGGAAGAGTTTGCTTGCTAGCACAAATTTTAGTGCAACATTGATTTATTTCCTTCAAGATATGTAGCATCACTGGTCAGGCCACCATTAATTACCCTAGGGAAAATGGGTGGAATGCCACCTTTAATCATAGCAGGTTGTTTGGTAAAGATAAGGTTGGAATTGTTGGATTGAAGGACTCTGCTGTGCCTGTACTCTCCCAGCTTTGCTGAATGAGTTGAAGTATTTTCAACCAATAACCATGAAGTAGTGGCAACTATTATTCCAAGTCAGGATGTTGTGTCACTTGAAAGGGAATCTGCACCTTCTGGCCTGTTTGGATAGAGGTCACTGGTTTAGAAGGTACAGTTAAAGAAGCCTTGATGAGTTGCTTCAGTACAATCTTCTAAGTAGTATGCAGTGTGTCCAAAATATGCTACTAATAGTGTGCGACTGTTCAAGGTAGTGGAGGGAAGGAATAAAGCTTTGTCCCGAACAGCCTCGGGCTGCTCTCCTCTAGGCATATGAAGTGTATTCCATCACACTCCTAGCCTGTGCCTTGTAGTTGGACCACAGATTTTGAGAGTCAAGCGATTAATTGATTTTAATTGCAGCAGAAATCCCAGTCTCTGTCCTGATCTTAGAGCTATGCTACATGACTTGGATTTATGATCAGAGCTTCCCCAGAATGTTGATGGTTGATTGTGTCACTATAAAATGCCAGGACAACGGTATTAGACTTTTTTGGATATGATCATTGCCCAGTAATTTAAGTATAATATCAATGCTGTCCAGGACTTGTTGCAAGTGGGCAGAGCCTGAATCTTGGAATTGCAAATTGAGCTAAGTACTGTGCCATCATTGCCAAAGACCGTTGTTTAAAACCTTATGCTGAAGAAAAGGTCATTGAACCTGCCAAAAAAGGCTAGGCCGCCTCAGTTGTCCTACAAAACGTCCTGGGGCTGAGGTAATTGATGTCCAAAAAACACAACCATTTTTCCTTGCTGGACATGATTGTAGCTTTATGAAGACTCTTCCCCTGATTTCCATTGACTTCAGTTTTATGAGGGCTACTAATGTTACTTGAAATGAGCCCATGATGTAAGGGAGTTACTATCATGAAATTTAGTTTTTTTTGTATGGTCATATTTAGACCAAAGCTATTACGTGGTCTGTAGTAGTCCTTGCAGAACTCTGATCTAGCATCAGTGATCAGATGTTGTTTGATAGCACTGTCACCAGAGCTGGTCATTAATTTTGCAGGTTGAAATTATACTGGTAATTGGACTTGTTAAATTTGTTCTGCTTTTATGTAGATTAGCTATTTCTGGACAATATTCTGCTTTGTGTAATGCATGCTAGTGTTCTTGCTGTACTGGAACAGCTTAGATAGATGCAAGGCATGTGAGTCCCTATGAAACTGAATATTTCAGGGCCCATAGCCATTTCTGTATTCGTGTGTTACAAATTAAAGTCTTATGAGCTCATTATATGGGACTGTAGTTTCAAAAATAGAGTAAATAAGTTTGGGGGTGGGTATTTGGTATGTCACATGTGTAACATGCTTGACAATAAACCTTGAGTGGCTTGATCAAATGAGGGCTTGGTTTGTTTTACTGAGGTAGAGGTGTACTTAAACACAATGACAGTAGTCTGAGTGTAGACTGAGTAGATGTTCAGTTTCCTTAAGTCCCAGGAAAGCATAATAGGCATTGCAAAGAATTTTGTTTGTCCACTTTAATTGTAAGATGAAATTGGATTGAGATCAAAAATGGCTAGGTAGCAGTTGCACCTATATTGTTCACTGATGCGTTTCCCATTATCATGGAGAAGAGGAAGCTATTTTGAGATCTGGTTATGGACTTGCTTACAAGGTCAATGAATATACTGTTTGTTTGTTTTTGGCTGATTTGGGGCTGAGTGGACAAGAGCAACAAGTAGAGACACTGGACCTGATGTATGGAAAATATACTTTTTCTCCACAAAATACAGTAGAATTTTGTTCTCAGCTTGAAAACAGAGTTAATGAGGGCTTAAGGGAGACTGCAAAATTTTCCTGTACACAGATAACATTAGAACAGGTGGAGTCAGAGTAATGAAGAAATTTGAAGTGTTTTAAGTTGGGGTTACACTGCATGTGTGTGAATACACAGAATATAGTCATAGAATCCCTAGAGTTCGGCTCGAGGCCATTTGGCCTATTGAGTCTGCAATACCCTATCTGCATAACCCAATATGTAGCATAGTTCACCCACCTAGCCTTCACCCAATAGGGCAATTTAACATTGTCAATCCAGCTAACCTGCACATCTCTGAACTGTGGGAGGAAACTAGAGTACCTGGCAGAAGCTCATGCAGATGCAGGGAGAATGTGCAAACTCCACAGACAGTTGCCCAAGGCTGGAATCTAACACAAGTCCCTGGAACTGTGAGGCAGCAGCGCTTTTCATCGTGATGATTAAGGCTAGTATTATTATGCTGTATTATAGCAGTAAAAGACATGACAAAACAAAGGCAGGATGTTATTCAAAATCCCTTGTTACAGGGTGTTCAGGAAAAATGGGAAATGAAGATAAGGAGCGGGGGGGGGGGTCCTGTAAAGGAGAGCATTGTAGCATTGGAGAGCGAGGATATCTGAGTCCAAGGTCAGAATTGATTTGGTTAGAGCACTGTGTAGTGTACACATCACTATTGAGGGATGTAGAGGAACAAACTCACAAGGAAATTAGAGGTAGAGCAGTATAGAGGTATTATAATTGAGTATTTTAGTCCAGTCTACATTCAGGCAATTATTGTTGAGGGCAGAAAGGGGAAAGCATCTTAAATTGTTTTCAAGAGAATTTTCCCATGGCATAATGCAATAACAGGAGGTACTACTAGATCGGCTCCTAGGGGCCTACCTTGTCCAAGTAGATGAATTGTCGGTGCAGTAACATTTGGGAGACAAATCATTTATATGAAGGTATGTGATGGCAGTCAAAAAGGACAATGGACAATCCAGAATAAGAACTTTTTACTCATCTGTGGGATGTTGTTGTCACTGACTGGGCCAGCATTTATTGCCAGTCCAGAGCTGTCCTTAAGAATGTGATGTTGAGTTGCCACCTTGAACTACTTCAGTCCATTTTTTTGTAGGCATATCCCCAATGTTGTTAGGAAGGCAGTTCCAGGATCTTGACCCTGTGACACTGATGGAGCGGTGATCTATTTCCAAGTCCAGATAGTGGCTTAGAGGGGAGCTTGCGAGTATCAGTGTTCCCATGTATCTGATGTCCTTGCCCTCCTTGATGCAAGTGGTCATGGGTTTGGAATGTGTCTAAGGATTCTTAGCGATTTTCCACATTGCATCTTTTAGTTGGTACATATTGCGGCAACTGTGCATCAATGGTGATGAAAGTGAATGTGTCAATCAAGCGTACTACTTTTCTTCTTGGATGGTTTCATATTTCTTATGTTGTTAGAGCTACACCTATCCACGCAAGTGGGGAGCATTAAATCACACTCATGGCTGTGCCTTGTAGGAAGTGAATTATTTGCTACAGGATTCTTAGCCTTTGATCTGCTCTAGTAGCCATTGTATTTACATGCCTAGTCAAGTTTTTGGTTTCTATTTCACATAAATAGCAAAAAGGTTGATACAATGAGGAGCGGAGCTGACGACCAAAAAAAAGCATATGCATGACAGCAGGGGCTAAGCTAGCTTATTAAATAAATATGTTGCATTTGTTTTCAAGCAGATGTTACCTAGACTGCGGTGGCATGGTAGAGGCAGCTAGAAATCATGAGCCCTAATGCTGTTTCTAACCCAGGCCGCTGATCCAAGCGCAGCAAGCCGCCTAGAGCCTCAGACCCTGGCCAGAGAAGTAAACCCAGGCCAGAGAAGTAAACCCAATCATTAGAAGAGTATAAAATTTGAAGTATTGAATAATTTGTCCATACCTGGAGTCAGTAAGACTTCTGTGTAGGATGACATGCATCCAAGGATATTGAAAGAATGAGTGGATCATTTGTGGGTCAATTAGGAATGGCCAGCCTGAAATTCTTGAAGAAAAATCTGTTTTATTAATCTCATGTGGCTGTACGCCACTTATACCTCCAACAGTTTGGCTGGTACTATTGTGCTGGAATTCTTTTGAAGCAGTAACAGTAGTGATGAGGTTAATATTATTTATTTGGTGTTTATGGGCTTCCAAGAGGCATTTTTCTAGTTCTGCACAATGGACATCTGAGAAATGTTGTAGCTCATGGAATACAACAAAAATAGCAGAAACATGCATTCATGCAGAAACATAAATGATAGAAAACTAAGTTTAATGGTTATTGGATATTGTTTGTTTTGGCTAGAGATTTTTTGTTGAGTTTCCCCAGGAGTTCATATTGAGACCATTGATTTCATATTAAGAATCTAGATCCTGGAGTGCAGGATACAATTTCAAAGTTATGATACATAGCTTGGGAGCATTGCAAATTGAGAATGACAGTATAGACCTTGAAAAGGTAATTGACCAGTTGAAGTGGGTGAACAGGTGACAGATGTTCAATGCATTGAAGTGTAAAGTGATGCATTTTGGTCGGAAACATGATTGTACAAAATAAAGAATTCTATTCTAAATGGTGTGCTGGAGCAAAGAGACCCAAGTGTATATGTGTATGAGTTACGAAAGGTGGCAGGACAAGTTAATCTTAATAAGGTATCTTTGATTTGTTAATAATGTCACACAGTATGACAGTAGAAATAATACGTACACTTGATTCCAGATGTGTGTCGGGGTTCCTTTGAAGTCCCAACACACTGACTCCAAGGAAAATTTTGAACATCCTATGTGCAATTTCCCTTTTCCTGGGACTCTCCAAAAAAGTATCTTACTCTTAAGTTAAAATTGAGAGACTTGGTTAGCTTTTATTTATTTACATGGAAGTTGTCCAGGAAACGTTTAAACAAAAACAGAAATTGCCCTATCTTGATTTCACCCTTTGCTGACTGCCTGACTCCAATCCTCTCCCAAGCCAAACTGACTAGCCTCCAAAGTGACAAGCCCTCCCAGCCTGATCCATTTCTCTTGTTTAGTGTTTGGCACTTTGCCCATCTCCCTCTCATCCACTCACTTCAAATTTATGACAGCTAGTGATGAAAGGGGGCACAGCTTCTGAGCTGATACTCTTTGCTATTCTCTGTGTACCTTCCTGCACTGAGAACATTCTTCTGCATTATGGGTCTGAATGTAGAGCCTTTATAATGCACGCAGGCAAGTGGATAGCTTTCTGTCTGGTCAGTGTTGGATGCATTAGTTCCAATATGATTGAAAAGTTTGGGCCTTTGAAACAATCAATAGGTAGAGGGGAAATGACTAAATTTATAATAAAAGGACAAATGCAACAATTGCCTAAAATTGATCTTGGGAAGCCATTTTCATCACAATGCTCCTCAGATCAAGAGGAAACTGATTTTTGAGCTTGGTGCAAATAAGAGTTTTGGCTAATGGTCTGCATAATTGGATCATGGTCTGGAAAACTCTTGAAGTGTGTGAAGTCAGATATTTAGGCCATCATGACTTAATTGGGAAGATGTAACTGAGTTCAATTTCATATTAGGAAGTTCAAAGTTATTCATTTTTGATTGAAGGAAGACCAAAGAAGAGGCTAATGTTGTAAGGAACAGTAATAAACCGGAGATTTAGGAAAGTTCTTTAGAAACTGAAGGGTGACTGAAATGTTGATTAAAAATAAATACAAAGTAGCCAGAAATATAATAGATTATAAGGCCTTTACACGTGCAGACAAAAAGGAATTTAAGTAGTGGTCCCTTGGAGGCAGAGACAGGAAAATTTTATCATGTGGAATGAGGAAATTGCATAGCAACAATAAATATATTGTCTGTTCTTCCAGCAGAAGACGGGTTTCATAGCAGAAATAGAGGGTTCTGGAAAGGCAAGTAAGAATGAGGAAAATAAAGTAAGATTGAAACTTGAAAGATTAAAATGCTTCAGTCCTGGTGGTCTACATCTAGGTTTCTGGAAGAGGTAACTGAAACTATATTGTATCAAGCTATTATGATTTTCCAAATATCCTGATTTTAGAATTATGCAACTGGTTTGGAAGTTAGCAAATATAAAAATACAGCTCAAGAAGGGAGGGAGAGGCAGAACATGGAGCTAAAGGCAAGTTAGCCTGGCATTACTTGACGAAAAAATGCTTCAACCTAATATGAAGGAAGTCTTGAATGAAGTTTAGAAAATCACAGTATAATCAGACAGAATCAATATGATTTTATGAAAGGGGGTCAGTCTTTGATAAATTACCATTCTGGGAAAAAAATGTAGTTCATAGGATAGATAAAGGAGATCTGATAAATGTGATTAAAATTTTAGTCAATCTATTTGGACATATCACCTGGCATATCTTGCCTTGTTATGGTGGATGGGACTTGAGTGCAGACTTTTCCCTGACTTTCCAAACAAAAAAGCAAAGTGAAAGACAAGGTTTCGAGGATTTGAGATAATATATGTGCATTAGAATAACGTATCCGTTAATGGTTAATTAACTATGTTAATTGAATGCATGCTGAAGCCCTTCTGAACATCAATTTTTTTCAAGCTTCACACTTTTTTAAAAGTCTGCTTTTCCACTTTTATTATAAAAGTGAATAATCTTGTACTTCTCCATAGTAAGTGTATGTATATCAATTGTCTGCAACAGTTTAAGAAGGAGCTCGCTACCAAGCTCAAGGAAAGTTGAGGATGGGCAATAAGTGACCCAACCAGTGTCCACATCCCACAAAATACCTTAAAATATGGTCATTGTGTAAATAATGTGAGAATTGATAGATTATTGTTTTTTACGGTGTTTTGAAAATCATGACATCGAAGGAGGCCATTGGGAACATTCCACCTGTGCTAATCTTTTAAATGAAATCAAGAAACCTGTATTTATATTGCCCTTTTAAGAACCTCTAAACATCTCAAAGCGCCTTACATCCAATGTAGGAATGACCCTGACCTTCAAGTTGCTCGCAATAAACCACTTTGCTCCATGCTCGCATTTCTGTTTGACAACATTTCATTTCAAGTAGTGTTTCAGAAGAATGGTCATTGGACCCATAACGTTAACTCTGCTTTTTCTCCACTGATGCTGCCAGACCTGTGTTTTGGTTTTTTCCAGCAATTTTTGTTTTTGTTTCTGATTTCCTTCATCTACAGTTGTTTGGGATTTCTATCTGATGCCTGCTATAATGTACCAACAAAGCACAATGCAAGCTCAAGGAACAAGACGTCATTTTCTGCTTAAGCACTTTGCAGCCTCAACTTCAGAGCCTGACTGTATGACATCAGTTCTCAATTTTTCTACCCTTCTTGTTCACTTTGCATTTAGTAGAGAGGACCCATTTTCTCTCTTTCACTTCTTTGCATTTTACATCTCACTTTGTCTTTCATCATAATTAACAGCCCCTTTTATCTTTTACACTAGGCCTTCTGTATCCCTTGCTCCACCTCTTTTTTTTAAAAAAATATGTATAAAAACCAGCATTTTCCAACCCCTTTCAGTTCTGAAAAAGTCATAAAAAGACTTGAAACTTGAACTCTGTTTCTCTCTCCAGATATTGCCAGATCTGTTGAGTTTCTCCAATATTTTTTGTTTCAGATTTCCAGCATCTACAGTATATTGTTTATTAAGCTGTCAGAAAACTGCTATAAAATGTCAACTGCCTATATAATGTCACTATGATCATTTAACCCCTCAAAATTAACCCAAAACCCCATCGATCTTCAAGTATTGATTCAGTTCCTTTTTGAAAATTACAACTGAATCTCCTTTCATTTCCCATTCTGGTATTATGAACATGTATTTTATGGCATGGTTCACTGAGTGTTTTTTAAATAAAACTTTCCTCAAATTTGACTCTTCAGTTATTTTAAATCTGTATTGTCTGGATATGGTTTTTTTGGCCAGTGAAGACAGTTTTTCCTTTTCATTATTCTAAAACGTCTGTAATTTTTGACTATTTCTATAAACCTTCTCAGTTTTAACAAAAACAATCCAAACTTCACGCATCTTCTGTAACTGAACTCACTCCGCTCTAGTACCATTCCAATATATCATCTTGACATTTTATGAGCAAGTTTCCGTGGAAGGTAGGGCTTGTATATCACCATATTCCAGCCTAGGCTTAGCCAATGATTTTGTATTTAAAATATGACCTTTTTTTTAAACTCCAAGTAGTTCTATGTAAAGCCAAGAGCAACTTAGACTTCTTTTAAACATAGCATTATAATAATTGTACGTAAGCACTCTGGTTTCTTTTCTCCAGTGCAATGTTGTTTGTATTGTTTCTCATTCTCTTTCCAAGTGTCATTTCATGCTGCTTTGCATTAAATTTCATATTTCAGTGTGCGTTAAATTTCACCTCTCAGACTGTTCATATCACTGTACTCCTCAAGACCGTTGCTTTATTCCTTGCTCACTCCTTTCTAACTTTGAGGTCATCTGCAAAGCTTAACCTGTAGCTTCTCCTACCCAAGTTCAGGTCATTAATGCCACACCATAGGCCCAACCGTCTTCAGCTACTTCATCAATCATCTTCTGGTCTGAAGTAAGAATGTTCGCCAATGATTACACAATTACTCAACGCTGTGATTCCAGTCCATGTTCAAATGCAACAAGATCTGGATGTTATCCAGGATTGAGCTGACAAGTGACAGGTAACAAAAGCAAAGTTGCTGGAAAAGCTTATCAGGTCTGGCAGCATCTGTGAAGGAAAAGACAGTTAACGTTTCGGGTCCGGTGACCCTTCCTCAGAACTGATAGTGGCTGGGAAAACGTCAGTTTATATATATAAAATACATATAAAATGTAGAAAATAGGGAGGTGGGTGGGGTAGGGAGTAAACGATAGGATAGAGCCCAAAGAGAGAGAGAGAGAGAGAGACAGTTGGACAGACAAAGGAGTTGCTAATGATCAGGCTGGGAGGGTGAATAATTGTTAATGGGGACTGTTAGGGACTAACAACATGGGGTGTGTAATGGCAGGCTATGTGGTAACAAGGCCTGGTGTGTGGGGTAGGGGGCTGGGATATGGAGAGTTTAGGCCATAAAATTATTGAACTCGATATTGAGTCCAAAGGGCTGCAAGGTCCCCAAGTGGAAAATGAGGTGTTGTTCCTCCAGCTTGTATTGGGCTTCACTGGAACACTGCAGCAAGCCAGAGAGACAGATGTTGGCCAGGGAGCAGGATGGTACATTAAAGTGGCAGGCCACAGGTAGTTCAGGGTCTTTTTTGCGAGCAGAACGTAGATGTTCTGCGAAGCAGTCGCCAAGTCTATGCTTTGTTGCCCCAGTGTAGAGGAGACCACATTGTGAGCAGCGAATGCAGTAGACTAGATTCTGGGAAATGCAGGTGAAGTGTTGCTTCACCTGGAATGTATGGTTGGGCCCTTGGATACTGGGGAGTTGGGTGGGGCAGTGGTGGAGGAGGTAAATGGGCAGGTGTTGCACCTTCACCGGTTACAGGGGAAGGTCCCTTAGGGCTGTGTGGAGGTGTTGGAGGTGAAGGAAGTGTGGACCAGGGTGTCCCAGAGGGAACGGTCCCTACGAAAAGCAGATGGGGAGGGGAGAGGAATAGGTGTCTGGTGGTGGCATCTCGCTGGAGGTGGCGGAAATGGAGGTAGGTGAGGATAAGGGGAAGCCTATTGTTGTTGTGGGAGGGAAGAGAAGAGGTGAGGGCGTAAGTGCGGGAGATGGGTCAGACCTGGTTTAGGGCCCAGTTGACAACAGAGCTGGGGAATCCACGGTTGAGAAAGAAGGTGGACATTTCGGAGGCTCCCTTGTCGAAGTTGGCCTCATCTGAACATATGTGACGGAGACTGAGGAACTGAGAGAATGGGATGGAGTTTTTGCAGGAAGTGGGGTGTGAGGATGTATAGTCCAAGTAGCTGTGGGAGTCAGTGGGTTTGTAGTGGATATTAGTGGCCAGTCTATCCCCAAAAGTGGAAACAGAAATGTTGAGGAAGGGAAGGGAGAAGTCAGAGATAGACCAGGTGAAAGTGAGCGCAGGGTGGAAATTGGAGGCGAAATTGATGAAGTTTTCCAATTCATGACGAGAGAGAGAAGCAGCACTGATGATATCATCAATGTATCGGAGAAAGAGTTGTGGGTGGGGGCCGGAATAGGACCGGAACAAGGAATGTTTCACATACCCCATGAAGAGACAGGCATACCTAGGGCCCATGTGGGTACCCATGGCAACCAAACTTAGCTGAAGAAAATGAGAGGAGTTGAAAGAGAATTTGTTGAGGGTGAGGACAAGCTCAGCCAAGCGGAGGAGGGTGGCGGTGGGTGGGGATGGTTCAGGCCTTTGTTCCAGGAAGAAGTGGAGAGCCCCAAGACCTTCCTGGTGAGGAACGGACGTGTAAAGGGATTGCACTTCTATGGTAAAGAGGAGGTGGCTGGAACCGGTAAACTGAAACTGGCATAAGGCGTCCGAGGAATCATGGATGTACGTGGTTAGGGATTGGACTGGTGGGAGAACACTGAGTCAAGGTAGGAAGAGATGAGTTCTGTGGGACACAAGCAGGCTGAAACAATGGGTCTGCCTGGACAGTCCTGTTTGTGGACAGGTAACGTTAGTGCCATACGAATGCTAAGCAATGACCATCTCTGATGAGCGACAAACTAACCACCATCCTTTGGTAACACCATTTGAATGTCACTGAATCTCCAACTACCAACATCCATGGGGTTGCCATTGACCAGAAACTCAACTGGACTTACCATATAAATGCAGTAGCAACAGAGCAGGTTAAGGGCTAGGAAAACTGCAGTGAGTAACTCACCATCTGACTGCCTAAAGCCTGTCCACCATCTATAGGGCATAAGTCAGGAGTATGATAGAGTATTCCCCGCTTGCTAGGGTGAATGTAGTTCCAATAACACTCTGGAAGCTTGATACCATCCAGGACAAAACAGCCTGCTTGATTGGCAGTACATCCACAAGCATTCAGTTCCTCCTCCACTGACACTCAGCAGTATGTATTATCTACAAACTGCTTAGACAGCACCTTCCAAACCCACAACCATTGCCATCTACGAGGTCAAGGGCAGCAGGTACATGGGAGCTCTACCACATGAACTCTGTCCAAGCTACTCACCATCCTGACTTAGAAATATATCACCTTTTACTTCGCTATTGGATCAAAATCTTGGAATTGCCTCCCTAAGGTAACTGTGGATCTCTATAGCACAGGGACTGCAGCGGTTCAAGAAGGCAGCTCACCACCATCTTCTCAAGGGCAACTAAGAACGGGTAATAAATGCTGGCCTGCCAGTGATTCCCACCAGTGAAGAAAAAAATGCCAACTTTTTGCCAACTTACTTAACCTATAAATGTCATTTTGTAAACTATTTGTCTTTAGCAACTTGCCTTTCCACTATTTTCGTCTCAACTGCAAATTTGCTCTCTACATTCATCTCCTTTTTCCAAGTTTGAGATAAATTGTAAAGCGTTGTAGTCCTGGCACTGATCCTTGCTAGACGTCAATGGTTGCAAGTTGTCAACCTGAAAAAGAACCCCTTTATCACCACTTGCCATTTTGTCCCCATTAGCCAATTTTCTATCCACACTAATATACTACTTCCAACGCCATAAACTCTTATAAACTAATCTTTTTGAGCTACTTTGTTGAATGTTTTCTGGAAGTCCAAATGCAATACATCTGGTTCCCCTCTATCCACTCTTGGTTGAAACTACGTTGGAAAAACTCCAATATATTTGTCAGACACAATTTCCCTTTCGTGAAACCTTGCTGACTTCGAGTGATTATTGATTTTCCAAATGTGCTGTTATTCCTTAATAACTGATACTAACATTTTCTGACAGAATATGTTAAACTAAGTGACCTTCTGTGAAATGACTGGCTATATGATTGTTCTTTAGAGCACAAGGTGACTGGAGATTTCATGAGAATGCTTAAAGTTTTGAAGGGCTTTTATAGAGGCAATAGGGAAACTGCAGATGTAATGTTTTTGGCAATTTTAAAGAAAAAACTAAGAATTAGTGTATTTCAAATCACAATACCCAAAAGAATGTGGGAGGTATTTTTAGTACTAATTTTTGAAAAACAAATTAGGCACGTGTTAAACTGTTTGTTAGTTTTATTTATATGTTTATTGGGTTGTGGGGGGAGTGGGAATTTGGCACTAATGGAATAGCCCTTGCGAAGGGGTTTAGATTTTAAAAAGTTTACCTTTTTTCTTTCATGCTCTACGATGGGGCATTTCAGAATGTACTTTAATCAAAATCAATACCAGTTGACATAGGTTTGCTAAGTCATACTTGAAATTTAATATAAGGGAATGTGGTAATTTTAGTGTAAGCAGTGTTTCAGGAGGCATTTGAAATTACCAACAAAAATAGAGCATATTTGAAATTTTGAAGAACTTTGACACAGGCAAAAAAAAATTACTTCCTCAACAACAATGATGCCATTCATTTTAGATTTCTTTCACAATGTAAAGATGTTTTGAGTCTGTCTGATTAAAAAGTAACTTTATAATTTCAGCTTAAAAGAAGTGATGTAAAGGAGTTCTTCACGGAAGATTCAAGTAGTGAGGACATTGAACGCAGCTGGATCTTGGAACCCCAAGTCATAGTTACTCCAAATGCTGCAAACTACAGTAAATGTAGAAAAAGAAAAAAATCTAGCTTAAGAGGTTTGTTTGATAATCAAATGTATCTTGCATACCTCAGTGGATCTTTAGCCCAACTCATTTGCTAATTTGTCACTTTATTTTCAATGGAAGTTTTGCCACTCTCTGAATCCAGTGAAGATGAGCAGGAACCGAGAAAGGTAAGTAAATTATTTAAATTTTATTTACTTTTCTGCACTCAGTCATTAGTAAAATCCTTTATCTTTATATGTTTTAGCCAAATGAATTTATTAATAATTGAGCTACACGAATTCTCACAATTGTCTTAAGATTTTGTTCCAAGTGAGGTGAATGTGACAGCCCTTGACATCAAGGCAGCATTTGACCATATGGCATTAAGGAGCCCTAGCAAAATTGTAACCAATGGAAATTGGGTTGGGGCATGGGGAGGGGACACTCTTTGACATCATACCTGGCACATAGGAAAATGGTTGTGGTTGCTGGAGGTCAGCCAGCTCAGTTGCAGGCCATCACTGCAGGAGCTCCTCAGGTAGTGCTCTAGACCCAAACACAATTTGCTTTATCAATGACCTTCCCTCCATTGTAAAGTTAAAAGTGGAGATGTTTGCTGATTAAGTCATATTCAGCACCATTCATGACTTCTCCGGTACTGAAGCAGTCCATGTTCAAGTGCAGCAAGACATGAACAAAACTAGGCTTGGGCTAACATGTAGCAAGTAACATTCATGCCACACAAATGACCATCGTCCCTTGACAGTCAATGGCATTGCCATCTCTGAATCCCACATTATTCACATCCTGGGAGTTGCCTTTGACCAGAAACATAACTTGACTCATCACACAAACAGTGTTTACAAGAGCAGGTCAGAGGCTAGGTATACTGAAGTAAACAACTTGCCTCCTGACTGTCCAAAGCCTGTCCACCACCTCCACCAAGGCACAAGTCAAGAGTGTGATGGAATACTCCCCACTTGCCTAGATGACTGCAACTCCAACAACAGTCAAGAAGCTTGACAAAACATCCATGTCAAGACAGCTGTGCTCAGTAGCAGCAGTGCTACGATCTAAAAGATGCACAACAGAAATTCACCAAAGATCCTTAGACGGCTCCTTCCAAATATATGAACACCTCCATCTAGAAAGTCAAGGGCAGCAGATAGATGGAACACCAGCACCTGCAAGTTCCCCTCCAAACCACTCACCACTCTGACTTGGAAGTACATGGCCATCCCCTCACTGTCAAATTCTGGAAATTCTCCGGAATGATGTCATGGGACGGATTGCAGTGGTTTGAGAAGACAGCTCATCATAGAGGTTGTTGACTGACTTGCTCGCTGAGCTGGCTTGTTCTCGTTTAATCACCATGCTAGGTGACATCATCAGAGGACCTTCTGATGAAGTGATATTATTCTACTCTGCTTGGAATTTTTATACTGTCTAGTCCATAATGGTGAGTAGTGTCATTTCCGGTTTTGATCTGTATGGGTTTGCATATGGGGTACAGTTCAATGTTTGTTGATTCCATCAAGGGTGGAGAACCATGCCTGTAGAAATTCCCGTGCATGTCTATGTTTGGCTTGGGCTACTATGGTTACCTAGTCCCAGTTAAAATGATGGCCTTCATTATTCAACAGAAAGGAAGGAAACCAGCCGTCAGAATACATGAACGTTAACTAGCAGCAAAATGGCATGACAAACTCTCCTTAATATCAGTACACTTGGACAATGAAGGCAATCAGTTTAACTGGGACAAGGTGACCATAGTAGCCCAAGCCAAACGTAGATACACATGGGAATTCCTAGAGGCATGGTTCTCCACCTGTGATGCAATCAGCAAACATAGAATTGGATCCCATATACAAACCCATACAGAACAAAACTGGAAATGACACTACTCACCATAAATGGACTGGACAGTATAAATTCCAAGCAGAGTAGAATAGCAATGCTTCATCGGAGGCCTCACTGATGTCACCTAGCGTGGTGATGAAATGTCTGAACGAGAACAAGCCAGCTCGGCGAGCAAGTCAACAACCTCACCTACGACCTGAGCTACAGGTCTTTGTCAAAACTTTAAAGCTCGTCATAGAGATATACAGCACGGAAACGGACCCTTCAGTTCAACTCATCCTTGCTGACTAGATATCCTATGTAAATTTAGTCCTATTTGTCAGTATTTGGTCCACATCCCTCTTTAAACCCTTCCTATTCATGTACCTATCTAAATACCTTTTAAATGTTGTAATCATACCTGCCTCCGCCACTTCCCCCGGCAGCTCATTCCATACATGCCACCACCCTCTGCAAAAAAAGAAAAGTTGCTCCTGATGTCCCTTTTTTATATCTTTCCCCTCTTCTCAAAGGAAATTGGGGATAGACAATAAATGTTGGCCCAGCCAGTGATGCTCATGTTCCATGATTGAATTAGAATAACAAAGCAATTGGCTTATCGTAATGGAAAAAAATTGTTGGAATAATCCTTCTATTACATATGATTATTCGATGATAACTCGCTCTCCCAGTAACAGATCCTGCCCCCATTATGTTTGTATTTACTTGCATGAGAGTATGATCCCTATCCATAACAGATTTGTTTGGATTTTGCCGTGTGTATCAAAAAACAGCTTTCATCTTTAGTCTGGTGGCCCTGTATGACTGACCTCATTGCAGCCTTTGTCTGAGCAGAGACAAAACAGCTGAACTCCAGAGGTGAGAGTTACTTTATAAAAAATGAAAAAAAGTGCAGATGCTGTAAATCAGGAACAAAAACAAGTTGCTGGAAAAGCTCAGCAGGTCTGGTAGCATCTGTGGGGAAAAAAAAATCAGTTAACGTTTTGGGTCCAGTGACCCTTCCTCAGGAGGAAGGATCACTTGACCCGAAACAGTAACTCTGTTTTTGTTGTGAGAGTTACTTTTGCTATCAAGAACATTTGACCAAGTATGTCATTATGGAGCCCCAATAAATCTAGATTCAGGGGAGAACTCTTCCAATGTTTGGAGTCATGCCTAATACAAATGAAGATGAATGGATGCCAATCATCTGTCCTGGGAAATCGCTGCAGGAATTTCATCTTCAGAGGCTTCATCAATGATCTTCCCTGTGTCATGTTCACTCTGCAATATTCAGTGCCTTTTGTGACTTCTGTCTTCCTGAAACAGCCTGTGTTAATGGACAACATCTAAGCTTGGACTAGCAAGTGGCAAAAATCACTTCTACCACAAAGGTGCCAAGCAATGGTTATCTCCATGGCTCCTTGATGTTCATTTAGTATACCATTACTGAATTCCCGATTAACATTTTAACATTAACAGAAACTGAACCAGACTAGCTTGTGACTGCAAGAACAAATCAGAGGCAAGGAATGCTGTGATGTGTCGTACCCCCTCATAGCTCCCATCCCTCCATCACCCCAACTCCAACGCAAAAGCCTACCCATCAGCTTCCAGACAAAAGTCAAGAGTATGAGGGAATACTCTTTGCTTGCCTGGATGAGTGTAGTTCTAACACCACTTGAGAAGCTTGCCAATATATGAGAAAAACGTTCAGGACACAGCATCTCATCCGATTGATGCCCCATTCAGCATTCTGTTCTTTCACCACTGAAGCACAGTGGCAGCAGTGTGTACCATCAATAAGATGTGCAGTCATAACTCTCAAAGCCATCTCCAAGAGCACATTCCAAATCTGTGACCTCTACCAACCAGAGAGACAAGGAATGCATGTGACCACTACCGCGGGTTTCCCTCCAAGCCGCACACCTTTGTGACTTGAAAGTGTATTCCTGATTCTTCACTGTCACTAGTCAAAATGCTGGACCGTCTTTGTCTAACAGCACTATGGGTGTCTCTACGTGCAAAGGACTGCAGCAGTTCAAGGTGACAGCACACACGCACCACTGTCACATACAAGGCAATTAGCAATGGGTAACAAATGCAGGCCCAGTCAGTGATGCCCACATGTTTGTTTGTCTGTCCATATGTATGTGTGAATGAAGTGGAGAACAGAAGTTTTCACCTTTTTGCTGAATGAGTGTTCTGCTTAAGATGACTTATGGATGCAAAACATTGCAGTTTTTTAAATCAAACTATCCATTGATTGACAGTAATAGGATACCTTTTTTAAACATACGAATGTGGAATTGAGTGAAGAATATAAAAGTAGAACTAGTTAGTTTAGGATATTGTTCGGCGTGGGCTGGTCAGAACGAAGGGTCTGTTTCCATGCTGTATGACTCTGGCTCTGGAATTAGACGTGTTGGCTCTTTGAGTTTATGTACCAATATGTAAATAAAATCATGCCCAATCTTTAACCTCCATTCTACTTTCCTGCTAATCCCCATGTTCATAGCTTCCTTTCAAGTACAAAAATCTATCTGTCTTAACATCGGATATGCTCAATAGGTGCATATCCCAGACCTCTGAAGAAATTCCTCCTCATCCCAGTCTTAAGTAATTGATCACTTATTTAGATGCTATGCCCAAGAGGCATTGAATAAAATGCCACCAGAAGATTAATAAGAAAGAGGACTCTTTGGCTATTATTACCATAAACTCAATCTGGAAGATTGGTTAACCAAAGTACAGAGGAGAGATTCATGGGGCATTTTCAAGTTGCAGCAAGGATCTGTGACCTCAGACAGTTACAACCTATTTAAATGACTTGGACAAACAGACCAAAACTTCTGAATCCAGGTTTGTTCATAATATAAAACTTGATGGAAATGTAAGCTGTGAGAAGGGCAGAAAAGCTGCACAGAGACCAATTGAATGAATGGTAAGGTAGGAATGAGAAGTGGAAGTTATTAGCACAAAGGTAGAATAAGTAATTGACAAGATACATGTTGAATTTGGAAGAAATAAATGTCAAGGGTGTTTTGCTAAAATTGTATAGAATTTGGGTGGGACAGCATCTGGTGTACTGTTTGCAGTTTTGGTCTCCAAGGAAAGGTAAGATTCACCTTTTTTAAAAGCTGGTACAGTGAAGGTTGCTCTACTTGCTCCCTGATTGAGATTACTTTCATTTGATAAGCTGAGCAAATTTGGCCTATATATATCTTGGATTTAGGAGAAAGAGAGATGATCTCTTTGAAACATAGAATTTTGTAAGGTTGTCAGGGCAGACAATGAGAAGTAACTCCCTGATTAGGGCGATCAAGAACACTGGATTCTCTACATCTTTGATAGGAATTCAAAATGCAGATACTTCAAGAAGAACACATTTTGAAATGTAACGGCAAATTGAGAAAAGAAATGAAAGAATATTTTTATGGATCAACAAGATGATCGACAGCACTTTGGCTCTTGAAGTGGAAGGGTCAGTATCAGTTTTCATTTTATTTTTGGACAAAAAAAATTTTCATAAATGCTGATTTTTCTGACTGGAGGATTATCATCAGTGATGATCCCCAAGGGATGCAATACAGAGTGAAACTTAATTTGATGACAGCAAGGGCATAAGTAGCCTAGCAGAATAGATTTTGAAGTGAAGAATAGAGTTTAATGCAGCAAAACATGCGGTCGTGCACTTTTGGGAGGAGGAATTGCACAATAAAATGCAAACTTAATGGCATAGAACATGCAGGTCAAAAGGACCTCTTCAGCTTCCTTGTGCACAGATCTATGAAGGTGGCAAAGCATTCTGTGTTGGAGGGGGTACAAATAAGGATCTTGTGTTCAATACCTCTATAAAGGCCCAAATTGTGAAGTTGCACAGAGCTTTTATAAAGTTTTTCTTTAATTTTTATTCTTCCACTCAAAAGCCTTCTGTAATAATGTGCCGTTTGCCATCTTAACTGTTTGCTGTTGCCTGAATATCAGCTTTGTATCTTGCACAAAGACACTTAACACTTTCATCAGCAACATTTTAGAAGTTTCTCATCCTTTTCTTTTTAAAAAGAACTGCTTTTATGTTCTCCTTATTAAACAGAATAACCTCTCATTGTTAACATTATACTCCATATGCTACCTTGTTGACCACTCAAAAAGAGCACACCTTTTTGTGCCCTCCTTTGTTGCTTACTGCTCTACCTAGCTTTGGATCTTTAGTCTTTTTTTTTTAACATGTTCCCCTCAGCACCTTCATCTGAATCGGTGATAGAGATGGTAAATAATTCAAGATGCATTACTGATCCTTGTGCTGTCTCGCTGGTTGCAGTTTGCCAAGTTGTAAATATCCCTAATTTTCTTTCTATGGTAACTACTAATCACGATTTATCTATCTTCTTGGACTGTTACTGAATTGTTTGTCTGACATTCAAGACTGATGGAAGATTTGTCTTTTATATCCCTGTTACTAACTCCAACCTCTTCATGGCAACTATCTGGGACTGTAGTAAATGGAATGCAAGGTTATTATATTCTAACCCAAAATGAACTTATGAATATTTTTATCTGTATCATCAAAGTACTCCTATTTCCACCTCCACAACATTGCTCAATTCCACCCTGCCTCAGCTCATCTACTCATGCAGCCCTCTTTATACTTGACTATTCCAACATACTATCAGCTGGCATTCTGCCTGTGGTAAAATTGGCATCATTCAGAATTTTACTGCTCAGCTGCCTAGAATTTCAGTCCTGGGTTTGGAGTGCAGAGGCAGGACTTCCCTGGCTCAGGAAACCCAACTTAGTGAATAAAAGGGGCCTGGACCTCAGATTTTCATGGCAGAGTGGTTGGGTTCTCTGACAGTCGGATGACCCTGGAACAAGGTAGCGGATTGCTAGTTATGATGGCAGGCTGATTGGAAAGTCTGCTTTGATGTACCAGTGTTGTGTAACAGGTTTATTTTATTAAAAAAAGCAATCACAACCAACCCTTAAGCCTGTATTCTTCACCGCTACCACTCCCCAGCACATTCCTTGTCCTCTATGCCCCTTTACCCATCCCATAACTCCTCATGCCTTGTATGCCAGCCTATGCCCCCACTCATTCTCATGTTTTTGTACTAATTTGATACCAACCCAAGCCCTCACTCCTCAGTAGCCCTTCTCTTTTTGAACAAAGACTTGTATGTTGTCCACTAGTCATAAACTAGTGACCTAGTGTATGAATGAGCATCTTTGGTGCTCATTAATTTAACTTGGCTTTTATTTTTATTTCCTAGGATTTCTGCAGTGTCTGGCTCAAACACGGATTTTTGGTCTAAAATACCCAATATATTAACTGACATTTAAGGTTATAGAATTGGGAATCTTGCAATTTTTTTTTCCCCTATAAAACAAGTGGTTCTGAATTCTCCACCACTTGAATATCTTCACCTGGCTGTTATCGGTCCATGCTTCCTAATCTTGCCTTACCTTTGTAACTAATTATTTCTCTGGCCTATTTATCCTTTCCCTAAAAATCCTAATGTGCCAAAATGTTTCATCCCATTGCTTCTTCCATCTGCCCTTTCTCATGTTGGAATTGTTACATCTTCTTTCTTGCATCATTGATTCTAAACTAGGATATGCTATAGCCTTCAACTATTCATCCAACCACCCTTCCCCTAATTTCTTCAGCCACTCAATTATATCCTTGACTATGGCACTAAAGGTGAACATACTATCCTGGAACCAGATCTGTGACTGCAGAGACATCCGTTTTCCTAAGTATTGAATATCTCATCATTATTGCTTTTCGGTTTTCCACCACTGCACCCCCCACCCCTAGTTCCCTAAACTATAAAGCCAAGTTCCCCATAATACCACAGACTTGGTTGTGACTGAACTCTCCAGAATAACTATCCTCTTGCATGTGTATTCTGAATTGGATATCAGATAGAGAGGAAGATGCACTTAGAGTTGCACTACATTCTTGATTCTTCTCTGATTTTGGTTCATTGCCAAGTCAGCAATGGCTTTGATGTCAGCAGAGGACAATGGTGGTTGGAAGAATGGCATTACTGTTACCACTGCTCAGTTCATAGATTGCGATTAGTTTTGCCTCTCCAAATACAATTAAATATAGCCACATTATGATCTCATGGAAGAGGAGAGTGGAAGGTGAGGGAGGGTATGTTTAATATACTCTACTGCTAATTCCTCTCTGGTGCTTTTGCAAAAAAATTCAAATTTCCAGAAAATGTAGAGTCATGGGTTTATGATACCTGACAAAATATGCTGTTCATAATTTTGTAATTAGATTATGTGGATATAAATATAGATACTTGTAAAAAAAATCATACTGTGAGGATTGTAATTCTGAAATGTAGTTTGTTCTAAGCTTTGTTTCTGGTTAAAGGTAACTGAGAAAACACAGCTGCAAACTCAAGAAGAAAAACAAAATATGCCTCCATCTGGACAGATTATGCCAGAATTTCCAGATCGACATCAGACACTAGTTCCTGTACAGAAAGCTAAGAGGATTAAAAGTAAGATTTTAGTTTTAGATTTTAAATGGCTTTTCTGAGAAAATTCCAACTCAGAAATTTTGGAATTTGATGGGAATTATTAAAATGTGAAATAAATCAATTTGAGCACAATCCAAAGTAATAACAGCCATGTTGTATTGCAATATGTTTTATGCTTTCATAAATTTATATTTAAGCTATATATCTGTGCTACTGAAAGTGAAGAAATGGCATGGAGAATTTGTGAAATTATTAAAGGCCTGGGTTTTAACTTGGAGTTGAACAGGAAGTAGGTTGGTACTCAAATATTATGTCTTTTCAATTTGGCCATAGGATATGGGCAAGGGCAGTATTTATTATCCATCTCCAGTTGTCCTGGAGAAGGTACCAGTGATCTGTTTCTTGAACCACTGCAGTCCTTGAAATATAGGGATAGCCACAGTACCGTCAAGAGAAGTTCAAGATTTTGAGTCAGCAACAATGAAGGAGCAGCAAAGTAATTCCAAGTCCTATAATCTTTTTTGTTTAATTGTTCACCATTATTCATAACTTGGATATGAAGGAGTAGGCCGCTTAGCCTTTCAAACTGTCTCCATCATTAAATAATTTCATAACTATCTGGTTTTTAACCTCCATTCTATGCTTATCGCTGAAAATCTTTCACCCCTTGGAAATCAAAAATCTATTTATCTCTATTTTAGTAATAGTTAATGTTAAATCTGGATGTGGAAGGACTGAAGAGCTTAAATCTGATCTGGTTGGTATAGTTTCAGCAGGTTAATGTCAGAAACGCTAAAGGAATTTCAAGATGTCAGTTTGTGACACTTAAAATGACCACCTCAAAGTTTTACATGTGCCTTTAATGTAAATTTTGTGGCAATGGGTGTGAGGACTGCATTAAATTATTTCAATGAAATATCCAAATCAGAAATGACCTTTTTAAAGGAGCTAAGAGTTTCAAAGCCAGGAAGAAGTTTAGCATTTAGAACAGTCAATGAGTACATATTGATTTAATGATGCATTATATAATAATTTAGCATGGCGGCTCAGTGGTTAGCACTGTTGCCTTACAGTGCCAGGGACCTGTGTTCGATTCCAGCCTCAGTTGACTGCCTGTGTGGCATTTGTACATTCTCCCTGTGTTTGCATGGGTTTCTTCCTCCAGTCTGATTAATGCTAAATTGCCCATAGTGTCCAGGGATGTGCGGGATAGGTGGATTAGCCATGAGAAATGCAGACTTACTGGGATGGGAGTAGGGGTGCGTCTGGGAGTTGTGGTCCATTTGGAAACTCTGTGTAGACTCAATGGCCTGAATGGCCTGCTTCCCCACTGTAGGGATTCTATGAGTCTATAACGCTGGCGTTGGCATATCGTCACATCTGATTCTCATCAAGCTGTGGGATGACTTCTATTATATTGGGGAGGCACGGTGGCACAGTGGTTAGCACTGCTGCCTCACAGCGCCAGGGACCCAGGTTAGATTCCAGCCTCTGGCGACTGTCTCTGAGGAGTTTGCACATTCTCCCCCTGTCTGCGTGGGTTTCCTCCGGGTGCTCCAGTTTCCTCCCACAGTCCAAAGATGTGCAGGTTAGGTGGATTGCCCATGCTAAATTGCCCATAGTGTTCAGGGAGGTGTAGATTAGGTAGGTTATAGGGGGATGGGTCTGGGTGGGATGCTCTGAGGTTCGGTGTGGACTTATTGGGCCGAAGGGCCTGTTACCACACTGTAGGGATTCTATAATTCTATATTATGGTCACTGCCCCTTTAAGGGCTTCTTGACTTTCAGCTCCCTATGCCTCATTACACATCACCAAATCTGGAAATGCCTGTTGCCTAGTGGGATCTACCACAAGCTGCTGCAAAAGAAATCATCTCATAAACATTCCATTAATTCTTTTCCTTGAGATCTGCTAGCAACCTGATTTTTCCCAGTCCACCTACATATTGAAGGTCCCCCATGATTACTGTAAAAGTGTCTTGTAAAAGATCATCTTCATAATGCAAATGTGCAAATTACTTACCTTTCCAGCAGTATTCCTTTCAATTTTTATTGTGGTCTCTGGCAAATTGATTTCTTTGCTTTTAAATCACTTAAATGCTGTATTTTGAAGTAAGTTGGTATTTTTGAACAAATTCTTGAATGCTAATGGAATAAAGGAATGAAGAACTAGGAATATAGACATCAGGTAAAAAGATCAACCAAAGTGAATCGGGAACAGGATTGATGGGCTGTAGAGCTCGCTCTGGTATTCTTGCATTCAGCGGGATAATTAAATTGCTTTTCCTGAGGAGTTTATGCTCAAATAACCTGAGGTATTCTGAGTTAAAGTGGAAGTTGGTAGTTTGAAACTGACTTAGCGACATGCATATTTGCCAATTTTAACTCTGCCAGCTGCACCTAAATTCCTGGACGACTTCAAGTTGAAATCCTATACACCTACCAAAGAGGAACCTTATCTCTTAGATTGACTAAGTGGCAATGATAGTGTGCTTGAGCAATTTTTGAACCCCACATTCTCCTCCCATATACATCATTGATTTAGAAGGGAATGCAGCAAGAATAAATGTTCTCTATCTTGGTAACAGCTGAGTAGCTCTTTCAGTAAATAGTCAAACTGAACTGTACGTGAGTTTTGTAAGTTTTGGCAGAATCTGTGGATTCAAGGAGCATTGGCTGCGTTGATTCAGAAATGCATTTTCAACAATTTTCAGCCACATGCCTATTGGATGATCCATCTTTGACTCTTCCAGAGGTCCCCAGCATCACAGATGCCAGTCTTCAGTTAATTCTATCCTTTCCTTGAGATAGCAAGGTGCTGCACAGATTGTAGACCCTGACAACATTTCTGTTAACAGCATTGAAAGCTTGTTATTCAGAACTTCCTTGGTAATTTCTTGTGCCCAACTATCTTTCTGTTTCATAAAGGATTCTCCTGCCATCATAAGGCTGGAAGTGGAATATTCACTGAATAATAATCAGCATGATATGACTTTTCAAATACTGAAGTAAACAATGTATGAAAGCAGTAGGTCCTCTATAGTATCCATGTTTGGGTCAATGAACACAACGTGCCAATGACCATCACCAGAAAGAAAAATTTATCTATCATCTCTTGGAATTCAGTGGCATTTCTATCACTAGTTCTCTCCACTATCAAAATCCTGGAGTTTACCACTGACCAGAAAATGAATTTGGCCGGCCATACAAATATAGTGGCTGACAGCAGATCAGAGGATACGAATATTGTAACAAGCAACTTAGTGCCTGACACCCAAAACCTTTCCACCACCCACAAGCCACAAGTCTGGAATGTGATGGAATGCATTCCACTTGCTTGGAAGGGTGCAGCTCCAACAACACTCCGCTTGACAACCATCCAGGACAAAGCAGGACACTTAATTGGCACCACATCAATAAACATTCAGTCCTTCCATAGTTGGTGCTCAGCTGCAGCGTGTACCATCTCCAAGGTACATTTGTAACTTCTTTCAAGCATCTTCCGTCATTTTCAGCAATTTTGTGGGAAGTTCTGATTTTGTTTCAAAGATGCTTATTTTGCTGTGTTATACATATTCTTGAGACCTACAACTGATTTCAAGAACATTCTGCACAATTTTGCAGAATGTTTGGGTTTTTTTTCTTTCATAGTTGCTTATCATGCTGTGTTATGCAGGTTCTTTATAATTTCAAGTGCTGTCAAGCATCTTCCATCGCTTTCCGGAATTTTGTTGAAGGTTCTCATTTTGTTTCAAAGTTGCTTATCTTCCTGTGTTATGCATGTTCAAGGAAATTCCAACATTTTGTGCAGTTTTGCAGAATATTTTGTTTTTCTCTTTCAACATGACCTTACTCAGCAGGGTCCAGTTTGGACACATTAAGATGGATGGAGAGTGGATTTACAGATTTGAATTGTAGGGGTGAAAGTTAAGTGATGAACTGAAAAGGTGCATACACAATAAATCAGAAAAATGGGAGATTTCATGTTCATCAAAATCTCTGTGTTTTAATGTGTAAGAAGGTATTGATCTTGTGGTACAACAGTACTGATTTAGGGTATTGCAAAACAGCTAGAGGGTACAAAAAGATGCAATGTGGAATTTGTTGACTAATAGAGTGGTGGAAGCAAATTATCAAGTTTCTTTTTGAAAGTATTTTGTCTTTAAAACTGAAGTTGCAAGGGGGTTGAAAAAGGGTGATAGCTATCCAGCTAGTTCAAGTCTCTTTACAAAAGCTACACTGGTGCAATAAGCTAAATAGTCACTAAATTATCCCCAACTCCTTTTTTGCCCTTGGTGGTCGTGGTGAATTGCCTCCTTGACTTACTGCAGTCCCTGGAGTTGTAGGGATACAGTACGGTTAGAGAGGTAGTTCCAAGATTTTGACCCAGTGACAATGAAGAAATTATATTTCCAAGTCAGCACAGTAGGTGCTTTGGAGAGGAATGTTGGTAAGATCGTAAGTAGGTGTGACTATTTTTCCCCTTCATGAAGCTATGTTGACTCCGATTATATCATGTATTCCTAAACGTTCTGCGAGTACATTCTTTGTAATAGACTCTAACATTTCCCAATGGCAGAGGTTAAGCTAATTGGTCTATAGTTACCTTTTTGTGTGTTTTTTGTCTCGCTCCCTTTTTCCAATATGTGTTATAGTGGAAGCTTTCCTATTGTCCCTTGGGCTGGGAGTCACCTTGCAGAGGTGACAGCTTTGTAGTATTATCATTAGACTACCAATCCGAAAACACAGCTAATCACATACAGAGTAAGATATAGCCTCAGTGAATATATAGTTTGGGGAATTTGAAGGCAGCATGGAACGTCAGTGCAGAGGGGGAAAAGGTGCTTTTTGCATTTTTTTTTTTAGGCTCACAGATTTTCAGGTTCTGAAAGGATAAATTGAAGACTGGAATCAGGGCCCAGCACAAAAGACTGACACCATAGGTAAACCGTAAGATCGTTTAATAGGTACTGATTTGATTTTCTATTGCAGACTACTGTCAGATCGCATGTGAATAGGGGAGATACTTATGTGCTGCAAGTTTAAAAGATCTGTACAAAATTTAAAATAGAGATGGTAGACCAGGTGATGTGGTGTTACTGTATGATTTGGGAGCTGGTGGACCCCATCATGGTTCAAAGTGACCACATTTGTAACAAGTGCTAGTTGCTTGAGGAAGTGTGGCTCAAAGTTGATGAACTGGAGTCTGAACTTCTAAAATTGTGACACATCAGCGATGGGAAGAGCTACCTGAACGTTTCAGGCACTACTCTTTGATTAACTTCCTCAAATTCGATCAGGGACAGGAGGTGTGACTGAGCAAGGCAGGTAGAAGAATCTAGGAGGTAGTACTGAAGGAGCCTCAGCCCTTGAGCTTGTCTAAAGGGAATCTTTCTCCCTGCATGGAAGAGAGCAATGGCTGCAAATACTAACAATACAGGTGGGAAAAGAAAAGATGATCTGCAGAGGAAATATGAGCAGCTAGGGGTTAAATTAGAAAGCAGAAACAAAAAGATGTTAATCTCTGAATTACTACCTGAGTCACAGGCAAATTGGCACAGGGCTAACAAGGAGGTAAATGTGTGACTTGAAGATTGGTTTGGGGGAAATGTGTTCGAATACATGGGACATTGGCACCAAAACTGGGGAATGAGGGAGATGTTCCGATGGGATAGGCTGTCCCTGAATCAGGTTGGGACCAGAGTTGCTGTGGATAAGGCTTCAAAATAAATAGTGGGGAGTTGGGTTCAGCAGAAGTTACTAAAATTTCCAGAACAATAATAGGACAGAGTATGGAAAGGCTCAGGAATCTAACTTCTGACATAGCAGATAAAGGCACAACTGAGAAGGTGGGCAGTTAATGCAGGACTGAAGGTGTTGTATTTAAATACACAATATATATAAAACAAGGTAAATGAACTTGTAATACAGATTAAAATTAGCAGGTACAATTTTGTGGGTGTTGCATGTGACTACAAGGGGATCAGGGCTGGGAACTAAATATCAAAGGAAGCACATCCAATTGAAAGGATTGTCAGAAGGGGGCAAGGTTGCTTTTCTTTAATAAGACCCAATTAAATCAATAGCAAGAAGTGATATCACATCAGTAGGTGTAGAACATGTGTGGGTAGAGTTGAGAAACCACAAAGGAAAAAGACCCTGATGGAAATTGTGTTTGGGCCTCCTAGCAGTAGTTGGGAGGTGGGGAAGAAAATAAATCAGAATACAGAAAAAGCATGTAAGACAGGCAAAATTGCAATAATCGTGGGGGACTTCAATATGCAAGTGGACAGGGAAAATTAGGTTGGTAGCCAATCTCAAGAAAAAGAACTTGTGGAATGTCTCAAGTTTTTTATTTTGAAGCAACTTGTGGCATAGCCCACCAAGGAATGGACAATTCCAGATTTAATGACGTTTAATGAGGCAGGCTTGATTAGGGATCTGAAGGTGAAAGAACCCCTGGTGAAAATGACCATAAGAAAAGAATTCACACTGCAGTTTGAGGGGGAGAAGATTGAATCAGATGTAACAGTTTCATAACTGAATAAAGGTTATTACAAAGACACGAGGGAGAGTCTGGCCAGAGTTCATTACAAGAGAAGACAGTGGAGTAGCAATGGCAGGAGTTTTTTGGGATAATTTAGGAGGCACAGCAGAAATTCATCCCAAGGAAAAAGAAACCTACTGAGGGGCGATTGAGGCAATTATGGCTGTTAAGTGAAGTCATGGACAGTATAAAAGCAAAAGAAAAAGCATACAATGTGGTGAAGATGTATGGGAAGCCTTTAAAAACCAGTAGAGAATAAATAAAAAAACAATAAGGTGGTGAGAAGACAAAATATGATAACAAGCTGCTAGTAATATAAAAGAACAATCCAAGAGTTTTGTTAGATATCTGACAGCTAAGAGAAGCAAGAGTGGACGTTAGACCACTAGAAAATGAGGCTGGAGAAGTAGTAATGGAGAACCAAGAAATGACATAGGAACTGAATAGGTACTTTACTACAATTTTCACCAGCAGACGTCATTGGGAACATTCCAGAACTTTTGAGAGTTAGGTGCAGAGGTGAGTGGAGTGGCCATCACTAAGGAAAAGGTGCTGGGAAGCTGAAAAGTCTGAAGTTGGGATAAAATCACCTGGACCAGACAGATTACATCCCAGAGTTCTGAATGAGGTTGCTGAGGAAATTTGTAGAGGCATTAGTGATCTTTCAGAAATCACTGGAGTCAGGAGGGTGCAAGGGACTGAAAAATAGCTAACATTAAAACCTGTTTAAAAAGTGAGGGAGGCAGAAGACCAAGAAGCCACAGACAAGTCAGCCTGACCTCTTGTTGATAAAATTGTTTACTTGGAAGTGCATGGTAAAATAAGGATGAGTTGGTATGACTTCTTCAGGGGAAGTTCATGCTTGACAAATCTGTTAGAATTCTTTGGGGAGGTAAGGGGTGTGTTAGACAAAGGAGAGCCAGTGGATGTGATCTATTTAAATTTCCAAAAGGCCTTAGACCAGTTCCCACATAGGACACTGCTAAGTAAGACAGCCCATGGCAAGCATGGGGGCAGCACGGTGGCTCAGTGGTTAGCACTGCTGTCTCATAGTGCCAGGGGCCTAGGTTCGATTCCACCCTCGGGCGACTGTCTGTGTGGAGTTTGCACATTCTCCCCGTGTCTGCATGGGTTTCCTCCGGGTGCTCCGGTTTCCTCCCACAGTCCAAAGATGTGCAGGCGAGGTGGTTTGGCCATGCTAAATTGCCCGTAATTGTTCATGAATGTGTAGATTAACTAGGGTCTGGGTGGGATGCTCTGAGGGTCGGTGTGAACTTGTTGGGCCAAAGGGCCAGTTTCCACACTGTAGGAATTCTAAGATACTGGCATGGTAGAGGATTGGTTGACCAGCTGAAGGCAGAGAGTACAAATATAGGGGTCATTTACATGATGGCAGCTGACGACTAACATAGCTCCACAGGGATCCATATTGGGTCCATAACTAGTTATGTTACAAATTAATGATCTGTTTGAAGGAACTGTGGTGATTATTGCAAAGGTAGTGTTGAGGAAGCAGGGAGGCTGTAGAAGGACTTAGTCTATGAGAGTGGGTAAAGAAGTAGCAAATGGAATACAATTTGGCAAAGTGTGAGGTTAATCACTTTTAAGAATAGAGGTATAGACTATTTTCTAAATGGGAAGGGCTTCAGAAATCTGCAGCACAGTGATTTGGGAGTCCTAGTTCAGGAATCTTTTAAGGTTAACATGCAGGTTCACTTGGCAGTTAGGAAGGCAAATGCAATGATAGCATTCATTTAGAGCTAGAACATGGGCAGTAATATACTGCTGATGCTGTACAAGTCTCTGGCTAATTGCATTTGGAATATTGTGAGCAGTTTTGAGCTCCATATCTAAGGAAGAATGTGCTGACATTGGAAGCAGTCCAGAGGAAGTTTACAAGAATGATCCTGTGGATGAAAGGCGTGTCATATGGGGAGCGGTTGAGAACTCTGGGTCTGTACTCAATGGGGTTTAGAAGGATGAGACAGGATCACATTGAAACTTGCAGGATGCTGAGAGGCCTAAATTAGAGTGAATGTGGAAAAGATGTTTCCACTAGTATGAGAGACAAGACCCAAAAGTGAAGGGACGACTCTTTAGAACTGAAATGGTGAATTTCTTCAGTCAGAGGATGGTTCATCTGTGGACCTCATTGCCACTGAGAACTGAATACCTAGTCATTTAGTGTATTTAAGACCGGGAAGTTCTTCATTGGTAATGGGTTCAATGGTTGCAGGGAGAAGGCAGGAGAATGGAGTTGAGAACGATTTATCAGCCATGATTGAATGGCAGAGCAGACTTTATGGGCTGATTTGAATTAGCTAATCTTGATGGGAAACAGCAATACAGTCATTAACTCTTCTGTATGAGGAAGGAAATAACCTCAAGAATCTGATTGCTTCATCAGTAAAATAAATTGCTTCCCAATTTTACATGTGGTTAACTGCTTATCAATTATTTTGAATTAAATTTTATCACTTGACTCTTCTACAATTATTTTACCTTTTAGGTACAAAGAGCTTCCTGATCTTGATCAAGTTTAATTGAAACAAGTTTGTTTTCAAATAGTTTAATATTTTGGGGTTTCATCTGCCATTGATCCAGTATACTGCTGGTAATGGTCAAGTGACATTTGTTGGCTAAAGAATCCTTGATGCTCTTGACAGTGGAATCATTGACAGTACCTCTTGTACTGTCCTAGATTCCCCACTGGCCCTCCCCATCTTCCATCCGTTTGAACTCTGATATATTGTAAATATGGTAAGGAATAGGTTTACAAAATGTTTGAATACTTCATTCTCCTTTCTACAGTATTTTGAATGCCAGTTTTTTACTCCAGCGCTATGCTGTTTTTATATTATCGTTAGTTTCACGAGGTGACTTTTGCACAGAGCTTCGATCTGTAGGTGAAAACATACCAGTTAGAAAGCATGAATTTGAAAATTGATCAAGGACCATCAGACGCAACCTATTACTTGCAATAGTCAGCTACTAGGTTAAGATGAGAATATTCTAACCCGTAGACTAGCTAGGTCATGTACCTGTAAAACTCGGCGCTATAATATCTCTTTCAATATTCTTTAATGATAACCACTTTGATTTTGCTTTGTAACTTTTTTTTCTAGCTGATGATATTGCAATTGGAAGCAATCTGGTATTTGAGACATCACTGTTAACTCCTCCAGACACATTAGAGGTAAGATTTGATAGTTTGGATACAATAGTCTTGAAACATGAATACACCTTTTGTTTTTCTAGGGTTACATTAATAATGTTCTTGAACTGTGAACAAATCTGGGTATTAATACAGGTCAACACAGTGTGGAGCTGGAAGAACACAGTAGGTCAGGCAGCATCAGAACAGTAGGAAATTTGATGTTTTGGGTCAGGACTCTTAAGAACTCCTATTCCTCTGTTGCCTGACCTGCTGTGTTCCTCCAGCTCCACACTGTGTCGAGTCTGACTCCAGCATCTGTAGTTGTTGCTACCTCCATGCATATTAATGCAGTGTGTAATGCGTTAGCTGGACACGGAACAGAAGGAAAATTGGTCATCCACATTCTTCTATGGTTCAGCTGCCTGGATATTTTGATTCAGTACTGTATTAAGTTGTTCTAGGGTATGGTTATAAAAGGAATTGTTTGTAATAGTCAAAGAACAGTTTACTTCACTAACCCTGGGTTGTTAAAAGGTTGCTTTGGAAGTTTTGGCCCTTGATTTCTACTTAATGGCCACCAGTAAATCTGTGTATATGAACAGTTTGAGTTGTAGCTCCCTGTTAATGAATGATCTGCAAATGCTCACTGTCTAATTTGGCATGAACAGCTTTAGTAAAATACTGTTAAAGTATCCTGTGCTTGCTGCCAACAACTTGTGTTTGTGGAGAAAATTGAAGGAAACGAACAGAAATAGGTGTGAAAGCGAAAATCTCAATTGTTTCCTCTGGGTGCTCTGGTTTCCTCCCACAATTCAATAGCATGCAGGTTAGATGGATTGCCTGTGCTAAATTGTCCATAGTCTCCAAGGATGTGCAGGCTAGTTGGATTAGCCATGGAAAATGCGGGTTTAGACATGTAGGGCGGGGAGTTGTGGTCTGAGTGGACTGCTCTTTGAGGGTCAATGTGGACTCAATGAGCTGAATGGCCTGCTTCCATACAGTAGGGAATCTGTGATTCTATGATTCTGACCACATGGAGCAGCTGGAGTTGCAGATGGACTCGTTGTGAAGCACCCATGGTGCTGAGAATGTCCTCTGTAGCATCTTTAGTGAGCTGGCCTCACCACAAGTAAGGGCTACACATGCAGAAAAGTATTTTGACTGTCAGGAAGACTAGTAGGCTGGGCAGTAGCAGTCCACTGCTCCATTTTCTGATAAGTATATGATACTGGATACTTTAGGGGATGGGGGGATGGAAGCAGCAACAGCCAAGTTTGTGGCACCACAATTGGCTCTGCAGTACAGCAGGGTTACAAGACAGCTGGGACAGCTGTTATGATTGCAAATGGAATTGATAGTCAGTTCTTTAGCCTCAGACAAGACTCTTGAATGATATGTTGCCCCCCCTGGTGCCAGGGTCAGGGATGTCTGAGCTGCAGGGCATTCTGAAGTGAGAGGAGGAGCAGCTAGCAGTTGTGGTACATGGCAGTTCCAACAACATGCATTTTAATAAAGAGAGATCCTGCAACAGAAATTGAAGTAGGTATTAGATAAAAAAAGACTACTAAAGTTGTAATCTCCGGATTGCTTCCAGTGCAATACACTACTGAGTTTAGGAAGATGGATCAGATGAATGTGTTGCTAAAAGGATGCTTTAGGTTTTGGAATCATTGGGACCGTTTCTGGTACAAGTGGGACCTATACAAGTTGAACAGGTTGCATTTGCAATGAAATAGGTTCAGTATCCCTACTGGAAGGTCTGTTTGTGATGGGGAGGTTTTACACTGATTTGGCAGGGGTACGGAACACAGTATGAGTGAAGTCAGGAGCAAGGCCCAATCCAGTATAGAAGGAATGCTGGGATAATTCAGACGGAGAAAGCATGTGCATAAGGCACATAGGGGGACAGGAAAGCTAAATTATATCTATTTTAATGTAAGGAGCCTGACCAGTGAAGTGGATGAATTAATTTTGAGTATTGATCATGTGGGAATATGATATTGTTGTAACCACTGCGACATGGTTAAAGGATGGCTAGACCGGCAACTCAACATTCCAGGACATAGAGGTTTGAGGTATAATAGGAGGGATGTAAGAGAGTTGGTAGCATTACATGATTAACAGAGAACACCATCACTGCAGTAATGAGGGAGGATATCTTTGAAAACTCTTGAACCGAAGCCACGTTTAGAGATTAGAAATAAAGAGCAGTTACTTTGGTGGAATTATACTACAGGCCTCCTAACCTTTTCTGATGAAGGGTCTAGGCCCGAAACATCAGCCTCTCTGCTCCTATGATGCTGCTTGGCCTGCTGTGTTCATCCAGCCCTGCACCTTGTTGTCTCGGATTCACCAGCATCTGCAGTTCCTACTATCTTAGAAAAGCAAGGGTTGATGAGGGCTAATCACAGATTTATTAAAGGGAGATCTTGTCTGACTAATTGAACTTTTTGAAAAGGTGACTATATTGATGAGGGTAGTGCAATTGATGTGGTTTGATATGGAGTTCAGTAAAGCCTTTGGCAAAGTCCCACCTGGAAGGCTGGTCCAAAAGGTAAGAGGCCATGGATCCAAGGCAAGTTGGCAAAGGGCACCCAAAATTGGTTTGCAAATAGGGGTGTTGTTTGGTGGTTGGAAGCCTCTGACTAGTAGTATACTGCAGGTTTCAATGCTGGGACCCTTGCTGTTTGTTATGTACATTAACAACTTCAATGTGAATGTAGAACATGTAATTAGTAAGCTTGCAGATGACATGAAAATTGAGTTGATAGTGAGGAGGATGGTCTCTGACTATAGTCTGAAATTGATCAGCTGGGTAAATTGGGCAGAGCAATAGCAGATGGAATTGAATCATGTTAAGTGTGAGGTGATGAATTTTGCGAGGTAAGAGAAGAACTTACTCAATAAATGGCAGGTCCCTAGGGAGTATGAAGGAACAAAAGGATCTTCATGTAGAAGTCTATAGAACCCTGAAGGTGTCAGCACAGGTAGACAGGGTGGTGAAGAACACATTTTAGAATCCTTGCCTTGGTTAGACATGGTGTAGAATGTAGGAGCAGGGAAGTTTTGTTACAACTTTATAGTGCATTGGTTAGATGCAGGTGAATACTGTTTGCAGATCTGGTTGCCAGTTATTGAAGGGACACGATTGCACCAGAGAAGGTGTAGAGAAGATTCACCAGAATGTTGCCTGTGAAGGAAAATCTGTTATGAACAAAGACTGTATAAGCGTTCTTTTTCCCGGAAGCAGAGGAGACTGATGGGGAAATCTGACTGAGCCAAACAAAATTGAAATGTATAGATGGGGTCATTCGTGTGAATCTCTTCCCTGTGGCTGACATGTCTAAATCCAGAGACTCTGCATTTAAGGTGAGGAATAAGAGGTTTTGAGGGAATTGGAGGAAAAGGATATTTTCATCTACAGAGTGGTAATTTTATGGAACATGCTGCCTGAAAGGGTGTTGGCACAGGTACTCCCTCAACAATTAAGAAGCATCTGGACGTGTACTTAAAAAGTGATGGACCAAGTGCAGATAAATGGAATTTGTATTGTTTGATGTCTATTGGTCAGCATAGAGATGGTCGGCCGAAGGGCCTGTTTCTATGCTCTATGACTTTAACTCTGTAAACCTAATGGCATCTTATAAAATGCTTCCTGGAAATTTAAGTTCAGTAATTTCACTGGTTTCCCTTCATCCACAGCAAATGCTGCTTCTCCAAAGAGCTGTACTAAATTGGTTGAACACGATTTACCTTTCACAAAATCATGTTAACTCTCTCTGATTAACTTTAAAATTCTAAGTGCCATGATCTTTAAAAACACATCATTAAAACAACTTTTAATATTTTTTTCATGAATGAAATTAAGTGAACTGGCCCTGACCGTTTTTTTTTATTTAAATGAGTTACATTTGCCATTTTCAGATCTAATAGACCCTCGTATGCATCTAAGGAGTTTTGGAACACTGAATCCAATCTATCAACTATCTCAACAGTCACTTCTTTTCGGACCCTAGGATGAAATCCATTGGAACCTGGGGACATTTTTTTTTCCTTTTTTTATTGTTTGTATCCTTGAGCCTTCTCTGTTGATTTGCTCTTTGATTTGTATACTCTATCTTTTTAGTTGTGGTCTGTTAACCATTTCCTACATTAATATTTTTCTCCTTTGCTTTACCTCTCTTTGAAGTCACATGACACTGAGTTATAGTCCTACAAGTTTATTTGAAATCACAAGGTTTTGGGGCAGTGCTCCTTCATCGGGTGAAAGATTGTCAAATCCAACACAGCCAATTACCGCCCAATCAGTCTACTCTTGATCACCAGTAAAGTGGTGGAAGGTGTAATCAGCAGTGCTGTCAAGGAGCACCGGCTCAACAATAACTTGCTGAGCAGTTTGGGTTCTTCCAGGCCAGTCAGCTCCTGACTTCTTTACAACCTTAGTTCAAACATGGACAAAGGTGGTAAATTCCAGAGGTGATATGAGAGTGATAGCCCTTGGTATCAAAACTGCATTTGATTTGTGTGGTATCAAGGAGCCCTAACAAAACTGGAATGAATGGACATCAGAGGCTTGTGGTCATTCCTGACACATAAGATGGTCACTGTTGTTGGAGCATAGCCATCTCCTCTCCAGGGCATCTCTCTAGGAGTTCCTCAAGGTAGTGTCCTAGACCCAATCACCTTCAGCTACTTTAGGGTGGTATGGTGGCTCAATGGTTAGCACTGCTGCCTTACAATGCCAGGGACCTGGGTTTGATTCCACACTCGGGTGACCGTCCGTGTGGAGTTTGTGTATTGTCCCAATGTCTGCATGGGTTTTCTCTGGGTTACTCCAGTTTCCTCCCACAGTCCAAAGATGTGTATGTTAGATGGATTGGCTTTGCTAAATTGCTGTGTAGTGTCCAGGGATGTGTAGGTTTGATGAATTAGCCATGGGAAATGCAGAGTTACAGTCATGGGATGGGGGAGTGGGTCTGGGTAGGATGCTCTTCAAGGGGGTCAGTGTGAACTCGGGATGAATGACGTGTAAGGTTAAAAGTAGGGATGTTTGCCAATGATGCTGAACATTGCACAATCATTCATGACTCCTCAGATAATGAAACAGTCCATGTTCAAATGCAAGGTCTGGGCAATATCCAGGCTTGGGCTGACAAGTGGCAAGCAACATCTGCACTAGGCAATGATCATCTCCAATAAGACCACTGCCCTTGATATTCAGTGGTGTTACCATCACTGAAAACTCACTACCAACATCCTGGGGGAAGAGAGGGGAGCAGTAACCATTGACCAGAAACTAAAGTAGACTCACCAAATGAACACAGTGGCTACAAGAGCAGGTCAGAGGCTAGGAATACTGCAGTGAGTAACTCACCTGACTGCTCAAAGCAAAGCACAAGTCAATGTGTTTGAATGTTCCTCATTTGCCTAGATAGCTCTAACAAAACTCAAGAAGCTTGATACCATCCAGGACAATGCACCCCCCCTTGATTGGCAGCACATCCATAAACATCTACTCTCCACCAATGATGCTCAGTAGTGGCAGTGAGTACAATCTACAAGATGCACTGCAAAAATTCATCAAAGATCCAAGAGCAACAAAGGCAGCAGATACATGGGAATACCGCCACCTGCAAGTTTCCCTCCAAGCTACTCTTCACCATGACTGGGAAATATTTCGTTGTTCTTTTCACTGTCGCCGGGTCAAAATCTTGGCATTCCACCCATTAGGGCATTGTGGAATAACCTACAGCACACAGACTGCAACAGTCAAGAAGGCAAACCATTACCACCACCTAAGAATGGCCAGCTAACGATGCCCATGTCTTACAAATTAATAAGAAAAGACCAGGGGAGTGGTGGTTGTTGTAGTGCGAAGGAGATTTGGTGTAAGTGATAATGATAGTATATAGGTCAGCTCAGCTGAAAGCAAAGCAAAGAAAACTAGACATTGAAGGAAGTCCAGGGAAGGTTTGAAAAAGCAAATAGGTGACAGAATTCACAACCTGAAGAGACCAGAAGTCTGTAAAATGGCTAAATGTGAAATGATGTACTGTGGCTCCAGTTTGCATTAGATGTCATTAGAATGCTGGAATATCAAAAAAAAAAATCCTCAATCCTGTTGGGAAATTACTAAGGCTGAAGTTCTTGAACTCTGCCTTCTGAGTCCCTTTTACCAGTCTCAACTGCTACCATAATTTACTGACCCTATCCCAAGCAGTGTGACTGTCTCTTGATACAAAGTATCCAGGTAACTTTCTCATTCCCTGATGTGTTGCAGAGTTGACAGCTCACCCTCCAGCTCAATGATTCTAAGCCAAAGCTCTGAGTTGCACACTCTTACTGTAGACATGGTTGCTCCAAATCACACTGCCATCCAGGAGCTCCCATGTGCAACATTCTTGGCACTTCATCTGGCATGTTACCCTCATTTTTTGGTTAAAATTCGATCATATTTTCCTTTTTTATATATTTTATTAACCCTTCTGTCTGCTCCTGTACTATTTTAAACCTTGGAAATGGAACATACTTTAGCTACTTAACAGACAGTCACTAAAAAGTGAGCTGCTTCCGCTGCAGTCATGTAAATAGGTAGGTGGTCCTGGAGGTGGAAAAGACAGGAAAAAGTGATGAAGTACTTCTTCCCCCTCTTTCCAACTGTTCGCAATTGCAAGTACTCTGAAGCTTCACTCATTGCTAAGTCACTCTGCCGTACCTGCATTTAGAAGCTTCATCTTAGCTCAAATACAGAATCACAGAAGTGTTGGAGTGCAAAAGGAGGCCATTTGGCCTATTTTACCTTCACCTGCTCAACAAATGATAATGATTATGATTACCGAGTGCCAACCCCATTCTGTATTTTCCCCATTATGTATTTTCCCCATACCCTTGCATAGATTTTTTTTATGCAAATAATCCATCTAATGCCTCAATTGAATCTCCCTCTACCACACTTCCATTGCATGTCCTAACTGCTCACTGTATGAAAAATGTTTGTTTTTTTTCCCCTCACCTTGCATTTGCTTCTTTTGAAAATCACTTCAAATCTATGCCTTCTGTTTCTCAATCGTTTTACAAGCAAGAATAGTTTCTCCCTATCTACACTATCCAGCCCACGCAATTTTGAAAACCTCGAGCAAATCACAAAGGAGAAGTTCCAGCTTGTTCAATCTATCCTCGTAACCAATATTTCTCATCCCTGGAAATTTTTGCATTCTTGCTTCTGCACACTGTGTTCAGATCCTTCCTGTAATGTGGTGCCCAGAACTGTACAGAACTGAGGTCTAATGCTTGACTTGTGCAAGTTCAACCTCCCCTTCTTGCTCTTGTACTGTTTACTATATGGCATAGAAAAAGGTTTCTGCGTGTTCCCTTAAGTTGAACTGTTCTGCAGTGAAAAGCTTGTACATTCTCAAGTTTTGATTTAAATTTTAGAATTTGAACAGTAAATTTCAGTTAAGTGTAAATTTCAATCATAGAATCATTAGAATCAATCAATCAATCATAGAATCCCTACAGTGTGGAAACAGGCCATTCGGCCCAACAAGTCCACACTGCCCCTCCAAAGAGCATCCCACCCAGATCCACTCCCCTACCCCTGTATTTCCCCATGTCTAACCCAACTAATCTAAACATCCCTGGGCACAATGGGCAATTTAGCATGGCCAATCCACCGAGCATGCACCTCTTTGGACTGTGGGAAGAAACCTGAGCACCCGGAGGAAACTCACGTGGGCACAGGGAGAACGTGCAAACTCCACACAGACAGTTGCCCAAGGCTGAAATTGAACCCGGGTCCCTGGCACTGTGAGGCAGCAGTGCTAACCACTGACCCACCGTGCCACAGTTAAATTTAGATTTTTGGAAAGAAATTAAGATTCCATTACTCATCCAACTTCCAGCTCTCTGTTCAAAGTCATACTTGGTGAAAGTTTCTATTCTACTACTTCCGTGCTTTTCTCTAGCTTGTTTGAGTAATTGCTAATCATTAATGTCTTTCACCTACTACTTCAAAGAAACATTGTGATTAAGCTATTGCAGTCCTCGAAAATCATTTGTTTTCCTGTTTTTTTTAAATACATGAGCATAGTCCATCTTCCAAGACTTCCATAACTTTTGATATGAATTGATGCAATCCATCTGGAACAAAACATAAGATGAGAGGAGATAATTCATAAATGTCTTCACACTGCCTTCCAATGTCAAGTTTACCTATCAACTTTTTCTGTGAAGTATTAGGCAAGGTACTTATTTAATATTTTCTGCCATTTTGCTTTCATTACTTATCAGGATATACACAATAAACTTATCTTAATTTGTCATTGCTTCTTGGGTCGGTCAGATATTTTACAACCACACACGTTCCCAGGGTTTGTATCATTGTACAGTTTCATCATCAATTCCTTTATTGTCCTACAGTTAAATAGGATTCCTGTGAAAGTTCAGCCTCATGTCTACCTGCTGGCTTAAAAATTTCATAAACATCCTACCAGTGGTTTACCAGCTTATCCTCCCAGCTCTTAAACTCTATTCCTCAACTCAAAGTCAAGCACGTAACATGTCACCTCAACCACTTCATCCACCCACCATGATACCATAAGGGACCACTGTACATTCATGCTAAGATCTCTCCGATCATTGGTGCGTCCCAGGATCCCACTGTTCATCATGTACTCCCTTGCCTTGCTTGTCCTGCCCAAGTACATCACATCATTTTTATTTCTTGCCACTGATCAGCCCATCTATATCCTCTTGTAGTCTAAGGCTATTCTCTTCACTACCCTATTTACCACCCTGCCAATTTCTGTATCATCATTTATATAAATCATAAACAGCAAGAGCCCCAAAACTGACCCCTTTTGGAGTCCCATTAGACACAGACTTGCAATCAGAAAAAATGCCCTCAACCATCACCTTCCTGCTACTCAGCCAGGTCTGTCCAATTTGCCAAATCTCTTCAGATCCCATGGGCTCTTACTTTTCGCTATCAGTCTCCTATGCAAGACTTTAGCAAAAGCCTTGCTAAAGTCCAAGTAGACTAGTTGGCCTCATCTACATACCTTGTCACATCTTCAAAAAATTCAATCAAGTGATTAGACATGACCTCCCCTTTAATAAAACCATGCTGATTATTCTTGATTAATTCCTGCCCTTACAAATGCAGATTAATTCTATTGCTCAGAATTGCTGCCAAAAGTTTCCTCACCACTGAATTTAGACTGACCAGCTTTTAGTTTCCTGGTTTATCCCTTGCTCCCTTCTTGAATCATTTACCACATTGTCTGTCCTTTGACACCTCTCCTGTGGCCAGAGGGGAATTGAACATTTTTGCAAGTGCCCTTGTTATTTCTTCCTTCATGTCACTTGATGACCTAGGATATAATTTGTCCCACTGTGGAGATTTCTTTTCTTTAAAAACCTACTAAACCATTCTCAATCTCCACACTGTCTATGCTAATTTCTTTAATTATATCGCAGGTCTTCTCTCTGATACCTATATCCATGATGTCCCTCTCACGAGTGAACACTGACCCAAAGTATTCATTTGGAACACTACCTACGTTCTCAGAGTCCACACAGAAATTACTGCTGTGGTCTCTAAAATGAACCTACTCCTTCCCTTGTTATCCTTTTTACCCTGAATATATCTGTAAAACAACTTGGGACTTTCCGTTAGTTTTACCTGTCAATGTCCTTTTATATACCCTTTTTAGCTTCTTTGAGCCCCTAGTATCTGCCACAAGCCTCCCTTTTTCTTTCAATCTAATGCTGTATGTTGTTTGATATCTAAAGTGCGCAGGAGTTGATGGTCCCACCCTTTTTATTTATCCGAACATGTTGGTCCTGCTTTTTCCATATTGCATTCTTGAATGCATCCCACTGTTCTAAGAGAGATTTATCTGAAAGTACCTGCTCCCAGTCCACTGACCAAATCAAAAAAGTTATGGAGGGTATTCCATATAATCTTGAGTAATATTCCATGATTAAGTGTTATCTGGGACTGTGGTAATTATGCTCAACAATATTTCTGGGCAAAGATATTTCCAATTTTTGACTAAATATCTGATACTTGACTTGCTGAGATGAATGGGAATGTTAATTTCTGTGATTAAGGCCTGCAGGCTTGCTGTCTGTCTAATAAAGTTGTATGTTTTTAATCCAGAAAGTGAAGATACCATCAAGTAAGTTTTGGGGGAAGATGTCCACAAAGGTTCAGGTCCCAGCAAATGAAGAGCACACATCAGGTACAGGTCCTAGGATTAGAGTTCACCCTATGAACCCAAGTTGAATGGAATAATTATTAGTTTTAAGTTATCATTTTTAAACCAGCTAGAATTTTTTTTTGTAGCAATTTGTATTTATATAGTGCCTTAATGTAATAAAGCATCATAAGGCACTTCATATTAGCATTATAAGACAAACAAATAGATGTCATCTGTGACTTTTCATACTGGCAATTGTGGAAATTTTTATTTGGCTATTCAGTGTTCTATAAATAAATCCCAACGTGTTTTCTGCCCCTTGCTGTTTCCTAACTCCACTCAAACTGATTCTATAATTTATTGGGTTTTTTTCTTCTTCTGTTCTACGTTCCTTTCTTTCCACGGTAAAACTAAAATAGTGTAGATGCTAGAAACAAGAAATAAAAAACAACATGGAGACAGCATTTCTGGAGAGACACAAAGTAAATATTTTGAGTTGAACATGTTGGTTTAGACCTGAAGGTAAAATTATGGGGGTTGTGGGGTTTAGGTAAGAAGGAGAATAGTAAAGGGATAGGGTTAGATTGTTACATGTCCTACAATGAAAAGCAAAGGGAGTGGTAATAAATGAAATATAATTGTGTCCAGAGTGTGTGTAAATGACAGAATAATAAACTGCCATATCCAAAACCAAAAACATTTTTTAAAAAAAAACAAGATTTAGACTTGCACAAGGCAAAAAACACATCTCCTCACAATGGTGGCAGAATTCATGGTCTGAAATTATTGAGTAGAAATTGAGGACAAACTAATTGCTAACATGGTTTTGAGAGGGAGGGGAAGAGGGGAGTGTAGAATTGTGAGAAGAGGGTTGGACACCATTGAGGACCCTGTCAACCATTGAGAGATGCCCACAGTTGAGGAAAAAGGGAGACTTACCAGAAGTCTTGGGGTCCATGTCCATAGATCCCTCAAAGTTGATAGGGTTGTAAAGAAGGCGTATGGGTTGTTGGCTTTCATTGGCAGAGGAATTGAGTTTAAGAGCCGTGAGGTTATCTGCAGCTCTATAAAACTCTGGTGAGACCACATTTGGAATATTGTGTTCAGTTCTGGTCACCTCATTTTAGGAAGCATGTGGAAGCTTTAGAGAGGGTGCAAAGGAGATTTACCAGGATGCTGCCTGGACTGGAGGGCAGGTCTATGAGGAAAGGTTGCGGGAACTAGGGCTTTTCTCATTGGAGCAAAGAAGGATGAGAGGTGACTTGATAGAGGTGTACAAGATGATGAGGCATGGATAGAATGGATAGTCGGAGACTTTTTCCCAGGATGGAAATGACTATTACGAGGGGGCATAATTTTAAGGTGATTGGAGGAAGGTATAGGGGAGATGTCAGAGGTAGGTTCTTTACACAGAGAGTGGTGGGCATGTGGAATGCGCTGCCAGCGGTAGTAGTGGAGTCAGATACATTAGGGACGTTTAAATGACTCTTGGATAGGCACATGGAGGATAGTAAAATGTTGAGTATGCAGGATAGATTGATCTTAGTAGAATAATAGGTCAGCACAACATCGTGGGCCGAAGGGCCTGTACTGTTCTATGTTCTATGTTTTTTAAATGCTGTTATAGAACACATGTGAAGGAGAAATTAAGTCCTTGAAGGAGGCATCGTGAAGACCTGTATTCGAGGTAGTTGGTGGTTTGAGACAGCCCATTTCCAGAAATGGAGTTAAACATTTGCAGAAGGATGATGTCAGAGTTTGATCATAAAGGTGAGACATGGAGTAATTGGAAGCAAAATTATTTGTTTTCCAATTTCAGGTGAGAGCAAGGAACTCACCAATACAGACATCAATATGCTGGAAAAGAGTTAGGAAGAGGACCTGAATAGGATTGGAACAAGGAATGTAATTCATCCTGCAAAAAGACAGGCAAAATAATGAAGACTGACCTAGGCACCCTATCTGTTATGACCAGTTAAAGGGAAAAAAAATTAAATGAGGAGAAGTTCAGCCAAGCAGAGAAAGGTGGTGGTGGCTGATGACTGGTTGCATCTCTGCTCAGAGAGCCTTCAGACAGCCCTGATGGAAGATGAAAAGATGTAAATGGATACCCATAGTGAAGATGTGGTGGTAGTTGACCACAGATGGAGAGTGTCAAAGGAATTACAGATGTGGTATGGACCAGATAGGGAGGAAAAGCCAGGTTGATATGAGGAGGTGGGGGGTTAGAAAATAGTTGTGGGGCAGGAACAGTATTTCTGTCTGCATTCTTTATCTCATTTACTGTCAGGCCCTAACCCCATCTTTTGCCTCTGCTCTGAAAATCGAGAATTTTTAAAAACCCATTCACAGTATGGCTAGGCCAGCATTTATTGCCTATCCCTAATTCAGTCAGTGTCACATGTAGGCCAGACCAGGCAAGTACAGCAGTTTGCTTCCCTGAAGGACATTACTGAACCAGATGGGCTTTTTTGATAATTGGCATTTGATTCATGGTCATATTAGATTCTTAATTTCAGATTTTTATTGAATTCTGATTCCACCATCTGCCATAGTGGAATTCAAACTCGAGTCCTGGAACGTTACTTGGGTCTCTGGATTTTCAGTCCAGAGGTAATACCAATAGGCCATCACCTCCCCTTGTAACCCGAAGTAACCTGAAGTGAGTAGTTCTCAACCTTGGCTACTATGCAATCATATTTATTACATCAAGCCTACTAATTTCCAAATGTTAATTGTCTATCAATGTATTTATTTTGTTGTGCATCCTTTACATGTTCAGTTATTGTGGCTTTAGCTTTAAATTCTCATAGAATCATAGAATCCCAGCAGTGTGGAAACAGGCCCTTCAGCCCAACAAGTCCACACCGAACCTCAACGTCCCACCCAGACCCATCCCCCTATAACCCACCTAATCTACACATCCCTGAACACTATGGACAATTTAGCATGGCCAATCCACCTAACCCGCACATCTTTGGACTGTGGGAGGAAACCGGAGCACCTAAAGGAAACCCACGCAGACACTGGGAGAATGTGCAAACTCCACACAGACAGTTGCCCGAGGCTGGAATTGAACCCGGTTCCCTGGCGCTGTGAGGCAGCAGTGCTAACCACTGTGCCACCATGCCGTCACACGGTTATGATATACATCATAAAAAAGTCAATGAGTCCAGTCACACAAATTTGAATACAGTGCTGCAAGAAGTTAGTTGACCTCGCACAAATTTTCACCTTCAGTGGATATATCTTCAAATACTCCTTTCCAACTGCATGAATATCCTGAAGCACTACTCAATTCATCATCAATCAGAACATTGTATCTGATGTTCAGATGCTGTGCTGATTCTCACATTTAACACTGCTGAAAACCTAAACTGATCACTAGGTCTGTTGAGGCACCCCTCCAGAGGAATATGGAGCACAAACTGGCTATCTTTCAAGAAGACAACATTTGTCCTCTCATCCCTGCTGCACCACAGATGACATTACCTGTCAACCAACTGGCCCGTACATTCAAATATACTGCAATTTGCAACTATGTCTATTTGAGAGCATCTTGCAAGGCTATTGGAGTCCCTTCCAATGAAAGTCAGCCATTCTGCTTGAGCTGGCACTGCCCAGAAATGAAAGGATCAGTGAAGATATACAGAAGATGGACTTGTACTGATTGGAATGAGGGCCAGGCGGATCCCATTGAGTATGAGATCCCTGACTGGTGTTAACCTGAGATCTCAGTCAATAAGATCCACTTAGCCCTTGTTCCAATCACTACAGACATGAAGGAAAAAAACGATGAATAATAGACTTCCTATGTGATATGGCATGATTTAATTGTGGATTTGATTTGGATTTCTTACTTTTTAGTGTTTTGTCTTTACTTTGTGGCCAGACAGGATCTGTGATGGCAAATGACAGAGAAAAGTTCAAGTTTGAACTGTTGTTGAATGGAGAATTGGGGTTGATAATTATTGGTATCTCAGTGAGATGTTCTTTATAGATAACCCATTTAAAATGCATCAGACTCTTTCTTGAATGTGCCAGTGAGTTGGCCTCCACAGCCTTTTGAGGTAGTGAATTTCATAGGTCCACTGCACATTGAGTGAAGAAATGTTTCCTTATCTCAGTCTGAAATGGCCTACTCCATATAGAATATAGAACGTTGAACAGTACATCACTGGAACAGGCCCTTCATCCCACTATATCTGTGCTGATCATGGTGCCATTCTAAACTAATCCCATTTGCCTGCACATGTTCCTTATCCCTCTATTCCCTGTCTGCTCATGTGTTTGTCTGAATGCCTCTTAGCTGTTGCTATCATATCTGCCTCTACCACTTCCCCAGGCGTCGCGTTCCAGGCACCTGTCACGCTATGTATCAAAAACTTGTCTTGCCCATCTCCTTTAAACTTCACCCCTCTCACCTTAAACATAACTTGGTTTAAACTCTATCTGCCATTCCTCCGCCCAACTTTCCAACTGGTCTATGTCCTGCTGTATCCTTTGATAACCTGCCTCACTATCCACAACTTCACCAATTTTTGTGTCATCTGCAAATTTACTAATCAGATGACTGATATTTTCATCCAATTCCTTTATAAACAACAGAGGTCCTGACCCTGATCCTTGCAGAACACCACTGGTGAGACCTCCAGTCAGAAGGCTACTACTCCACAATTACCCTTGTCCTATGACCAAGCCAATTTTGTATCCAACTTACCAATTCACCATGGACCCCTTGTAAATTAATCTTCTGGACCAACCTACCATGATGGCCCTTGTCAAATGCTTTAGTAAAATCAATATATACAATATGTGCTGCCCTGCCCTCATCAATCATCCAGTTTGAGCTTGTCTTAGGAACCAACATAAATTCAGGCAAGAGCAAGGCCATATTCATAGAATCCCTACAGTGTGGAAACAGGCCCTTCGGCCCAACAAGTCCACACCAACCCTCAGAGCATCCCATCCAGACCCATTCCCCTATAACCCACCTAACCTACACATCCCTGGGCACTATGGGTAACTTAGCATGGCCAATTCACCTAGCCTGCACATCTTTGGACTGTGGGAAGAAACTGGAGCACCCAAAGGAAACCCACGCAGACACAGGGAGAATGTGCAAACTCCACACAGACAGTTACCCAGGTTCCTGGTGCTGTGAGGCAGCAGTGCTAACCACTGAACCAGTGTACCGCCCCTAGCAGAGACTGCACCACAAGCGTCCCATGCGGACACAGAACATGCACCTAGCGGCAAGGATCTGACACACATGGTCAGTATGGGGATTCTGTTTCCCAATTGCACCTTAATCGCTAATGCTCTGTTACATTTGTTAAGCTCTCTGCCCCTTCATTTATTCTGCTTATTTTATATGTTTTATCATTGCTTTGCCCTCTCCTTCAGCCTTTAACGTTTCTTTTCCTGCTTTTTGAATTAATCCTTTGAGTCCACTGATCACCCTTCTCTCTGCATCAGTTTAAAACAATATGTATCATGTTCATTACGTTTGCCAGGATACTGGTCCCAGCTTGATTTTAAATGGAGCCTGACCCACAACAATGATTCCTCCTCATTATTGTATTCATACTAGCACCTCAAAGTGAACCTACTGCCTCTCAGCAAATTATTTTGTAAATAGTCTTTGGTAGGAACAGGGTACAGCATAGCTCAGGTTTACAAAAAAAAAACTTGAGATTACTAAAAATGCATTTTATTGAAGCTTTTTGTCAAGTACTCGTAAGGAAAGTTTGCAAGAATACCAGTTAAAGGGGAAAGCCAACATTAACTGTATGAGAGGAGAATGCTAATTGGTTGGTGTGTAGACTCTGGTGGAAGCACTGTCAGGATGCAGCAGTTGATGACTGACAGTTAACTGCCAGGCTTTGTTTAGGTTTTAAATTGGGCATGTTATCTTATCTGTCAGAGCATTGCCCTGAGCAATGAGCCAGTGAATGAATGTCACCTATTTTGTTGGGTTGAAACAGAAGCAACCCATGCACACATTCTTTTTGTCTGAAGAGGACAAAATTAACGTGTCCACTGAACGTTACAAGTGCAACACATTGCAAGACTAATTGACAATCCTAAGTTGGTTGTTGGTGTAATTCTTTGCACACAAGATTATCCAGTAAAGATTTGTCCAATTACAGAGTCGTATCTAATGTTTGATATTGTTCTGCAAGCATGGCTGGTTGGCCATGGTCAGTACCTTTTTTATTCTTGTTGTGAAAGACCAAAGGGCTATGTTGTTTGATGTCATCTGCTATTCATTTGGAAGATACAGCATACATACCTAGTATTGCACCAATACTGAAGTTCATGTACTGAAGTTTGTTGTATAGGCAGAGGCTTAGAGATGCATGGAAAGCATGTTTAGAGGGCCATCACACTGTTGCTGAAGAGAGTAAAGGAAAGAAGGAAATGGGTGACTATCAGTTGTCAAGGAGAAACAGGCAGTGAAGGAGTCCCTGTGGCCAAGCTCATACGAGTTTTCCATTTTGTAGTCTGAGGGTGATGCTGCTACCTCCAAGGAAGTGCAGTCAGAACCAGGCTTCTGATTCCACAAGTGGTCTGACTGTACAGGATGGGAGGATGAAGAAAACAAGTGAAATAGTGATGGGGGTTGCAGACATGACTCCAGGATGGGGTGTTGCCTCCCTGGTGCCAAAGTCAGGAATGTCACTGACGACAGGACATCCTGAGAGGGGAGGGTGATAAGACAGAGGTTGGTACCAATGCGTGCCATAATGTCATAGGTTGAACAAGGGATGAGGTCTTGCATCAAGAGTTGATGGAGCTAGGAAGGAGATTGAGGAAGAGGACCTTTGAAGGTTGTAATCTCAGGCTTACTCACAGTGCTAAGGTCTAGCAAACTCAGATGTAGGAGAATTGAGCAGATGAATGCATGGCTCAAGAAGCTGTGCAGCAGAAAAGGTTTTAGGTTCTTGGTCTGGTGAAGATGAGACCTTGACGAGTGCAATTGCCTGCACCTGAACCAGAATAGGACCACCATCCCTTGTGGAATGCCTGCTGACAAGTGTTGTGCTGTTGTCTGGCATACTGACCACTACATTGCAGAGGCTGAGTGACAGGTCTTGAATACCTTCTATTTATCCCAGATCATGACCCCAGAATGGAACATTAGGTCATTGTGTCCACAACGGTCACTAAACTTTTTCATCTGGTGATCTCCCCTCCAATCCATGCTCCATTTCCCCACCCACCACTTCTACCTCCTCAGAACTCATCTCTTCCGACCATGACTGTTTGTTTTTTTTTATTTCTTCTCCCTTGTCCTGTCCCTTCCAACTTTAAATCTACAATTCCTCTCGCACTTTACGTCAGTTTCAGAATTTCCAATTCATTGTCCAGTTCACTGACCAGTTCATTCCAGTTCAGCTGCCTCTTTACCATGGGTGTTCAATCCCTTTTATACATCGATCCCCCAATCAGGATGGTCTCAGGGCTCTCTGCTTCTTCCTAGCTAAAAGACCTGAACTGATCCCATCAACCACCACCCTCCTCCAGCCGGCTAAGCTCATTATCCCCCAGAACAACTTTTCTTTTAACTTCTGTCACTTTCTTCAGGTCAAAAGGGTAGCCCTTCATACCCACGTGGGCCCCAGTTAAGCCTGTCTCTTTTGCTGGGTACATGGAACATCTTTGTCCTATTCTGGCCCCCATCCACAACTCTTTCTCCAATATATCAATCGCAATATTGGTGCTGCTTCCTTCTCTCATCTGGAACTGGAAAAGTTTATCTATTTTTCGCTTCCAATTTCCACCCTGCTCTTACCTTTACCGGGCCCATCTCTGACTTGGTCCATTTCTGGGGATAGGCTGCTCACCAATATCCACAACAAACCCACTGCCTCCCACAGTTACATTGACTACACATCCTCACCCCCTGCTTCCTGTAAAGACATAGAACATAGAACATAGAACATTACAGCGCAGTACAGGCCCTTCGGCCCTCGATGTTGCGCTGACCTGTGAAACCAATCTGAAGCCCATCTAACCTAAACTATTCCATTATCATCCATATGTTTATCCAATGACCATTTAAATGCCCTTAAAGTGGGCGAGTCTACTATTTTTGCAGGCAGGGCATTCCACGCCCTTACTACTCTCGGAGTAAAGAGCCTACCTCTGACATCTGTCCTATATCTATCACCCCTCAATTTAAAGCTATGTCCCCTTGTGCTAGCCATCACCATCCGAGGAAAAAGGCTCCCACTGTCCACCCTATCTCATCCTCTGATCATCTTGTATGTCTCTATCAAGTCACCTCTTAACCTTCTTCTCTCTAACGAAAACAGCCTCAAGACCCTCAGCCTTTCCTCATAAGACCTTCCCTCCATACCAGGCAACATCCTGGTAAATCTCCTCTGCA
>NC_063333.1:110940690-110973708 GCF_021869965.1 Rhincodon typus | reverse complement strand
AGACCTTCCCTCCATACCAGGCAACATCCTGGTAAATCTCCTCTGCATCCTTTCCAATGTTTCCACATCCTTCCTATAATGCAGCGACCAGAACTGTACGCAATACTCCAAGTGCGGCCGCACCAGAGTTTTGTACAGTTGCAACATGACCTCATGGCTCCGAAACTCAATCCCTCCACCAATAAAACCTAACATACTGTACGCCTTCTTAACAACGCTATCAACCTGGGTGGCAACTTTCAGTGATCTATGCACATGGACACTGAGATCTTTCTGCTCATCCACACTACCAAGAATCTTACCATTAGCCCAGTACTCTGCATTCCTGTTATTCCTTCCAAAGTGAATCACCTCACTTTTCTGCATTAAACTCCATTTGCCACCTCTCAGCCCAGCTCTGCAGCTTATCTATGTCCCTCTGTAACCTGCAACATCCTTCCGCACTATCCACAACTCCACCAACTTTGGTGTCATCTGCAAATTTACTAACCCATCCTTCTACGCCCTCATCCAGGTCACTTATAAAAATGACAAACAGCAGTGGCCCCAAAACAGATCCTTGAGGTACACCACTAGGAACTGAACTCCAGGATGAACATTTCCCATCAACCACCACCCTCTGTCTTCTTGCAGCTAGCCAATTTCTGATCCAAACTGCTAAATCACCCTCAATCCCATGCCTCCGTATTTTCTGCAATAGCCTACCATGGGGAACCTTATCAAACGCTTTATTGAAATCCAAATACACCACATCAACTGCTTTACCGTCATCCACCTGTTTGGTCACCTTCTCGAAGAACTCAATAAGGTTTGTGAGGCACGACCTACCCTTCACAAAACCGTGTTGACTATCCCTAATCAAATTATTCCTTTCTAGATGATTATAAATCCTATCTCTTATAATCCTTTCCAACACTTTACCCAGAACCGAAGTAAGGCTCATTGGTCTATAATTACCAGGGTTGTCTCTACTCCCCTTCTTGAACGAGGGTACAACATTTGCTAGTCTCCAGTCTTCTGGCACTATTCCTGAAGACAATGACGACATAAAGATCAAAGCCAAAGGCTCTGCAATCTCCTCTCTAGCTTCCCAGAGAATCCTAGGATAAATCCCATCCAGCCCAGGGGACTTATCTATTTTCACACCTTCCAGAATTGCTAACACCTCCTCCTTATGAAACTCAATCCCGTCTAGTCTAATAGACTGTATCTCAGTATTCTCCTCGACTACATTGTCTTTTTCCTGTGTGAATACTGACGAAAAATATTCATTTAGCACCTCTCCTATCTCTTCGGACTCCACGCACAACTTCCCAGTACTGTCCTTGACCGGCCCCAATCTTACTCTAGTCTTTCTTTTATTCCTGACATACCTATAGAAAGCTTTCGGGTTTTCCTTGATCCTACCTGCTAAAGACTTCTCATGTCCCCTCCTGGCTCTTCTTAGCGCTCTCTTTAGGTCCTTCCTGGCTAACTTGTAACTCTCAAGCGCCCTAACTGAGCCTTCACGCCTCATCTTTACATAAGCCTCCTTCTTCCTCTTGAAAGAGATTCAACTTCTTTAGTAAACCACGGTTCCCTCGCTCAACCACTTCCTGCCTGAGAGGTACATACTTCTCAAGGACACGCAGTAGCTGGTTCTTGAACAAGCTCTACTTTTCAATTGTGCCCAGCCCCTGCAGTTTCCTTCTCCATCCTATGCATCCTAAATCTTGCCTCATCACCTCATAATTGCCTTTCCCCCAGCTATAACTCTTCCCCTGCGTTATATACCGATCCCTTTCCATCGCTAAAGTAAACGTAACCGAATTGTGGTCACTATCACCAAAGTGCTCACCTACCTCCAAAACTAACACCTGGCCTGGTTCATTACCCAGTACCAAATCCAATGTGGCCTCTCCTCTTGTTGGCCTATTTACATACTGTGTCAGGAAACCCTCCTGCACACATTGGACAAAAACTGACCCATCTGAAGTACTCGAACTATAGCGTTTCCAGTCAATATTTGGAAAGTTAAAGTCCCCCATAACAACTACCCTGTTACTTTCGCTCCTATCCAGAATCATCTTTGCAATCTTTTCCTCTACATCTCTGGAACTGTTTGGAGGCCTATAGAAAACTCCCAACAGGGTGACCTCTCCTTTCCTGGTTCTAACCTCAGCCCACACTACCTCAGTAGACGAGTTGTCATCAAATGTCCTTTCTGCCACCGTAATACTGTCCTTGACTAACAATGCGACACCTCCCCCTCTTTTACCACCTTCCCTGATCTTACTGAAACATCTAAACCCTGGAACTTGCAACAACCATTCCTGTCCCTGCTCTATCCATGTCTCCGAAATGGCCACAACATCGAAGTCCCAGGTACCAACCCATACTGCAAGTTCACCCACCTTATTCCGGATGCTCCTGGCATTGAAGTAGACGCACTTCAAACCACCTTCCTGCCTGCCGGTACACTCCTGCGACCTTGAAACCTTATTTATGACCTCACTCCTCTCAACCTCCTGTACACTGGAGCTACAATTCAGGTTCCCACCCCACTGTTGAATTAGTTTAAACCGTCCCGAAGAGCATAAGCAAATTTCCCCCCCAGGATGTTGGTACCCCTCTGGTTCAGGTGTAGACCATCCCGTTTTGTAGAGGTCCCACCCACCCCAGAGTGAGCCCCAATTATCCAGGTACCTGAATCCCTCCCTCCTGCACCATCCCTGTAGCCATGTGTTCAACTGCTCTCTCTCCCTATTCCTCGCCTCGCTAGCACGTGGCACGGGTAACAAACCAGAGATAACAACTGTTTGTTCTAGCTCTAAGCTTCCACCCTAGCTCCTTGAATTTCTGCCTTACATCCCCATCCCTTTTCCTACCTATGTCGTTGGTGCCTATGTGGACCACGACTTGGGGCTGCTCCCTCTCCCCCTTAAGGATCCCGAAAACACGATCCGAGACATCACGGACCCTGGCACCTGGGAGGCAACACACCAACCGCGAGTCTCTCTCGTTCCCACAGAATCTCCTATCTGTCCCCCTAACTATGGAGTCCCCAATGACTAATGCTCTCCTCCTCTTCCCCCCCCCCTTCCTTCCCTTCTGAGCAACAGGGACAGACTCTGTGCCAGAGACCTGTACCCCATGGCTTACCCCTTGTAAGTTGTCCCCCCCAACAGTATCCAAAACGGTATACTTGTTATTGTGGGGAACGGCTACAGGGGATCCCTGCACTGTCTGCCTGTTCCCTTTCCGTCCCCTGACTGTAACCCATCTACTTTTTTCCTGTACCTGAGGTGTGACTACCTCCCCGTAACTCCTCTCAATTACCCCCTCAGCCTCCCGAATGATCCAAAGTTCACCCAGCTCCAGCTCCAATTCCCTAACACGGTTTCCGAGGAGCTGGAGTTGGGTGCACTTCCCGCAGATGAAGTCAGTGGGGACAGTAGTGGTGACCCTTACCTCCCACATTCTACAGGAGGAGCATACAACTGCCCTAACATCCATTCCCACTGTTCTGAATTCCCAAACAGACAAATTTAAAAAAAAATACTAGTAGCCTTACCAAATCAGTGCTCAGAACCTTTTTTTTGGTTAGAGGAGGAGGATGGGTGGGAGACACTACCTAGATAGTGTTTCGGGTAAAGCAACCGCCCAAATATATTACCTCACTTGCTCACTCCGAAAATGCAGTCACGCGAGGTAAGACTTTTATAATCGAAAAAGCTCACCTTCCCAGGCTGCCCTCGCGCTTCCTCCCGGACTCCTGCCGCTGAAACAACTGAAAGACTATTCCATTCTCCCAGTTCCTCTGTTTCCATTGCATCTTTTCTGGTGATGTCACCTTGAAAAGGGAGTCTCCGAAGTATCCACTTTTCCTCAATTGATGATTCCCCAGCACAATAACTGATAAGGCTCTCAGCTGGGTGTCCTGTACTTAAGACCTCACCCTGTATCTATCCTCCCACAACATGCTCGCCTATCATCCCACCCACCATCCACATCCAGAGGATCATTATCTGCCATTTCTACCACCTCCAGTGGGTTGCCACCACCAGACACCTATTGCCCTCCCCTCCCTTGTCAGCCTTTTGCAAGGAACATTCCCTCCAGGACACCCATGGACACCCTTGTCCACTCTTCTTGTACTCCCAACGCATCCCTGCAGCTTCATGGCACCTTTCCCTGCAATCGCAGAAGGTGTAACACCTGCCCATTTATTTACTTCCTCCTTGCTATCCAAGGCCCAAAGCAGCATTTTACCTGCACTTCTTTATTCAATCTAGTCTACCGTATTTACTGCTCACAATATGGTCGTCTTCACATTGTGGAAGCAAAGTGCTGAAAGGGTGACTACTTCACGGAACACCTATATCCTGTCTGCAGAAAAGGGCCTGGGCTTCCAGTTATTTGCAACTTCAACACATCATGTTCTCTGGCCACACATCTCTGTCTCAGACTTGCTGCAGTCGTGCAGTGAAGCTCAGCACAAGCTGTAACAAACCAACTCATTTTTTGCTTGGGAACCCTGCAGCCTTCCAGATTTGATATTGAGTTCAACAGTTTTAGGGCTTGAGCACTTGCCCCGTGCTTTCCCTCGCTCTCACACACCAGGCTTTGGATTCACGTGGGCTGCTACCACATTGTCAGTCCCAAATAGTTCCCACTAGCAGTTATTCTCCTGGACTGACCTTTTTAACCATTCCTTTGTCTGTACAACTATTTTTCTATTTCTATGGGCTCTATCTCCACCTATTGTTTACTCTTGCCCCTTCCCCGACCCATCTTCTGTATAAAAACCATCCTTTTCCTAGCTGCTATCTGTTCTAAAGAAGGGTTGCTGGATTCAATGTTAGATCTGATTTCTCTCCACAGATGGTGTCGCACCTGCTGAGATTTTCCAGCAGGTTCTGTTTTTGTTTCAGATTTCCAGCTTCTGCAGTTCTTTCAGGTTTTTTTCCCCCCTTGTGGGAGGGTTTGATCAGGGCATTGGGAGGAGTGTAAACTTGTTCAGCAGGGGTAGTTATGAAAAGGAACACAGTATAATTTAGAAGAGAACCAAGGCAGAGCAAGTTCGGCCCGCTGATGCCTTGACAGATTAAGCTGAGGCTTAGGAGTATTAGCAGCAAGACCAGTTGGGTTATAGGTGAGGATTGATGCATGGAATTGTGAAGTTATTGCAGTCAATTCATTAAGGCATATAAAAATTATAGGGTGATTTATATTAGGGAATTTCGACGACTCCAATGTTACTTGGAATAATAATAATAGTATAAAGGATTTAAAGAGGGCAGATTTCATGAAATGCATACAGGAGAGCTTTTATATGTCCACATGTAGATGGTACAGTGCTGGACCTAATTGGGCTTGGTCTGACAAGTGGCAAGTGACATTCGCGCCACAAATGCCAGACTATGACTATCACCAATAAGAGAGAATCTAATCACCATCCCTTGACATTCAATGGGTGTCACCATCACTGAATCCCCCACTATCAACATCCTGGGGGTTACCATTGACCAGAAACTCAACTGGACTCACCACATTAACAGAGTGACTGACTACAAGAGCAGGCCAGAAGCTAGGAATACTGCAGCGAGTAACTCACCTGACTCCTCAAAGCCTGTCTGCCATCTGCAAGGCACAAGTCAGGAGTGTGATGGAATACTCCCCACTTGCCTGGATGAGTGCAGTCCCAACAACACTCAAGCTTGACACCATCCAGGAGAAAGCAGCCCACTTGATTGGCACTACATCCACAAGCCTTCACTCCCTCCACCACCAACGCTCAGTAGCAGCAGTGTGTACTATCTACAAGATGCACTGCTGAAATTCACCAAAAATCCTCAGACAGCACCTTCCAAACCCATGGCCACTTCCATCTAGAAGGACAAGGGTATCAGATGTATGGGAACACCGCCACCTCCGAGTCACTCACCATCCTGACTTGGAAATATATTGCCGTTCCTTCACTACCGCTGGGTCAAAATCCTGGAATTCCCTCCCTAATAGCATTGTGTGTCAACCCACAGCAGGAGGACTGCAGCAGTTCAAGAAGGCAGCTCACCACCGCCTTCTGAAGGGCAGCTATGTTTGGGCAAGAAATGCTGGCCAGTCATTGCCCACATCCCACAAATGAATAGAAAATAAATTCTAGGGAATGAAAATGAACAGTTGGAGTGTTTTCATGATAGCAACTGCAGCACCATATATTTTTAGTTCAAAAAAATGAAAGATATCGATTAAAACAAAATTTTGGATTGGGGTAAAGCAGATTTTATTAAAATGAGGCATGATCTGGTCAAAATAAATGAGAAACAGCTCTTTGAGGGTAACTAAATAGCAGAGCAGTGGGAGACATTCAAAAAGGTACTGAGGGAGTACAGGCCCAAAATGTTCCCTTTGGGGTGAAATGTAGGAGAAACAAAACCCAGTGAACCCTGGACATCTTGGAATATTCAGGACTGGATAGAAGGGAAAAGAGGCATACAATAGGTACAATGGAGGCCCTTGTAATATAGGAAGTTCAGGGAGAATCTTCAAAAAGCAGTTATAAGAGCAAAGAGGGCTATGAGAAAACACTGGCAGGCAAGATAAGGTGAATCACGAGATATTCTATAAGTGTATCAAGTCAAGAAAATAACCAGAAAAAGAGTAGAGCTTATTGACCAAAGGGGATAATCTCTGTGTGGAGCCAGAGGACATTGGTAAAGGGTTCATAGAAGATCAAGATCATAGAATCCCTACAGTGTGGAAACAGGACCTTCAGCTCAACAAGTCCACGCTGAACTTCAAAGCGTCCCACCCTGACTACCCTGATATAACCCACCTAATCTACACATCCCTGAACACGATGGGCAATTTAGCATGGCCAATCCACCTAACCTGCATATTTTTGGACTGTGGGAGGAAACCAGAGCAACCCCACACAGACACCGGGAGAATGTGCAAACTCCACACAGACAGTCGCCCGAGGGTGGAATTGAACCCGGGTCCCTGGTGCTGTGAGGCAGCAGTGCTAACCACTGAGCCACCGTGCCGCCAATGAGCACTTCACATTTATCTTTACTGGGAAGAAGGAGGATACAAGTACAGAATTTGAGAAGATGGACTGTGAAGTTCTTGACCAGATTGATATGAGAAGTTAGTTGAGGTTTTGGTGGATTAAAAAGTGGTCAAAATCCCTAGGTCCAGATCAGTTGTATCCCAGGCTGCTGTAGGAAATGAGGGAGTAAATTACTGGGGTCCTGACTCAAAGTTTTAAATTGTCTGTGGCCCAAGGGGTGATGCCAGTGGACTGGAGGACAGCTGCTGTACAGGAAGGGTGATAAAGGTAGACCAGGGTACCATAGACCAATGAGTCTAACTTCAGTAGTAGGGAAACTATTCAAGAAAATAGTGAAGGAAAAGGTTGATCTCTGTTTAGGCAAGTAGAGTTTGATTAGGGATAGTCAGCATCGCTTTGTCAGAGGAAGATCATACCTAATAAATCTGGTGAAATTTTTTGAGGAGATAATTAAGTATTTGAATGAGAATAAGGTGGCTGATGTAGTTCATAAGAATTTTATCAAGGCCTTTGACAAGGTCGCACATGGGAAACTGATTAAAGAAGGTAAAGGCTCATGGGATCCACTTGGCAAAGATGGATCCAAAATCCTCTTAGTGACAGGAGGGCAGAGGGTGGTGGTAGAAGGCTATTTGGTTGTCTGGATCCCAGTGTGTAATGGCATGCCACTGGAATCAGCATTAGATCCCTTTATTGTTTTTGTTATATTCAGAAATGACGTAGGTGAGAATGTGGGAGGGATGATAAGTTTGCATATGACACAAAGACTAGGTGATTACCAGTGATGAGGAAGGTGCTAGGTTACAGGAGGATATAAATGGATTTGTCAGATGGGCAGTTCAGTAGCAGATGAAATTCAATCCTGAAATGTGTCAGGTGATGCACTTCAGAAGTTAAAGACAAAGGAGTACTCAATGAATGGCAGGATACCAGAAAGCTAAAGAAAGGATAATCATAGAATAAAAGATTTAGAGAGGGCAGGTTTTTTGAAATGCATGCAGGAGAACTGTATGTCCACATTAGACGGTGCAGTGCTACATCTAATTCTAGGGAATGAAGACAAGCAGCTCGGGTCTATTTCGATGGTGACCACAACACCATATGTTTTAAGTTTGAAAAAGGAGTTTTGGTTTGGGGTAAGACAGATTTTTATTAAAATAAGGCAGCATCTTGTCAACAGATCCCTGAAAGTGGACAGAACAGGAGGCATATGGGATGCTTACCTTCTCAGTTGTGCCATAGATTATTAGAGCTGGGAGGTCACCTTGGAACTATATAGCACTTCAGTTGGGCCACAGCTGGAGTATTGCGTGTGTAGTTCAGCTTATCACACTATAGGAAGAATATGATTGCTAAGTGGATTCATCAGGATCAGTTGTCAGAATGGAAGCAGTTCACCTGTGATGAGAGGCTTGATAAGTTTGGGTGTTTTCTTTGGAGCAGAGAAAGTTATGGGAGACCTGATAGAGGTGAGAGGCATGGATAGGGTGAGTAGAAAGCAGCTATTGGCCTTAGTTGAAGTGTCAATAACAAAGGGACATAATTTTAAGCTGAAAGGAAAATATTTTTCACGCAGAGAGTGGTGGGTATTTGGAATGCATTTGCCTGAGGGTAGCTGAGGTTGGAAACCTCACAACCTTCTTAAAAAGTACTTAGATGAGCACTTTGCTCATAGCCTTGAATTGTATGAAACTTTAGAGTATGGTACATTTTTGGTGGTAATGACATGATGGGTTGAAGGGTCTGTTCTACTGTATCATGTATGATTCATGACTATTATCATAGCAACATACTGTCCTTTGTGAACATCATTTCTGTTACTGTGTAGCCACAGCAGAAATCATCTATCCTAACCTTATGCTTAAAACTTTTACTTCAGATCACCCTGGAAGTAACTAGGCATTTTACAGACTAAGATGATTGCTGTGAGTTGTTGTAAGAGTTTGCCTAATGTATAGTGAGAAATGACCAGATCAGGATAGCCATTATCCTGCAGGATAATTTTGGTGCATTAAGCTTGCATGATAGTGCGGCTCAGTGGTGGTTGTCTTGCAGCATAGGGACCCAGCCCTGTGTTACTGTCTGTCTGTGTGGCATCGTCATCTTCTCCCCAAGTCTGTGTGGGTTTCCTTTGGGTACTCCAGTTTTCTCCCACAGTCCAAAAATGTGCAAGTTAGGTGGATTGGCCATGCTAAGTTGTTTCGTAGTGTCCAAGGATGAGAAGGCTAGGTGGATTAGCCTAGGTTAATGCAGGGTCACGGGGATATGGTGGGATGCTGTTCAGAGTATTAGCACAGATTGAATGGGCTGAACGGCCTCTAGCTACACTGGGAGTTTACAATTCAATGTTCCTGTGAAAATGAAGGATAACGATTGCAAGATTTGAGAACTTTGTATTATGAGAGAAAATGAAAGCTTGGTTATAAAGAAAAAGGTGTATATAAGGTTTAGGAAACTGAAGATAGATACGAGCACTCTAAGAGTGTAGATGGGAAAGAAGTCAAATAAGGAATTCGGAGAGCTAAAGGGGCCATGAAATTTCTTTGTCAAACTGGATTAAGGAAAATGGTAAGGGCATAGTAGATGGGGAGTCTCAGGATTGGTATGTCAATATAAAAAATGTGGCAGTCGTTGGGTACTATTTTAAAAATCATTAATGTAGACAAGCCCCCCAGGACCTGATGGGATCTATCCCATAATGCTGAGCGAGGCAGTGAGGAAATTTCTCAGGCCTTGTACTAAACCTTTGCCTCATTAGTCACAGGAGAGGTTCCAGAGGACCAGAAAATAGACGACATTGTTCCTTCATTTTTGAAGGACAACAGGGATAATCCAGGAAGTTATAGGCTGGTAGGGAAATTATCGGAGAAGATTCTTAGAGATAGGATTTACTCAAGTTTGGAAAAATATGGACTTATTAGTGATGGGCAGCATGACTTTGTACAGGGAAGGCAGTGTCTCTCAAACATGATTGCGTTTTTGAGGAAGTGACAACAATTTAGATGAGGGTAGGACAGTAGATGTTGTCAGTATGGACTTTAGCAAGGCCTCTGACAGGGTCCCCCATAGCAGGCTGATATAAAAGGTGAAGTCAAAATGGAATCCACGGTGAGATGGTAACGTAGACGCAGAACTGGCTTCATTGTGGAAGACAGAATTGTGATGGAAGGGTGTTTTTCTGACTGGAGACCTGTGACCAGTGGTGTTCTGCAGGGATCAGTGCTGAGCCCCTGTGGTTTGAAAAATGTATTAATGATTTGGAGGAGAATGTATGTGGCATGATTCGTAAGTTTGCAGGTGACCCAATGATTGGGGGAGCTGCAGATAGTGAGGAAGATTGCCAGAAGATACAGCTGGATATAGATAGGTGTATCCAAAGACTTCTGCCAGTAGTTCCGGACTTTCTCCCAGTGATTGGGTGAGGTCCAATGGTGAGGAATCTTTATCAGACAGTCATCTTCCGTCACAATCCTGTGACTTACCAGGTCACAATACCCAATGTCATTTCCATTTTTGCTGCAAGTTGTTCCTACTTAGTGACAGTAGAAACAAACTACCTCCTCTGGGTGACTTCTAACTTACCAAAGTGCATCTTTGAAATGTGGTTAAGATGTCTAGTCAGTCCAAACTACAGAGTCGTGAACGCAGCCCAGTCCATCACTCAACCAGCCTTCCATCCATTGACTCCATCTATACTTCCTGCTGCCTTGGGAAAGCAAACAATATAATCAAAGGTCGCTCTCTCACTACCCCTACCCCACCACAGTTGTACTCTCCTCCACCCTCATCCATCAGACAAAAGATATTGCAGTTTGAATACACATATGAGCAGATTTAAGGACAGCTTCTTCCCCCATTTATCAGACTTTTGAACAGACCTCTCTAATGTTAATGTTGATCTCTGCAGCTGTAACATTTTATTCTGCATTCAGTTCTGCTACCCTCCCCTCATGCATTTTGTCTGGTATAACCTGCCTGTCTAGCATGCAAAATGACACTTCACCGTATCTTTGTACATGTGACAATAATAAATCATACTCCATATAGTGTCTGGTTTAAGGACATGCACAGGTGTTCTTGATTAGAGGTATGCAGATTGCCAATTTCAGCAAAGATGTTTTGAGTTCCCTACCCTTCTGTCCAACAGCGATGAGGCTGACCCTGAGTTACCCTAGTGGGAGCACTGCATATTGCTTTAGTAAGGCCCGATGTTGACCAGTTGGGGATGGCTGGCATGAGCATTCAAGAATGGTGATGGCGCAGGTGGGTGAAGGAACGGCCCAACTCCTTGTTGCTTGACCTGTTCTAAGGTCCTGCAATAGCTGATAGGCCTTGAGTACGTGGGAAAGAACAGGCAAAGACCTCTAAGCTTCATCTGCTGAACTTTCCAAGAGTGCCTAAATATCTCTTAGCTTGTTCAACCCCAGCAAAGGGTATTCTACATTATATTACTTCCATTGGAGTATCAATCAAGTCATAAACAACCAGAAACCCAATGCTAAGAAAAGTGTGGGCAGACAGGGAGAGATCAAGGTAGCCATGACGATGGATGCTCAGCCATTACAAAGCAAAGACCCAGATGAGGGAAGAGACTTGAATCGGCTCAAACCCTTCAGCAAAATGCTTGTGGAAAATCTGGTGAGTAATACTTGAATCATAGAATCTCTATAGTGTGGAAACAGGCCATTAGGCTAATCGAGTCTCCACCAATCCTTCAAAGAGTATCCCATCCTGACCCACCCTTCCACCCTATCCCTGTAACCCTGCAATTTGCATAGCTAATTCACTTAGCCGCACATCTCTAGACTGAGAGGAAATCCATATAGGAATGGGGGAGAATGCAAACTCCACACACACTCACTCGAGTGGAATCAAACCTGAGTCCCTGGCTCTGAAGCAGTAATGCTAACCACTAAGCCACCATGCTGGCCCATTTATTGACATCTATATTCCTTTGTCAATTAGACATGATGCTTCAACCTTTCTAATTTTTATGCTCACTGTATAGCAAGAGCCGCTTGCTGCCTGAGCTTTGTCCCCTGCCTAGCTTTTGATGGAAGATCTAACTATTTCAATATCTGGTGAGAGAGGAAGGTTGTTTTACTGGATGGGATCTACTGTAGGCACTGGTGGCTGTTTGTTGAGGGCATTCTTGTTTCTGTTCAACCCTTTCACAACTCCAACATCTTCTTAGAGCATCCTTTGGGTTGAATTGACTGAGGATTACAGTGGAAATAGATGCAGTCCTTGCTTTCCTAACTTACTGTGCAGCACCTACCTGTTCACCCTGAGGTCTACATCCAATCCCCACTAACAGTCACCTGCCTGATTTCCTTCCTTCTTTCCTGGTCCAATCTTTCCTATGATCTGGATGGTGTTATCCCATTGCATCAAAAAATAACAGTCTACGTTTCTCACTGAAGCCTCCCCTATATTTGAGTGTTCCCATCCCTTGCCATTTCTGCTAAGTAGCCCATCAGTTGTCTGGTCCATGCTTAAGTAGAGGGAGGTGGAGGAGGGAAGGAGAGAGAATCTAGGAGGACAATGCGGTTGAACAACCTAAGCAACTCCCTGGATACAGAGAGTAGGTCCTCACCTTCAGCATGCTTATAGTCATAAAATCTCTGCTGTATCTGTGACTTGGAGACAGTAAGGGCCGCAGATGCTGGAAGCCAGAGTAAATAGATGTGAAACTGGAAAAGCACAGCCGGTCAGTCAGCATCCAAGGAGCAGGAAAGTCCACGTTTCAAGCTGAAACCCTCTGCAAAGGTAAAGATCAGTGCACCAGACCACAAGAGTACCTCCTTAGTTGGCCGGTTTGACAGAAGTTAAGGCTGGACCTGAGAATGAAGTAAGGCAGTTTCAGAAGGCGATAGGTTAGAGTGGGTGAGGGTAGCAGTGAAATTGAGATGGCCAATGTCACATCAGTTTTCAATGAAGAGATCGAGGACAGGTAAGAGGCCAGGGGAAGGGGTCCAAGTGGATAGTGAATACTGGAGGTAAGTCCAGGGATCAGTGGAATGGGGGTGGGGGGAGTGGTGGAATTCTACCTGAAAAAGTGTGTGTGAAGACTGAGGCGGCGGAAAGACTGTTCAAAGTCATGGCAAGCCTGAAATTCATTAAGGCAGGGACGTGAGGGTATGAAGCGGAGTCCTTTGCTGAGGACCGTACATTCAGCGTCAGAGGGGAAGGTCAAGAGGGGAGGGTCAGGACATGTGGTGAACACACGGCAAGGGCTGGAGTTGAAGGGAGTGGCCTTGGGGACAGAAAGTGATGGCATCTGAGGGCCGGAAAGGGGTGATTGTTAAGGGACAGTTTGCAGGACATATGTTGGAGTCCATGAGTTGTTGGAGCTTGCACGCCTTGATGTCCATAAGAAAGAGGAAAAGTCTTTTATTGAAGTGATAGATGAGGTGAAGGATGGAGTGAAACTGGGGACCAGTGCAGCTTTGAGAGAGTGTGTGTTGATGTTGCTGCAGAGTGGAGTCAAGTGTGCACACATCCTGGCGTATGGCATTGATTGTGGATCACAGGATCTGGCAGGAACAACAGTCTGATGAACATTGTATGTCCTGGAGATACTTGTAAACAATGTATTCCCTTTTCTTTTAGCTTGTTACATTCTGTTATCATGTCCTGACTCCCCTCCCTTCCTCCCCCATCCCACTGGGACTGTCTGTCCTTTCAAGTCTGGCAGGAGACAAACCATTGTTCTGCTATTCTCACATTCTGATCACTTAGGCTGATCTGTCAACATCTTTTCTCTACCAGCACCTCACACCCACTACCCTTACAACACTGCACCCCCCAAAATTATAGCATAAATGCTGTCCCCTCCACACTTCACCAGCTCTGATGAACAGTCATCTCGACTCAACATTTGCTTTCTACCTCACTGGATATTGTCTGACCTGCTGTGATCTCCAGCATTTGTTATTTTCAGTACAGATTCCAGCATCTGCAGTAATATGCTCTTAAGCTACGGTTGAAAGTATATTGGCTATAGCCAACAACAGTGCGACTAGTCTAGGAGATATATGCTGCAAACAATCCTCCAACACCAGTGGCATTAGATAGAAGAGGACCTGTACCACCTCCACAATCAAGCATTCTCACTCTTCAGCATGATTGTGTGTTTTGACCTCAATTATCTTTAAATTACAGAAGGAGTTAAATTAGTCAAAGTCAAGAAAGAACAGGTTAAGTATTCCTTTTAAGAAACAGCCAGTCATGGAACAAGTGGTAAATTTCATAGCTGCACCTGCACGCCCTCCCCCACTTCACAGTGAACCCATCAAAAGACAGAATCCATTGAGATAAGCTGTGATGGTATGCTAAATTTAATTTATTATGTCAATTACACTTGGCTCAACAATTGTATCGAACTGAAGAGACCAATGGCCTCGATATGTTGTCAATATCATTTCAGAGGTTGGTCAATTCAAAAACTCAGTGGGGTGGCAATGAAAATACTTTTGAGTGCTGACAACACTTCGTAATTGTGGGTGGCTTATTACTGTATGATGGAAGACTGGCTTTTCCAGTTTCAGAAATGACCAGGTGTAGACCTGGATGAGCACAGCAGGCCAGACAACATTAGAGGAGCAGGAAAGCTGACCCTTCCATCCAGACCTTTCCTGCTCCTCTGATGCTGCCTGGCCTGCTGTGTTCATCCAGCTCTACACCTTGTTATCTCAGATTCTCCAGCATCAGCAGTTCCTACTATCTCCCAGTTTCAGGAAGTTGTCCTATAAAGGATACATTGGAAACACCTTTTGAGCTCAGGAATTGCCAGATGCAGAGCCAATCGGCAGTGTGGAGACTAGGATTTCCAAATACATTGAAGATGTCGGAGCCCACTGGGAAACCTATGATTGCATTCGATTAGCAGAAGTGTTTTCCACTGCTATCAATACCAGAGAAAGTTCAGACTGCAAGAATCTGTAAACGAAGTATGAGCCAATATTGGCAATCACAATGCCACTGAACAGTATATCCCACTTGAGCTCGTTCATGCATTTTGAACCAAGCTAACTTTGAGATTTAAAAACTTGGTGAGCAAATAGTGCACATATCTAAGTCTGTTGTCAAATGCTGAGGTGATTCAGAAGGCACAATTATAAAGGAAATTTAACTTCCTTATTTTCCCATAAAGAATCTTCAATAATGCAGAGATCATGCTGAGCAAGAAGCAATCCTGAAACAGTAGAGCTGAGGCTGAGAATGTGATGGTTTCTCATCTAGTCACTGAATCTGAATTCAAATGTCTAATCTAATGATAAAGTGGAGTCCATTTGTATTTTAGCATTTTTACCAACTGATCAAGAATAAAACTCTGCTCTCTGATTGCAGTTGTGGTGTTTCCAACCTTACTTAAGCCACTGTTGAGAAGGAACAACTGATGTCTAGAGATCAGATTTCCAGGATCTTGCAAAGAAGAAATTGCTTGTTTCAACGGGATGATTGTTCTCCACAAAGGAAATGAAGTTAAAAGTACTCCAAGTTTTTGCAGCTGTTTCATGTCTACTGTAAGGTGCTTAAGAAGGCATATGGCATGCTTGCTTTCATTGGCCGGGGCGTGGAGTACAAGAGTTGGCAAACCATGTTGCAGCTATATAAAAACTTTGTTAGGCCGCATTTGGAGTATTGTGTGCAGTTTTGGTCACCACATTACCAGAAGGGCGTGGAAGCTTTGGACAGAGTGCAGAGAAGGTTCACCAGGATGTTTCAGAGATAGTAGGAACTGCAGATACTGGAGAATCTGAGATAACAAGGTGTAGAGCTGGATGAACACAGCAGGCCGAGCAGCATCAGAGGAAGGCTGATGTTTCGGGCCTAGACCCTTCTTCAGAAAATGTTGCCTGGTTTCAAGGGCATTGGCTATGAGGAAAGGTTTAAAAAAAAATTCGGATTGTTTTCACTGGGAAGATGGTGCCTGAGAGGAGACCTGATAGAGATCTACAAAATTGAGAGCGTAGGTAGGATGGATAGTCGGAGGCTTTTTCCCAGGGTTGAATTTCAGTTACAAGGGGGCACACATTCAAGGTCAGAGGGGGAAAGTTTAAGGGAGATGTGCAAGCTTTTCATGCAGAGTGGTAGGAGCCTGGAATGCACTGCCAGAGGAGGTGGTGGAAGCAGGTGCGTTGGCCTCATTTGAGAGGCTCTGGATGGTTACACAAAATAGAGAGATACAGACCAAATAAGGGCAGAAGGTTTGTTGTTTAGTTTAGTCAGAGCATAATGATCGGCACAGACATGGAGGGCTGAAGGGCCTGTTCCTGTGCCGTACTTCTCTTCTGTAAATGAAATACAAGAGACGAAAGGTTCTCCAGTTTAGAGGTATGTTCAGGTACAGAATCAAACTCGACTGTCTTAAAAGTAGACCTCTGCAAATCCTGCAAGTTCCGAAACGAATGCAGTCTCTGATAATAGTTAAACCTCAACTCCCTGAATTTGTGAAGTCCGAGACTTTAGACGTTGGAGATCAGACAGTGGTATTAAATCTAATAGAAAATAGAATAGTAGAGCATAGGAACGGGCCCTTTGACCCACAGCGTTGTACCAAACATGACGCCAAATTAAACTAATCCCTTAACTGCCTGCCTTTAATCCATATCCCTCCATTCCTTGCATATTCATGTGCTTATCTAAAAGTCCTTTAAATGCCCCTATCATACCTGCCTCATCCACCACCTCTTGAGGTGCATTCCAGGCTCCTACCATTCTGTGTGATGTATAATAATGAGAAACAAACCTTGGAGATGTAAGGGTCTGAAGGAGTTGATAGGAGTCCATTAAATACGAAGAGAGGCCACTTTGGATTTGGTGCTTGGCGATGAACTAGGCAAAGTGTTAGACCTGTTGGTAGGAGAGCATTTTGACGGTAGCGATCATAACTCTGTTACTTTTACAATAGTCATGGAAAAAGATAGGTACATACAGCAGGGTAAGGTTTATAATTAGGGGAAGGGTAATTACAATTCTGTTAGGCAAGAACTGGATAACATAAATTGGGAACAGATGCTGTCAGGGAAGAGCACTATTGAAATGTGGAGATTGTTTAAGGAATGCATACTGTGTGTGCTCGATATGTTTGTCCCTAGCAGGCAGGGAAGATGCGGTCGAGTGAGGGAGCCTTGGTTCTCGAGAGGTCGAACGACTGGTTAAGAGGAAGAAGGATGCTTATGTAAGGTTCAGGAAACAAGGAACGGAAAAGGCTCTAGAGGGATACAAGTTATCCAGGAAGGAGCTGAAGAAACAGCTTAGGAGAGCTATAAGGGGGCATGAGAAAACCTTGGCTTTTTACACGTACGTGAGGAATAAGGGAATGACCAGAGAAAGGGTAGTGCCGATCAAGGATTGTAAAGGGAATTTGTGCACTGAGCCTAAAGAGATAGGAGAGGTCCTTAATGAATATTTTTCTTCGGTATTCACAACTGAGAGGGACCTAGTTGTAGAGGAGGACAGTGTGAAACAAGCTGGTGGGCTAGAGGAGGTTGATGTTAGTAAGGAAGATGTGCTAGGAATTTTGAGGAAGTTGAAGATAGATAAGTCTCTCGGGCTTGATCGGATTTATCCAAAGATTCTAAGGGAAGCGAGGGACGAGATTGCAGGGCCTTTGGTGATGATCTTTTCGTCCTCACTGTCCACGGGTATAATGCCGGAAGATTGGAGAGAGGCAAAAGTCATTCCCTTGTTCAAAAAAGGGAATAGGGATAACCCCGGAAATTACAGGCCAGTTAGTCTTACATCAGTGGTGGGCAAATTATTGGAAAGGGCTCTGAGAGATAGGATTTATGATCACTTGGAAAGGCATAGTTTGATTCATGATAGTCAGCATGGATTTGTGAGGGGTAGATCATGCCTCACAAACCTTATTGAATTCTTTGAAGAGGTGACCAAACACGTGGATGAAGGTGGAGCAGTGGATGTGGTATACATGGATTTAAGTAAGGCGTTTGATAAGGTTCCCCATGGTAGGCTCATGCAGAAGGTAAGGAGGCATGGGATAGGGGGAAAATGTGGCAGATTGTATTCAGAATTGGCTGACCCTTAGAAGACAAAGGGTGGTAGTGGACGGAAAGTACTCAACATGGTGCTCAGTTATGAGTGCTGTACCACAAGGGTCTGTCCTGGGTCCTCTTCTATTTGTGAATTTTGTAAATGATTTGGATGAAGGAGTGGAAGGATGGATTAGCAAGTTCGCGGACGATACAAAGGTGGGTTGCATTGTGGACAGTGCGGAGGGCTGTTCTAGGTTACAAAGGGACATTGATAGGATGCAGAGCTGGGCTGAGAAGTGGCAGATGGAGTTTAACCCTGAAAAGTGTGAGGTGATTCATTTTGGAAGGACAAACTTGAAAGCAGGTTAACGGAAAGATTCTTGGCAGTGTGGAGGAGCAGAGGGATCTTGGGGTTCATGTTCACAGTTTCATGAAAGCTGCCACCCAGGTGGATAGAGTTGTTAAGAAGGCACATGGTGTATTAAGAGACAACAAGGTGCAGGGCTGGATGAACACAGCAGGCCAAGCAGCATCATAGGAGCAGAGAGGCTGACGTTTCGGGCCTAGACCCTTCATCAGAAAAGGGGGAGGGGAAGGGGGTTTTGAAATAAATAGGGAGAGAGTGGGAGGCGGATAGAAGAGGGATAGAGGAGAGGATAGGTGGAGAGGAAACAAACAGGTCGAAGAGGCGGGGATGGGGCCAGGAAAGGTGAGTGTAGGTAGGGAGTTAGGAAGGGGATAGGTCAGTCCAGGGAGGACGGACAGGTCAAGGGGGCGGGATGAGGTTGGTCGGTAGGAGATGGAGGTGCGGCTTGGGGTGGGAGGAGGGGATAGGTGGGAGGAAGAACAGGTTAGGGAGGCAGGGACGAGTTGGACTGGTTTTGGGATGCGGTGGGGGGAGGGGAGATTTTGAAACTTGTGAAATCCACATTGATACCATTGGGCTGCAGGGTTCCCAAGCGGAATATGAGTTGCTGTTCCTGCAACCTTCGGGTGGCATCGTTGTGGCACTGCAGGAGGCCCAGGATGGACATGTCGTCTGAGGAATGGGAGGGGGAGTTGAAATGGTTCGCGACTGGGAGGTGCAGTTGTTTGTTGCGAACCGAGCGTAAGTGTTCTGCAAAGCGGTCCCCGAGTCTCCGCTTGGTTTCCCCGATGTAGAGGAAGCCACACCGGGTACAGAGGATGCAGTATACCACATTGGCAGATGTGCAGGTGAACATCTGCTTGATGTGGAAAGTCTTCTTGGGGCCTGGGATGGGGGTGAGGGAGGAGGTATGGGGGCAGGTGTAGCACTTCCTGCGGTTGCAGGGAAAAGTGCCGGGTGTGGTGGAGCTGGAGGGGAGTGTGGAGCGGACAAGGGAGTCACGGAGAGAGTTGTCCCTCCGGAAAGCAGATAAGGGTGGGGAGGGAAAGATGTCTTTGGTGGTGGGGTCGGATTGCAGATGGCGGAAGTGTCGGAGGATGATGCGTTGGATCCGGAGGTTGGTGGGGTGGTACGTGAGGACGAGGGGGATTCTTTTTTGGTTCTTATTGCGTGGACGGGGTGTGAGGGATGAGGTGCGGGAGATGTGGGAGACACGGTTGAGGGCGTTCTCGACCACCGAGGAGGGGAAGTTACGGTCCTTGAAAAACGAGGACAACTGAGATGTACGGGAGTGGAATGCCTCATCCTGGGAGCAGATGCGGCGGAGGCGAAGGAATTGGGAATAGGGGAGAGCATTTTTGCAGGAAGGTGGGTGGGAGGAGGAGTATTCTAGGTAGCTGTGGGAGTCGGTGGGCTTGAAATGAATATCGGTTTCGAGGTGGTTGTCCGATATGGAGACAGAGAGGTCCAGGAAGGGGAGAGAGGTGTTAGAGATGGTCCAGGTAAATTTAAGGTTGGGGTGGAAGGTGTTAGTGAAGTGTATGAACTGTTCGAGCTCCTCGTGGGAGCACGAGGCGGCACCGATACAGTCATCAATGTAACGGAGGAAGAGGTGGGGTTTAGGGCCGGTGTAGGTACGGAAGAGGGATTGTTCCACGTAACCTACAAAGAGACAGGCGTAGCTTGGGCCCATGCGGGTACCCATGGCTACCCCCTTTGTCTGTAGGAAGTGGGAGGAATTGAAAGAGAAGTTGTTGAGTGTGAGGACGAGTTCGGCTAAGCGGATGAGGGTGTCAGTGGAGGGGGACTGGTCGGGCCTGCGGGACAGGAAGAAGCGGAGGGCCTTAAGGCCATCTGCATGGGGAATGCAGGTGTAGAGGGACTGGACGTCCATGGTAAAGATGAGGTGTTGGGGACCGGGGAATTGGAAGTTCTGGAGGAGGTGGAGGGCGTGGGTGGTGTCACGGACATAGGTAGGGAACTTTCATTAATAGAGGGATCGAGTTCAAGGGCCGTGAAGTTATGCTCCAGCTATACAAAAGCCTAGTTCAACCACATCTGGGGTATTGTGTCCAGCTCTGGTTGCCTTGTTACAGGAAAGATGTGGAGGCATTGGAAAAGGTGCAGAGGAGATTTACCAGGATGTTGCCTGGAATGGAGGGAAGGTCTTGCGAGGAAAGGTCTTTAGAACGACAAAGGATAAGAGGTGACTTGATAGAGGTGTACAAAATGATCAGAGGTATAGATAGAGTAGACAGCCAGAGACTTTTTCCTAGGGTGGAGGTAGCTATTACAAGGGGACATAGTTTTAAAGTGAGTGGAGGTCGATGCAGGGGAGACGTCAGAGGTAGGTTCTTTACTCAGAGTGTGGTCAGGGCATGGAATGCATTACCGGAGAGGGTAGTGGAGTCGGCTTCATTAGGGGCATTTAAGCAGCTATTAGATAGGCATATGGATGATAGTACACGGTAGGGGTGGAAGTTAGATAGACCTTAGGATTAGGGTAAAAGTTTGGCACAACATCGTGGGCTGAAGAGCATGTTCTATGCCCTATGCCCTACAATGATCTCATACAGACTTGGTGGGAGAACAGCTGAGAAGGTCAAAGCAGTAAAACCTACTATTCCAGCTCTCCTCTTTCTCTCCACTTCTCCCCTCACACCAATTATCCCTTTTAACAGTGTCTGACCTATTCAGATGTTGGTGCTAATTCCTATACTTTTCCTGGATTTGTTGCCCACTGAAAATCATGTCTGTTGTGCCTCTTGATGAGCAGAAGTTGCATTGAGACTTTGAGGAGCGCTTAAGCCATGGGCAGGAAGTGGTGAAGGAAGATTCTTCCAAAGATTTTTCCTGTGGCATGCAGTAGGAAATTCGCTTTGTCACTTCCACAGTGGGGCCTGCCTCCTTTCTTGTCGATCATCTCAATTACTCTGTCTGAGATTTCCCAGCATGCTATTTTTCTTTCATGCAAATGCAATAAGGTTGTGGATTTAAGTCAAGAATGTCCGTCCACCATATTTTAGCATTTTGGGGATTCTGTCTGTGCCAGAGGCATTGTTTCTCAGCTGTCAGATGGCTGTTTTTGACCTCATGGCAGGTTGGAGCTGTGCTGAGAAAGTGACAGGTAGTGTATTGAGGAATGATGTCGAGAGCACTTGTGTTTAAGAATTCACCTTGGTTGAGGAGGTCCTTGAAATGCTACGTTCAGCAGGCACTGACTGTCTTTGATAAGCGACTCTCCATTTTTGGCTCTCAGCAGAGTAGGTCCATGAATACCCGGAGTAGAAGGCTTTGATTGCACTGAAGAAGCTTCACATATGGACCTTGTTTGTGAGTCACTGACACCCCTTTCCATCCACCATCTATACTTTAGGTAACGGGTCCTTTGTTGCACCTTGGCCTTCAGTTACTTTTGGCTTCATGCATCTCTTGGCAGAGCATTCTTGTTGACCCAGTCTTGGTGTTTCCAGGTCAAGAAGCCAAGAATCTCCATGCAGGTGCTCACTATACTGGCATTTAGGGGGATCAGGTACCATGGGCACTCAGCAACTCTGGCATGTCACTCATAATCAGGTTGCGTTGCATGAGTAGGTCTGTCTTCTCCGGGTCTTTGAGTCCAACAACATGAAGTCTCATGCCGTAGAGTTGTTTTCTGAAACTAGTGAAACTCAACAGTTCTGGCAGCATTTTGGGATAAAAGCAGAGTTAATGTTTCAAGTCCAGTGACTCTCCATCAGAACTTTTTTTTTAATCTACCTTTGCATGTTTCAGTCTAGGTTGACAGAGATAGAGAAGATTAGTCAGTGGTTGGTCCAGCAGTTGTTGACTCTGGTCACAACAAAGCTGATGTGTAGACCTTTTCAGTCCCTCTCTTGAATGAGGTAGTCTGTTAGATGGCAGTGCATGAAGTGAGTGTTGCTATGCAGTCTTGTATGTGTCCATGTGGCAGAACATCGTGTTTTTTATGACAAAGCATTCTGCATGGTATTCTAAGCACTTTTTAATCTGGAAGAGTACTCTGTTGTAGTTTGTTTTCCGTAACTCCTTCCTTGCCTAATACACCTCTCCAAAGGTTTGCATCCCTCCCGACTCTGGCATTGAAGTAGACCATCAATTTATCTTCCCTTGGTATTTCAGGGCAGTGATTCTTTGAGGCTAGTGTCGAATGCCCCTTTTGTCTCGTCAAAAATCAGGGTGTAGGCAATGACAGACTGTGATGTATAGCTTCTGGGCCAGGGTGAGTGGTAGGATTATAAGATACCAACTTAACACACAGAAGGATTTGTTGAGGAATCTTACCAATTCATGTCTCATGGCGATCCCCGTAGAGATGGCATTGTTCTTTTGGTTTGCTGTTCCAGTAGAAGGTGTAATCAGCATCTTGTTCTTTAAGCTGGCCTTCTCCTGCTCGTCATCTTTCACTCAAGTGGGAGGTGGTAATGTCAATGGGAGATGTGGGGGTGTTAGGGTGGCAGATGCCTGCATGTGGATGTAATGATGGATGGCCATCGCACATCAACCGCCAGACAGTCCCAGCAGAGCGAGATCTTGAACTATTGGGAGTGGCAGGAATGGTGGCTAACAATTGCTTGTCATTGCCAGTCACTGCCATGATGGAGTCGAAGGCAAAGCCAATGGCGGTAGCAACCAGCAGTATCTAGGTTCTGGAGATGCATCCTGGGCCGCTTGCCAGCCCCTGCAGCAACAGGTTAAGGATCAATCAAGATGGTACTGAGTGAGCAAGGGGAGGCCACTGTTTTAATGGTGGTGACGGTTTCTGGATTCTTCTTTTTCAAGAAACAGCAAGACACTTTTCCTTAGTATCACTGACCTCATAGGATTTTAAATGTAAGCCAAGTAAAATAGTCCGGTGTGGAGCTGCAAACAAAATTAATGAGTACATCAATAATTGATGAGAGCATGTTCTGAAGCTGTGTGTTTCTAACAAATGGGTGAAAGAATTTAAATAAAGGTGAACACTTAATACAACAGAATACTTTATTTTGAAATTTATGACAATCTAGCATTTTCTGAAAAAGCCAAGAAAAGACCACTGGACCCAAATTTGCTCACATTTCATCATTTAGCAGACAGTCCATGTGCACCAACCGCTCCAGTATGAAGCAATGATTAATTACAAGAAAGGGCAAAACAAAAAGAAAATCTGAAGCCAATCTCATGAAAATCCCAGGAATATTTTTCTAAATTACAGAAATCAATTGAGGAAACTCCAAAGATTACCCATGATGCATCCTGAGTGGTTAAACTGAACCCTTGTATATCTCTTCATTTCTTTTGGACATATAGAGTTTGTCATCTCCAACCATCAGGCTACTCTGAAAAGGCACTCTTTAACCTCTTGGCTTGGCCATCAAAAATATGTTATTCATACTCTTTTATCAGTTCTAAATCTCTTTCTCTCTGCTATTTACTGTGGACTGGATACAAAATCATTTTTAACTTCTGTATTTCAATGAAAGAGTGAAATGTTTTTCTCAAATCATATTTGCCTTTGCAGATGATGCATTCACAGTGCAACAATCCACAAGTACTCTCCTAGAAAGGCCTGACACTGATGGTAGTTATCCAAATAAAGATGAAACCATACTAACTCCTTTTCCACATTTTAAAGCAAAAAGGCTGTTTGCATCATCTGAGAAGTCTGAGAAAGGTGAGAGTTAATGTTTTTGATGTTAGAAATGCCATGTGTATTCTTCATTAAGAATTTATTTCTAATAAAAACCTTAAATAGAAAATTTATGTAAGAATAATATTCCTTTTTTCCCATGTTTCTCCATAATAAAAATATTAGAGAAAATGATCTAATAGATGAGTCTTTCTGAATTCTATTGCTGGTAGAAACATGCAAATACAGATGAAATAATGCACTGTTTTCAAATGGAATTCATAGAAATTGTAATTATTTTACCAATTTAGAGCGGCGAGTTAGGTTCCATTTAAGGTTGAAATATGGAGTCACAGATGAGACTAAATTTATATGTAGGCTAACCCTAATTAGAAGATGTTTGATTTTATCCTATTGCTGTGCATTTAAGTTGTGGTCCACTACAATATATTCGAGAAATGCCAATGCTTAGAACTGCAAATTGGTCTTATTGATCCTGAACAGTTTGTCCTGTTAATTAGGTTCAGAAGAAATGGTGCAGGAAATCACAACGCCACTCTCTGAGTTGGATGGTGAAGAGTTGAGTGACCTAAACATCAGTGCAATATTTCAGAACTTCACTGAAGAAATGAGGAAGTTGAAGGTAAACTTACTTTTGTGCTTCTTTGGTTTAAAATTTTGATGATCAAGTAAATTTAACAAACTTTATTGTTTAATCTAATGGATTAACACTTTGAGGTCTAGTACCTTGGTCAGCCATGCAGCATTTATCTCTTGTTATTCTGAAATGTGGACTAGGCATAATGGGTTTGACAGACATTTTTTTTCTCTCCCTTTTTTTTCAGATTTTAGTACTTAATCCGAACGTGAAAATTTCAGAACTGTAAATAACAAGCCAGGTTGTTGGGAATTGGAATAGTCAATTCTCGAGGTTCAAAAAGGCTCATGTATTTGATTATTGAATTTTTTTGCATATCTAATATCTTGGTCATTTTACTGAATTCTGGGTATTTACTTTCCTGTGCATGCAGGAGCAGGAGTCAGCCATTTAGCCCCCTGAGCCTACTTAACCATTCAAAAAAAATCGCAATTGATTTACATGCCAATTCCACTTACCTGCCTTTGTCTCCTATCCCTCAATTTATTTGAATAACAAGAATCTACTGTTCAGTTTTAAAATTCAAAATTGATTCAGCATTAATTGATACTTGTGGAAGAGTTCCAAGGAAAGTTACAAATTTGTATAACCCTTTGCATGAACATGTTGACTAATTTCAATTATGAAAGGTCCAGCTTTAATTTTTGCAACTTTCTGTTAATAATCCCAACCAATCAGACTTAGTTTCTCACATTTCAGCTTGCAAACTTCAGAACTTTGATCAACCTTTCTTGAACTCTAGTGAAAACAGCCCTAGTTCATTAATCTCTTCCTGACTTGATCTTTATCATTGTGCATTCTTTAAATTTGAGCAGGTCCTCGCTAAAGTGCAGTGTACAAACTGAATCAATACACTAAGTGTCATTAAACCGTAGCTTGGTACAGTTGATGGATGACTTGTGATACCATATAGGGTAGGGGGTTGGTTCTGGGTGGTATGCTGTTTGGAAGTGTGGACTTGATGGGCTGAATGGCCTGCTTCCACACTGTAGGGATTCTATGACCGTGCCTTCTATTCCTCTAGAAACAGAAAATCTAGCATTTTAGCAGGATTTTCCAAATTCATTCATGATCTATGCACCTGGATTTTTTCATGTCTTTTTGATCTCCACTGTTTCTATGTTTACACTATTCATAAGTAGCCTGTATGACTCTTTTTAGAACCCCAATTTAAAACTTTACATTTGTCTACAGTGAATTGGTTGTGCCCAATATATTTACATTAATAACTGAGGGAGAGGGTTCAATTGGAGGAAAGATTTTTAAAAATCCAAAAAGAAATTCCTGACCAGAGGTGAAAGGGTACTGAAGAGGTGAACAATGTGACAGGAAGATGTGGACAATATATGCAGAGGAATGCAGCAGAAATTAGAACCCAACAATGGTAAAAGGTAAAAAGTCAAAAGCTTACACCTCTTTATTTGAAACGCGTGCAGCATTTCTAACAAAATAGATGGGTTGACAACTCAAATAGAAATAAATGAACATGACATAATAGCTATTACAGGACCATGGTTGCTGGGTGTCCAAGACTCAGAACCCCATATTCAAGGGTATTGTATGCTGCAGAAGAATGGGCAAAAGAAAAGGAGATAAAAGGTAGCTTTGTTAGTAGAGTTAAGTATCAGTGCAGTGATGAGTTGGTACAATGGATTGAATCAGATTAGGTGAAAATAAGGAATTGCAGAGGAAAGAAATCACTGGTGGGAGTTATCTATCGGCCCCTGAAGAGTGTTCTCCCTGCAGCACAAAGTATAAATCAGGAAATAATGGAGGCATGTAAGAAGAGCATTACAAATACCATGTGTAATTTTAACCTGCATATTGGTGGGACAAATCAGTATCATGGAAGATAAATTTGTAGAATACTTCAGGGATTGTTTCTTAGTATGTTTTAGAACCAACTGGAGAACAGGCTATTTTTGTCTATTAATATGTTATGAGTTAGGATTAATAAGAGATCTTGTAGTTCAGGTTATCTTAGAGGGTTGAGATGATACAGGGTGGGGAGGTTGGAGAGGTGGGTAGTTACCAGTAATGGGATGTTTGGGTGGGTATAGTAAAATGGAGAAGCTGAACCTGAGACTCTCTCTCTCTCCAAAGAGTGGCCGCTGTTCCCTTTCATTGTGCTAAAAATACAAGTGCGCAATTGAGATGAAAGTGACTGGGTTCTCTGAGGGGAGGGTCTTTGATTTCTGAGCAATCTGAGGCCCTTCAAAGGGCAACACCATTGCACAGACACCCATGCACTGAAGCTAAAACACGCCTAAGAGCGCTACATGCTATGTCACCTTGGGTGTGATGTTTTCTGTACCTTTAAATGTTGAGGTTATGGCTAGACAGAGACTTGCACATGGCTGATGGTGAAAAGTGACCACCATATATTATAAATGTGATAATGTATTTTCAATGAAGTGTTGGTTATGCTCTCAGGTGGTCATTCCCAGGTTCCATAGCTGTGGTCAAAGCAGCTTGCCTTATAGAAGAATCTGTTGACATTGGAGGCTCAGTAAAATGACCCTTGGGGCACTTTTGTCTCGAGAGCCCAGAGGTGTTGATTGTGCCCTGTGCAGAAGCACATGCAGAGTCAACTTCAGCTCTTACAGGTCTAAGGGTTGTAGGCAGGGCGGAGGTGGAAGGTGCTGCCATCTCTGGAATATCCTGAGAGGAGACTTTGTAGGGATCTATGTATTTGTTTCCTCCTCACCCGGGTGCCTACTAGCACCACCCAGTCTCCTTGAGAGGAAGTGTGGAGTGTGTCTGGTCCATAGTCACCTGTCACCTGTCACTTGGCCGTTGACACTGATCACCAATGGCTGAAACAATGAAGGACAAGCCTGTGTGTGAATTCTGCAAATGGAGTCTGCCGGAGCTGTGTCTCCCATGGCAGCTGCCAGCCTGAAGGAGCTAGATGCGCTCATGTTTGAGGTAGCTAGGTCCCAACCATCGAGCTGCAAACTTACAACCTTGCAGCCTTGCAGATTTTGCAGATCCTGTTAACTGATAAATTTGCTTTCTGCTCCTGTCTGCTTATGCATATGCATTAGGTACATAAGGGCCAACACCATGGCGCTGGTGTCTGACTCTAGTAGTCTACCAACTGCCAGCAACCTAGGGTAGCTGCGAAGGCATAAGTGAAGTACTCAACAGTAGGTGGCCCAACTCTAAAATAGATACAATAGACAAAAAATAATGCCACTTACCTGGCCACCTTACTGCATTTTGGGCATTTTGCCAGACTGTGGAGACCCTACTCTGAACAAACTGGCTAGCATTAAACTGGGAGTAGTCAGCATGGCTTCGTGTGTGGGAGATCATGCTTCACAAATTATTTGGAGCTCTTTGATGAAGTGACCAGGAAGGTTTGAGGGTAGGGTGGTAGACGTAGTCTACGTGGATTTCAGTAAGGCCTTTGAGGTTCCATATAGTAGGCTGCTCTGGAAGGTTAGATCACATGGAATCCAGAGAGAGCTGGCAGATTGGATACACAACTGGCTTGATGGTGTGCAGGACAGCATAATAGTAGAAGGATGCTTGTTGGACCAGAGATCTGTGACTAGTGGTGAGCCTCAGGGGTCAGTGCTGGGCCCATTGCTGTTTGTTATCTATATCAATGATTTGAATGAGAATGTACAAGGCATGATTAGTAAGTTTGTGGATGATACTATAAAATAGGTGGTATCATGGACAGTGAGGAAGGTTATCAGAAATTGCAGCAGGATCTTGATCAGCTGAGGAAATGGGCCGAGAAACGACAAATGGAGTTTAATATAGATAAGTGTGAGGTGTTGCATTTTGGAAAGGCAAGTCAAGGTAGGAGATTCATGGTGAATGGTAGGGCCTTAAGGAGTGTAGTGGAACAGAGAGACCTTGGAGTGCAGGTGCACGGTTCTCTGAAAGTGGAATCACAGGTAGGTAGGGCAATGAAGAAGGCGTTCGGCACACTGGCCTTTATCAGTCAGGGCATTATGTACAGAAGTTGGGAAGTTAAGTTGCAGTTGTACAGGATGTTGTTGAGGCCACACCTGGAGTATGGTGTTCAGTTTTGGTTACCTTGCTATAGGAACGGCATTACTAAATTGGAAAGAGTGTAGAAGAAATTTACAAGGATGTTGCCAGCACTCAAGGGTCTAAGTTATAGGGAGAGGTTGGACAAGCTAGACTTTTTTTCTTTAGAGCATGGGAGACTGAGGGGGGAAATCTTGCAGAAGTATATAAGATCACGAGAGACATGGACAGGGTGAATGCACTTTCCGTCCTTTTCCGAGGGTTGGGGGATCGAGAACTACAGGACATCAGTTTAAGGTAAGGGGGAAAGAATATGTGGGAACCTGCGGGAGAAACATTTTAATACATTTTTTTAAATACAAGTTGGTATGCATATGGAATGAGGCGGGTATATTAACAACATTTAAAAGGCATTTTGGATGAATACGTAGATACGAAATGTTTATTTTGTTTTATTCATTAACAGAATGAGGGTGTCACTGGCTAGGCAGCATTTATTGCCCATCCCTAATTGGCCAGAGGGCAGTTAAGAGTCAACCACATTGCTGTGGGTCTGGAGTCACATGTAGGCCAGACCAGGTAAGGATGGCAGCTTCCTTCCCTAAAGGGCATTAATGAACCAGATGGGTTTTTCCGACAATCGACAATGGATTCATGGTCATCATTAGATTCTTAATTCCAGATATTTTATTGAATTCAAATTCCACCATCTGCCGTGGCGAGATTTGAACCCAGATCCCCAGAATGTTATCTGGGTCTCTGGATTAACAATCTAGCGATAATACCACTAGGCCATCGCCTCTCCTTTGAGGGGGAGAAGGACGTGGGCCAAGTGCAGGGAAATGGAGTTAGTGTGGACGAACATCTTGGTTGGCATGGACCCGTTTGGCCAAAGGGCCTGTCTCCATGCTGTAGGTCTCTATTACTCTATGACTCTAATTGGGCTAGCACCAGACCAGAGGGGTGCTGTAGGGGCATCATAGGTAGTGAATGCGTTAAACTTGGAAGAATCTGATGAGAAAATATGCTACACCTTGTCAAGAAACTGCCTCCGTGAAACAATGAAAAAGACGTGATCAAAGTATGGGGAAATGCCAGAGAGTTAAAACATAGTGGCAGCAATAGTAGATTCATGACATTGCATATGAATTAAGAGCAGAGGCAATCACTTGATCCCTCAGATCAGCTTGCCCATTCAATAAGGTCATTGCTGATGTGTTACTGCATGTTCTAGCCTACCTCTAATAAACTTTCCCTGCCCCCTACCTTGCTTATCAAGAATCTGTTACCTGTTTTAAAAATATTCTCCTTATCTCTATCTTAAATGGATGACCTCTTATGTTTAAACAATGATGCCCAGCCCTAGATTCTCTTAAGAAGAAAGGTCTCTTCTACAAGCACTCTGGAAAAAATAGTCCAGTGCTGGATCCATATACCCTCGGCAAGTGGTATGTGGGATGGTCAGGTTTTGCATGCCTCTTTGACTTCATCTCCCTTTGGACCTGTCGAGGTGCTTAAAATGTTTGGCACTTTCAAGTAGTTTCACTCCTCCAGTTTCGGTTGGTCTTGGGATAGATTCCCATTAACGATGTTGCATTCTTTCAGGGAGGCTTCAAGCGCATCTTTAAAGTCCTTTTCTCTACCTTCCCAGTTACCACTTGCCATGACAAAACTTGGAGTGGGAAGTCTTTTGTCAGACATGTGGCTAGTGCAGCCTACCCAAAGTAGCTGACTGACTGTAACCTGTGCCTTGATACTGATGATGTTGGCCTGAGAGAGGATACTAATATTGGAATATCTATCTTGCCAGTGGGTTTGTAGAATTTTGTGATAACATCACCTGGTGATATTTCATCAGGGATTTAAGGTGTCTGCTGTAAATTGTTCACCTTTCCGATGCATAGAGGAAGCTGGTAACACTGCTGGCCTGTAGATGATGAACTTGAACTTGGTATCAGGTCCTTGTCATTCAAACATGCTGTTCCTCAGACAGCCAAAGGCTGCCCTGGAACATTGGAGGCAATCTTAAATTTCATCATCTGTCTGCCCCCCACTGAGAGGAAGCTCGTAAGGTGTGGGAGTTCATTCATGTTGTCCAGTGGCTTGCCATAATATTGAGTCAGGAAACCTTGTTGTGCGGAGAGTAGACTAATAGAGGATTGCTGTCTTCCAGATCTTTATGCTAAGGCATGTTCTTTCATATGCATCTGTGAATACATTAGTGATAATTTGAAGCTTGATCTCCAAGTGTGCAGGCACACAAGCGACTGCTACAGAGTGATGAAGAAGATTGGAATGGCCTTGGTTCTGGACTGGACATGATGCAGATTGAACATATTCATGCTCATCCCATGCTTCATGGACATGGAAAATTGCAGCAAGGAAGATGGAGAAAAGCAATGGTGCAGGAACACAACCTTGTTTGGCCCCAGTTTGCCTATGTATTGGGTCTATGGTGAATCCTTTGGATGCTGTCTTGCAGCTGAAGGACGACAGTGAGAATTTCTGCAGGCACCTGAACATGAGGTCCATAGCCTCTTCTAGTCAAGAGACTGTGTATACCTTTGAAAGCTTTTTTAAAGAAAAAAGCTCGGGTGCAGAGATTGCTGCTATGCTGGGCACTTTTGTTGAATTGTCTTGCTGTGAAGCTAATATCTACTGTGCTTCTTGATGGACAGATCTGCATTGTGACTCCATTAGAATACTTCAGCAACTGAAGAGGAGACCGTTGAGGAGAGTTTTTGCAACGACTTGCACTTAATCTTGTTTCCTTTCTTGAAGGTAATCACTGCTGCGGAGCCTCACAAAATCCAAGGTCATGTTGCCATCCTCCAAGATAAGAGCATGTGTACATACCAAGGGTGCTTCTGTGACTTTTAGTATTTCAGCAGGGATTTCATTTCCAAGGTAGCCTTGTCAGTTTCAGCTGACAAATGACTGTTTCAGCCTCATATTGGGCTGGGGTTGTGTGGAGCTGGTGGCAGATAGCATTCTGTGGATATGGTCAATGGCAATCCTGTTGAGGACTGATTCTTAGTTGCAATCCTTCATGTTCTCCTTCTTTTTGAGTGCCTCTCAAATCCAGCACCAGGGAGAATCTGCTTGTCTCCCTTTGGGACACAGCACAACTGGAGTAGAATTCCAGTTTAGTCTGTGTTGCCTCTAGGGTTGGGGTCATGTTAGGAGCAAACGTGCACTTTGTTCCTACTTGTGTAGCGAACCTGATTTCCATCTGTGCAGAGAGCCTGGTCTTCAATTTTCTTGATGCTCCTACTTTTGGATAAAGCCCTTACTCCACCAGAACTGTGATTTTAGATGTGCTATTGCCACCCCACATTTAAAGAACCCACATATAGACGTCTTCTGCTCCTCAAAATAAAGATTGGTACCCGGAATATCAGGACCCTTTTGGACAATCCCAACAGGGTCTGACCTGGACATGACACCACCATTACTGCTTAGAAGTTTTGACACTATAACATTGACATCACTGACCAAAGTGAGGCATGACAGGTGGGAGAAGGTCAGCTTAAAGGATAAGGTGATGACTGCTGTACTTCTGGGTTAGTGTTACCCACAAAGCCATGAGGCATTCATTTAACCTACAGCCTAGGAGGTCAAATGCAAGAGAAAAGTAAATAGTAAATGGCAGGACCCTTAGGAGCCTTGATACACCAAAGGATCTTGGGGTGCAAGTTCATAATTCTCTGAAAGTGGCAACACTAGTTTATAAGGTAGTAAAGACTAGTATGACATGCTTGTCTTCATCAATTGGGACACTGAACAAAAGTTGGCGAGTCATGTTGCAGTTGTACAAAACTTTAGCCCACATTTGGACTATTGTGTGCAGTCCTGGTCATCACATTATAGAAATGATGTGGAGTCTTTGGAGCTGGTGCAAAAGTGGTTTTCTAGGATGTTTCCTGCATTGGAGTGCATTAGCTATAAGAAAAAAAAATGGATAAACTTGGATTGTTTTCGCTAGTGTCAGAGGCTGAGGGCTGATCTGATAGAAGTATATAAAAATAATGAAAGGCATGGGTAGGTATGAGGGGGACATAGGTTTAAGAAGAGGCGGGTCGGGGGGAGGGAGTCTTTTTAAACTGAGGGTGGTCACTGTGCCAGGGGAGGTGTTCGAAGCAGGTAATGGCAAAGTTTAAGTAGCATTTAGACAGGTACATGAACAGACAGGGGATGGAGGTATATAGACCATATGCAGGTAGATGGGATTAGTTTAGAATGGCAACATGGTTGGCACAAATGTAGTGGGCCAAAAGGTCAGTTCCTGTCCTGTACTGT
>NC_063333.1:110925934-110940290 GCF_021869965.1 Rhincodon typus | reverse complement strand
CAGAAACGTCAGCTTTCCTGCTCCTCTGATGCTGCTTGGCCTGCTGTGTTCATCCAGCTCTACACCTTTGTTATCTCAGATTCTCCAGCATCGGCAGTTCCTACTATCTCTGAGCCAACCCAAGGAGTCATGTTCTTCTTTTGGCTTACCTTTCCAGAAGATGTATCCAATCGATAGCCTGGAGTATACTAACCATGATTCAGGAAGCTATTCCAGTAGGGGTGCAAAAAGTAACGTAGTAATAAGGAAGAGTGTAGTGAGGGGAATTGACCCCATTCTCCCAGCGAAGAATGAGGGTCCACTTGGTTGTTGCCTGCTCGCTGCCAGAGCTTAGGAGACCAGAAAGAGACTTGCAGTAAAAGGGAAAGGATTGAGTGGTTATGTACACAGTCATCACAAACACAGGTAGAACTAGGAAAGACTAGAAAAAACTAGCAAAATAGCATTTAATTAAATTGCAGAATCTCAAAATTAAGCTTGTTACCTGAGCTATATGCTAATTAGCATGGGAAATTTAGAAATATAAATATGTGGCTCAAAAATTGATGTAAGAGAGAAATAAGTTTCTGTTGATGGACCCTAAGCACCAATTATAGGGAAAGTGGAGGCTGTATACCTTAGGTATCAGGTTAGCCCACAAACCAACAACCCCCCACCACAACAGCTGCTGACGAATGTAAAGGATCCTACACCCAAAACTAATACCGGTGTAATATACAAAATAGTATGTAAGGATTGTGAGAAACGCTACATAGGCCAAACTGGAAGAAAATTGACAATACAGGCACACGAACACCAACTAGTCACCAAGAAAGACAACCAATTCTCACTTGTCTCACTACATACTGACAACAAGGGACATGAATTCGACTGGGACAACACATCCATAATCGCACAAGTCAAATGGGGACACGCCAGGGAATTCCTGGAGGCCTGGTATTGTAACCGAACTCCATTAACAAACACGTTGAATTAGACCCTGTGTACAAACCACTGAGAAACCGAACCAGAAATGGTATCAAACACGCCAACAAACTGAGGCTTATAAATAACAAGTGGGACAAAACACCGATGTTTCACTGGAGGCGCACTGACTATGTTACCTAGCAGGGTGGCAGAACGTTTGCAACCAAACCTACCGGCTCTGCGAGCATGTCTACAACCTCAGTGCATTCCATTCTCTAATGATACACTCAAGAAGTCAGCGTTGCAATTCCTCCCTGCCACCAAATCTGTCCAAGCTCAGGACAAGAGGTAAGTAATGGAAAAGGAAAAGAAAAATAGTTAGAATGGATGAGCCCTAACTCGAGCTCCGCTCTGTCAACGTCTTGATGAACATCATCCACCACCATCGACATCTCGCACAATGTGAGATTGTCCATATCCTTTTGGAGTTTCATATTGTCCTCTTCACAGTTTATCATTCTTCCATGTTTAATCCTGCAAATTTCAAATTGTCCCCTGCACAGCAATATCCAGATCATTAATATTTATCAAGAAATACAAGGATCCCAATTCTGGCCCCTGGGGAGTCCTATTACAAACCTTCCTCCAATCTGACCTATTTATTGACCATTACTCTGTTGCCTACCACTCAGCCAGTTTTATTTTCACGTTACTACTCTTCCATTTATACCATGACTTATGATTTTCCTCACAAATCTGTTGTGTGGCACCGTATCAAACCCCTTCTGGAAATCCATATTTAGCATGTCAACAGTATTGATATCGTCAATTCTTTGTTACACCTTCAAAAAAAAATGTTCAAGTTCAGTAAGTTTTGCATGGTAAGGAAAGGGTGATCACATCAGCGTGAGACATAGCCCAAGTGAATATACGGTTTGGGGAATCTGGAGTCGGGGAATAAAACTGATGAATTTTTTTGTCCATTTTAAAAGTTTAAAGAATTGGAGTCTCAAGAAAAAATTTAATAAGGTAGCTGACTCGGTTGATTGGGGGACAGTTATCAATTAATCACCTGAAGCCTGAATAGGGCTTTAATAAATGTTTCTATCACCTCAGCTTTAATTAAGAAAGAACCTGTTGAAAGTGTATGATAATTAGCTTCGCCTGGTCAGAGAGGAGAGATTCCAGTAATACTTATGCCTGGGAACACAGATTAATGCTATTACATCTAGCGCAGACTCCATTTGGTCACCAGTCAACCCCCAAAGCCTGCATGTCTCCGATCACCCTAGGTCTACTCAATTATGTGTTTCCCAATTTCACCAATTCCTGGTAAATGACTAGAGCTTTGTATTCCATCTGCCACTTTTATCCAACGTGCAAAAGTATGAGGTTATGTACTTCGTTAGGAAGAATAGGACTATTTTCCTAATGGGGAAAGGCTTTGGAAATCTGAAGCACAAAGGGACCTGGGAGTCCTAGTTCAGGATTTTCTTAAGGTTAACCTGCAGGTTCTGTTGGCAGTCAGGAAGGTAAATGCAATGATGATAGTATTCATTTTAAGAGGGCTAGAGTACAAGAGCAGAGATGTACTGCTGACACTGAATAATGTCATGGTCAGACCACATTTGGAATATTGAGTAGTTTTGGGCCCCATATCTAAGGAAGGATGTGCTGGCATTAGAGTCAGGGTCCAGAGGAGGTATACAAGAATGATCCTAGGAATGAAGGACTTGTAATATGAGGAACAGTTGAGTACTGTAGGTCTGTATTTATTGAAGTGTAGAAGGATATGGGGGGAAATCTCATGTAAACTTACAAAATACTGAGAGGTCTGGATAGAGTTGACGTGAAGCTGACGTTTCTACCAGTAGGAGAAACTAGGACCTGAGAGCAGTGAAGGGATGACCCTTTAGAATTGAGATGAGGAATTTCTTTAGCCAGAGGATAGTGAATCTGTGGAACTTGTCACAGAAGGAAGCCAAGCCATTGAGTGTATTTAGGACAGACAGATTGGTTCTTGATTGATAAGGGGATCAAGGGTTAAGGAGCGAATGAGGTTGAGAAAAGCATTCAGCAATGATGAAATGGTGGAGCAGACTCAATGGCCTAAGTCTGCACATAGATCTCATGGTCTAAGATAGTTAACTATGATTTTCTTTTTAAGTATCTGTGCTGACTCTTCCTAATCAACCCAGCTTTTTCCTTGTGATTATTCATTCTATTTCAATTAATTGTTTCAAAAAGATTCCTTCTTCCTAAGTTAAACTTACTGGTCATCTGTATTTCCTGAATTGATCCTCTCAGCCTTTTTTGAGCAAGTCCTTCATGTTTTCAAATCTCTAGGCTTCTGGCACCTACTGCAAGGAAGACCTAAAGATTATGGTCAGTGCTCCCACAATTTCTACCCTCCCTTCCTTTAAATCCCTTGGATATATCTTAGCTGGTCGAGTTGCTTTTTCAACTTTGTGCCAGCAATTCTTCCATTAATACTTCCTTATTAATTTTGTACTCTTGTAGTGACAGAGTTTCCTCTACTGTCACCATAGCCTGGGTAGCATCCTTTTTTTTTTTTGGTTTAAAAAAAAATGCAAAGTATTTATTTAACACTTGAGCTGTGCCACCTGTCTCCCTGCATTTTTCCTTGTTGGCCTCTGGCCCTACTCTTTAACCACACTTCTGTTTGTATGCGTCAAGAAGACTTTGGGAATTCCCTTTGTGTTTACTGCTAGTCTTTACTCATTGTTCCTCTTTGCTTTTCTACCTTCCCTCAAACCTTTGGTATTCCTGTTGATTCTTCATTGTATTTTATGCCTTGCAGTTGCCATAAGATCACCTTTTCTTTCTCATGTTAATTTCTACTTCCTTTGTCATCCAGATCAAACCAAATTTATTCATCCTACCTTCCTATTAAAGGGCATACCTTGGATATAAGTTCTTTTGAAGGTGGACCATTATTCAGAAACCTTGCACAAACTTCCCTCATGCACATTTTTAAAAAATGTGAACAAATGTGTTAAGTATAACCTCCCTCTGACAAAGCTGTACTAACCATCCCTAATTAACCCATGCCTTTCCATGTGGGTATTAATTTGCTCCTTCAGAATTTTCTCCAATAGTTTCCCTTCTACTGACATGAGACTGTAATTTCCTGGTTCATCTCTACCATTTTTCTTGAAAAGTGGAGACACATCAGCTGTCCTCCAGTCCTCTTACCCTGTGGCCAGATAGTAATTAAAACTGTGTGTCAGAGCTCCTGCAATTTCCTGCCTTGCCTCCCACAGCAGTCTGGGATGCAATTCATCTGGGCCAAGGAATTTGTCTGTTTTAAGCCTGATAGAGCCCCATTTCCTATGTCCAAATTGTTCAAGTTCCTCATAGTCCCTTTCCCTGAATTCCATACCTACATTCTCCTTTACCAGAGTGAAGATCGAAGGGAAGTATTCATTTAATACCCTTCCAATATCCTGCGGCTACACGCACGGATTGCTCCCTTGGTCCGTAATGGGCCCTACTCTTTCCCTGGTTAACCTCTTCCCTTTAATGTATTATAAAATATCTTAGGATTCTCCCTAACCCTGTTCACAAGTCCTCTCGTGCCCCCTTTCTGCTCTTATAATTGCTTTCTTCAGTTTCCTCCTATACTTTCAGCTGCAGCTGAATTCCTCGTTTTGGATTTGCTAACAGCCTTTCTCCTCTTCCTCATTTAGTCCTGAATTGTCCTAGACATGCAGGGTTCTCTGAAATTATTTCTACTACATTTCCCTCTAAAAGGTACATGTTGTACCCGTACTCTCCCCAGCCCCTTTTGGAATGCACCCCCTCTGCTCTGCTGTAGACTTGCCCGCAAGGAGCTGTTCGTAGACAACTGCGGCCAGATCCTGTTTAATTTTAATAAAATCTGCCTTTCCCCAATCTAAAGCCGTCTTTCATAGGCTATCTTTTTCATTGTCTGGAACAGTTTTGAAACTGTACCGTGCTGTGGGGGCAGCATGGTGGCTCAGTGGTTAGCACTGCTGCTGCCTCACAGCACCAGGGACCCGGGTTCCATTCCAGCCTCGGGTGACTGTCTGTGTGGAGTTTGCACATTCTCCCCATATCTGCGTGGGTTTCCTCCAGGTGCTCTGGTTTCCTCCCACAGTCCAAAGATGTGCAGGCTAGGTGAATTGGCCATGCTAAGTTGCCCATAAGGTTCAGGGATGTGTAGGTTAGGTTGGTTAATGGGGAATGGCTCTGGGTGAGATGCTTGGAGTGTCGGTGTGGACTTTTTGGGCCAAAGGGTCTGTTTTCCACACTGTAGGGATTCTATGATCTATGATCTATTGCTAAAATATTCCCCACTCTCAGGTTGAACGCATTTCTCCCCAGAACCAGATCCAGCACTACGCTATCCATTGTTGGGCCTTCTACGTGTTGATTCAAAAATCTCCCCTGGATACTTTAAGAAATCCATCCCTCTAAACCCTTAACGCTATGATCATCCCAACCTATGTTGGTAATGTTGAAATCCCTGAGTAAAATAACCCAATTATTACTCTTACACCCGACTGTGAACTGTCTACATATTTGCTCCTCTTTCCTGCTGATTCTTTTGGGGTCCTATGTTATACTCCCAATTAAGTGGCTGCCCCTTTTAACGTTCCTAAGTTCTACCCACAAAGCATTGTTTGAGCACCCTTCCAAGGTATCATCACTTCTTATTGCAGTAATTGACTCCTTAATTAACAGTGCTACACCCACCACCCTTTTTACACCTTCCTCTATCTCACCTAAAGATCCTATATCCCAGAATGTTGAACTGCCAGTCTAGCTCTTCCCTCAACCATGTTTCTGTGATGGCAACAATATCATTCTTTCTTGTGTCAATCCACAACATTAACTCATCAGTCTTACCTATCACACTCCTAACATTAATTACACACCATCCAATAGAATTATTAGACTTATTTTGTTAGACTTCCTACTCTATCACTAAGGTTATGAAAAGGTTAAATGTAACAGCTGCACTGAAAATTTTTGTGGTGTTTCTGCATCTTAACAATGACTGTGTCTATCGCCACCTGCTGGCTGTTCCTGCTTTGAGATGAGTGCCCTGTAAAGACTAGATACCTGGATAGATTATGGAAAAATGTACAATCTACAAAGTTGTTGCAGTGAGTGATTTTAATTTCCCTCATATTGACTGGGGCACACTAAGTGCCAGGGGCTTGGATGGGGTGTAATTTGTTAGATGTGTCCAAGATGGTCTTTCTTTGAAATAATATGGAAATACTGCAGTTACGAAGGGGCCATACAAGACTTAGTATCAGGGAATGAACCCAATCAGGTGATTAAGGTTTCAGTGGGGGAGCATAATTCAATAGAATGAATATAACTTTTGAAGGGCAATAGTGTTCAGCAAATGTTAGTTTTTTTTAAGAAGATGTAGTGCGTAGAATCAGAACATGTATTGAATAGTTTTTGAAAATTTAAATACAAACCCCCACACAGAATGTTAGTACGTGGAATTAGAACTTGTGGCGTTAGTGTAAAATAATAATATCGATTCAACAAATATGCACACTAACATAAACGAGGAGCAGAAGTAGGGCATTCATCTCCTAAAGCCAGTTCCATCATTTGATGTCATGACATTTGATTGTAACCTCAAATCTGCATTTCCATCTCCCCTCAATAATATTGGTCCTCTTTGTAAATAATACTTACCCCTCATCCTTAAATATTTAAGGACTCTGCTTCCACCACCATTTTCACAAAGAGAAAAGAATTAATGTCAACTCTGTCTTAAATGAGTAACCCCTGATTTTTAAACTATGATCGCTTGTTCTGAATGCTCCCATGAGAAATGCCCTCTCCACATCTACCTTGTCAACATTCCTCAGGATTTTGTTTCCATTAGGTCACCTCTTGCTCTTCTAAACTCCAGCAGATACAAGCCTACACTTTTCCTCATAAGACAACCCATTTGGTCCAGGCATTAATGTGGTAAACGTTCTCTGAACTGTTTCCATGCATTTACATTCTTAAATAAAATGACTAATTCTGTATACAGTACTCAAGTTGTAGTCTTGCCATTGGCCTGTCCATTTGAAGCAAAACTCCCTATTTGGATAATAAAATTCCCCTTGCAATAAATGATCACATTCTATATCCACTTTTCTAATAAGTGTTGTAGCTGCATGCTAACCTTTTGTTATTCATACTGTAGAATATCAGATCATTCTACAACTCCTGGCTCTGCAGTTTCACAACAGTCAGAAAATGCACTTATTATTCCTGGCAAATAAATAATTTTGCACATTCCCACATTATACTCAGTGAGCTGGATCTTTGTCCACTCTCTTAACCTGTGTCTCTCTTCAGTGTCTTTTTGTCATCCTCATAATTTACTTCCCATCTGTGTGTCATCAGCAAATTTGTTAACCATACATTCTGCCCCTTCATCTAAAACATCTATCTAAATTGTAAACATTTCAGGTTCCAACAGCAATCTCTGTGGCACTAGTAACATTCTGCCAACCAATAAAAGGCTCGTTTATGCCCACTCTTGGCTATCTGTTAGCCAGTGAATCTTCTAGCCCTACTTCCATTTTATCTTCTACCCCCCCACACTGAGCTTTTATTTTCCTTGACGTTTTTTGTGACAGTCATCAAATGCCTTCTGGAAATCTAAGTACAGTACACGTCACCTCTTCAATAGATTGATCAAACATGATTTCCCTTTGACAGAGCCATATTGATTCTGCCTAACATGAACTTATCTAAGCATCCTACTGTAACTTCTAACGTGCTTCAAATGTCAAGTTAACTGGCCTTAATTTCATGGTTTCTGTCTGACTCCTTTTACAAATAAGAGTTTGATTTGCTGTCTTTCAATCTAATGGATCCATCCCCAAATCCAGGAAGGTTTTGAAAATTTAAGGCAATCCATCAACTTTCTCACTAATCAGTCTTCATCCTCTGGTCTTGAAGTATCAGGACCAGAGCACTTATCAACTTCAGTGACTTACTCAATACCTTTTCTCTGCTGGTTATGATTTTCCTCCCTGCTTCTGGGATGTTACTTGTATCTTTTTTGCAAAATACCTGTCAATTAATCTACTGTTATTTATTCATTTTCCATTAATTCTCTTGGCTGACTTTCCATAGCACCAATAATCAGATTTTTACCGCTTTTTAAAATATTTATGGAAAGTCTTACTAGCTGTCTTTATGTTCTGATCTGGTATCTGCCTTTGCACAATTAAAGGTTTTTATTTTCTTTCAGCTTGATACACTTTAATCTTCCTAGTTGACCACTAATGGTGTGTCCATCCTGTGGAATTTTCAATACTCTTTGGAATGTACCTATTTTTTATATTCTGAAATATCCTCTTAAATTTCTGTCACCACATCTCTTGACCTATCTTTCACCTAATTTGCCAATTTACTTTAGCCAGCTCTGCTTTCATGCCCTCACAATTCCCTTTTTTATTTACAAGTTTAAAAGAATCGTGTTGGATCCACTCCCCTCTCCTTCCATGGTCGCTCCTATCTAAGGGTGTCTTCATTGAGATCGTTCATTATTCTTATCTCGCTGCACAGTACCAGATCTAGTACAATATGCTCTCGGGATCATTTCTTACAAACAGCATTTCTTACACGTCCTGAGGTGACCAAAAACATTCTATTCCCACTTTATCTCAGACTTCTCTGCACGTGATTTTTCCAGTCTATATATAGATTAAAATCAACATGATTATCACCACAGATAACCTTCTGAAGAAGGGTCTAGACCCAAAACGTCGGCTTTCCTGTTCCTCTGATGTTGCTTGGGCTGCTGTGTTCATCCAGCTCTACACCTTGTTATCTCAGATTCTCCAGCATCGGCAGTCCCCGTTATTTCTCTCATGATTATCACCGTGCCTTTTAGCAAGCTCTATTGAGCGTGAATAAATGAACAGAAAGGAGATTACAAAAATAAACAGATCATTTTTGGGTAGGCAGGCTATAACTATCAGTAGTGTAGGTACTTGGGTATCAGCTATTTGCAATTTATGTTAATGATTTCGATTAGATGGAATGTAATGTATCTAAATTCATTGACAATGCATTATTAAATGATAAGAAGATGCAAAGACACTGCTGAGGGATACGTAAAAGTTGGGTGAATAAGAAAGAATATGTCAGATGGAATGTAATATGGCAAAGTACGAAGTTGTCCACTTCAGGAAGAATAAAGCAGCAAAGGAGAATAAATTATAGATCTTCCTCGCTGTATTGAGAGTTGCAGTGGATGGCCAACATCTCATGCTCAGCCTAGAATAAACTGAATGCATAAAAGTTCATAACCACAATTGCTTTCACAACAACAGGCAATGTGGTCCTTGCACTGCTTGGATTTTGCCTTAAAATCAAAAATAAAATCTATAGTAAGCACCAAATGAATTCAAAGTTTTAACGGCCAAAGTAAATCCACGTTTAATGAATGCACAAGTTTATAATGTATTTAAATCCTGTTGATGAGGAGCCTTTTATGCTCCTGAATCAGTGTACAGCTCTATGCTCTAAGCATCAGATTTGGCATGAGCTAAAGTGCTTAGCTTCCATCAATCATCAAATTGATCTATGTTAATTGATGTCATATCTTCTTTTTTCTGCCTACATCTGACCATTTGCCATGCATGCTCATGCCTTCACTGTCCACCATGATTCAGTCTACAGTATGTACATGCACCATAGATGCAATTTTGGAGCTCTTAGAAATATTTGTGTTGGTCAAAAATCTAAGCAAACTAATTTCCTCACAATCATATCTTAATTTCAAGGACCTTGGAACCAGGTAGCTAATACTATCTTTAGACTAATAATGTAAGTATGATTGTAAATGAGTAGGAAGAGCAAAATGAAACAAGAACAAATTGCTGGAGAAACTAAGCAAGTCTGGCAGCATCTGAAAAGGAAGTAGTGTTAACATTTCGAGTCTGGTGATTCTTCATGTGGCAGTATATTTCTTTTATTTCAAATTGATTTAGTGTACAGTCAATAAACATTTGTGAAATATTAACTGGGCTGTGAATCCTCAAAGTACTCAATGGATTATTTGCTGCTTTTTTGTCATTGTTAATGTGCTTCATTACTTCTGTTTCTGGGATAGCATAGAGCTGTTTGCATAATCTTCCTTGTATTAGGATTTGCTCACTCTATGCTCCCGTAACACGCTTTGTGCGCATTCCAAGGATCTGCCAAAAACCTGAATATGTCAATTGAACTCTTTAAAATCTGCTTTACAGGTGAAATAAGAATAGTAGTTCAACTCTACAAATACAGCTTTAAACTGTACTACCTTGAGTGTTTCATTTCATAGGTAAACAGCCCAATATGACATATGACTTATATTGCAATCTACTGCCCTGATCTGTAAAGAAACGATACTTAATCTATGGATGAGATGTAGAATCATAGAAGCAGATAATGGTGCAGCACAGAAATAATCCTTTTGAGTAAGGGGCAAATTTTTAAGCCATCTGGATGGGGACATGAATAGGAAGGATATGGACCAAAAAAAAAGTCCATACAGAGTCACAGAACACGGAAACACTTTGGTCCAACTCATCCTTGCTGACCAGATATCCTAAATTAATCTGGTCCCATTTTGTCAGCAATTGGCCCATATCTCTCTAAACTCTTCCTATTCATGTACACATTTAGATGAATTTTTAATATTGCAATTGTACCAGCCTTCACCCCTTCCTCTGGCAGCTCATTCCATGCATGCACCCCTTCTGTGGGAAACCGTTGCCCCTTAGATCCCTTTTAAAATCATTCCCCTTTTACCTAGGACTTCCCCCATCCTGGGGACAAGATGTACATTGTTCACCCTATCCATGCCCCTCATGATTTTATGAACTTCTATAAGGTCACCCCTCAGCCTCTGACACTCTAGGGAAAGTAGTCCTAGCCTATTCAGCCTTTCCCTATAAGCTCCAACCCTGGCAACATCCTTGTAAATCTTTTCTGAGCCCTTTCAAGTTCTATAATGTCTTTCCTATAGTAGGGAGAACAGAATTGAACACATTCCAAAAGCGGCCTAACCAATGTCCTGTACAGTCACAACATGATCTCCCATACCCTATACACAATTCACTGACCAATAAAGGCAAGCATACCAAACACCACCTTCACTATCCTGTCTACCTGGGGCTCCACTTTCAAGGAACTATGAACCTTGCACTCCAAGGTCTCTTTGTTTAGCAGCACTCCCCAGGACCTTACTATTAAGTGTACAGGTCCTGCCCTGACTTGCCTTTCCAAAATGCAGCACCTCATACTCATCTAAATTAAACTTCATCTGCCACTCCTCAGCCCAATGGCCCATCTGATCAAGGTCCTGTTGTAACCTTCTTTGCTATCCACTACACCTCCAATTTTGGTGTCATCTGCAAACTTGCCTAACCATACCTCCTATGTTCACATCCAAATCATTTAAACAAATAACGAAAGACTGTGGACCCAACACTGATCCTAGTGGCACACCGCTGGTCACAGGCCTCCAATCTGAAAAGCAACCCTCCACCACCACCACTACTCTGTCTTCTACCTTCAAACCAGTGCTGTATCCAAATGGCTAGTTCTTCCTGTATTCCAAGTGATCTAACCTGGCTAACCAGTCTACCTTAGGGAACCTTGTCAAACGCTTAACTGAAGTCCATGTAGATCATGTCCACTGCACTGCCTTCATCAAACCTCTTCATTACTTTGTCAAAAAACTCAATCAAGTTAGTGAGGCATGAGTTCCCATGCTCAAAGCCATGCTGACTATCTCTAATCAGTTGTTTCTAAATACATGTAAATCCTGTCCCCAGGATCCCCTCCAACGATTTGCTCATTGATGTCAGGCTTACCAGTCTATAATTCCCTGGCTTTTCCTTACTACCTTTCTTAAATAGTAGCACCGCGTTAGACAAACTCCAGTCTCCCAACACCTCACCTGTGGCTATCAATGATACAAATATCTCAGCGAGGGGCCCAGCAATCATTTCCCTAACTTTCCACAGAGTTCTAGGATACACCTAATCAGGTCCCAGAGATTTATCCACGTTTATGCATTTTAAGACGTCCAGCACCACCACTGTAATATGGACATTTTTCAAGATGGGGAAATAAATAATGACAAGTTCTCTAACTTCCATATCCTTCTCCACAGTAAACACTGATGCAAAATACTTGTTTAAAATGGGCGTTTCCTTTTCAAAGTTATTGTTGAAACTGCTCAAACCACTTTTGCAGTTGGTGCACTTCAGATCATAGTTCAACGAAGGGCTTTGATAATTAATTTAATCAATGTTTTGATCAATTACATTCAATTCACCTTTTAACCTATTCTACTATAAAGGGAAAGTAGGAAAGAACTTAAGCAAGGAATTAGAAGGGCTAAAAGAAGTCATGAAGTCATTAGCAAACAGGATTCGGGAGACTCCCAAGGCTTTTTATACGTATATAAAAAGCAAGAGGGTAGCCTGGGAATGGGTTATCCCACTCCAGATGAAAGGAGGGAGTGTATATGTGGAGCTAGAAGAGGTAGGTGAAGTCTTAAGTGAATACTTTGTTTTGGTATTCACCAAAGAAAAGGAATTGGTGGAGGATGATCTCTGGGAAGGGAGTGTCAAATTTCTAAGTCAAGCTCTATTAAAAAGAGAAGAGGTGTTGTATGTCTTAAAAAGTATTAAGATAGATAAGTCCCTGGATGCTAATGGGATCTATCCTCAGGATATTGAGGGAGGCAAGAGAACAAATTGCTGAAGCATTGACAGACATCTTTGTATCTTCTTTGGCCACAGGTGAGGTCCCAGCGGACTGGAGAATAGCTAATGTTGTCCCATCATTTAAAAAGCGTAACAGGGATAATCCAAGAAATAACAAGCCTGTGAGCCTCGCATCAGTGGTAGGGAAATTATTGGAAAAGATTCTTAGGAACAAGATCTATGAGCATTTAGAAGCAAATGGACTGATTAGCAGTAAACAGTTTGGTTTTGTATGGGGGAAGTCATGCCTTAAACTTGATCGAGTTTTTTGAGGATGTGATGAAGATGACTGAAGGAAAAGCAACTGATGTTGTCTACATGGGCTTCAGTAAAGCCTTTGACGAGGTCCTTCGTACCAGACTGGTACAAGAGGTGAAGTTACATGATGTCAGGGGTGTGGTGTCAAGATAGATGCAGAATTGGCTTAGTCATAGGAGACGGAGGTAGTGGTGGGAGGATGATTTTCAGAATGGAGGGCTGTGATTCTATTAGTGCTGGGACCTCTGTTGTTCGGTATCTACGTAAATGATTTGGAGGAAACTATAGCTGGCCTAATGAGTAAGTTTGCGGACGATACAAAGATTGATGGAGTTGTGGAGAGTGAGGAGGATTGTCAGAGGATACAGCAGGATATAGATCAGTTGGAGGCATAGGCAGAAAAATGGTAGATGAAGTCTAATTTGGACAAATGTGAGGTGGTGCATTTTGGAAGGTCAAGCACAGGTTGAAATTATACAGTAAATGGCAGAACATTTAAGAGTATTGATTTGTGGAGAGATCTGTGTGCAGGTTCACAGATCATTGAAGGTGGCAGTGCAGATAGTAAGGTAGTATGAAAGGCCTATGGCATGCTCGCCTTCACTGGAAGGGGCATTGAGTATGAGGATAGACGAGCAATATTGCAGCTTTTATAGGACTTTAGGCCACACTTGGAATATTGCATACAGTTCTGGCCACCACACTACCAGAAGGATGTGCATGCTTTGGAGCGAGTACAGAAAAGGTTTACCAGAATGTGGCCTGGAATGGTGCATTTTAGCTATTAAGAAAGGTTGGATACACCAGGTTTGTGTTCACTAGAATGCAGTAGGTTGACGGGGGACCTGATAGAAGTTTATAAGATTGTAAATGGCATGGATAGAGTGGAAAATATGAATTTTTTCCCCCCAGAGTGGAGGGGTCAATTACTAGGGGACATGGTTTCAAGGTATAGGGGAGGGGGTGGGTAGGGTTTAAAACAGATGTGCACGACACATTTTTCACAAAGGGTGGTGAGTGCCTGGAACTGGTGCTGCCAGCAGTGGAGGTGGAAGTAGACACAATGGCAGTATTCAAGAAGTACCTGGACAAATACATGAATAGGAAGTGAATTGAGGGATACAGATCCTGTAAGTGAAGACAGTTTAAATATGGAAGGACAAAATGTGTCAGCGCAGGCTTGGAGGGCCGACGGGCCTGTTCCTGTGCTGGTTAATTCTTTGCTTTTTGTACTTTGAGGTAAACAAATTGTTTTTCTATTGCTCCACACAACTGACTTTCTTCCATGCTACAATTCTCAAGTAACTTTTCTCTGCGCTCTGTACAAAGTATTGACATCCTAATTAAAATGTGATGCGCACAATATACGATACCCCAGCTACAGCCAAATCAGTGTTTCACTTGTTATA
>NC_063333.1:110908037-110920934 GCF_021869965.1 Rhincodon typus | reverse complement strand
TCAGCTTTCCTGCTCCTCTGATGCTGCTTGGCCTGCTGTGTTCATCCAGCTCTACATCTTGTTATCGCAGATTCTCCAGCATCGGCAGTTCCTACTATCTCTAAATCTACACTCTTCTGTTTTTCAGTATTTAACCCGTAGCCTTCAATGTTACATTTCAAGTGCTCATCCAAGTACCTTTTTTAAAGGTTGCTAAGTTTCCTGCCTTAACTGTTCCCCTAGATAGCACATTCATCCTCTGGGTGAAAAACCTTTTCCTCAAATCTCCACTGAGTTCTTTCCTTTGACCTTAAAATTATGCCTCCTTGTTTTGAACCTTCAACTAAGGGGAACAGCTACTTCCTGTCCATGCTCCTCATAATTTTATGCACTTTAATCACATGCACTCTCAGCCTTCTCTGCTTTAAAGAAAACAACCCAAGCTTATCCAGCCTCTCTTCATAGCTAAACTGCTGCATCCTAGGTAACATCCTGGTGAATCTCCCCTGCACCCCCTTCATACCCTTCATTAGTGCAGTGACCATACTCAAGTCTTGTACAGCTCCAGCACAACCTCCCTGCTTTATGATCTATGTCATGATTGATAAAGGCAAGTGTCCCATATGATTCTTATTTATTACCCTATTTACCTGTCCTGCTGCCTTCAGGGACCTGTAGCCAAGCATCCCAAGATCCCTCTCTTTCTCTCAACTACCTAGTCTTCTGCATTCATTGAGTATTCCCATGTCTTGTTACTTGTTCCAAAGTATATCACCTCACATTTATCAGAGTTAAATTCCATGTACCACTGATCAGCCCATCTGACCAACCTGTTAATATCCTCCTGTAGCTGAAGACCATCTTCCTCACTGTTAACCACCAATTTAGTCTCTGTGTGGTCTGCAAGCCTACTTATCTCCATCTCCACACCTCAGCACAACATCCCACATCGCCCCCACCACCCCTAACAACCAACCAATATTTTTTTTCTATATCTTGTCACAAACAGTCAGGGTCCTGACACTGATCCATGTGGTAAACCACTGCCCACAGGGCTCCAGACACACAGCCTTCTACATCACCCTCTGTCTCCTAACACTAAGCTAGTTTTGAATCCAACTTGCCAAGTTCCCCTGGATCCCATGTGCATTTACCTTCTTTGTCAGTCTCCCATGTGGAAACTTGTCAAAGGCTTTGCTGAAATCCTTGTAAACTACACAACTGCAATATCCTTCCTCAACACACTTGGGCTCCTTCTTTTTAAAAAAAAAACAATCAAATTTGTTAGGCTGACCTCCCTCTGAAAGTGTGATACTATCTCTGATCAAACCTTGCTTCTCTAAGTAGAGTTTAATTCTTTCTTTGAGAATTGTCTTCAGTACATTCCCTACAGTGAGAGACGTGGGTAGGGTTAGTCAGATATGAATAGTCGGAATCTCTTTTCCAGGGTGGAAAGGTCAAATGCTAGAGGGCATAGGTTTAAAGTGAGAGGGGGAATGTTTAAAGGAAATGTGCAAGGCACTTATTTTTGCAAAGAGGATGGCCAGAGCCTGGAACGCCTTGCTAGTAGAGGTAGAAGTAGATACAATAGTAACATTTAAGAGGCATTTACATAAACGCATGAACAGTCAGGGAATTGGGAAATATGGATCATGTGCAAGCAGATGGGATATGTTTAGAATGGCATAATTTTTGGCACAGACATCATGGGTTAAAAGGCCTGTTCCTGAGCTGTACTGTTCTATATTCAGTATACCACTGATGTGAAATTCACTGGTCTGTAATCTTTACCACCATTCTGAACAAGAGGAACCATATTAATAGTCCTCCAGTCCTTTGGCAGCTCACCTGTGGTCAGAGAGGAATTAAAAATTTGGGTTAGAGCTCCCGTAATTACGTCCTCCATCTTCCACAACATCCTGGGACACAACTTATCTGCATCTGCGGATTTGTCCACTTTTCAAACCCAATAGAAAAAACCTGCAATACCACCATACACTCTATATCAAACTGATCAAGTCCCTCTTTCGAATTCTATGCCTACATCATCCTTCAAAGTGAAGACAGATGTGAAGTACTTGCTTAATGCCCTACCAGTTTTTCTCTCCACCCGCATATTGCTGCATCCAGTCCTCAATGGGCCCTACTCTTTCCATGGTTATCTTCTTCCCCTTAATACACTTTTAGATTATCTTGGGATTCTCCCTAAGCTTGCTTGCCATTTGCTTTTCTATGTCCCCTCTTTGCTCTCCTAATGGTTTTCTTAAGTCTGTCTCTGCATTTTCTACGCTCCACTAGGGCATCCACTGATTTGTTTTCTTTGTACCCATTAAAATCCTTTCTCTTCCTCCTTATCCAGTCCTGAATATCCCTGGACATCCAGGGCTCTCTAAGATTGTGGCTCCTACATTTCACCGGAAAGTAAACATAGATTAGGTACGTACTATTACCAACTGTTTCTCAACACCCCTTTCTGAAATGTGCTTCTGTTATTTCTTTAATAATAGATTTTACCGTTCTTTAAGTGACATATGTTAGGCTAAGTAGTCTATAATTTCCTTCTTTCTGTCTTTTTCCTATCTTGAAAAGTAGTTTTACATTTGTACTTGTACAATCCTTAGGACCTTAATAGTTTAGGGAACTTTGGAAGATTACAATGTATAAATCCAGGATCTCTGCAGACTTCCTTTTAAGACCCCAGAATGTGGTCCAGGGAACTTTTAAGCCTTGAGCCCCATTAGTTTTCCTTTTCCTTTTTCCTTTATTACTGTCATGATTAGAACGCATGCCAGGTTGATCTCATTGTCTGAGATCCTTAGTTGGGATTGTTAACCTAGGTCAACAGGGAGCCCTGGTTGACTGATATAAACAGGCAATTGAGAGTCTCCGCATTCTAGGGATCAGCTCTGAGCTGGCTGGTCAGAGCCCATATAGTGTGCGCATGTAAATAAAGGATGACTTGGTGACAGGATACCAGCCTTTGTGCAGTTATTTCAATTACCTTTCGACTTCCTAATTTTTGAAATATTTTGTGCCTTAGAGTATAATGGATAGTAAACATTTATTGACACGCTCGGCAATTTTCTGTCTTCCCATTAATTCCCCAGTTTTTCCTTTCAAGGGACCATGATTATTTTTTATGTCCTTTTGGAATTATTTAGTCACTTTATATCTCTTGCTGGCTTTCTCTTGTGATCCAATTTCTGCCTTTCTTGTTTGTAGTCATCTGCCAGTTTTTAACATTCCTAACTTCTGCCCTCTATTACTTTTTGCAGCGTTGTGTATTTTTATTTCAATTTTTAATAACACACTGAACTTCCTTAATTAGCCATGAAAGATGCATCCTTCAGATAGAGATCGTATCTTTGAGTGTTATGAAATATCTCCTTACATTTTTGCCACTGCATCTCTACTGTCTTATGTTATAACAATTTGCCAAGCCCACGTTGGCCAATTTGTCTTCAGACCCTTGTGACTGCCTTAATTTAAGGCATTTGTTCTGAAACTATATTTTTCCACAATCAAGCTGAATGTACAATTTGATCATGGATCCCATGATGAATTCTAAAAGTTTTGGAGGAAAAGAAAATCACCCAAAGGATAGACATACTGTGCTAAGCTTGATAAGTTTCTTATGAAATGACTAATAGCAATTATAATTCTAATTCTGCATTCCAAAAACTTCCAATAAAGGAACTGGATATATATTTGGAGGAAGCGAATCTCATCAATAGGCTAAGAGCAGTCAATATGAACTAAATGAAGCCTCTTGAAAGAGCTATCCAAAGGCTTGAAGGACTGAATGTATTGTATGGCTGTGATTCTATAACACGTTAAATGCATAACATGCAAAGTATCTGTTCCATATCTGTTGATAAGTTTGTGAATTTTTATATGTTGTAAATATAGCATAAGCTACCCAAGAACTGTAAATTGTAAAAAGATGAAAATGCCAGATTGAGAAAAGAATTAATTGATTAGATGTTTGACTCAGTTTTGTTTCAGGAAAATGGAAGAACACTCCAAGCAGTCCCTGCAGTCTGCTCAACAGAAAATAGCTATGTTGTTGAATCAGATTCACAAATCCAGGTTTGAACTTTTGTTTTCATCTAATAGTAATCAATTATGCACTGAAAGTAACTTTGAAAGAAAGACATAGGGTCATAGTCATAGAGATCTACAGCACAGCAAAGGCCTTTCAGCTTATTACATCCAATGCTAGTCAAAAACAGCCACTGAAATATTTGAATCCCATTTTCTACCACTTGGCTCAAAGCTTTGTATGCCTTGGCATCACAAGTGTCCATCTAATTACTCTTTAAATGTTATGGGGGGTGGGGGTTTCTGCCTCTACCACCCTTGCATGCAAGTGAGTTCCAGATTCCCGCCACCCTCTTGATGAAAATCCTTTTCCTCACATCTCTCCTAAACCTTCTGCCCCTTAACTTAAATCTATGGCTGATGATTATTGATCCCTCCATTGAGAGGACAGGTTTCTTCCTATCTGAGCAACATACAGGGGAGGCGGTGGCCTACTGGTATTGTTGCTGGATTGTTAACTCGGATCCCCAGATAATGTTCTGGGCACCTGAGTTTGAATCCCACCACAGCAGATGGTGGAATTTGAAATCAATAAAAATCTGGAATTAAGAGTCTAATGGTGACCATGAATCCATTGTTGATTGTTGGAAAAACCCACCTGGATCACGAATATCCTTTAGGGAAGGAACCTGCTGTCCTTACTTGGTCTGGTCTACATGTGACTCCAGACCCACAGCAATCTGGTTGACTTTTAACTACCCTCTGGACATTTGGGGATGGGCAATAAATGCTACCTAGCCAGCAATGCCCTCATCCCATGAACGAATAAAGGAAAAACAAAAGCTCCTCAATTTTATATGTCTTAATCATGTCACCTCTCAATCTCCTCTGCTCTGAGGAAAACAAACCCGGTCTGTCCAATCTCTCTTCACATCTGCAACATTCTCATAAATCTCCTCTCCAATGCTATTACATCTTTCTTATAATGTGGATTCCAGAACTATACACAATACTCTAGCTGTGGCCTGACCAACATTTTACAGAGTTTCTAGCAAAACCTCCCTGCTGTTAAACTCTGCCTTGACTAACAAAGGCAAGTATATCATATACAAGAGATAACAGTGTGGAGCTGGAGGAACACAGCAGACCAGGCACCATCAGAGGAGCAGGAAAACTGATGTTTCAGTATGCCGCCTTAACTATTTTATTCACCTATCCTCAACACCTTAAAGGACTGATGTACATATACACCAAGATCCCTCTGATCTTCAATGCTTCCCAGTGTCCTACGATTTATTATGCACTCCCCTGCCACCAAGTACTTCACCTCACACTTATCTGGATTGAAGCTTAGATTAAAGAAACATAATAGCTTCTTGTATTCAAGTACGTTAAATTTGCAGGTACTGTGTAAATGTGATTTTGATCAAGTTTTTTTGAGTGGTTTAAGAGATACTTGATAAACTCTTAAGCTAATCTCTTTGTATTAAGATATACAGTCCTAAAAGGTATACTTTATCCATCATATTCAAGTTGCCCAAAATTGAGGGTTTTTTTAAAAAGGCACTGACGAAGGGTTTCAGCCCAAAACATTGACTTACCTGCACCTTGGATGCTGTCTGACCTGCTGTGTTTTTCCAGCCTCACATCTATAGACTCTGGCTTCCAGCATCTGCAGTCCTTATTGTCCCCTTTTTTCCCTACATTGTTCCTGACTGATTGCTGTGTTGCCCATGTTTAAAAGTTTAACAATTTTTTGATGGAGGTCATTGGTAATTTGGAAAGTCTGTATAAGTGATCTTCACTCAACAAGTGGTACAAGAGGGAAAAATTCAGATTCAGAGAAATTGGACTGCTTCTGGGTAAATAAAAATGTACAAACTGGATGTGGTGCAGTTGTAGTTGACAATGAAGAGAGATTTGTTAACTTGTTCATGAGATGTGGGCATTGATAGCTAAACCAGCATTTATTGCCTACTCCTATTTGTCCTTGGGAATGTAGCAGTAACCCCTGTGATGCTGTTTGGAAGGGAATTCCAGGATTTTGACCTAATGATCATGAAGAAATGCTTTCAACTTAGGAAGCACATCTCTTGGAGGGACCTTGAGGATATGGGTGCTCCCATGCCTCTGTGCCTACATGTGTATAGGTTTGCAAGGTGGTGTCAAAGGATATTTACTACAGTGCAACCTTTTGATAGTACAGTCTAGGTATGTTGGTTGTGAACACCGATGCAGTGAATAGAGCATCAGTCAAGCAGGCAGCTTTGACCTGGATGGTGTTGCGATTCTTGTGTTGTCGGAGCTACACATCTATGCAAGTGGGGACTATGCTGTCACATTCTTTTAAGTGGTGAACAGGAATTGGGGAAACGAGTCATTCACACTGAATTTTTAATCTTTGCCCTGCTATTGTAACCACAGTATTTAAATGGTTGATCCAATTTAGTTTCTGATCAATGGAACCCCCAGGTTGTTGATACTCTAGTTGGGGATTCGGTGATGGTAATACTATTAAATATCGTGGGGTAATGATTGGATTCTTTCTTGTTGGAGATGCTCATTACCTGGCACTAATATGGTTTGAATGGTACTTGCCATGTGTCAGGATATGCCTGGATGTTGTCCAGGTCTTGTTGCTTATAGGCATAAGCTGCTTCAGTCTCTGAGGAGTAGTAAATGGTGCTGAACATTGTGCTATCATCAGTGAATAACCCTACTTATGACATGACATTTTTGTTGGAGGGAAGGTAATTCATGTAACAATTAAAGTTGATTTGGCTTTGATCACTACCCTGAAGAATTCCTGCACTGATATCTTCTTACTGAAATAACTCGCCTCCAATAACTGTGACCATCTTCCTTTTTGACAGGTATGTGGAGGGATTTTCTCCAATTACCATTGATTTTGACTATGGTTTTGCCCGGGCTCCTTGATACCATACTCTGTTAAATATCATGTTTATGCTAAGGGCAGTCACTCCGATCTCTCTCTTGCCCATGTTTGAACCAAGGCTGTAACAGGGTCAGGAGTTATCAACTGAGCATTGCAAATAGATTATTCCATTTGAACCTACCACTGTATAGCACTGATGCCAACCTGTTCTGATGATCAAGAGTAAACTAATAAAGCATTTTTAGGCCAGTTTGGAGCGATCCTGCTTTCTGTGGACAGAACAGACCCAGGCAGTTTTCCCCACATTGCTTGGTAAATACTTGTGTTTTAGCTATGCTGTGCCAGTACAGCTAATGGTTTGTCTAATTTGGGAGCAAAAGTTACCAGGATGTTGATATGGTGCATTTGCCTTTGCAGTATCTATGATTTAAGCTATTTCATGACATCACATGAATGGTGTTGGTGAAAGTCTAGCACCTGGGATGCTGGGCACTTTGCAGGAGGCTAAAATAGATCATCCACTCAGCACCTCTGGCTGACGATTGGTGTAATTGCTTCAGTCTTCACACTGGGCCCCCTAGAGTTGAGGAGGGGAGATATTTGACAACCACGACTAGTTGTCTAATTGTCCCCATTATTCATGACTAAATATGGCAAAACTGCAGATGTTCAATCAGAATTGTTAGTTATGGAATCACTTAGTTCTGTCGCTTACATTTGATTTCTGCTATTTGGCATGCAGTGGTCTTCTGTCATACTTTCATCAGGTACCTCAGTTTTGGGTATGCATGTTGCTGTTCATGGCCTACCCTTTTGTGCTCTTCATTGAAGCAGGGTTGATCTCCTGGCTTGATTGTAATGGTAAAACGAGAGATGCCAGGCCATGAAATTGCAGATTGTTGATTGAAACTCTGCTGTTTCTGCAGGTGGCCCTCAATGTTTCGTGGAAGCTCAGCTTTGAGTTGTTAGAAGTACGGTGGCTCAGCGGTTAGCCATGCTGCCTCACAGTGCCAGGGACCCGGGTTTGATTCCAACCTTGGGCGACTGTCTGTGTGGAGTTTGCACGTTTTCCCCGTGTCTGCGTGGGTTTCCTCCGTGTGCTCCAGTTTCCTCCCACAGTCCAAAGATGTGCGGGCTAGGTGGATTGGCCATGCTAAATTGCCCATAGTGTTCAGGGATGTTGACGTTAGGTGGATTAGACATGGGAAATTAGGGGAATGGGTGTGGGTGGGATGCTCTTCGGAGGGGCGGTGTGGACCTGTTGGGCCAAAGGGCCTGTTTCCACACTGTAGGATTCTATGATTCTATGATCTGTTTGAAGTTTGCCCCATTTAGCACAGTAGTAGTGTCACACTACACAGGGTATCCTCATTGTGAAAACGAGACTTTGACTACCTCGTGGTCATGGAGTCACTCTGCAATTGTGGACGGATGCATCTGCAACAGAAACCACAGGAGTATGTATGTTAGAAATCATAAAATCAGAAATTGCTGGGAAACTCAGCATTATCTGGCAGCATTTGTGGAGAGAAAACAGTTAACATTTCAGGTCCAGTAACCCTTCTTTAGAACTATTTTGTAGCCAGGCAAAGGTTGGTATATTTGCTAGAGAAGGGGTGGGGGAGGAGTAAACAATAGGTGGAGATGGAGTCCAGAGAAAGAGAAAAACAATGAGGCAGACAAAGGAATTGGTAAAAGTCAGCCTTGGAGAATGAATAGCTGCTAATGTGGACCGTTAGTAAAGTTCAGTGCAAGCTGGAAGAACAACACCTCATTTTCCATTTGGGAACCTTGCAATTACCTGGACTCAATATAGAGTTCAATAATTTTAGGGCCTGAGCATCTTCTCCCACGTCCTTACCCAACCAGACCATGTTATCACTTGGGCTGCCACTACAAATTATCAGCCACTAACAGTCCCCAGAAGCAGCTATTTATTCTCCAGGCTAAATTGTACCCGTTCTTTTGGCTGCCCAACTGTTTGTCTTTTTCTTTGTTGCTCTCTGGGCTCAATCTCCACTATAATTTACTCCTCCCCCTTGCCCTTGCTATGAGTATTCTGAAGAACAGCTACTAGACCCGTAACATTGACTATGCTTTCTCTCCACAGATGCTGCCCGATTTGCAGAGTTTTTCCAGCAATTTCTCATTTAACTTTGTTTCCCCCTCTTGTTCGTCTCCCATCTCCTTCTGCAGAACTGGTACTACCGAGCAACTTTTGGTGATGAGCATTGAAGTCCCCTACTCAGTGTCCCTTGCCATCTTTTAACTGCCCCTTTAAATGTTGTTTAATATAGAGGAACATTGATTCATTAATTGAAGGTAGCAGAGGACGGGAAGCAGTATGCTGTATTTCACAGAAGGTTTCCTTGTCCATATTTGATTTCGTGACCTTTCGTGAGAGTCATGTGTTATTGTTAAGGAGTTCTGGGGTTGGGTCTAGGGTTATTTAGCTCTCCTGACTAACATTGTTCTGTTGCCATCACTGGTGGTTGTTGCTGGTTGGAGGGTCAGGATGTACCCAGTGAAGCTGGTGATGGTATCTGGGACATTATCTGTAAGATATGATTCTTTGTTTCTTGATTTGTAAATGTGACTAGATATTACTGAGGAGGACTTTGAAGGGTCATAGAGTAACACAGCAGGGAAATATGCCCTTTGACCCAAACTGGTCCATGTTGATCATGGTGCCCACTCAGCTAGTTCCAATTACCCACATTTGGTCCACATCCCTCTCAACGCCTCCCATTCATGTACTTTCCAAATATTTTTGAATGTTGCTGTTGGACCTGCCTCAACTACTTTTTTTGGCAACCCATTCCATATACTCACCACTCTCTGCATGAAGAAGTTGCCCCTCAGGTCCTCCTTAAATCTTTCCCCTCTCACCTTAAACCTGTGCCTTGTAGTTTTCAGTTACCCATCCCTGGGAAAAAGACTATTTGCGTTCATCCTATCTATGCCCCTCATGATTTTATATACCTGAATAAGGTCACCCCTCACTGTCCTAGGTTCCAAGGAATAAAGTCCAATCCTGTCCAACTTCTCCCTGTAACACAAGCCTCCTGGTCCTGGTAACGTCCTCATAAATCTTTGCACATTTTCCAGTTTAACTGTCTTGCCTATAACAGTGTGACCAAAACTGTACACAACACGCAAAGTGCGACCTCACCAACAACTTATACAACTGTAACGTAACATCCCAACTCCAACACACAATGCCTCAACTGCTGAAGGCCAGCATGCTAAATGTCTTCTTCACCACCCAGTCCACCTGTGATGCTGCTTTCAACGCACTATGTACTCGTACTCCTAGGTCCCTCTGTTCCACAATACTCCTCAGGACCTTGCCATTTACTGTATAAGCCCTACATTGGTTTAACTTTCCAAAGTGCAACACCTCATGCTTATCTGTATTGAATTGCATTTGCCAGTCCTCAGGCCACTTCCCCATCTGATCAAGATCCCTCTGTAATGTTTGATAACCTCCTTCACTATCAATGATACCTCCTAATTTTGTATCATCCGCAAACTTACTAATCATGCCTTGTACATTCAAATCCAGATAATTTCTGTAAATAACAAATAACAAAGGTCCCAGCACCAAACCCTGTGGCACACCACTAGTTACAGGCCTTCAGTCCGAGAAACAACCTTCAACCATCACCCTCTGTTTCCTACCATCGAGCCAATTTTGAATCTAACTAACTAGGTCTCCCTGGATCCCATGCGCCCTAACCTTCATGACTAGCCTGCCGTGTGGGATCTTGTCAAAAGGCCTTACTAAAGTCCATATAGACAACATCCACTGCCCTACCCTCATCCATCCTCTTGGTTGCTTTTACAAAAAACTCTAAAAGGTTTGTCATACGTGACTTCCCACACACAAATCCATGCTGACTAACCCTAATCAGTCCTTGATTTTCCAAATGTTGGTTGATCCTGTCCCTCAGTATCACCTCCAATAACTTGCCTACCACTAATGTCAGGCTTTAGTTCCCTGGCTTGTATTTGCTACCTTTCTTAAACAATGGAACAACATTAGCCACCCACCAGTGGCTGAAAATGAAGCAAAAATTTCTGCAAGTGCCTATGCAATTTCTTCCCGAGCCTCCCACAACATCTGAGGATGGACGTGATCAGGCCCAGGGGATTTACCCACCTTAAGGTGATCCAGGGCTGCAAATATCTCCTTTTTGGTAATAAGTATGAGGTCTAAAGCATTCTCACTTGTTTCCCTTATTTCCTTAGCATCCATGACTCTCCCTCGGCCATGCTGATCTTTTAAGGGGTCCTATTCTCTCCCTAGCCACCCTTTTACTCTTAATACCCTTATTTTCCTTATTGGTCGTCAGTGCTGGGTTTTGTTGTTGTAATTTACTAGGCTGATACTGGATGATCCTTCCAGTTTCATTCCTGTCTTTAGATTTTGTGGTGGTTTTAATGTAACTAAGTGCTAGATCATTTGAGAGAACATTTAGAAGTCAACTACATAGCTGTGGGTCTGGAATCACGTAGGCCTGACCAGGTAAGAATGACCTATTTCTTTTTTAAATGATATTAGTGAATCAAATGGATTTCACACCAATCAACAATGATTACATGTCATCATTAGACTAAAATTTTTTTCATTGCCGATTTTACTGAATTGAAAGTTCACCATCTGTCTGAAATATAAACTCCTATTGTACTGCATTAGCCTTGGACTCTGAATTGTTAGCTTAGTGACAATATTATTGTGCCATAGTCTCCCCAGTGGTTGACTGGTACTTTTGTGGAGTGCTTAAACTAGAGAGGAAAGTGGACCAGAGAACAGCAGAAATGAAACAGCAGTAAAATTAGAAGAATCTTAATAGTTCCAGGTATCAGATAAAGGAAAAAGATAAATGTATTGAGGGGGAGATCTAAAATATTGGGAATTTTGATGTCCATGTTGTAACTAATAAAGTTACTGAGATGCAGGTATTAATTGCAACATAGAATTATAATGTAGTTGCCATAACACCAATGCAGTTCACAGTATGGCAAGGCATTGTTTACACAGTGTTAATGAATATAAGACCAGGAAAGTGAAGAGAGGATCTGTTAGTATTAATTAAGGATAATGTTGTAAATGAAGTCTAAAAAGCTAAAGTATATGTTTCATGAACTATTTGATTTCAATTATGGAATGAGGGGAGCTAGTGCAACATTTGGAATTTTTTAATGGAGTTCTTAGTGAGAAGTGTGAAATGAGGATTCGTTAATTCATTAACATAGTATTCACATCATAGGATTTGAATATCACTTGCTAGGCCAGTATTTCATGCCCATCCTTAACTGGACTTGAGAAAGTGGTGCTGAATTGCTGCAATCCAGGTCCGCTGACTGATTTCTGTACAGCATTCGTTCAGGCAATGTGGACTGAATGACCTGTTATTCTATAACTGTTGCATCAATGCAAGATGACTGACTGATGAACTAATGATGATAGAAGATTTTGTTTTAATAAAGTATTGTGGAGGTTCACGTAATCAGGAATCCCTAAAGGGAATAGGATGAGCATTTGAAAAGGAAGAGGATTATAGGACTTGTAGGAAAGGGGAACAGAAAAGAGCAGGGAATTTGAATTTGTTTACGTGCAGAAAATTGACATGGAGGTGCTGGATCCATTTGGTTACAGTGATTTTCAATCCTGGAACAACTCATATTTCTACCAATTTCCCCCCACCCCCCAAAAAAAAGAGAGTTTGACCAATGTCATGGCCATCCTCAGCAATCTTTCCTGATATCCAGTCAGGCCTGGTGCTATCACCACCTGTAACTTTCTCTATTTTCCTGCTTTTAAATTTTCATTTATAGTGTCATTTTCTTTCTTGGAACCATTTTGATAATGCTAGATAATAATGGGCATGATAGATGACAATACAAAATGTTGGTTAGGCCATAGCGAGATTATTGTGTGGAGTTCTGGAATCCACATTATAAGATGATGATGTGAT
>NC_063333.1:110886297-110908027 GCF_021869965.1 Rhincodon typus | reverse complement strand
GAAGGAACATTTTCCCTTTTGGTGGACAGATAAATGAATGTGGGCGTAGATTTAAAGTAAAGACAGGAGGCTTAGCGGAGATGTGATGAATTTTCTTTTTCACTGAGGATGCTGAGAATCTTTAACTCAGTGCCGGAATGGGTGGTACAGACAGAAGCATTCATTACAGTAAAGTTTTTATTTTAGGTGTACACATACAATGCCAAGGCAGACAAGGCTATGGGCCAAGTACTAGAGAATAGGATTAGAATAGTTAGGTAGTTATTTTGATCAGCACAGGCTTGATGGACCAGAGGGCTTTTTTCTGTGCCGTAGACTTCTATGATTCTACCTTAAGAATATGGAGGCAGTGCAAGTGGATGATCAGGAATAAATCAGTCATTAGCACACTGGCAGAATTGAATGCTTAATGTTATTAAGCAACTGGCACTAAGTGTTACATGGAATTTATGAAGTGATTCCGTTAATGGGCACAGTTCAAACAATATTTGTCAATATTTATTATATTTTTAAAAATAAGATTAAGTTTAATGGTTGTTGTAAATGTTCCATTGACAAATAGATTCAAGGGCAAAGTAAATTATTTCGGTCTCCTGAAATACAGGGATAAGGAGAGCAGGCAAGAGGGTTGGGGTTAATGACCAAAATCAGCCATAATCCTATTAAATGGTACAGCAGGTTCCATGGGTCATAAGGTCAATTTGTGCTTATATTTCTTATGTTCTTAATATGCTGAAGGGAATGAACTGCCTACTTATGCTCATATCCAAACAATTTGATTATTCTGGATGTTGCAGCACGATAGCAGTAATCAATAACATTTGACCAAGATTTCTTTGTTAGCTGCAGTTCTATGTGCATATTGCTTGGTACAACTTTCATTTTACATATTTTCAAAAAGGCTACAGAAATTGAATATGTTTGAGGAAACACTTGTACGGGAACTGAAGAACCTTAAAGAAGATGTGCAAGCAGTAAAGAACTTGGAGGAAGAAACTCTCGTATGTGATTGTTGGATACTCTTTTTTTCTTAGAATAACCAGTCGTCAATAGGTAAAAACTCAGATTTTTATTTAGAAGCTGTATTAGTTGCATTCTGATTGCTGAGAATAAGCGTGTAACTGTGTTGATTCTAAATTTGGCTTCTATTTTTAAAGATTAAGATGCCAATAGCTTTATCTATTACATTTCGTTTTCAAGCCTTAGCAACTCCATAAGCCAATTACAACATTACATTACATCAGTAAACCATAACCCTATTAGCAGAAACAAATGTAACTGTTACACGATATTAACTCAATTAGAGAAGCTGTTCAACACTCCGTTTGTCACGTGCACTCACGGATGTCCCTTACATCCTATTAGCAGCAGAAACAAATTTAACTGTTATACGACATTGGCTCAGTCACACTGTTTTCTTATATTCCATCTCTCCCCCTTTTTTTTTGTTTTTTGAACCTTCCCGAATGGAATCTCAGAACCAAAGCAAACTAACAGTAATATGTAGGGTTCTTAGGATGTTTTGGGAGAGATATGTAGTCCACTTGCAGATATTGGAAGGGTCCAGCAGGTGCCAAAGGTTTTAGTCATGGCATTATCGTGGTTGGTTCTGGATTGTTCTGTTAGTATGTTACACAATGGTCTATCACAAGTTGTGCATATTTCTTGAACCCTCTTCCTCACCAGCTCTTTTGGAACCTAGCCATCATTTGTAAAGAGGCCAGATGTCCCCATGAATGGATGTTTTGCACCAAGAAAGACATTAACGTTTGCAGTGCAATTGGTTTATTTCTTTGCCTCCAGACACCATCCTCACATAACTTAATTCCTGCTACAACTTCGACTTCTCTTCTCGAAAGCATTGTTCTTGCATGGCCTTTAAATCCTGTAACTTGTTTGTGAGGGTTTGTATTTTGGGTTTTGATGACCTACTAGGGCAATTCCCTGCAAAGCTGCATTTCTAGCCACCTGGTCGTCTAAGACATTGCCTTGTGCTTCTGTGGTGTTCTGTTGGGTATGAGCTTTACATTTCAAAACTGAAACTTCCTGTGGCAATTGTATGGCATTGAGGAGATCTCGTACTTCATTCTCATTTCAGGTAGATATTCCAGTTGCTGTAAGGAATCCCCTTTTCTGCAATAAAGATCGAAATCATGGGCTACTCCAAAGGCATTGCAGGAGTCTGTATAAATATTTGCAATTTTTCCCTTCGCTATTTTACAGGCTTCTGCAAGTGGTCATAGTTCTGCCTGATGTGCTGAGATGCCCGCCGACAAGGTGCCTTACACCATGTAAGGGGGTAACAGCCCAGTCTGCTTCTCGTATACCATTCTCAACAAACGAGGACCTGTCTTTGAAAAGGATTAGGCCCAGATCCTGCAAATGCTTTTCTGCTATCTGAGCTGCCTCATCCAAGCACTTTACAGTTTTTACACAATCATGTTCTTCAACCTCATGACTCTCTTTCCCCTCTTCTCCCGCTTTTCGCCCTCTGAAATTGGGAGCAGAGTAGTGGGATTGACTAGACTAGCATGAGCGAGGTGGAAGTTGGGAGCTTCCAAGAGGGTATTCCAGCGTGTCCACCAGGCTGCTGTCACCTGGAAGACTCTATTCATGGACAACATGGCATGAACTGTGTGAGGACTCTTAATCTGCTCAAGTACGAAGGATGCGGTGGCCATCACAGCCCTACACATAGCTTCCATAGCTCTCAGGCAACTGCCCCATCCTACAGCCATTTTTCCAGTCAAGCAGAATAGTGGCCAATGGGTCGCTGCCAGTCACCATACTCTTGTGTGCGTATAGCTTTCATGTGACCATCCTTCTCGCGTACGTAGACAGTAAACAATCTCCCATTATCGGGGATGCCCAAAGCTGGGGCTAAGCGCAGAGCAGTTTTTAATTTTTGAAAGGCAGAATGCTGCTCTGGGATGAGCATAACAGCTTCCTTGGATTCCCTCTTTCCTTTTCAAGAGATCATTCAGTGACTGAGCTAACTGTGTATAACTATCGATCCAGTTTCAGTTGAAATTTCAAAACCCCAGAAAAGATCTCAATTCCTGAATAGTAGTGGGTTTTTTGGCTGTTCAAACAGCAGCTCTCCACTCCTGGATCATTTCACGTTTTCCTGCTGAAATTTTTGTCCCAAATGTGTTTCTACCTCTTGGACAATCTGCGCCATCTTAAGGTTGGTCTTATGGCTGTAGGAGTGTAAATGGTCAAGGAGGATGTGTGAATCCTCTGTCTGGGATGATATTCTAATAGCATCCACGTATTGAATTACCATGGATGCCATCGAAGGCAATGCCCGCGAATGACTTTACAAAGCCGTATGGAATACAGTAGAGCTACTGTGAAAGCAGCAGACACGTCCAGGTATACTGTTGTTGTTGGAAGACCAAAGCAAACCATGGTTGTACCTCAGGAGCCAAGGGAACAGACCCAAATCCACTGGCCATGTCTATCACCAAAAATTATTTGTAATCCCGCGAAAGAAAGTTAAAAATGGTAGAGGAATTGGCGACAAAGGGTGCTCTTTGATCAACACAATGGCTCGTTCTCCTGTAGTCTACTGTCAGATGCCAGGTTCCATCCGGCTTTTTAACTGGCCATACTGGACTATTAGATGAACTGTGGACTTTTACTAGTACACCTTGTTACTCAAATCGTTTGATTATGGGTAAAATGCAAGCAATGGAGGTGGGACTAATGGGGTATTGTTTAGTACAAGGCAGGGCAACTCCAGTAAAAGTGACCGTGGTCATCTGTAACAGATTGCAGTCAATTTTATCCTTCGCACAAATATGATGATTCTGCTATTCCTCCTGTTTGAGGTGTTCTATTGACCATGTAACTTGACCATCCTTAAAACGTAGTGATGAGCTTATCTGGGTTAAGACATCCATTTGCAACAGGAGTTGTCGTATGGGCCCAACCCACACAGATGCCAAGATCTTGTGCAGCCCCAATTATATTGACAATGCTTGTGTTTTGCTGAGAATTAGTCCTTTTCCCCCAACTCCAACTGCGTTCCTCCACTCACTGTCAAAGGGCAAATTACATCCGTCAATTAAAGGCAAACATGTCAATTCAGCTCCAGTGTCCAAAAGACAATCAATTTCCGTATCGCCCACCCCCGTCGAAACATAACAGTCATCTGGTCATTTTTCTAAAGCTGCTAAAAAATGGGCTAAGAGGTGGGCTGTTTGAGTTTTTTTGTGAGGTTTACGAGATCTTCCTGTTGCTCAGGAGACAATCCCTTAATGCGTTCCAGTAGCACCTGTTCGGCCAGTGGGTTTTTCTGGGTTTTAGGTTCCAGGTTAGAAGTGGATTTACCTGCGGTTATTTTCTATTGGAACCAGCACATTTTGCCCAAGGTCCTTCTCAGCCATAATTATAGCATATACCTGGGCATCTATCTGCTGAAATCCCTGTTGTAGTTATTACAGTCTGCATGGTTCTCAATTTGGATTCCATATTTTGCTCTAGTTGATTTGCAGCCTCAACTATTTCTCCATATATCTTTCCACTGTTCTCCCAATCTGGGCTCGTAACTTTTAACATTTTGGCTAAATCTGGCTTTAGCCCTGCACCGAATATGGATTTAAGGGGTGCGAGGTTATTATGATCTGACTTTGTCCGGAATGTCAATATTGTCGGCCAATCAGGAGTGTTCAATCCAGACTGCCACGAAACACTGTGTAATCTCTCAATTCCTCATTGCCTCATTGCTGGCAAGCTGAAATCTTACTCCAGTCAACTTTAAGGAGGGTGCCATAATCCAACAACCAATTTCTAATACCTTTTACATCCATCATCAAGGTCTTGCCCATTTTCGCCCAATTCCCCCTCACTTTCCTCAAGTTTCCTGCCGATGTCCATCATGGTAGGACGTGACAATACTTGTAGCCCATCCATCAGATGGAGACTGTATACATTTTTAAGTTTTCAAATTCATTCCACGTTTTCATGCCTCCTTTTTTTTGGATGGGGCTGTTGTTTGACCACTGTTCGACCAACTTGGGGTTGGCAGGTTTGTGGTCTGTCTATCGTCAATATTCATATTTGACTACGCCCTTTTCATCTTTTGTTTTTGCTTTCTGGCTCCTAGTCTGTACTGGCTGTAAATTAAAAGCCTGTTATTTTTGCCCTCATTATATGAATCGTCAGAATCACTGTCATCAGAGTTGTGTCCTTCAATTTCATTTAGGCCTCGGACCTTAGGTTCGCATTCTGAATAATGAGAAGCAGGAGGGCACTCTGATAAGGAGGTGATGACGGCGCATTAGGTGGGCTACAGCTTGAGTTTGCCTTCTTTACCTTTTGGAGTTCCAATTTAGTAGTTGTTAGTTCAGCGCAGACTACTTTTAATTGGTCTTTTAGATTATTAGTTTCACAGTCATGATTAGATTTTGATAATTTCTTGTCACTTTCTGACTTATTGTTTTACACATAAAAACCAGTGCATCAGTTTTTTGTCTTTTAGTTGGCTAGTTTTACCCCAAACACATTTAATGTCATCCAGGGACCATTGCCCTGTGGAGGTTCCATACTTTTGGCGGATTTCAGTCAGGGTTGTAGACAGGTCAAATTGTTGTTCAATGTATTCTTTTAAATTTTGGAGAAGTTTGTCCTCTGATATATTGGACGGGTCCTGTCTGCCTTTTAATAGTCGTATGCAACTCGAATTTAGACATCCTGAATGACGTTTTTACACTTCTGATATTTAGAGCCATTGGGCCTACTTATAGGGCCGTGGGTCCTTTATGACCATTTACACGTTTACCTTTTGCTATGGGCTCGCGTTTCCTATTGATGATAACGTTCTTTTAATAGAATCGCGTTGGACTGTCCCCGAAAATCCTCTACACAACTGGACTCTTAATAGAAGAGAACCCCTTACCTTGGGGCGCCAGTGAGTGTACGGGATGTTCTCGGGGACTCTGCAATCTTTGCAAATCCTGCTGACTACACCAAGTTGTTGGATACTCTCTTCTTCTTAGAATAACCCAGTCATCCATAGATAGGAATTAAAGGATTTTTTATTAAAAGGCAGTGACAGTTGCATTCTGGTTGCTGAGAATAAACGTGTAACTGCATCGATTCTAAGTTCGGCTTACGTTTTTAAACATTAAGATGCCGATAGCTTAATCTAATTACATTTCATTTTCAAGCCTTAGCAATACAATAAGCCAGTTATAACATGGCATTCCATCAGTAATCCATAATCCTATTAACAGCACAAACAAATTTAACTGTTATATGATACTAACTCAATCAGAGAAGCTGTTCAACACTGTTTGTCAAGTGCACTCGTAGATATCCCTTACATCCTATTAACAACAGAAACAAATTTAACCGTTATGTGACATTGGCTCAATCCCTCTGTTTTCTTATATGCCCCCATCTGGAGGAAGAAACTCTCATAAGTGATCATTTCAGTAGTTGGATGTTATTTCTTTCCATCCACATCATCATTTTTTTTTATTTTCCTGAACAGAACTTTTGGAAGGAGCAGTCTCTTAAGTTCTTGCAGTTTTATGAAAATCAAGAACAAAGGTGAGGTCATGTCAGCCTCTTTTCATGGTGGTTTTCCTCTACTGTGTTTTTCTGTTCTGCTTCCATCTGTCCCTCTGTTGTCATTGATATTCATATAGTTTTTTTAAATGCAAGAATTGTGGTAGCTGCTTCTCATACAATGTCTTCCAAGTGAATACAACTTATAGCAACGACTTGATCAAGTGCTTTCTTGGGAGAATGAAAATTATCTCTCTTGTCATCCTCTTCTATGCATGAAACATAATATGTCAAATATTTTCATGGATGTAAATTAATTTTTTTACAATGGCATAATTTATTTGGAGTCATGTTCATAATGTATTGAAGGTCCATCTTTATTATTTAAGACCTGGGTTCTTAAGTGGTGATATGATATAAAGCTTTAAGTTTGACTTGTATTTCTATATTGTGTACATTAAGAGGACAGAGAGCACTAGTTTTTAGTTCCATTTTAGATTTGTTCTGGAAGTGGTAGCAAGATGCCTGGAGATTTGTTTTGTTTACATGCATTTGAAACTCTTGAGGTAAATAGTTCAGTGCATTGGGGGATTAAAAAAAAGCTATTGCTGCCTAGCAACAGGAGTCCAGTACACACAATCAGGACAATCCTGAGGATATTGGGTGGTGTACATTTTCATTCGGAGAGAAAACATCTATAATAGTAGAAGTACTGTTTGCAAACTCCTGAACAGTCAGCGCAAAAGAAAATAAGTCCTTCAGGGACTTAGAAGTCAAGAGAGTAGCTAAAAGAATATCTCCAGATACTAGGCTTTTGAAGTGTAAGAGTGCATAGCTGATAGGCGTGATTTTAGAGTTACGCGTTAGGACTGGAGTTAGCTGACCTAGCATATTGTTTACAGTTCTCAAAGTGACCGAAAGAAAATAGTATTGTACAAATGCAGAATTTTTCCAAAAAGAAATTGATTGCAGTTGTGCAAGTTGAGAAAGGACCTTGAAAGGGAGTATTTGTCTTTTTTTCAAATCTGGTATAACCTTATCCACTTCCATCAAATTTCCTCTTCATTTCCTTTCTTCCAAGGTGATCAGCCCTAGCCCTCACCTAATCTTGCAACTAAAATGTTGTATTCCTGGAACCATTCTAGTAAGTTTCCTCTGCATCCACTGAGGGATCCTTCCATCCTTGCTAAAATCTGATGAGCAGACCGGAATGCCATACTCCAGAGCTTTATATAGATTCTACACACGGTCCATGTTTTTGTACGCAGTACCACCATTGATGAAATCAACAATCACAAACTTTGAAGCTGGAAGGGCATTTGATCGAATGTGTGCGTGGTGCAAAGCTCCCAGGTTATCGCCAGTGGCATAAAAAATAGGTTGTCGGTCTCTTGTATTTGTATAATCCGGCAGAATTTACAACTATTATGCATAAACACCTACAGTCTTCAGGCACTTAGTAACATTCATCTGTTACAGCAGAGAAATATACTCCTGAAACAATGTCACCATTCGAGTGATAGAAGATAGAGTACAAGATCTTCATACCCTCCATTCACATGCTTTGATAGTGATATTAGGAGCATATGTCTTTAAATTTTGCTGACATCTGACAGTGCAGCATAAAACACTAACTACCAACCTGTCTTTACTAAAACTTGTTTTTTGATCACTGAGACATGTTTTAGTGAAGCTGATGCTGGCCCTCCTATTTCATGAACTTTAATTTTGTAAACGATCAATATCCACTGCGTTCTCTTAATTAACACTGCTCCATCAAAAAAAGTAGTGAAACCTGACCTATATTTTACAGAGCTTTGCTGGCATTAACTCGATTAATATTAACTAATTTAACTAAAATCTCAAGTGGCTGTTACTTTTCTTGTTGATTGTTATTTCTGAAACCTTAACCAGTTTATAGTCCTTAGGCCCCTTGCATACCGATGTCATGTTTACCACTTTCCAATCCTCTGCTATATTGTATGATATATTCCCATATAAGGCTTCCCAATTTCTTACCATTTCAAATTGAATACCCCTTAAATACCCAGGTGAGGAGGGATAGACTAGTTTCCTCTCCTTTTATTTACCTGCCCCTCTCAATTGGGTTAATTTTAAAAGGATCTCTTCTCCAATGGGTTCATTTCTTCCACACCAAATAAATTCATTTTTTTTTTTAAGGACTTAATTCAACTAGATTTCTGAGTTAGCAAATAATTGAGTTCATTAGTTACTAAATATGAGAAAAAAATAATGCAACACACAGTTAGGAATAGTTGAGTATAAAAATGTTTTTAAATGTACACATCACTGAGTTGCTTGTGAAGAATACTCAAGGCCCTGTATCTTATTTGTTTTATTTTGGATTGTGGAGCTTTTTTTTTTAAAAAACGTGCTTTTAAGGAAAAACAAACTGCTTTGAACAATGGAGACTGTACAAAAGTGGCTATGGTTTAAAAATCATGTTTGCTGGGGCACATTGTGAGTTGTGTGTAAACAATGAACAAAAAAAAAATTAGGAATCGCAAGAAACAATTCATCAACTCCTAGACAGAGGATTAGCTAACTAACATGCAACAGAGTTGAGAAAAGGGGGCATTTTTAGGATGGTAATCTGTAACTAGTGAATGCTGTAGAGATCAGTGCTGGGATCACAATTACTTGCAGTAAATATTGATGACATAAATGATGGTGGTGAATGTACAATCAGCAATGGAGAAGGATTGCAGAAAGCTGCAACACAGAGGGATTTGGGGGTCCTAGTGCAGGAGTCGCAAAAAGCTAACATAGGGGAGCATACAGTGCCACCATCTTCCAATAAATGATAGAACCAACAAATCCAGCGAACTCTGGATATCAAGGAATATACAGGATTGGAGGAACAGTAAAAAGGATAGCATTTCGATTTTGATAATCTTGGAAAGCTATTCCCTTTATTGAAATGTGCACAGGATTTCTTGCTTAAAGAAATTGAAGACTTTTTTTAGACACATTTTAAACTTATCAGGATAACAAAGTTTTGAAAACAGAAAAAAGAAATGTTACTTGCTACTTCTGAATTGGCTGCTTGCTTCCGGGACTTCATTTCTGGTCACTGCTGAGAAGACTGTGTGTACTCTCCCAGACTCCCTGATCTTGTTCCTAGAGTTTTCAACTTGCCCCCCTGAATGGAGGTGATGTGACCTGGCTTCTTTCCTTTCTCTGATCTTGCTTTGACTATCATCAGCTTTTAGAATTTTCCAGGAACTGGAAGCAGTTGTGCGGCCTTCTACAGAGTTTCAAAGGTCTGGGTTTTGTTCTGGTGGGTAGAGGGTCCTAGCATTCATGGGCCATCCATATAGAGCCATTGGGCATGTACTACTTGGAGGTCATTGATCATCCATAAACAACTGTCTGGTATGTGGAGCATCATGGGGCTTGCATGGGTTTCATTTCCCTAGTACCTGGCCATGCACATGAAGTTCACATGTAACATTGTATTGCCCTCCTCAATCTTATGTTACTATTTCAAAAAAAAAGTCAAGCAAGTTCATTGAACATGCTGGCTTTTGGTCATCTTTGTTTTTCATTGTTTCTGATGTGAGGCTAATTCATCCTTAAGGTGATGTATTATTAATTGTGACATTTGTTGTGAACTCAGAAACCCCATTCTCTCCATCTCTTTGCACCCCTCCATGCTATTATCGGATTATACTTTCTGTATCTAAAAGCCCAAATGGTTTTAGACTAAACAGTGCCAAAGGAAATTTGTCCAATGACACCATAAGATCTAGACAATTGTCTCAGGATATAAAAGTTCAGTTCATATTAATAAGTGCAGTCAAACAGAAGTAGCAGTAATTGGGAGGCTCAGTGGTCAGCACTGCGGCCTCTCAGTGCCAGGGACTCTGGTTTGATTTCAGCCTTGTGCGGAGTTGCATGTTCTGCCCGCATCAATGTGGGTTTCTGTCGGGTGCTCCAGTTTCCTCCCACAGTCCAAAAATGTGCAGATTAGGCAGATTGGCCATGCTAAATTGCTGCTAGTGTCCAAGGATGTGCAGGCTAGGTGGATTAGCCATGGTAATTGCGAGGTTACAGCATAGGGTAGAGCTGGGTCTGGGTGGGATGCTCTTTAGATGGTTGGTGGAGACTTGATTGGCTGAATGGCCATGCAGATTCTATGATTCTAATTTGGCCAGAGGACAGTTCAGAGTCAACCAAGTAATTGTGGATCTGGAGCTGCATATAGGCTGGAATAGGTGAGAATGGCAGGTCTTCTTCCCTAAGGGGCATTAATGCGCCAAGTAGATTTTTGTGACAATCAACAATGGTTACTGTTAAACCCTTACTTACTTTTATTTCATTCTTTCTGAATTTTAGTTTGGAGCTGTGAACTGGGAGCTGGGAGCTAAAGATGACTTTTGGACTGTGGCTAACAGCTTGTGTTAAAAGCTTTTAACATGTTTTTGTTTATTCTTGAGGTCAAGATCAATACCTAGGAATTGGTTCCACAAAGTCTAGAAAATACTTCTTGTTCAAGCAGATGGCAGCCCTTGAATGGTAACTGGGACTTTGTGAAGGAGATGGACTATCAGGGAGTGGTCAGAGTTTGAATTGGGTTATGGACTGTTTTTATGTGAGAAGAAATTTGGCTGGTGTTATAGCATGAATATTTGAAAACTTTCCTTGCCAGCTTTTGGAAGTGAAGTGTTACTCCTTTTTTTCTGAGTGACCTGTAACAGTGATCCTGATTGATATCTTCAGAAAATCAACAAAGAAGCCATTATCTTTGCCTGTAGAATAATGCACCATGAAAAGCACTTAAATAATCTGGCCAGTTTTATTGTTTTCTTTTATTTAAAACTTAACTGTTTATTTGTTGTCTGTTTGCCTTCTGTGACAGGGACTAAAAGCATAGGCAAATCAGATTATTTAGTTGTTACTGTATGCTAAACCTTTTTGTTTAAGGTACAAACTAGCATGTGGAATTGATCATTCATTGTCTCTAGAATTGGTTACTCAAAAGTTTGGTTAAGAAACTTTAGTATCAATTTTGAGCATATTTGAAAGTTTTAATTCTAGGGTGTGGTGAATATAGATGTAGAAAGGCTGATTTGTTTTGGCTAACTGCCTTCATGTAGTAACATTGCCATTAGGATAAATTTTTATTTCAAAAATAAATATTGAATTCAAATTTCACCACTTCCCACGGTGGGATTTAAAGCCATGACTGCAGAGAATTAGCTTGGATTGTTTATGTTGTGGCATGGTCATTGACTCCCCACTCTGAATCATAGATTTGCAGTTTAAGAGCAGAAACTCTCTGGAGTCATAATTTTGAACAGAAGCACTGGAATGTTGAACAGAAAGAAGCCAAATTGGTATATTTTAGCATACTCTAAACCTGAGCACCAAAGCTACATGCACCAGGTGATGAAGTCTGAAATAAAAGCACAAAGAGCTTGTTAGTGACTTCCCATGTTTCTCATTTCTTGATTCACCAGGTTTCTGATGATCGATCTTGTTCAGGACAAGTGTCCAAGTGAGGAGATAGATGGGTTGAACAAGCTGCAATGTGTGGTTTCAACCAGTCATATTTTAGTGAGTCACAGCAGATATATGGTGGAGAGATTATTGATAGGACAGGAATGCAGAATAGAGGTGTTGAGCACAGGCTTCCAGTTAGGATGATCGTGATTGTATTCAATTCAGTATCACCAAGGGTGGTTGGGGGGTGGTGTCTATCTCTCTTTGCTCAGTGGGTGCACAGCACTTTACTGCAGGATAAGTGCTGCAGTCCAGGCTGTTATGCCAGCAGTGCCCCATGTGGATACGGATGTTTGATTAAAGATTATTTCTGTATTTGATCCTTTTTACTGTTCACAGAAGAGTGAAATCCTCTCTCGACTGACCTCCAAGTATGTTGAGTTGGAAGCTGTTTGTTAGGCTGAAAATACCTACCGCGTTCTTTAAGGTCCGATCAAAATGATTACAAGACACGTGTACTTCAATATGCAGCTAATTTATTCAGTTAAAATACTTAAACTAAGAATTATCAATTCATATATTATACTGCTGATACATGTATTCATTATATAGTTTTGATTAGGTTAAACAACTGAGATAAACTAGTGAGTCTCACACTGCCTTTGCATCTATCGTGGACTTTTAGCAACAGCGGCACTCTGAGCTCTATCTCAGATTCCATGGCATCAGTTGCGTGAACCCCAACCTGATGGTGTGAATTCAAATGAACGGGGCAAAGTCCCTGATATTAAGACTATTCAGATTCTAAGTTTACATGTTTAATCCCCATTTCGACATAACTCGGTACCATTCCAGTTTTCAGAATAGTTGCAAAACAAATCCAGGTGGCCTCATGTGGACCACACAAGCAGATGGTTCCTACCAACAATCAAGGTCGAGGAGCTGCACACGCACAGACCTAGACAGACCCATTCCTAATTTGAATTAGGCCTGTTTTTCGTGTTTTCGTGTATTTTTCCACTTTAATTCAATCAGTCATTGTCATGTCCAATTAACCCTTAATGGTCTGTTTGAATTCATTTTTTAAGCACAACATTGCAGAAGAATGTTTTGGTCTCTGGTTATCCATGCTTCTTTGATTTATCCCATCTTGCATCAACATTGGAAACTGAAATGCTACATTTGCTCTCTTGTTCTGGTCCTTGTAGGTAGAATTATCCTCAGCTATCCAGTTGCAAACACGATGAGTGGTGAACACATGCACCATGTATTAAAAACTATATATGCTCAATGAAAAAAAAACAGGAGACACAAGTGCCACGTCATCTCCAACAATAGAGAATTTAATGGTTACTCTGACGTTCAATTCGTTTTTTTCTTTATTCATTCATGGGATGAGGGCGTTGCTGGCTAGACAGCATTTATTGCCCACCCCTAATTGCCCAGAGGACGGTTATGAGTCAAACACATTGCTGTGGGTCTGGAGTCATATGTAAGCCAGACCAGGTAAGGATGGCAGGAATGTCCCTAAAGGACATTAGTGAACCAGATAGGTTTTTCCAACAATCGATAATAGATTCACAATCATCATTAGACTTTTAATTCCAGATATTTTATTGATTTCAAATTCCACCATCTGCCATGGTGGGATTTGAACCTGGGTCCCCAAAGCACTATCTGCGTCTCTGGATTAACATTCCAGTGATAATACCATCAGGCCATCACTTACCTTTATGGCATTCAATGGCATTACCATCACTAAATCTCCCACTATCACCATCGTAGGGGTTACCATATCAGAAAATTTTTTTCTGAAGAAGGGTCCAGACCCAAAACGTCAGCTTTCCTGCTCCTCTGATGCTGCCTGACCTGCTTTGTTCATCCAGCTCTACACCTTGTTGTCTCGGACTCCAGCATCGGCAGTTCCGACTATCTCTAGCCATATAAATACTGTTTCCAAGAGTGGGACAGTGACTAGAAGTTCTGAAGTGAGTAACTCAGCTTGTTTCTCAATGCCAGTATACCATCTACAAAATACAAATCTGGAGTGCGATGAAATGCTGTCTATCAATTTGGATGGGTGCACCTCCAACAACACTCAAAGCTTGACCCCATTGAGGATGAAGCAACCTGCTTGATTAGCACCATTTTCAACATTCACTCCTTTCATCACCAATGCACAGTGACAGCAGTGTGTACCATCCAGAGGAAGCTTTAGAGTAGCTCACTTGGGTGGCACAGTGGCTCAATGGTGAACACTGCTGCCTCACAGCGCCAGGGACCCGGGTTCAATCCCATCCTCGGGCAACTGTCTGTGTGGAGTTTCCATGTTCTCCCCGTGTCTGCACGGGTTTCCTCCCATGTGCAGGCCAGGTGAATTGGTCATGCTAAATTGCCCCTAGGGTTCAGGGATGTGTAGATTATGTGGTTTATAGGGGAATGGGTCTGGATGGGATGCTCTGTGGGTCAGTGTGGACTTGTTGGGCCAATGGGCTTGTTTCCACACTGTCTGGATTCTATGATTAAAGAATAGCAATAAAACTTTGAAGAGATCTCACAATTCCATTAAAAGCATTTTAAAAATCTTGCCATAATTTGTCAAGGTTTAGATCTTTACAAACATTATTGAAGAGTAACAGCACGAAGGGGCCATAAAAGTACCTTGTGAATACACATCCACTAGCAAGGGCAAGAACTGCATGGAAACTCTATCGCCTGCAAGGTCCCCTCCAAGCCACTCAACATTCTGACTTAAAACAATATCATTGTTTCTTCTTTTTCGCTGAGTAAAATACCTGGAACTCCTGAAAATGTGTTCAAGTCTGTGGATGAGGGAAGTTTGACTGATGCAGTTTATGTGGATTTTAGCAAAGCTTTTGACAAAGTCCCACATGAGAAGTTTAAAGCACATGGAATTTGGGAAAACTTGGTGAGATGGATCAGAAGCTGGATTAGTAATAGAACATGAACAGCCTTCTACCATTACTGTTTGAGTGACTGGAAGATGGTCTCCAGCACTGCACCACAAGGATCAGTGCTGGAAATCTTATTGTTTCTTGTATACCGTAAATGATACAGTTGAAAATGTAAGGGGAAATGTTAAGCAAGTTTGCAGACAACACCTAGATTGGTTGGATAGTCAGTAATGATGAAGATGGTTGAAGGTTACAGGAAGATATAGATGGATTGGTCAGACGAGCAGATCAGTGACAGACGGCATTTAACCGTGATAAGTGCAAGACGATGCACTTTAGAAGAAGAAACAAGACAAGGGAATATTCAGTGAATGCCAGGACACTGGGTAGCTCAGAGGAACAGAGGGATCTTGAGGTAATTATTCACAGATCCCTGAAGTTGGCACCATGAATACAATAGTCAAGAAGGCATATGGGACACCTGCTTTCATCATTCGTAGCACAGAATATAACAAGCAAGGAGGTAATCTTGGAATTTTACAGATCATTAGTTAGGCCACAGCTGGCGTACTGTGTGCAGTTATGGTTATCTCATTACAGGAAACTGTGATAGTACTAGAGGGGAAGAAGAAGAGGTTCGCAAAAGATGTTGCCTGGAATGGAGAAGTTGAATTATAAGCAGAGACTAGATAGGCTTGGATTGTTTTCTTTGGAGCAGAGAAGGCTGAGGGGGTTATGATTTGAGGGGTATGGAAAGAGTGAGTAGGGATCTGCGATTTCCCTTGGTTAAGGAATGAATCACGAGGGGGCATAGTTTTAGGGTAAGAGGCAGGAGATTCAGAGGAGATTTGAGAAAAAAGCTTTTTCACTCCGGGTGGTGGGAATGTGGAATGCAATGCCTGGGACGGTAGTGGACGTTGGAAACCGTACAATCTTTAAAAAAAATATTTGGATGAGCGCTTTAAATGTCATAACATTCAAGGACATGGGACAACTGCAGGAAATTGGGATTTGTGTGCCTTTAGTGGTAGCTATTGTTGGTGCATGCTTGATTGACCAAGAGGCCTTTTCTGCTCTGTGTGACACTTTATGACTACGACTACCTTTCTAACAGCATTGTGGGTGCCCTTATACCTCAAGGACTGTAGTGATTCAAGAAGGCAGCTCACCACCACCACCTCCAGACAAAGAGGAATGAACAATAAATGCTGACCTAGCTAGCGATGACCACATTCCTTTGAACAAATAAGAAAGATTTAAAAATTAGTGCCAAAATAGTCAATATTTTTCAATGGCCTATTTCATGAACAAATCAAGGTATCCAGCTGTATAAGGCCTTAGTGTTAATTGACCTTACAACAATTTTGAGTGAGTTAGAGACAAAAGAAAAATCTGAGACCAGAGTCTATGTCCTGCTTCGCTGTGACCAATAGTAACTACAGCTTTGAAACCTGGTGCTGCAATGTAAATCTAAAACTCCCTAATTCAAATTTATACTCCTTTTGGGTATGATTCTCCATGGGTAAAACTAGATTGGTGAATTTGCCCCATATTTTAAAAAATTGCCAACTCAATTCCCAAAGGACAGAAGAATTTCTCCAGAGACGTGACACCAGAACTCAACAGGGATAAGAATAAACAAGAAGAATTGTTCTGATAATTTTCAATGATTACAAATATATGTGATCTATGGACTGTTTTTATGGCTTCGTTAAATGGTAGCATAAATTCTAGCGGTAAGGTAGACATCTTTCAGTGGTTGCTTTTATATTTGTTAAGTAAATGATTGGGGATTTTAAATTATTATGGAAGTCCTTGAGTTCATAAACTTTGTCTAATTTTCCACATTTGCTGTGAATCCATTGTACTGTTTGTTCCTTATTGATTTTTTAAAACTTTTTTTTTTGACAGAATGAAACCGCTGATCTCCTCCCCAGAAGATAAGCTTGGAAACGCAAATTGATATGATTCATATGGAGGTATTTTTAACGAAGTCATTCAAAAATCAATCATCTAAGCTAATAATAATTATAATCCAAGATATGCATTGTATTTAGTTTTCTTATGGCAGTCTTCTAATTTATTTCCCATCCCTCTAATCCTTACACTTAGGGATTACTTTCATATATGTTACACAATGTGCTAAAGCGAAAAGTATCAAAGTACTGAATAAAGTATTTGCATTGTCCCTAAATAACAACATTAAGGTTTCTGAGGCTAAACAGAGATGTGTTTGTCCAAAAATGTGACTGGAACTAAGGACACCACAAAGAACTCCATGTAATTTAAATTGTACAATGTAAATAGGCTTTTAGGCTAACTGATAAGTGCATATATTTATGTACTACAGAGACTGTATGATGATGAAGTCGAGGTTGTAGAAGGTACTTTAAACCCATGTCAGTGAGTATCAACAGCCGTATATTAATGAAGGGAATATGTGAGAAGACACTGCTGGAATGCTAGTCTCAGGACTTAGTTTTGTGTGATCTGGTTTTGCTGTTGTACAACACTTCCCCTCTTTCACCCTATACATCCAAGTTCCCTGTTTCCACAAACTCTGAATCTCATGATCTATTTGCAGGTTCTTTTTTTAAATCAAACTTCACCTATCAGCTTCATGCTCTTTCCACAAACTTGCTTGCCTCCATTTGCTCTGCTTGGTGACGCTCGAAGTGGTTGTTGCCTTTGCAGATGCTTGTCCTCCAGTTTGTGTATTCTAGGGCAAGTGATTCCCATGATGTCAGTGAGGATGCCACATCCGTTGAAGGAGGCTTTCAGGGTGTCTTTGTGATGATTGCTTATCATTTCTAAGTTTGAAATAGAGCACTTGTTTAGGGAGTCTTGGGTTAGGCATGTGATCTGCCCATCACAGTTGGCCGTACGTGACCAGTGACTCAATGCTGAGGATAGTGGCTTACATTGGGGGTATGCTGATCCTGATTTGCAGTATTTTTCAAAGACAGAACTCTCCAGGCTTTTGAGATGACTGCTGTACACTGTCCATGTTTCTGATCCAATAACTCTGCCTTAGTGTAGGAGCATACTACCATCAAAATGAAATAAACTCTGGATCAGGATCTAAAGGGCATTCATAGATTCTGATCTGCAGAGTTGAGAGAAAATTGGACAAAAGCAGAACGCTGTAAGCTGCCAGCAGACAATTTCAGCCAATTGTTTGGACTGGCTAAATGTTTAATGTTCTGCATTTTGCTTCACTTTTTGCAAAAGAAAAGTTTCCTTTTCAAAAAAAAACATTCTGAAGTTGGTCTTAATTTGTTTTATTCATTCATGGGATATGGGCATTGCTGACTCAGCCAGCATATATTGTCCATTCCATCAGTCTGCAGTCTCCCATTTGACTTCCATTTGGTATGTTCAGGCTTAGTACAATGGAAGACTGTTAATTTCTTTATATCAGACTTTGATTCCAGTCTGTCGTCTTTATTTCTTTGATTTCTGTTCTGTTCTCTAAACCTAGTAACTTCTCCATTTTCCCTTTGCTTTAAGATGTTTTGTGGCCAGCTCATGTTCTCTAATTGCTTATCTCTTTGGTGTTCACGTTTTGTCAATTCTATCTCTTTTCGTTGTTCACTGTTTATCTTTAACCTTAAATTTCACTTTTTCTTTACTCTTCCCCATTACTTTGTTATTCATCTATCTCGAGTCTTATCTCAACTGTATCTTGGCCAACCACAACTGTGAAATTTCAGGTTTACTTTCTTCCAATTGTTTGATAATTACTTGAAGCATCTTTATCCTTACCAGATCTTTCATTTTTGTCCATCTTCAGTTTATTTGCTTACACCCTGTTTAGCTTTAAAGACTTCAAACAATTCACTGTTTTACCTTCCACTTCCAGAAAACTTCAGCAACATTCAAAGCCATCTTCAAATTCCATGCAATAAACCTCACCACAATGCAGTTGTTTTACGTTGACTTTGAAACACATTGGTCGAATACAATCCCATTAATTCCAAAAGCACTCTACTACAGTGCTCACACCACAGATAATACACTTCTCTTTCACATCTATGAACTTAATGTTACTGCTTTCAATTCCCCTTCTAGAAAATGTTCTGGAGCCTTCATATAACAATGTTTGGATTTAAATAAAATGTTTGGGCATACTCAGTTTTAAATTAACTCTTTCAGAGCTATAATCAAATACTTCTAGTCTGGAATTCTAAAACTAAGCTCCTTGCACTTAGTTTAGAACCGTTTAAGAAATAAGTTACGTATCTTCCAGGTTTGATTCCACCCTCGGGCGACTGTCTATGTGGAGTTTGCACATTCTCCCCGTGTCTGCATGGGTTTCCTCCAGGTGCTTTGGTTTCCTCCCAAAGTCCAATGATGTGCAGGCTAGGTGGATTGGCCATGCTAAATTATCCATCGTATCTAGGGATATGTAGATCATGTGGGTTATAGGGGGATGGGTCTAGGTGGGATGCTCTGAGGGTCGGTGTAGACTTGTTGGGCCAAAGGGCCTGTTTCCACACTAGGAATTCTATGATCTATGATCTTCGATCTTCCTTTTTCAGGAGCAAATATCCTGCTTCAGCCAAGACTTCTAAAAAACATTGAAACCCAACATTTTTCTAAACCAAGTGTTCCCTTCCCATTAGAAACACTTTCGGCCCATCAAGCCTGCTCTGCCATTCAATCCTGTATTCCAATTCCAAATTCCTGTGTCTCCCCTTATCCCTTGATGCTTTTTAAATCTAATCAATTATCGATCTCTTCTTGAAGATGATAAATTGAGAGATCATTGATAGATGAAAATAAATGTGGGGATGATGGAGTAGGAAGGCACAGAATTTGCAGAAGCTTTCTGTAGGATATTTATTAAATTTCAAAAGCCTTATTATAGCGTAGATGCATCCAAGCCTGTCAGGTCGGGTTTAGTTTGCTGAGTCTGAGGGTCTGGAGGTGGGTGTTCGCTGATCCTCTGACTGCAGAGAGGAGTGGGTTAGGCGAGTTGTTTCAAATGTTTGACTCCTGAAAGAAAATATCCTGCCACAACCCACCCTGAATTCAGTAGAGGCCCTCCAACCAGCCCTCTGGGCATCCAAGTAAGCCAAATGATTTTGTCTGCAGAGACAGTGGAAACACTGGACAGAGTGCACCCTGGAAAGGGAATTTCAGGACAGTCCTGGAAAATCAAGGGTGGTTGGTTATCTTCAGTAACCCAGAGAGAAACCTTTAAGGCCAAGAAGCCTATGAAGATAATCAAGTCTCTAATATCTGGGATCCATTGGCTCAATAATCCTCTATCTTTTTCTCTTGTGCTCAGAACAATTGATGATATTGGGGTAGAATAATTGACAGAAATTCTTCTGCCCTTTCCGGAAGACATTATAGTTCTCTGCCCTTCTAACTCTGAACATTGATCCCCTCTTGTTTAAAACATCAAAACTAATGATGTCACATTGATCATATCTACAAACAAAGAAGCAAGCTCAGCCACGTTGTAATGATACATCTTATGAGCTTCTAATAGGTTGAACTCTGTGTTGAAACACTCCTAACAGATGGCTGGACCTCAACATTGAAAGCTTATGTTGCCAAATCCAGAAACAAAGTTTCTGTACTAGCTTCTTGAGACCTAAGCTATAACAAGTTCTCCTATTTATAAATGTTACTGGATCAATGATGTGGTTTGGGAGTTGCCCATAGCTAAAGCAGCCATTGTCTGTCTTTCCATTTGTAACTTTTATCTCTAGCCTTTTCCATTGTTTTGTCTTTGAATCATGATGCAACAGTAGCATTTAAGTGGGCACACTGGAGACAATGAACTGTGAATTGTTAACTTACTTGGGTGGCAAATTGAATAGTTTTTACACGTATAGTTGAAATATTTCAATTAATGCATTATTATAATAGCAGAAGCAAATCCAGATAAATATTGACATCTGCTATTTTCCTCCCTTGTTTCTAATTTAGTAAAATTTGTTCTAATATGACAATCCCAATCAGTGTAAGAACCTTAACGCATGAAGAAAACTCATTTACAAGAGTTAAATTGGCATGAGAAAATGTTTTTACATTCCTCAAGTACAGTAGCAAATTACAGACCTCCTAGTCTGTGGAAATGGTGATCCCTGACCAACTGCTTGCAGGAAATTGGCTTAGTGCTGACTGAAAAATACAACCACTTCAGTCATCCTTTTGCTTTCATAGATCATAGAATCCCTACACTGTGGAAACGGACTCTTCGGCTCAACAAATCCAAACAGACCCTCGCAGCATCCCACCCAGACCCATCTCCCTAATCTACACATCCCTGAACACTACGGGAAATTTAGCATGGCCAATCCACCTAGCCTGCACATCTTTAGACTGTGGGAGGAAACCCACGCAGACACTGGGACAATGTGCAAACTCCACACAGACAGTCGCCCGAGGCTGGAATCGAACCTGTGTTGCTGGTGCTGTGAGGCTGCAGTGCTAACCACTGAGCCACCGTGCCACTTTGTGATGCACATCTCTCTTTAATAAGGGAGACTAAACGCAAGAGAGTAAATGAATGTGTATTATAACACGACGCTAGCATGCATGCTCATCCTCCTAATTTATAGCACTGAACTGGCTTTACAACAACCATTTCCATTTACAAAAAAAGACTCTAACTTAGTCCCCCTCCACCCACAGATCAACGAATACCGCTCACGCTTGGACATAGAGCAGTTTTTCCGCCGCCTCCGCCTCCACGCTTACTTCTTTAACCGTGAACCTAACCCTCCCTCTACTGACCCCTTCTCCCGCTTCCAACACACCCCCTCCTCCTGGACACCACCCCAAGGCCTCCTACCCTCCCTCGACCTCTTCATCTC
>NC_063333.1:110847180-110876297 GCF_021869965.1 Rhincodon typus | reverse complement strand
AAGGTTAAGAGGTGACTTGATAGAGACATACAAGATGATCAGAGGATTAGATAGGGTGGACAGTGGGAGCCTTTTTCCTCGGATGGTGATGGCTAGCACGAGGGGACATAGCTTTAAATTGAGGGGTGATAGATATAGGACAGATGTCAGAGGTAGGTTCTTTACTCAGAGAGTAGTAAGGGCGTGGAATACCCTGCCTGCAAAAATAGTAGACTCGCCCACTTTAAGGGCATTTAAATGGTCATTGGATAAACATATGGATGATAATGGAATAGTTTAGGTTAGATGGGCTTCAGATTGGTTTCACAGGTCGGCGCAACATCGAGGGCCGAAGGGCCTGTACTGCGCTGTAATGTTCTATGTTCTATGTTCTATTCTGGCTATGTGAATTCAGGCAGCTGAATTCCTTTGTCTAAATGAGGTGTTGATTAGAGTTCTTAATCTCTGAGAGTATCTTGGTAAGAGAGATACACTCTGCATGGTTGTAAGGAGCACAATTAGTGGGTGTCTACAGCAGAGTGGAATCTCAGCCAAGTGAGATGTAGGTCATACTCATATAGCACAGATACTGACCCTTTGGTGCAACTCATCCATGCCAACTAGGTTTCCTAAACTAAATTAGTCCCATTTTGTTTGACCCATATTGCTCTAAAACTTTCCTATCCACGTATCTATCCAAATGCCTTCTTAATGTTGTAATTGTATCCGTTGTATCCGCCTCTACCAATTCCTCTGGCAGCTCATTCCACACACACACACACACACACACACACACACACACAAAATCAACCCTCTGCGTGGAAAAAGTTGCCACTCAGGTCCCTTTTAAATCTTTTCCCTCTCACCTTAAACCTATGCCGTCTAGTTGTGGACTCCCCTACCTTGCGAAAAGACCTTGGCTATTCACCCTATCTATGCTCCTTATGATTTTATAAACCTCTATAAGGTCACCCCTCAGCCTTCTACGTTCCAGGGAAAAAGGTCCCGGCCTGTCCAGCCTCTCCTTATAACTCAAATCCTCCAGTGTCAGTAACATCCTTGTAAAACCTTTTCTGGGCTCTTTCTAGTTTAATAACATCTTTCCTATAGCAGGAAGACCAGAAGGTATTCCAAATGTGACCTTACTGATTCCAAATGTGGCATTTTCTGAAGAAGGGTCCAGACCCAAAACATCAGCTTTTCTGCTCCTCTGATGCTGCTTGGCCTGCTGTGTTCATTCAGCTCCACACCTTGTTATCTTAGACTCCAGCATCGGCAGTTCCTACTATCTGTGGCCTTACTGATGTCTTGTACAAAAGCCATCCCAAATCGTGTATTCAATGCTCTGATCGATGAATGCAAGTATGCCAAATGCCTCCTTCATCCTTCCTGTTACCTGTAACTTCACTTTCAAGGAACTGTGTACCTGCACTCCTAGGTCTCTGTGTTCAACAACCCTCCCTAGAGACTTACCATTTAACTGTGCAAGTCCAACCCTGATTCTTCTTATCAAAATGCAGCACCTCGCATTTATCTGGATTAAACTCCAGCTGCCATTCCTCAGTCCACTGTCCCAGGTGATCAAGATCCCACCATACTCTACATGTCCACAATACCACAAAGCTTGGTCTCATCTGCAAACATACTAACCGGTGAGTGAGTGAGTTCTGACTGACTATTATTGGAAATTTGATTCAAAGTGGAAAATCCATGCAAAGTGGAGAAGAGGTGCTTTAACTAGAAGGAAACATTCCAGAGCAAGAGGTGAGTGGGAGAAGGATAAAGGTATCAACCGAGAGGCTGACCTGCAATGAAACCAGTGGCAAAGATTCCAAGATTCAACATCCACAGCATTATCCTCATCTACTACCTGTGTCACCATGTCAAAGAGCTCAATTAAATTTGTCAGACATGATGTGCCTTTGACATAGCCATGTTGAATGTCTAGTCGTAACTTATTTTTCAATAACTGTATATTGACATAGCCTATATAATGACCTCCATTAGTTTTCCCACTATCAAGCTGACAGGTCTGTTTTTTCCTGAGTTATAAACCATAGCATGATGCGAGTGCAAGGAAAGAAGCTGAGTGTTTTTATCCTTTAAAGTAAAAGTCAGGTTTTCAATTTGTATTTCGGTCTTGAGTATTTTCTTTCTTTGGAAAAAAAAAATGACTGGAGTATGAGATTGATATTGGTGATTTTTTTTCTCCTTTTTAGTTTGTACAAGCAATATATCGGTACAGTGACATGTAAAGAGAGGACCTTGAGTAATTAATTTATAAGTTAAATCAAATATAATAGTGATGTGTTGCTACTGCAACATATACATGTCAAAACAGCCATTGACTGCACCTGGACAGCCATCAACTCAATGAAAGATGCTCTTTGGTCTGCCTGAAATTTGTTGGCCTTCCAGTGCAAAGAATTGACCTTTATTGAGTCTTGTAGACTGGCATCCAGGGCTATATGCTGAGGGATGTACTGAAGCTTGGGGCAGCTGCCACCAAGATGGAGTGGTGAAAGTCTAAGGCCTTTTGACCACAGGATAACAAGGGTCTAGCCTCAACAACAATCTCCAAATTGTTTATGTAAATGAGAAAAAGCAAGAGTCCAAACACCAATCCCTAAGGAACACCACATTCTACTCGTCTCCAATCTGAGAAATGTCCATCAATACCTACCCTCGGTTTCTTATCTATTAGCCAACTTCTAATCCATGCTGCTAAGGATGCATCAATCCCAAGCATTTCTGATTTGCTAATCAACCTGCCATGAGGCACTGTATTAAGTGCTTTCTGAAAGTCCAAGATTCAAGATCCACAGCATTATCCTCATCTACTACCTGTGTCACCATGTCAAAGAGCTCAATTAAGTTTGTCAGACATGATGTGCCTTTGACAAAGCCATGTTGAATATCTAGTCGTAACTTATTTTTCAATAACTGTATATTGACATAGCCTACATAATGACCTCCATTAGTTTTCCCACTATCAAGCTGACAGGTCTGTTTTTTCCTGAGTTATCACTTGTGCCTTTCTTAAACAATGATGTTACATTTGCAATCCTCCAGTCCCTCAGGATCAATCCTGCGTTCAGAGAGGCCTGGAAAATTTCTGTCAACAGATCCACAATCTGCTCCATTACTCTTCTCAGCAATCAAGGAATGCATCCCATCCAGGCTTGATGTCTTCAGTGCCTGGAGTGCTGTCAGCCTTTTTCGTACCTCTTCTTTATGTATCACTATACTGCTCAGTTATTCAACATCTACATTTTCAGCTAAGTCATTATCACTATGTTCTAATTTGGTAAAGACAGAAGTTGCTGCTGTTATTCTGGTAATATTCTCCCTTGCCTCCCTAGCTTGATGTACATCTCATCAGATCCTGGGAACTGATATACATTTATGTTCCCTTAATATCTGATACCTCGTTCTTATTAATCTTGACATACTGTCAAATTTCGCAATCCCAACTGAAGTCTTCAGTGACAGTGTCTTTCTCCTAAGTGAATACAGATGAGAACTATTAAAGTCCTCACCCATGTCTGTTGGCTCCACCCAGAGATTGCCCCTTTGGTTTCTAATAGGCCCTACTCCTTAATCCTATCTGGCAAAGATATTTTGTGGCCCCTCTTTGCCCTCCTAATTTCTTTATTAAGTACACCCCAAATGCACATTGTCCTCCTGAATGTTACCCCCCTCCCCCAATTTTTAATGCTTTGTACCTAACATATGCTTTCTTTTGTTTCTTTTTCAAATTCTCAGTATTCCTTGACATTCAGGATTTGCTGTCCTTGCCCTTCACTCTTAGAAGAACACACTGACCTTATACTACTTTTAAAAGACTCCCACTTCCCAAATATAGACTTACCTGCAAGTAGCTGCTCCCAGTTCATTTGCCAGATCCTGTCAAATGATATTGAAATTGGCCGACCCGCAATTTAGGCACTTAACTTCTGCACTATACTTAACCCTTTCCATAACAACTTTGAAAGTTAAAGTTATAGTCACTATCCCCAAAATGCTTACCCATTGATATTTCAACCACTGACCGATTCATTCCATAGGACTAGATCGAGCACTACCCCATCTCTAGTAAGACTATCTACATACTAGCTCTCCTGGATGCACTTTAAAAATTCCACCTAGTCTAATCTTTTCACAGTAAGGCAATCTCAGTTAATGTTAGCAAAGTTAAAATCCCCTACTACTGTAACTCTATTCTTTTCTCACTTCTCTGTAATTTGTCTACATGCTTGCTCCTGTCTCTTCCCCTGACTGTTCGGAGATCTGTAGTTTCATTCCAGCAAAGTGATCACTCTTTGTTTGTTTCTCAGCTCGGCCTAGACAGACTCATTTGAAGGGCTGTCTAAGATTTGCTTGCTTATCACGAGTCTCCTTTATCAATAAAACAATGCTCCTCACCTCTCTTACATCCCCCCACCTCATCACGCCTGAAACTTCTGTAACCTGGAATATGGAGCAGCCGGTCCTGCCCTTCCTTCAACTTTGTCTCAGTGATTACAGCAATATCATATTTCCATGTGCTGATCAATGCTCTAAGTTTATATGCCTTACTAGTCAGGCTCCTTGTTTTAAAGTAGATACAATTTAGTTTTCCGGCCCTCCCTTATTATGACCATTTCTTCTCCACTTTCTGGACTGTCCTAGTAATCCTTCTACATCTGACTGAACATTGCTCCTGATTTTACTTGTGCTCTGTGCCCCATCCCCCTGCCTAATTAGTTTAAAACCTTCCCAGCAGCCTGAACAAATCTCCCAGCAACGATATTGGATCCACTCCAGTTCAGTTGCAACCCACCCAGTTTGTACAGGTCCATCTCGCCTCAGAAACTGATCCAAAACTCTAAAGCCTTTCCTACTATGCTATCCCTTTCACCATGCCTTCATCCACCCTATCTTCCTATTCCTACAGTCAGTAGCATGTGGCACTAGAAATAATCCAGAGATTACAACCTTAATAGGCTTCCTCTATAATCTACTCTTCAATCTACCTAACTCTCAATTCCTATTGCAGGACCTCTTTTTTATGTTACTCATATCAATGCTTCTGACATGCACCATGACTACTGGGTACTCACCCTCGCTCCTCAGCTGCACTGAGACATCCCTGACCATGGCATGAGAGAGGCAGCATACCATTTAAGAGTCTCGTTTGTGGCCACAGAACTGCTTGTCAGTTCCCCTTGCAACTGAGTCCCCTAATACTAAGGCTCTCCCAGTTGTGTACCTCCCCTGCAGTGCAACAGAGCCAACTGTGGTGCCACAATGCCACAAACCTGGCTGCTGCTACTTTCTCCTGAGAACCACCACCACCACAGCCCCTCCCCCCCAAGCAGTGTCCAACACAGTTAGAGGGGATGAAACAGGATATCCTTACCCTGGTGTTTATGCAGTGATTCCCTTACACATGGTGTAACCTGCTCAATGGATGTGCTGACCACAATGTCCTCAGCAGCATAGATGCTCCACTGTGAGTTTATCCTTGTTCAGAATGAAGGTTTTTCTTATTTTTATCATCCGCTGCTCAGTGCAACTTCTTTCATCACAGGTTCTGCTTGGAGACCCGGATTCCCAGTGAGTGTCTCTACAGAGACAGTAGGAACTGCCGATGCTGGAGTCTAAGATAACAATGTGTAGAGCTGGATGAACACAGCAGGCCAGGCAGCATCAGAGGAGCAGGAAAGCTGACATCTCGGGTCTGGACCCTTCTTCAGAAAAGTGTCTCTACAGAGTGGTTCTGAGTGTCTCTACAGTGTGGTTTTCTGTGATGTCACTCTTTGCTTTGTGCTGGGCTCCTAATCCTGGACTTCAGTTCATCCAGTTCTATTCCCATGCTGCTCCAAAATCGCCAAAATATCTACTCACTCGGACTGTGCCTCATTCCAGATGTGATTTCTCCTTCTTGACTGTGCAAAGCTTACTGATATACATGGCTACAGTAGAGAGTTCTTTTTAATCAATAATGAAATTAAGGGTTATGGTAAAAGGCAGGAAAGTAGAATTGATGATTATCAGATCAGCCATGATCTCATTGATGAGCTGAATTGTCTATTTCAGCACATAAATCTTAGAGTCTGACATATCAATTACTTTGGTTTCCCAGCTACACTGAGAAATGCAAGAAATACACTTGCAGCAGCTCCAACATTTTCAGTCCTAATTGTGATTATTTTCAGCTTCTGAGAACTCGAAGACGTAATGTGGTGCCAGCTTTTGTGTATAAAATCCCAAATGTTTTAGATGAGTATGATTCTGATTTATACTGATAAGTCAAACTAAAGTTAGAACCAGTGTAAGTGAAAAATTGTATCATGTAAAGTTGAAGTGGTGACCATAACAATAAACACCACCACCTGCAAGCTCCCCTCGCAGTTCTGACTTGGAAATACATCGCCATTCCTTTACTGTCTCTGGGTCAAAATCCTAAATTCCCTCCTGAACGATATTGTAGATCAACCCACAACAGATTTAAGAAAGCAGCTAAACACCACCTTCTCAAGGGCTACCATGGACAGGCAATAAATGCTAACCAGCCAGCAAAACTCACATCCCATGAATGAATGAAAAAAATGCTCCAATACATGATGAATTGGGAAGCTGATGGTCTCACAAAGGCATCTGAGACATTCAAATTAAAAGTGAAAACTGAGCATTCTCAGAGGCTCTAGGAAAAAAACGGTCAACTATATATTTGAACAGAAGAGAAGGGATTCATAGGAGCTGAATGAAGACACCAGAAGAAAACGCAGACACACTTTTTCAAAAAAGTTTGTACATATCAGCTTTCCTGCTCCTCTGCTGCCTGGCCTGCTGTGTTCTTCCAGTTCCACACTGTGTTATCTCTGACTCCAGCATCGGCAGTTCTTACTATCTCTGAGTGAGTTATAACCCCACCGTGAAGCCATTTTCTGAAGAATGGGTCCTGACCCAAAACATCAGCTTTCCTGCTCCTCTGATGCTGCCTGGTCTGCTGTGCTCCTCCAGCTCCACATTGTGTTATCTCTGACTCCAGCATCGGTATTTCTTACTATCTCTGTATATATCAGATGTAGATTTTGCCTTGAGGAGAGCAACTTACTTGAGTAATAATGGATACGTTATCCATCATAAGCAAAGAAGCTACACATAGGATATTGTGGTATTAAAGAATCCAATAGACATTTTATACAGCTAGCTGTTACAAGCAATAGTGAGATTTCTTAGACATCCAAATGTCTGGGCAAACTAAGCTATTGCTTGCAACAGGGAGCATACTTTCAGAAGCATATCATGTTTCTAGTGATCCCAATTCAGATGGAATATGCAATCTTCTATATCCTTGGTAACATACTCTGATAGAGTATTCTGATCATGAGAGATAACTCACCAACTCTCTTTTTCCAAAGATAAAACTTAGCCCCAGTGGGTATACATGGTTGTATGGAAGCATATTTTGTCAATCAATAGTTTGGAGGTTTGGAGAATTGACAACTCATCCTAGCCTGGTGATCGTACACCCATCAGTTCTGAAGAAGTCATATTGGACTTGAAATTTGAACTATGATTTTCTCTCCATAGATGCTGCTAGACCTGCTGATTTGCACCAGCATTCTGTGTTTGTTGGGAAAGTATGTATTGTTTTCTGTTGCACTTGTTTGACAACTTGGTTGTCTTGCTGCTAGTTAGAATCATAGAATCATACATAGAAGATGCCTTTCAGCCCATTGAGTCTGCTCTGACAAAATTACTCTAAATCTACACAGGTCCTATTTTCAAGGCCAAGGGCCAAGTGCTTAAATGTCATGACATTTCAAATGTGCGTCTAATTACTTTTTAAAGGTTATGAGGCTTCCCACCTCACCAACCCTCCCCAGCTAGTGCATTCCTGATTCACACCACCCTCTGAGTGGAAAAACATTTCCTCAAACCTCCTCTAAACCTTCTACATCCTTGTTATAACACCCTTGTTATTAACCTTCAACTAAGCAGAACAGATTTTCCTATTCTCTCATGGTGCGAGGACATTACTCACTATCCAGCATTCGCTGTTCATCCCTAGTTGTCCTTAAGGTGGTGGTGCACTGCCTTCTTGAACTACTGCAGTCTATGTGCTGTAGACGCGCAAGCTATCAGGGAAGAAGTTCGAGAATTTTAGCCCAAATTTTTATACATTTGTCTGTGTCCCTCATAATCTTATACACTTCAATCAGGTCCCTTCTCAGTCTTCTCTGCTCCAGGGAAAACAATACAATCTCATCCAACCTCTAATCATAGTTAAAGTGCTTCGTCTCGGGCAACATCCTGGTTAATCTCCTCTGCATACATCCCCCTGCCCCACAACTCCCCCAGTGCAATCATATCCTTCATTTTGTGCAGTGACCACAAGTGCATTCTAGCTGAAGTTCCTTACTCCATGTATGCATGATTGCTATGATTGCTAGACAACAAGGTGCAGAGCTGGATGAACACAGCAGGCCAAGCAGCATCATAGGAGCAGGAAGGCTGATGTTTCGGGCCTAGACCCTTCTTCAGAAATGGGGGAGGGGAAGGGGGATCTGAAATAAATAGGGAGAGAGGGGGAGGCGGATAGAAGGTGGATAGAGGACCTTTGTCCCCCTCCACCCAGACATCAACGAATACCGGTCACATTTGGACATAGAGCAGTTTTTCCGCTGCCTCCGCCTCCGCACTTACTTCTTCAACTGTGAGCCTAACCCTCCCTCTACTGACTCCTTCTCCCGCCTCCAACACATCCCCTCCTCCTGGACGCCACCCCAAGGCCTCCTACCCTTCCTCAACCTCTTAATCTCCAACTGCCGTCGTGACATTAATTGACTCAACCTCTCCACCCCTCTCACCCACTCCAACCTCTCCCCCGCAGAACATGCAGCCCTCCGCTCCCTCCGCTCCAATCCCAACCTCACCATAAAACCCGCGGAAAAGGGAGGTTCAGTTATAGTATGGCACACTGACCTCTACATCGCCGAGGCCTGACGCCAACTCTCCGACAGCTCCTCTTACCGCCCCCTTGATCATGACCCCATCCCCGACCACCAATCCATCATCTCCCAAACCATCCACAACCTCATCACTTCAGGTGACCTCCCACCCACAGCCTCCAATCTCATCGTTCCCCAACCCCGCACCGCCCGCTTATATCTCTTTCCCAAAATCCACAAACCTGACTGCCCTGGTCGACCCATGGTCTCCGCCTGCTCCTGTCCCACTGAACTTATCTCCACCTATCTGGACTCCATTTTCTCCCCCTTGGTCCAGGAACTCCCTACCTACGTCCGTGACACCACCCACGCCCTCCACCTCCTCCAGAACTTCCAATTCCCGGTCCCCAACACCTCATCTTTACCATGGACGCCCAGTCCCTATACACCTGCATTCCCCATACAGATGGCCTAAAGGCCCTCTGCTTCTTCCTGTCCCGCAGGCCCGACCAGACGCCCTCCATTGACACCCTCATCCGCTTAGCCAAACTCGTCCTCAACCTCAAACAACTTCTCTTTCAATTCCTCCCACTTCCTACAGACAAAGGGGGTGGCCATGGGTACCCACATGGGCCCAAGTTTTGCCTGCCTCTTTGTAGGTTACGTGGAACAATCCCTCTTCCATACCTATACTGGTCCTAAACCCCATCTCTTCCTCCGTTACATTGATGACTATCGGCGCCGCCTCGTGCTCCCACGAGGAGTTCGAACAGTTCATCCACTTCACCAACACCTTCCACCCCAACCTTAAGTTCACCTGGACCATCTCTAATACCTCTCTCTCCTTCCTGGACCTCCCTGTCTCCATCTCCGGCAACCACCTAGAAACCGATATCCATTTCAAGCCCACCAACTCCCACAGCTACCTAGAATACACCTCCTCCCACCCACCTTCCTGCAAAAATGCCATTTCCTATTCCCAATTCCTTCGCCTCCGCCGCATCTGCTCCCAGGATGAGGCATTCCACTCCCATACATCTCAGATGTCCTCGTTTTCAGGGACCGCAACATCCCCCCCTCAGTGGTCGAGAACGCCCTCGACCATGTCTCCAGCATTTCCCACAACTCATCCCTCACACCCCCTCCCCGCAATAACAACCAAAACAGAATCCCCCTCATCCTCACGTACCACCCCACCAACCTCCGGATCCAATGCATCATCCTCCGATACTTCTGCCATCTGCAATCCGACCCCACTACCAAAGACATTTTTCCCTTCCCCACCCTTATCTGCTTTCCGGAGGGACCACTCTCTCCGTGACTCCCTTGTCCACTCCACACTCCCCTCCAGCCCCACCTCACCCGGCACTTTTCCCTGCAACCTCAGGAAGTGCTACACCTGCCCCTACACCTCCCCCCTCACCCCCATCCCGGGCCCCAAGAAGACTTTCCACATCAAGCAGATGTTCACCTGCACATCTGCTAATGTGGTATACTGCATCCGCTGTTCCCGTTGTGGCCTCCACTGCATCGGGGAAACCAAGCGGAGGCTTGGGGACCGCTTTGCAGAACACCTACGCTCGGTTCCGCACTAAACAACTGCACCTCCCAGTCGCAAACCATTTCAACTCCCCCTCCCATTCCTCAGACGACATGTCCATCCTGGGCCTCCTGCAGTGCCACAACGATGCTACCCAAAGGTTGCAGGAACAGCAACTCATATTCCGCTTGGGAACCCTGCAACCCAATGGTATCAATGTGGACTTCACAAGCTTCAAAATCTCCCTTCCCCCTACTGCATCCCAAGACCAGCCCAGCTTGTCCCCGCCTCCCTAACGTGTCCTTCCTCCCACCTATCCCCTCCTCCCACCTCAAGCCCCATCCCCATCTCCTACCTACTAACCTCATCCTGCCCTCTTGACCTGTCCGTCCTCCCTGGACTGTCCTATCTCCTCCCTACCTCCCCACCTACACTCACCTTTACTGGCTCCATCCCCGCCTCTTTGACCGGTCTGTCTCCTCTCCACCTATCTTCTCCTCTGTCCATCTTCTATCCGCCTCCCCCTCTCTCCCTATTTATTTCAAATGCCCCTTCCCCTCCCCCATTTCTGAAGAAGAGTCTAGGCCCGAAACATCAGCCTTCCTGCTCCTCTGATGCTGCTTGGCCTGTTGTGTTCATCCAGCTCTACACCTTGTTATCTTAAATCCTATTTTCCACTTTATATTTGAAATAAATGTATGTAATCATTGTAGACAGAAATAATTAATTTGAAAGGGTAAGCACATAATATTGCAGGGTTTAGACTTGGCCAGAGTCCATCTTTAGAAAGTGTTCCCATTGTTTGATTTGTTTGATTTGATTTACTCTTGTCACACGTACCTAAGTGCACTTAAAAGTTTGATTTTGTGAGCAGTACAGACCAATCGTAGTTTACAAGGACCCACGGATCATAAGGTGTTTAGACAGAGCAAGGCATACAAGGTTACGGTTGCACAGGAGGTGCACAGAAGCAAGATCAACACTAAATTTGAAATTAGAGAGGTCCATTCAGCAATCTGATAACTGGGAAGAAGCTGTCCTTGAACCTTGGTACGTGTGTTTAAGCTTCTGTATCTTCTGCCTGATGGGTAGAAGTTGGAAGAGAGTATTACTGGGGTGGGGCGGGTCTTTGAGGTTATTGGCAGCCTTTATACAGCAATGAGAAGTATAGATAGAGTCCATGGGTGGGAGGTTGGCTTTCGTGATGGTCCGTGCTGTGTACACAACTTTCTGTAGTTTCTTACGGTCCTGGGCAGAGCAGTTGCATACCAGCTGTTATGAATCCAGATAGAATGCTTTCTGCAGTGCATCTGTAAAGGTTGGTGTGGGTCCTTATGGACACGCTGAATTTCCTAAGCCTCCTGTGGAAGAAAAGGCGTTGTTGTGCCTTCTTGACCGTCACATTTACATGGGCAGTCCAGGACAGATTGTTAGTTTTAGGTCTCCTAGGAACATTACACTCTTGACTGTCTCCACTTCAGCTCCATTTGTAGTACAAATGAACGCAGCCTTTCAAAACTTGTGGATGACAAAATGTGGAGATATCCTCGGTAGTAGGGACCATAAGAAGCACATTTCCCATTAGTTGACAGCGTAGATGTGAACTTTGAATAGGGTAGTAATAAATTTCTGAAGGATATAGATTGTAAGACCATAAAAAATAGGAACAGGATGAGGCCATTCGGCTTTTCCAGCTACTCCACCATTCAATAGAATCACGGCTAATCCAACATTCCACGCATCTACTTTCCTGCATTTTCTCCATAACCCTTGATTACCCAACTGATCAAGAATCTGTCTATCTCAGCCTTAAATATACACAAGGACTCCACCCCAACAGCTCTCTGTGGCAACGGGTTACACAGGACATAGAACATAGAAGTGTACAGCACTAGAATGGGTCCTTCAGCCCACGATGTTGGGCCAAACATGAGACCAAATTAAACTAACCCCTTCTGCCTGCCAAGTCTATTCCACTTCTCTTCCTTAGAGGCACCCTACGCCGTTAAGTATCTCGGGGCTGAAAGGGCTTCCTGAGCACGGGAGTAGGTGAGAATTGTTTTTTCGATTGAAGTGAATGGTTTTGATGGTTTTGGAATTCCCGGCGTTTCCCTTGGATGGTATCTGTTCAGATTGCATAGTGGTGTGAAGGTTTTTTTTTACCATCCAAGGTGAAACAGGTTTGCATGTAGCACAAGGGTGTGGAATGTTCAGTAACTTTATGCCTAAGCACTGATTTGGAATTGAATGGGTTTATACCTGTGTAGGCTCCAAAGCGTCTGAAGTTGATGAAGTTGTTTGTTTCCTGTAGACTGGCTTGCATTGTTTATAGCTGAGACTTGAATGGGGGTCTTCCTTTAGTTTCAGTTACTTAACCCCTGTCCCAGACATCTGCCCCTGGGCTTGTATATTTCCCAGTCTGTCCCAGCCAGCCTCTTGCAGCCCATGTTTTCTGGAGTCCCAGTGACTTTAATCCAATATAATATAATTGCCACAAATTCTGCCTTCAGAGGGGTTTAACTCCATGGTATATCCACAAACTGATGGGGTTTTTGCCCCTTCTTACAGCCCACGTCTGCAAATGATCTATATCCTGCTGTATCCTTTGACAACCTTCTACACTATCCACAACTCCACTGATCTTTGTATTGTCTGCAAACTTGCTAACCCACCAGTTTACATTTTCAGTCAATTCATATGTGTCACAAACAGCAGAAGTCCCAGTATGGATCCCTGCAAAACATCACTAGATACAGACCTCAAGCCTGAAAAACACCCTTCGATCGCTATCTTCTGCCTTCTACGAGAAAGCCAATTCTGAATCCATGCAGCTAAGTCACCATGGGTCCCATTGCATCTTAATCTTCTGGATGAGCCTAACATGAGGGACCTTGTTGAGGTTGGTTGGCTCGCCGAGCTGGTTTGTTGTTCCGCAGACATTTCATTACCCTGCTGGGTAACATCATCAATGCAGCCTCTGATGAAGCGTCGGTGTGTTTTCCCGCCTGGTTTTTAAACTCGGGAGTCTGTTGAGCTGGATTGCCTCACTTCCGGTTTTCCTTCATAGTGGAGTGTATATGGAGTAGAGTTCTATGTGTTTATTGATGGCTTTCCAAAGCCATGCTTTTCCAAATGCGTGTTAATCCTATCCCTAAGAATTCTCTCCAATAGCTTCCCAACCACCATCGTAAGACTCACCAGTCTATAGTGTCCTGGATTATCCCTATTTCTCTTTTTGAACAGAGAAACAACATTAGCTACTCACCAGTCCCCTGGGATCTCTCCAGCGGTTAGCGAGGATACAAAGATCTTGGTCGAAGTTCCAAAGACTCTCAACCCTCCAAGAGAAGAAATTCCTCCTCATCTCAGTCGTAAATTGAGATTTATTGAACTTTATTCTGAGACTAATCCTAGACACTCCAAGCGGGGAAACATTCTCTCAGCAATTACCCTGTCAAGCCCCTTAAGACTCCTTTACATTTCAATGAGATCACCTTTCATTTTTCTGAGCTCCAGTGAGTACAGTCCCAACCAGTTTAGTCTTTGCTCATAAGACAATCTGTCCATATTGAGGGATCATCCTAGTGAACCTTCTATGAACGGGATCCAATGAAATTATACCATCCCTTAAATAAGGAGAAAAAACAAAAGCTGCTCACAATACTCCAGATGTAGTCTCGCCAGCACCCTGTACAGTTGCAGTAAGACTTCCCCACTCTTATATACCAGCCCTCTTGAAATAAGGGTCAATATTCCACTTGCTTTCCCAATTAACTGCTGCACCTATGTGCTAGCTTTCTGTATTTTGTGCATAATTACCCCCATGGCACGGTGGCTCAGTGGTTAGCACTGCTGCCTCACAGCGCCAGGGACCTGGGCTCAATTCCAGCCTTGGGTGACTCCAGAATGTGTGGAGTTTGCACATTCTCCCCGTGTCTGTGTGGGTTTCCTCTGGGTGCTCAGGTTTCCACCCACAGTCCAAAGATGTGCAAGGTAGTGGATTGGCAATGCTAAATTGCCCATAGTGCCCAGGGATGTTTAGGTTAGGTGTGTTAGACATGCAAAATGCAGGGTTAGGGGAATGGGTTTGGGCGGAATGCTCTTCGGAGGGGCGGTACGGACTTGTTGGGCCAAATGGCCTGTTTCCACAACGTAGGGATTCTATGATTCTAAGTCCCTTTGTGTGCAGCTTTCTGCAGTTTTTTCTCCATTTAAACAATTGGCTGTTCTTTGGTACTCCCTTCCAAAATGAACAACTTCACATTTTCTCACATTGTACACCATTTACAAACTTATTGCCCACTTATTTAACCCATCAATTTCTTTCTATAAACTGTTTATATCCTTCTCAAAACCTGCGTTTCCATCTATTTTTGTACTGTCGGCAAATTTTGGCTGCAGTACATTCATTTCCTTCCTCCATGTCATTAACATAATTTGTAAAAGTTGTGATCCCAGGACTGAACTCTGTGGAACATTACCAACCTGAAAAAGAATGCCTTATCTCCACTCAGAGATAGCAAAAACTGTAGATACTGGATTTCTGAAGAAGGGTCCCAACCCAAAACGTCAACTTTCCTGCTCGTCTGATGCTGCCTGACCTACTGTGTTTCTCCAGGTCTACATGGTGTTGTCCCTTATCTCCACTCATTGTTTCTGCGTGAATTAGTGAATTCTCTATAAATGCCAAGGTAGTAGCTCCAATATGTGGGCTCTTATGAATTAGCCTTTTATGAAGTATCTCATCAAATGTCATTTTCTGCCTCCCTGTATTTTTGAAAAGGGCTGTCACATTAGCAGTTTTGCAATTCTCTGAGACTTTTCCAGAATCCAACGGGTTTTTTTTGGAAAACTGCAACCAATGTATCCAGTATCTCTGTAGCTTCTTGTTTTAGGATCCTAGGATGCAAGCCATCAGGGACATTGGACCTATCTGCCTTTAGCCACATTAGTTTGTCTAATACTACTTCTTTAGTAATGGTGACAGTATTTCATCGATTCACAGATTTTTACAGTACAGAAGGAAACGATTCAACTCATCATGTCTGTACCAGCTCCCAAAAGAATTACCCAGGTAGTCCAACTCTCCTGCCCTATCTCTGTATTTATAGGGATGTTTGAAGTATCTTCCACCATTAGGAATGATGCAAAATACCAGTTTAATTCCTCTGCCATTTCCTTGTTTCCCAGTCTCCCCAGATTCATTTTCTAAGGGGCTTATGTTCACTTTGACTGCTCTCTTCCTTTTGATGTATTTAAAAAAGCTCTTATTGTCAGTTCTTATTATTCCTTGCTAGTTTGCCCATGTGGCTTATTTTCTCTATTTATTATCTTTTTTGAATTTATCCCAGTCTTCAGGGCTATCACTGACTTTGGCCTCCTTCTATGCTTTTTTTTCAACTTAATACTTTATCTAACTTCTTTAGTTAGCCATTGTTGGTTTATCCCTCTCTTGGAATCTTCTTCCTTTCTGGGATATATTTTTACTGATATTTTACTCCTTAAATGTCTGCCACTGCTTGCTTACCGTCATTGCTGATAATCAATCCACCCAGTTCAGTTTAGCTAACTCTATCCTCATTTCATCGTAAGAACTTTGATTTAACTTAAATACAGTTGCTTCTGACCCACGTTTCTCACTGTCAAACTGAATATTAAAGTTACCTCCTAAGGGACATTTTACTTTGAGGTCATTTATTAAACCTGCCTAATTACCAAATTCAAGATAGCCTGCTCCCTGGCTGACTCTGTGATCTATTGTTCTAGGAAATTATTCCTAATGCACTCAGCGAATTTGCTATCATAGCTACACTTTCAAATTTGATTAACTCAATCAAGATTAAGATTAAAGTCTCTGATAATTATTTCTCTTTTTTTCATGCTCCTATTATTTGCTAATTTATAGCCTTTCCCACAGAGTGAATATTGTTTTGGGGTCTGTACAGTGCTCCAACCATTGTTTTCTTTCCCTTTCTGTTTTATACCTCCACCCAAATGGAGTCTACATCCTCCAAACCTAGATCATCTCTCACAACTGTTCTCATTTCATTTAATAGTGCTAGCCCACCATCTTTCCATCTCTCCTGTCTTTCTGAAAGGTCAAATATTCTTCAATGTATAACGAGCAGATAAATCAAGAAGTTCTTGATGTAAAGAAGAAAATAATTCGGCCCTGAGTTCATGTCAGCTGTCTGTAGACCAATTCAAACAGTCCCATTCCATGCGTGTCTGTACAAGTGGTTTTCCTCAAGTGCCCATCAATTTCATACTTCTCATCAATTGCAGTAAATTCCAACTCATTACCCCTCACTGCTTTATAAAGTTCTTCCTCTCAGTACCATTACTTTTTCATCTTCCAGCTATTAAACTACACTTACTTGTGTTATTCTTAGATTGATCAAATACATTACTAATATCCAAAGATTTGAACGTCTAACTTCTTAGTTTCCTTTTGCATTTTTAACATTTTTCTGTCGCTCCTTCCAAAATCCAATGTCTTATATTATTTAAATATTGTCCATTCTATCTTCATGTCTTCCCAGTATTACATACAATTATCATTGTCAACTATAGTTTTCGTTAATGCCTCCTATAAATTTTGATGTGGCCAATTCCCAAAACCACACCATTCATACATATTGTGAATAGTGATCACTTTGACTGCATTGCTTCTATTGCTTGACCAATGTTTGTTAGCCAACTTCAATCATTGAAGAACCCTATTCTGTGAACAAAAGGAAAAGCTTTTTATTAATTATAAATATAATTCATTGAAGATTTCTGGTTGATGTGAAAATATTGTATGAGATAACCTTTGATCATCAATTGTTCATTATTTACCCTTCTCAAAGTCAAACATTATTTAGTTAATTCTTTACTTTGCCACAAATCTTTATCATCTGATAATTTACACTGCTATCAAACATTTCTGGAAAACTTGCTGACATTCTAAATTTAACAATCATTTTGACGTTAGTGTGACTGGCCTTATTCTTTTGAGTTATTTTCTTGATTTCCAGTAGTCGCTCTCTGCATAACCTTAAGGTTTTTGACAAAATTCAGAACTTGCTCATGATTATTAGATGAAATAACCTTGTATCTGTCTCTAACAATTGGAAAAACTAAGTCTTAGTGCAAGCAAAATAGTCCATAGCCATTTTTAGGCCAAAATGACACTTTTCCCACTTCTCAAATTTCATCACACAGGTTCTGGAAGGCACTCGGTCGTAGGCCATATCACTAGACATTCCTACATGTATTAATCTCCTCAGGATTGAGGGGAATTAGAAATCATCATCTTCAAGGTGGTCTGATGGTTTCCTACTATACCGAGAGCATAGTACATGGAACAGAACAGCACAGCACAGGAACGGGCCCTTTGGGTTATTGTAACAAGTTATTGTTATCACTAAATGTATTACCTTCACATTTATGTCTTCAGATCATCTATTCTACATGCACATATAAAGAAGCTATTTTTACTCTATATGTAAAAAGTAGCTAAATTCTGTGAAAATTTTAATTCTCAACAGTCGTGAATCAAGGACTAAATTAAAGGTATTTTGAAAGATTTTATTAGACTTTTTAAAAGGTTTATACAAACAATTCAATCAGTCAGTAGAGTACAAAGTCTACATTTATGAATATACAAATAAAATTCAAACATTTTAATTAGCAAGCAGAAATGTAGATCTTGAGACAGGTGGAAAAGGCCTCAAAATTGAAAGTAACTTAAATAAAAATCTCAAATTTGGGATTTTTGAAGGGTATTATCAGTTGTGTGCTCCAGAAGTAAGGCAGTTTTGTGACATATTTACTGGTGAAAATAATCATGTATCCTTATTGAAATTTAGGTGAATATACTAATGATAAGGCAGTTAAATTTAGTTGAAATTCTGTTCCAGAATGAATTAAATTCCTCTAAGATTCTGGACGTGTATCCTGATGCTGGGTCAAGAAACCAGAACATTAATTAAATTTGTAGGTCACATCTGAAAAGTACAATGATCTGACTTCTATTTCAACTCAGATAAAACATTAACTGAACTAACAATTGAGTACAAGCTATATCTGTAACCAGTATATTCAAAGTTTTTAATGTTCTGGTTTACTGTTTCAAAGACCAATTTAGAGAAATTTTAATCTTTAAATTAAGAAGACAGCAGGCAGATGTAACTATAGCTTGCTTATCAGTACTTTAATGCTATACTTGTTTTAAAGAAATTAATCTATTTTGTTTGATATGCTGCTTTCAATGGTCTTTGCATAGCCATTGTAAAGTCCATTCTTCATTTCTTTCAGATCAGAAGCAGCTTTGTTATCCTGCTGCGCTGATTTTCTGTATGTCTGTATAATAAAAAAGGAGAATATTTCACCAGACAGATTTTGGAAAAAAAGGGTAAATAATATCATTGAAATTTTGTGCTAAAATACATCACTTCACATCTCTCTATTACATTCTATCTACCACTTATCTGGCCATTTGGCTAGCTCATGTTCTTTTACAACCAATTGATATTATTTTCTAATATCAACTGGAACCTCCTAAGTGCAAATAGTTTGGATGGAGCAGATTTTGTCACGTCTATCCAGGAAGGATTTCTGACTGAATATGTAGATAGGCTGACTAAAGAGGAAGCCATATTAGATTTAGTGCTAGGCAACAAACCAGGCCAGGTGTCAGATCTCTTGGTAGGAGAGCATTTTGGTCATAGTGATCACAACACCCTGACCTTTACTAAAGTCATGGAGAGGGACAGGAGTAGACGGTATGGAAAAGTATTTAATTGGGACAGGGGGAATTATCATGCTATTAGGCAAGAACTGCGGAGGATAAATTGAGAACAGACGTTCCCAGGGAAATGCACAACAGAAATATGTGGAGGTTGTTTAGGGAGCACTTGCTATGAGTTCTGGATAGGTTTGTCCCACTGAGGCAAGGAAGGGATGGTAAGGTGAAGGAACCTTGGATGACAAGACATGTGGAACATCTAGTCAAGAAGAAGAAGGAAGCTTACTTAAGTTTGAGGAAGCAAGGATTGGACAGGGCTTTAGAGGGCTACAAGGTAGCCAGGAAGGAACTGAAGAATGGACTTAGGAGAGCTAGAAGGGGGTATGAAAAAGCCTTGCAGGTAGGATTAAGGAAAACCCCAAGACATTGTATACTTATGTGAGGAACAAGAGGATAGCCAGAGTGAGGGTAGGGCCAATCAGCGATAGCGGAGGGAACTTGTGTGAGGAGTCGGAGGAGGCAGGGGAGGTCCTTAATGAATACTTTGCTTCAGTATTCACCAGTGAGAGGGACCTTGACGTTTGTGAGGACAGTGTGAAACAGGCTGATATCTTGAACAGGTTGATGTCAGGAAAGAGGTTGTGCTAGAAATTTTGAAAAACATGAGGATAGATAAGTCCCCTAGGCCAGACGGGATATACCCAAGGTTGCTATGGGAAGCGAGGAAAGAGATTGCTGCACCTTTGGCAATGATCCTTGCGTCCTCACTGTCCACTGGAGTAGTACCAGATGATTGGAGGGTGACAAATGTTATTCCATTGTTCAAGAAAGCGAATATGGATAATCCTGGAAATTACAGACCAGTCAGTCTTACTTCTGTGGTGGGCAAATTATTGAAGAGGATTATGAGAGATAGTATTTATGATTATTTGGAAAAGCATAGTTTGATTAGAAATAGTCAGCATGGCCTTGTGAGGGGCAGGTCATGCTTCACATGCCTTACTGAATTCTTTGAGGATGTGACAAAACACATTGATGAAGGTCGAGCAGTGGATGTGGTGTATATGGATTTTAGCAAGGCATTTGATAAGGTTCCCCATGGTAGCCTCATTCAGAAAGCCAGGAGATATGGGATTCAGGGAAATTTGGCTGTCTGGATGCAAAACTGACAGTCCAATAAAAGACAGAGGGTGGTAGTAGATGGAAAGTATTCAGCTTGGAGCTCAGTGACCAGTGATGTTCCGCAGGAATCTGTTCTGGGACCTCTGCTCTTTGTGATCTTTATAAATGACTTGGATGAGGAAGTGAAAGGGTGGGTTAGTAAGTTTGCCGATGACACGAAGGTTGGTGGAGTTGTGGATAGTGTTGTAGTTTGCAACGGGACATTGACAGGATCCAGAGCTGGGCAAAGAAGTGGCAGATGGAATTCAACCCGGAAAAGTGTGAAGTAATTCATTTTAGAAGGTCAAATTTGAATGCAGAATACAGGGTTAATGGCAGGATTCTTGGCAGTATAGAGGAACAGAGGGATCTCATAGTCCACGTCCATAGATTCCTCAAACTTGCTACCCAAGTTGATAGGGTTGTTTAAGAAGGCGTATGGCTTTCATTGGCAGGGGAATTGAGTTTAGGAGCTGCGGGGTTATGCTGCAGCTCTATAAAACCCTGGTTGGACCACACTTGGAATATTGTGTTCAGTTCTGGTCACCTCATTATAGGAAGCACATGAAAGCTTTAGAGAGGGTGCAGAGGAGATTTACCAGGATGCTGCCTGGACTAGCGGGCAGGTCTTATGAGGAAAGGTTGAGGGAGCTAGGGCTTTTCTCATTGGAGCAAAGAAGGATGAGAGGTGACTTGATAGACGTTTACAAGATGATGAGAGGCATAAATAGAGTGGATAGCCAGAGGCTTTTTCCCAGGGTGGAAATGACTATTACGAGGGGCATAATTTTAAGGTGGTTGGAGGAAGGTATAGGGGAGATGTCAGAGGTAGGTTCTTTACACAGAGAGTGGTGGGTGCATGGAATGCGCTGCCAGCAGTGATAGTGGAGTCAGATACGTAAGGGACATTCAAGCGACTCTTGGATAGGCACATGGATAATAGTAAAATGAAAGGTATGCAAGGTAGTTTGATCTTAAAGTAGGTTAATAAGTCGGCACAACATTATGGGCTGAAGGGCCTGTACTGTGCTGTACTGTTCTATGTTCTATGTTCTTAACTTTCTAAATACTTAATTTGAAACTGTATTCCCTGGTTCTACACATCGCAAGCCAGGAGAATCATTCTGCATCTACCTTTCGAGCCTTATCAGAATATTGTATGCTTAAACTAGATCACCTCTTGATTTCTAAACACTCAAGGACCTAGGTACTGTCTCCTCACAGGATGATCCAGCCATCTCAAAGTTCAGTCTGATTGGACTGCCTCCATGGTAAGCATATTCTTCCTGAGATAAGGAGATCAAATAGTCCAGATGCAGTCTCACCAAGTCTCTATATAATGGCAGCAAGACATATTTTGCTCCTGTACTCAAATCCCCCTGCATTAAAGGCCAACGTATTATTTGCATTCCTAATTGATTAGTGCATATGCATATTAGCTCTCTCTGATTTATGAACAAGGATACCCAGGTTGCTTTGGACATCAACAACTCACAATCCTTTAGCTTTAAAAGAAGTTATGCACTTCTGTTTTTGAAGCCAAAATAAATAACTCCACATTTTTCCACATTATATTCTATCTCCCATGTTCTTGCCCACTCACTCAGCCTGTATAAATCCCCTTCACATTCTCCTCATGATTCTCATTGCCACCTAGTTTTGTGTCCAGCACACTTAGAAATATGAAATTTGGTCCCCACATTTAAATCATTGATATAAATTTTGAATAATTAAGGCCAAAGCATTGATCCTTGCAGTACCTCACATGTCATTGCTGGCCAAACTGAGAGAAATCTTTCTATTTATACTGTTTTCTGTCTGTTAAACAATTCTTAATCCATGTCATTATATTAATACCCCCTCCCAAAACAAAATCCCATATGCTCTAATTTTGTGGTGAGGTGATGGCTGAGTGGTATTATTGCTGGAATATTAATCCAGAGATCCAGGTAATGTTCAGGCAACCCAGGTTTGAATCCTGCCATGGCAGATGGTGGAATTTAAATTCAATTTCCAAAAATCTGAAATTAAGCCTAATGATGACCATAAAACCATTATTAATTGTTGGAAAAAACATCTGGTTCACTAACGTCCTTCAAGGAAGAAAACTGCCATCCTTACCTAGTCTGGCCTACATGTGACTCTAGACCCACAACAATGTGTTTGACTCTTAATCATTGGGGATGGGTATGAAATGCTGGCCCAGCCAGGGACACCCACATACCATGAATGAATAAAGGAATAAAAAAAATGTTGCTTCCTAACCTGTATGGGACATTCTTGAAAAACCTAGAAAATCCAAATACACATCATCAGCCTATTTGCCCTTATCTATTCATGCACTTATATCCTCAAAAAATGCCAACAGGCTTGTCAAATATAATTTTCCTTTCTGAAATCCATGTTGAATTTGCCCAATCCTAACATTAGTTTCTAAGTGTTCAGTTATCACGTTCTTTATAATAGATACTGGTATTTCCCCCACTGTCAAGCTAACAGGTCGCTGTTTTCTCTCTCCGTTTTAGATGCTAGGGATAGATTTTCTAACTTGCAAACTGCAGGAACTCTTCTCGAATCGTAGAATTCCTATAGTGTAAAAGTAGGCCATTCAGCTCATCAAGTTCACACTGACACTTTGAAGAGCATCCCACCCAGACCCACCCCTATCCTATCCCTGTAACGCTGCATCTCCCATGGCTAACCCATCTAGCATGCGTATCCCTGGATAATATGGGTAATTTAGCATGGCCAATCCACCTAATCTGCACATCTTTGGACTGTGGGAGGAAACACATGCAGACACAGGGAGAATGTGCAAACTCCACATAGGCAGTCAACCCAGGGTGGGAATTGAACTCAGGTCCCTGTAGTGTGAGGCAGCAGTGCTAACCACTGTGCCGCCCAAAATCTAGTTCCAGAATCTGAAGAATTTTTGAAGATGACTACCAATATACTCATTATTTCTACAGCTACTTCTTTCAACATTCTGAGATATAAATCAACAGATCCAGCAGTTTTCAGCTTCTAGTCTCATTTGGTTTCTCTTGTGCAAATTTTTAGGCACTATTAGATCTTTTCAGTTCCTCATTCTTGCCAGCCCCTAGGTTCTGTATATACATTTCGTATATTTTCAGCTGTGAAGATATGTAGTGTAGACATAAATTGCATATTAGTTCTCACCACTTTTAATTCCCTATTTTAAGTTTTGCTGAATTTAAAAATGTTTCCAATCCTCAGGTTTGCTGGGGTTGTTTTGGCAACCCTCATGACCTCTTTCTTTGAACCAATACAGTTTTTAAGTTACCTTGCTGGTCATACTTAGATCATATTTAGTCATCTGCTACATTTCTGTGCCTCAAAGGAATGTAAATTTGTTGCAAACCATGCATTAATTTTTCACAAGCCAGCCATTGTATGTCTACCAGCTGACCTTTTAATCTAGCACAGACAGTTTTCCCTTGTACATTTATAGTTTTCTTTGTTTAGATTTAAGACTCTACATGGGAACAACATCACTTTCAAACTGAATATAAATTCTAACATACTATGGCTACCCTTTGCTAAAGAGTCCTTTACAACTAGATTATTGATTAGCCTTTTCTTATTGCGCTGTACTTGATTTGAGAGTCCATTACTTAGTTGTTTTCTCAACATACTGATCCAAAACACAATCTTGTAGAAATTTTAGGAATTCAACTTACATGGCATTAGTGCTCGTTAGGTTTATGCGTCTACATGTGGGTTGAAATTCCCCAAGAGTATTCTTGTTACTGATTTCTATGTTTTCCGCTCATTTCTGTTTCTTGGCACTACCATAATTGACTCCACACACTGATCTTCTGATCCTTTCTGATATGTTCTCATCCTTTCTTGACAGCAGTAGCCCGCTTACTTTTCCTTTCTCCCTTTCCTTTCTAAATTTGAATATTGTTGAACAGTCAGTTCTCAACCTTGGTGTCCTTTTTAACTATGTCTCTATAGGTCAAATGTATTTACTCCTATTTGTCATCAAATTATCTACTTTTTAGAAAATGCAATGAGCATTCAGATAAAGCACCTTCAATTCTGTATTTCTTTATCTTCAAAATTTGTGGCTTAATCTTCCTGCCACAGTCTGGTTACTATTTCCTTTGTTGCTTCCTTGCTTTCTTGCCTTGTCCTCTTTCTTTAATTTATCACATCTACTCTCACATAAGCCCTCACCTGCGCTACCTAGTTTTAAAGCCTTCTTCATCACTCTAGTTGTACCGCAGCACAGATTGCATCTTTGAGCAGTGTGCTAGTCTGGGTGAGTAAAGGAATCGGCGAAAGAGGTGCTCCTTTGTTTTTACTGACTTTTTCACCCACTAGGACTTGGTTCTTGCCCTACTACAGGAAAAATGGTAGCTATTTGTTGAGTATCTGCTAAGTTCTATAAGATTCAAACAGTGTAGGAACTGCTGTGAGCTTAATAAAATATATAAGAAAGAAAAATAAACAATTGATTAAAATTATTAAGTAAATTAAAATACATTGAAGATGACAGGACAAGTGATTTGTCACAGCTATAACACTAAAGAACTTCTGAATGCCAGTGTGATCCATGGCTAACATGTCTGTAATAAGTTTGCAGTTTGAGCAGCATGAGCTCACATGTTCTGAGCTGGAGGCCAAACTGTAGACACTGACAAATCAGGGAGGGGAAGTATTACCCAGACACACTTCCTTTCAGGAGATGGATACACCCATTAGGCTCTTCAGATTTGGGCCATGGTCAGGAAAAGTTATGATTCCAAGATAAGGGACCGAGAGGGCAGGATTTCAGCCTTGCAATTGCTCAACGGATTTGAGGTTCTTTTAGCTTGTTTGCTTGAGACTGATCATTGCAGCATGGATCTGGGAACTCACCATGGTACAGGAATTTATTCAAATAGGGGAGCAAAAAGGAACACAATGGTAGTAGGAAACCATTCAATGAGAGAGATTGACACTGTTCTCTGCAGCAAAGAATGAGAGTCTATCAGTCTTTGTTACTCACTCTATGTCTGGGTTCAGAACCTCCGCTCAGGGCTAGAGAAGAAGGATTCAGTTACCATTGTCCATGTAGGTACCAATCACATGGCAGGATGAGGAAAGGAGTTTTGCATAGTCAATGAGGAGCTAGGCACCAAAATAAGCAGGACCTCAAAAATAATAATCTCTGAAATATTACCTGAAATATATGCAAATTGGTAGAGAGCAAATGAGATTCAAGAAATGAATGTGTGTCTCAAAGACTGGTGCAGTTGAAATACATTCCATTAAGTGGCGTACTGGGGAAAGTAGGACAAGAATTTAGGAAGATGTGGTAAAGTACAAAAACAAGACAAGAAAGAAAAGTATCAGTGTGGAACAAGAGTGGGTTGAGAGTGCAAATCCAAGAATAAATCAACAGATATGGCGAGATGTCACAAAAATAATAAAAGGACAAAACTAAAGTGTCTGTATCTGAATGTATTCTGTAGCATTCAAACCAAAACAAATCTACTGATAGCTCAAATAGAAATAAAAAAGTATGATCTGATAGCAGAGACATGGCTACAGGATAGCTCAGATTAACACCTGAATGTTGAAGGGTACAAGGCATGGGAAGGACAGGAAAAGGTGAAGGGGTGGTTTTCTTAATTAATGATGGAATGAGGACAATAGAGAAGAAAGACCTAAGTTCAGGAAACCAAATTGTAAATATATTTTAAATAAAGATGAGAAATGATACAGCCAAGAAGCCACTATTGAGAGAAGTGTACAAGCCCCCACCACTAGGATGGGTATAAAGGAAGAAATATTGGCAGCTTATTAGAGAAGTCTGGTGACAATCATGGGAGATTTTAATCCACATGGACTGGAAAAATCAGATGGGCAAAGGTGGCCCACATGAGAGTTCATAGAATGTTTTTATGTAAGTTTCTTAGAGTAGTAGATTATGGTTCAATAAAAATTGGATTAATTAATGGCTTCATTATAGCTGAGAATATTTTGTTGAAGCATTTTGTTTTGTACTCATCAGACAATTCACAAGACAATGAGTTTTTGGGGAAAAAATCAACATCTATAATGTATGAGAGGAACAAAGAACAAAGAACAAAGAAAATTACAGCACAGGAACAGGCCCTTCAGGCCTCCAAGCCTGCGCCAATCCAGATCCTCTATCTAAACCTGTCGCCTATTTTCCAAGGATCAGCATCCCTCTGCTCCCTGCCCATTCATGTATCTGTCTAGATACATCTTAAATGATGCTATTGTGCCTGTCTCTACCACCTCCATTCCAGGCACCCACTACCCTCTGCGTAAAGAATTTCCATGCATATCTCCCTTAAACTTATCCCATCTCACCTTGAAATTGGGACCCGTAATAACTGAGTCCCCCACTCTGGGAAAAGACTTCTTGCTATCCACCCTGTCTATACCTCTCATGATTTTGTAGACCTCAATCAGGTCTCCCCTCAACCTCCGTCTTTCTAATGTAAATAATTCTAATCTACTCAACCTCTCTTCATAGCTAATGCCCTCCATACCAGGCAACATCCTGGTGAACCTCCTCTGCACCCTCTCCAAAGCATCCACATCCTTTTGCTAATGTGGCGACCAGAACTATATGCAGTATTCCAAATGTGGTTGAACCAAAGTCCTATACAACTGTAACATGACCTGCCAACTCTTGTACTCAATACCCCGTCCGATGAATGAAAGCATGCCGTATGCCTTCTTGACCACTCTATCCACCTGCGTTGCCACCTTCAGGGTACAATGGACCTGAACACCCAGATCTCTCTGTGCATCAATTTTCCCCAGAGCTTTTCCATTTACCATATAGGTTGCTCCTGAATTGGATCTTCCAAAATGCATCACCTCGCATTTGCCTGGATTGAACTCCATCTGCCATTTCTTCGCCCAACTCTCCAATCTATCTATATTCTACTGCATTCTCCGACAGTCCCCTTCACTATCTGCTACTCCACCAATCTTAGTGTCATCTGCAAACTTGCTAATCGGACCATCTATACCTTCCTCCAGATCATTTATGTATATCACAAACAACAGTGGTCCCAACACAGATCCCTGTGGAACACCACTGGTCACAGCTCTCCATTTTGAGAAACTCCCTTCCACTACAACTCTCTGTCTCCTGTTGCCCAGCCAGTTCTCTATCGATCTAGTTAGTACACCCTGGACTCCATGCGACTTCACTTTCTCCATCAGCCTACCATGGGGACCTTATCAAATACCTTACTGAAGTCCATGTATATGACATCTACAGCCCTTCTCTCATCTATCAACTTTGTCACATCCTCAAAGAATTCTATCAAATTGGTAAGACATGACCTTCCCTGCACAAAACCATGCTGCCTATCACTAATAAGCCCATTTTCTTCCAAATGTAAATAGATCCTATCCCTCAGTATCTTCTCCAGCAGCTTCCCCACCAGTAACGTCAGGCTCACCGGTCTATAATTATCTGGATTATCCTTGCTACCCTTCTTAAACAAAGGGACAACATTAGCAATTCTCCAGTCCTCCAGGACCTCACCCGTGCTCAAGGATGCTGCAAAGATATCTGTTAAGGCCCCAGCTATTTCCTCTCTTGCTTCCCTCAGTAACCAGGGATAGATCCCATCCAGACCTGGGGACTTGTCCACCTTAATGCCTTTTAGAATAACCAACACTTCCCCCCTCCTTATGCTGACTTGACCTAGAGTAATCAAACATCTATCCCTAACCCCAACATCCGTCATGTCCCTCTCCTCAGTGAATACCAACGCAAAGTGCTCATTAAGAATCTCAATCATTTTCTCTGACTCCTCGCATAACTTCCCTCCTTTGTCCTTGAGTGGGTCAACCCTTTCTCTAGTTACCCTCTTGCTACTTATGTATGAATAAAAGGCTTTGGGATTTTCCTTAACCCTGTTTGCTAAAGATATTTCATGACCCCTTTTAACCCTCTTAATTCCTCGTTTCAGATTGGTCCTACTTTCCCGATATTCTTCCAAAGCTTCGTCTGTTTTCAGTCGCCTAGACCTTACGTATGCTTCCTTTTTCCTCTTTGCTAGTCTCACAATTTCACCTGTCATCCATGGTTCCCTAATCTTGCCCTTTCTATCCCTCATTTTCACAGGGACATGTCTGTCCTGCACTCTAATCAATCTCTCTTTAAAAGCCTCCCACATATCAAATGTGGATTTACCCTCAAACAGCTGCTCCCAATCCACATTCCCCAGCTCCTGTCAAATTTTGCTATAGTTGGCCTTCCCCCCAATTCAGCACTTTTCCTTTAGGACCACTCTCGTCTTTGTCCATCAATATTCTAAATCTTATGGAATTGTGGGGGTGGCGACGCAACTCCGCCCACAGCCGACGCCGACGCAACTCCGCCCACAGCCGACGCCGACACAGCTCCGCCCACAGCCGACGCCGACACAGCTCCGCCCACAGCCTCCACAGCCAGCAGCTCCAGAGGAGACAGCAGCACCCAGCCCTGCCGAGTCATCCCCCCTGACCTACCCCTTACTGAGGACGAACGGTCAGTCCTCAGTAAAGGGCTCACCTTTGTCCCCCTCCACCCACAGATCAACGAATACCGCTCACACTTGGAAAAAGAGCAGTTTTTCCGCCGCCTCCGCCTCCACGCTTACTTCTTTAACCGTGATCCTAACCCTCCCTCTACTGACCCCTTCTCCCACTTCCAACACACCCCCTCCTCGTGGACACCACCCCAAGGCCTCCTACCCTCCCTCGACCTCTTCATCTC
>NC_063333.1:110801188-110822180 GCF_021869965.1 Rhincodon typus | reverse complement strand
GACACCCTGTAGGCTGTATTACACGTATTCCAGCTCCAAACTGTGTTACCACTTTTTTTTTGATGTTTTCAATATTTAAAATGAAATCCATTTCTGCCATCTTTTGTATCAATACTTACCAAATTACAGTTGAGTCAGTATTATTCACAGCAGTGGATTAGCAATAATGGGAAATGCTGATGCATAAATGATTGGTAACTTCCTTTGTAACAGAAATACGTGAAATACAGCCTACAGGGTGTCTTAACACTGGTAAAATAATTGCCTGAGTTAGTGGGTTCTGGTTTCAAGCTCCAGTCCGGAGACTAGCACACAAATATGACTGACACTCCAGTGCTGTACTGAGAGACGACTTGACTGTTGTAGGCAGTGTCTTTTGGATGTATTGAGAAACTGAGGTCCTATCATCCTGCTGACATGCAACTAAACCATGACACTTCTAAAGAACAGTTGAGTTTTCCAAATGTGCAGATCAAATTTATTATTAAAACTGCATTGTTAAAACAGTTTAATTGGACATTGCACATTACAGGACATTGTCAAGCCCAAAATGCCTGCAGTGTATTTTCATGTTACAACAGTAACCATGCTTCAAAAGTAATTCTTTGGCTAGAAATGCCTTGGGTGTGGAAAGTGCTGTTTAGAGCAAGTTGGTTCTTACCAGCTGTGCTTGTGTAAGGTATTTCTTCCACCAAAGATAAGGCTGCATTGATGGAATGGTAGACAGGCCATAGTAGAAGTACATTAATACATGGATAAAACTGTTCAATGTTGGACCAAAGAAACCTGTAATGAAACAGAGAGAGAAGCAAAGTAACCAGATCTAAGTGTATTAATGTTGTTTCAACTTAACTTGCATTACATTTTGTCTGTAGCAAAAAATGTCCCAAGTACTTTACATGAGAAAATTGGAATCTGGCAAATGAATGAAAGAATTGAACAACAACTAAAAGCTTGTTGAATGTGATTGGTTTTAAACAGGACCTTAAAAATGGAGATAGAGAGGTATTAGATGTATGGAAAAATTTTGAATGTAAGGTTTTCGTAGTTGAAGGCCACCTGCCACCAATGAGCAAAAACATAGAATCACATTAGAAGGTCATTCAGCCCAACAAGTCTGTGCCAGCTTTTGAAAAGGCTATTCATTCCCCTGATAATTCTGCATTGTCCTGTATGGTTCCTTTCTCATTTTCTTTCTTCCCTTTGAAGGTTGCTATTAAGTCTTTCAGGCAATGCATTTCTGATTTGTGTCAAATTCATGTAGAATGATGCGGGCTATAATGAGAAATGTGGCAGAATCACGTAAGAAATCCGGTGAGGCTTATCTCAACATCAGGAGCAACTTTCTTTTTCCTCTAACTAGGTTCCAAGTTTTGAGATGAAATTCTCACTAAGCAGTGGCGAGTTGACTGTTAAGGGGAATATTGCTGGTTAATGATCTTAACTCTGTATCTCACTTTATTAATAATCTGGTTCCTATCCTGCCACCCATGGCAAGCAAACTAGATGCTTGGGAATTTTTGTCATGGAAGGCAGGGTACTAGCAACTTAAGCTTGCTGCTGCTCTAAAGCACCTGCATGCTGAACACCGGGCATCATCGTCGTGGGACACGCTCCACAGGTATCAGCCCCCCGACATTTCTCATCCACATACATTACCATCCAATGTGTGCTAGCTTCTTAGGCAACTGTCTGTGTTGAGCTTCCCTTCAGGTTTCGTCCAGGTATTCCGATTTCCTCCCACCATCCAAACATATGCAGGTTATGTGGATTGGCTATGTTTAAAAAAAAAAATATCCTAGTGTGCAGGGATGTGCAGGTTGGGTAGGTTAGCCATGATAAAAGCCTTCAAATGGAGTTTCAGGGATGGGATGGATCTAGGTGGAATTATGTTCAGTAGGTTGGTGCAGATTCAATGCGCCAAATGGCCCCTTTCCGCACTATGGGGAATCTGTAACTCTATGAGGCGTAAAAGAATAGATTAAAACATTAAAAACCAATTTCTGACAGAAATGATTCCTTAGAATCGCATGTGAAATTTATTGGGCTACCTAAACCAGCCCAGGAAGTCTGATTGATAATTCTGAAGAGTGTTAAATCAATACAGTTTTACTTGGAGGAGGATGCAAGTACAGATTTCAAGAAGGTGGACTGTGAAGTACTTATGCAGATTGATTTAAGAAGCAAGGTGGTATCGGAGGATTTGGTGGATTTAAAAGTGGACAAATTCCCAAAGGAGTTGCATCCCAGGCTACTGTGGGAGATGTGAGAGGAAATTACAGGAGTCCTGACCCATATTTGTAAATTGTCTCTGGCACCTCCCCATGGCCAGAGGTCGGAAAAACAGCTAGTGTGGTTCCACATTACAAGAAGACTAGTAGAGATAGACCAGGGAACAACAAACCAATGCATCTAACATCAGCAGTAGGATAACTATTGGAAAAAATAGTGAAGGAGCAAATTTACCCTCATGTAGAGAAGCTAGGTTTTATCAGGGATAGTCAGTATGGCTTTGTCAGAGGGAAGTCATGCCACTGATGGAATCTGGTGGAATTTTTTTTGAGGAAATGACCAAATGTTTAGATGAGGGTAATGCAGTTGATGTAGTTTATGTGGATTTCAGCAATGCTTTTGACAAGGTCCCACAATGGAAACTGACAAGGTAGAAGCTCCCAGGGATCAAGGGTTACTTAGCACATTGGATCTGAAATTGGCTTAGTGACAGGTGATGGTAGAAGGTTGTCTGGAGCCTGGTACACAGTGGCATACCACAGGGATCAGTGCTGGATCCCATACTGTACATGATACACTAATGATGACAGAAGCAGTTGGTGATTGCGCCTTCTGTCACTTTTTCTGTGCTGACTTCATGACTGTGGCATTTAGAACAGTTGGGTTGTGCTCCAGCTTCTGATCAGTGGCCTTGATAAAGAGAGAGATGAGCAGCTATCTGTTGTTGGTGTTTAGGTTCTTAATCACAGGGGTCAACTCTAGGTCTCTATATAAATTATACATATATGATGAAAAATAAAGTGATAAGTGAGTTTGCAGGTGACAGGAAGATTGTCTAAGGCGTTAACAGTGAGGAAGGAGGTCTTAGGTTACAGGACGATACAAATGAATTGGTCAGATGGTAGATCAATGGCAGATGAAATTTAACCCTGAAAAGTGAGGTTATGCACCTCCAAAGTAATAACAAGTCAAGGGACTACTCAATGAATGGAAGGACACCAGGAAACTCAAAGGAATGGAATGATCTTGGGGTACTTGACTACATATATTTGAAGGCAGCAATATAGGTTAAAATGGTAGTTAAGGTGGAAATGAGATGCTTGTTTTTATCAAATACGTCCCAGAATATAAGAGCAGGGAGGTCATGTTGGATCTGTATAGAACTTTGGTTAGGTACCGTGTGGCAGTTCTGGTCACCACACTATAGGAAGGATGTGATTGCACTGAAGGTGGTACAAAGGAGATTCACCAGGATGTTGCCTGGAAAGGAGCATTTCAGCTTTGAAGAGAGGCTGGATAAGCTCAAGTTGTTTTCATTGGAGGGGAAATGGTTGAGGGGGAACCTGATTGAGGTGTATAGGGTTATGAGAGGCATGCACAGGATGAGTAGTTGAAGGGTCAATAACATGGGGCATAACTTTAAAGTGAAAGGCAGGAGGTTGAGAGGGGATTTGAGGAAAAGTTTTCACCCAAAGGGTAGTGGATATCTGGAATGCAATTCCTGGAAAGATAGTTGAGGCAGGAAACCTCAACCTTTTAAAAATTACTCAGATGAGCACTTTAAGTGTCATAACATTCAAAGCTATAGACTTAGTGCGGGAAACTGGGACTAGTGTAGGCTGTAGTAATTTTTTGTGGTATAGATTTGATGAGCCAAATTACTGTGTAATTCTATGATTTACATTACTTAGTATTTCCCTTTTCTTTCTATTCTGTGATCTCTACAATCAAAGTGATCCAACTCTATTTTGATAGTATGCAACCATTCAGCACATGTTGCACAAGCTGACAACTGTTCCACAAATCTAGTACTGTTACCCGGGTAAAGAAGAATCTCATGTCGGATGACCTAGTTCTGCTATTGCATAATATATACATGACTCATGCCCCTCCCTGATCGAACTGATATAATCCATCAATGTGAACAAATTCAAGCTACTTAACTCTTTTAAAAATCCACACTTCCATGGAGACAATGTGTTTCTAATGAGAATAAATGAGCCTCTCCGTAACTAATTTGTTTCAAGTTAAACATATTTGTGGCCTCCGTGTGGAAATAGAGGATGTATCGGTATCCGTGAGTGACAGGGATGATGTAGGTATAGAAATCAGACATAAGGACTTTAACAAACTTAAAGAAATTAGCAAAGGAAGAGAGAAATTCTGAGAGGTTTGGTTGGGTTAAAAGTAAACAAGTTTCCAGGGTCAGATGAAATGTATCCCAGGCATGTTGAATGAGGCAATGGAGGAAATAGCAGGGGCACTGGCAATAATTTTCAAATTCTCCCTGGCCAACGCAGATGTGCCAGAGGACTAGTGGATAGCTGATGTGATGCCATTATTCAAGAAGGGAGCAAGGGATAAACCAGGAAACTACTGGCCAGTTGGTCTCACATCAGTGTTAGGGAAACTATTGGAAGCAATTCTATTGGAACTCTAGTTCAAGTCTCACCTGCTCCAGAAGTACATGATAATAACTTTGAACAGGTTGGTTAAAAATATTTGAGTGGCAGATATCAATCAAGAACATCAGCATGTTACTGATAGCAAATGTAAGAGCCAATGGGATTCAAGGGAATTTGGCTAAGTAGATCCAGAATTGACAGAGTGACAGATTAAATTCCATTTGCCATTGACCAACCAATCTAGATAAATGTGAGGTGATGTGCTTAGATAAGAGAAACAAGGCAACAGAATACATTATGAAAAGTAGAATCCTGGGAAGCACAAAGTATGAGAGAGACTTTGATGTGCATGTCCACTGTTCCTTCAAAATAGCGGGACAACTAGATAAAGTAGTTACAAAAACATATGGGATACTTGCCTTTATTTGCCAAGGCATATATTTTCAGAGAAGGGACGAGATGCTGGAACTGTATAAAGCATGGTTAGGTCACTCCTAGAGTACTGTGTGCAATGCTGGAATCCACATTGAAGGAGGGACTTAATTGCTCTAGAGACAGTGCGGAGGAGATTTCCCAGGACATTGCCTAAGCTAGAGAATTTCAGTCATGAGGAGACTCAGTGAGACATGGTTGAGACGAATAAAATTATGAGGGTATAGACAAGGTAGCCAGGAAGGATGATTTCCCCTTGGAGGAGGGATAAATGACCATATGTGAAAGGAGTAGGTAAACAAAGATATAATGGATAGCACATCAACACAGAAGAAAAGCTGAATAAATATTAAGAGGAGTCAAGAGTGAGAAAATAGGGCAGCAAGATCGCTCATTGGTTAGCACTGCTGCCTCTCAGTGCCAGGGACCTGGGATCGATTTCAGCCTTGGGCGACTGTCTGTGTGGAGTTTGCACATTCTCCCCGTGTCTGCATGGGTTTCCACCAGGTGCTCCGGTTTCCTCCTACAGTCCAAAGATGCGCAGTTTAGGTGGACTGGCCATGCTAAATTGCCCATAGTGCCCAGGAATGTGCAGGCGAGGTGGATCAGCCATGAGAAATGCAGGGTTTTAGGGACAGGGTAGGGGGGTGGGTCTGGATTGGGTGGACTCAAAAGGCTGAATGGCCTGCTCCCACACTAGGGATTCTACACTAAATAATCCTGAATGCAACCCATATGTGATAATTGGCCTATGAGTACACAGGAATGGGTGGCTGTGCAAAAGTAACACTTTTAGTCGTGATGGCACAGTGCTGCCTCACAGCACCAGGTTCATTTCCAGTTTAGAGTAACTGTCTGTGGTGTTTGTACATTCTCCTTGGGTCTGTGTAAGTCCTGATGGGTGCTTTGATTTCCTCCCACTGTACAAAAATATGCAGGTTTGATGGATTGGTCATGCTAAATTGCTCCATGGTGTCCAGGGATGTACAGACTAGGTGGATTAGCCATGGTTAATGTGGGATCATGGTGCAGATGATACCAAAATAGGTGGTGCAGTGGACAGAAAAGATTATCCAAGTACAATGGGACATTGATCAGATGAGCCAATGGGCTGAGGAGTGGCAGATGGAGTTTTAGATAAATATGAGCTATTACATTTTGTTAAGCAAACCAGGACGTACTTATACACAATGATATGTCCTGACAATGTTGCTGAACAAAGATTTAGGGGTGCAGGTGCATAGTTCCTTGAAAGTGGAAGTGGAATCGTAGGTAGACAGGGTAGTGAAGAAAGCATTTGGCACATTTGCCTTCATCAGTCAGTGCACTGAATACAGGATGTGGGACATCATGCTGCGGCTGTACAGGACATTAGTGAGGCCACTTTTAGGAAACAGCATACAATTCTGGTCACCCTTCTTTCGGAAGGATATTATTAAACTTGAGAGTGCAGAAAAGATTTACAAGGATGTTGCTGAGATTGCAGGGTTTGAGCTGTAGGAAGAGGCTGAATAGGCTGGGGCTTTTTCTCCCTGGAGTGGAGGCTGAGGGGTGACCTTATAGAGATTTATAAAATCATGAGTGGGCATGGATAGGGTGAATAGCCAAGATCTTTTTCTTAGATTGAGGCAGTCCAAAACTAGAGGCCATAGTTTTAAGGTGAGAGGGGAAACATTTAGAAAAAAAAGGGAAGAGACGTGAGGGGTAGCTTTTTCACATGATGCAAGTATGGAATGAGCTGCCACAGGAAGTGGTGGTGGTGGGTACAATTACAACATTTTAAAAAAGGCATCTGAATGGGTATATGACTAGGAAATGTTTAGAGGAAAAAGGGCCAAATGCTGGCAAAATGGGACTAAGTCAGATTAGGATGTCTGGTTGGTGTGGTCAAGTTGGACCAACTGTTTCCGTGCTATATGACTCTATGATTGGAGAGTTACATGGATAGTGGGATGGTCTTCGGAGGGTTAGTGCAGACCCGAAAGGCTGAATGACCTCTATCTGCACTGTAGGGATTCTATGAATTCTATTCTATGAATGTCATAACAGGGCCCGACATGGGGTGGGTCAAAGATATGCAAGGATGGAATCAGGCTCTAAAGTTATTGAGTTTGATGTTGAGTGCTAGAGTCCAAATGGAAAAATGAGATGTTGTTGTTTGAGCTTGCACTGAAGCTCACTGGAACACTGCAGAAGGCCTGGGACAAAAGTGTTGGTGTGGGAATATAGTGGTCCATTAATGTGGCAGGCATGTGGAAGCTCGGGGTTGTTTTTGCAGACAGAATGTAGGTGTTCAGCAAAGCAGTCACCCAGCCTGCATTTCATCTCCCACTGTAAAAGACCATATTGTGAACAGCAAATGCAGATTGAATGAAACACAGGTAAAATCACTGCTTCACCTAGAAGGTACTGATGCCTTAGATAGCGAGGTGGTACTCAAGCCAGTATTACACCTTCTGCGATTGCATGGGAAGGTGCCATGTCAGTGAGAGATGTTGGGAATGGTAGAGAAGCGGACAAGGCTGTCCTGTAGGGCTCAGTCCCTACAAGAAAAAAAATGTACTGACAAGGGAGGGAAGGGGAATATGTGTCTGATGGTGGCATCCCACTGGAGATGATGGAAATGGCGGCTTACAATCCTTCAGATGCTGAGGCTGGTGGGTTCTTAAGTGAGGACCAGAGGGATGCTATCATTATTATGAGGGAAGGGAAGGGGTGAAGGCAGATTGTGGGAAATGGGTCGAACATTGCTAAGGGTGCTGTTGACCATGGTAGCAGGGAATCCTCAGTTGAGGAGAAAAGGTGGACAAATCTGAGGCATTGTCAGATAGATGCAACGGAGATGGAGACAGTGAGAGAATGGATGGAGACCCTGACAGGAAGCAGGGTGAGGTGGTATAGTCGAGGTGGTAATTTTTGATGGGTGCATAAAATGGGTTGAAGAGCTTTTTTGTGCTGTAGATCCCTATGATTGTATTTCCAAAGCTTCAAAGTTATTCACCCCGTATAAACACTACCAGAAACAGAAGTAACTGAAATTTTATAAAATATAATTCAGGTACAACTGATTTTTCAAAAATATTGTTACATGCAAATTTATATCACCTGGTGTTATTCCCACTATTTCGGTCAGTAACAATGTTCAGCCCTCACAAAATAGTTAGAACCTAAAATAGCTTCCTGAAAGAACAAAAATAGAATCTAAAATAGAGCTTACTTTGGCCGCAAGGTATCCAGTTAAGGACGCACCACCAAATGTTGAACATTGTTGCATGGTGATATACATGAAGAAATGTAATCTGGCTATTTTTCTTCCGTAAGATGAAAAAAAATGTGTCCATAAATTCAATAGCTTTAGAAAAGTAGTACCACCAAAGCACTTTTGCCACCTGTAAAATGAATAGGAACCATACTCATAACTAATTGCATCAATATACAGAACAGTATTTCCATGAACAGTAATTTGAACAAAATTTCATTTTAGAGATTTGAAATGCTATTGCCAGCTTTTTATTAAAATAAAAAATGAAGTCAACTGAAATTAAAATCATAGGCTGTGAGGTATTGGGAGGCCTCCTCAGTAGTGTAGTGGTTAGTATCCCCACCTGTCACATGGGAGACTGGGGTTCAATTCCCCGCCGGGGAGTAGCTGAGGTACTTTTTGGGGCAGCACGATGGCTCAGTGGTTAGCACTGCTGCCTCACAGCACCAGGGACTCGGGTTCGATTCTAGCCTTGGGCAACTGTCTGTGTGGAGTTTGCACATTCTCGCTGTGTCTGCGTAGATTTCCTCCAGGTGCTCCAGTTTCCCTCTCACAGTCCAAAGATGTGCAGGGTAGGTGGATTGGCAATGCTAAATTGCCCATAGTGCCTAGGGATGTTTAGGTTAGGTGGGTTAGACAAGGGAAATGCAGGGGTAGGGGAATGGGTCTGGGTGGGATGCTGTTCGGAGGAGCGGAGTTTGTTGGGCTTGTTGGGCCGAAGGGCCTGTTTCCACACAGTGGGGATTCTATGATTCTATGACTAGCAAAGGTTGTAGACTCTTGTGGCATAGAAGAAGAGCATTCAGACAGTCTTTGACAGCCTTGTTCAATTAACTCTTCTTTGCAGTTCTTTCCAATGTTATGATTTCGTTTTCATGAAAGAACAAAAATGTAGGTCTGTCTTGAACCAGGAATGAGCAGTCTGCATCTCTTCTCAACCTGACCGTTGAAATAAGTGAACAGAATGTCCTGCTACCAACCTAACCAATAGTACTGGTAAATAGATGTCTCCTACCAGGTCTGGATATTCAAAACATAGTTGATTACAATGGTGCATGCAACAGTCTGAGACCAGGTATAGACTTTGAGGAAATCAGATTTGGAGATTTTAATTGAACTGCTGCCAACAGGTGCAAATTAATCTCCTTTTAAAGTTGGTGGGCTAGATATTAATGGGAAGAATTAAGTTGGAGTCTGAAAACATTGTGACTGAGCAGACCAATCTTTTAAAAAAGGTCCCTTCTGCCATATTTTATCCATCATGTACGATGGCAGCTTGAAGGCAGCCATGAAGGAGGGTAAATACCAATGTGGGCTGATTAGAAGACCCACCTCGATTCTCTGACATTTTGTAATATAACTCAGCCTATTAGGCATGTTAACTTTCTGGCATCCCCAACATCCCCATTTGCACAAATAATACCAATGTTGAATCATCATGTCAGAAGTGGGGTGTTTGCACAATGTTTAGCACCATTTGTGACTCTCCCAATACTAGCACCATCCAGATCCATAAGCAGGAAGTCCTTGGCAGCATCCAGACTTGAGCTAATAAACAGTCAAGTCATAAGTACCAGACAATGACCACCTCCAATTACAGATGATCTAGCCATCACCTCTTGATATTTAATGGCAAACCATCACTGAATCCCCTGCTATCAATATACTGGGGGTTATCACTGACCAGAAACAGAATTGGAACAGCCTTAGAAACTTTGGCTACAAGAGCAGATCAGAGGCTAGGAATTCTGTGGTGAGTAAGTCACCTCCTGTCTCCCCAATGTCTATCCATTATCTACATGGCTCATGTCAGGAGTCTGATGAAATATTTCCACTTTCTTGAATGAGCACAGCTCTGAAAACATTGAATAAGCTCAACACAAGCTGGAACAAAGCAACCCACTTGATTGGTACCTCAAACATTCACTCCCCTTACCACCAATGCAGAATGGCAATAGTGTGTACAGTCTACAAGATGTGATGAAGAAACTCACTGAGGCTACTTCAACAGCCCTTTTCAAACCTGCGACCTCTACCACCTAGAAAGAGGAAAATCAGCAGGATACATGGGAACACAATCTGCTGCAAATTCCCTGCCAAACTGCACATTATCCTAAGTGGGATCTATATTGCTGTTTCTTCAATGTTGCTCAGTCAAAATCCTGGAACTCCATTCCTGACAACCCCATGAGTACCTACACCAATGTCTGCAATCAATCAAGAAGTTGGCTCACCATCTCTTTCTCCAAGTGAAATACAATGCACGTTAATAGACTCACTAGCTGTATGTTCACATCCCATGAATAGATCAAAAGTGGACAAGATCAGGCATTCTCTTACATTACTCTGAAATGCAGGGCTGCCTATGTGGCAGTATTCTTTAAGAACTACATTAAAAATTGCTACCAAATTGGTAGCCCATTAGTTTGTGTCTCACCCTGATGTCAGCATCATTGGCACTGTGGAGATTCTGACACTGCAAGTTGTACCTGCCTTCCCAGCTTGCCAGGACCAGCTGTGAAGAACATAAACTTTTATTAGAAAATGCATTTTTTAACAATTTTTGGTACAGAACACAGAACTTAGTTTGAAACTAATAGCAATATGCTCAGGCGGGGAATTAAAAAAAGACAATGTTCCCACAATATTATCTTTTTTAGAAGAAGTCTAGTTTGTCTTCAGTTCCATACTCTTCAACTTTAGCTGAGTGTGTTAGGAAAGCATTTAGAAAATGCCTCATGGAAATCGGCATAAATAACATTTGCCAACATTGCCCTAGTTGAACAATGCAAACAGAGAGTACTGGAAAAACTGTAAATCTATTCAATATTTTTGTCCTTTCAACAAAAACAACCAAAAAATACCAAGGGATAGATCAAGTGCCATTAGGCATTTTAAATCTATACTGGTGTCTCTGACCAGCGCAGTTGAAGCAACAGCAAGACAGGAGTGGAGCAAACCTTCACTGAATCTAGAGGCAGAACTCCTGAGATGCTGTCAGGTTTCATAAAAGTAATATGGCAAGAGGATTGGCTGCTGCTCAGGAATAGGTTTTAGGGGCTGAGAGAGTATTACTAGGAGGGACAGTATAAAGTCTTTATTTTTGTGGTTTGTTCGGAATCATAGAGAGCAAGAACCATAGAAATGACATTGCATAGAAGGAGGCCATTCAGCCCATCTTGCCCAATGCCAGCCCAAAGACACCCACATGACCTTTCTAATCCCATTTTCCTGAGCTGGATCCACAGCCCTGCAGCTTAGAACACTTAAAAGTGTAAATCCAGGTGGTTTTAAAAGAGGTTAGGGTCTCTGCCTCCACCACCAACTCAGGCACTGAATTCCAAACATCGACCATCATCTGTGTAAAAACGCTTTTCTTTGTGTCTCTTCTAATCCTTCTGCCACTTAGCCTGAATCTATGACCCCAGGTTTTTTGAACGGTGTACTCTCTCTACCCCTCAATTTTGTATACCTCAAATCATGTCACCTCTTAACTTTCTCTGTTCCAAGGAAAAGGTCAGGTTGAATCTGAGAAAATGGAGTGCAGTCAGTTCAGAGGGAGATAGATTCAAATGGAAAGGGTGGGGAAGGGGAGGACAAGTGAGGGGCAGAGAAATTAAGGTGACCGATGTTGTGTTGACCGTTCTCAATGAACAAGACGCGTACAAATAAAAGGCCAAATAGAAAGATAGGTCCAGGTGAAGGGAGAGTGTTAGAGGTGGGTGAAGTCATCCATGGAACAGGGAGTGGACTCCTATCAAAAAGCACAGGGAAAAGGTGATGGAACAAAAATTCAATGTCATGTCTAGTCCAAAATACATTGAGGCATTGGTGCAGAGGGATAAAGCAGACCGTTGTGGAGTTTGGAATATCTAGCATTGGAAAGCAGAAGGCCAGAAAGGATAGTAAACACCTGACAAGTGATGGGGGCAGGAGAAAGGAATGAGTTAGACAGAAGGGATATTCCAGAGGGTTGTGGGCATCCCTGACTTGTTGCAGCATGTGTCCCTTAATGCCTGTAAAAGGTAGAGAAAGAAAAGTTTCTTGTTAAATCATTGAACAAGCCAGAGAATGAAGTGGAATGGAGTGGGATGGGGGTGGGGGGCGGGGGGAGGTGCAGGACAACTCGGAGATAGAATGAGGCTGTGCTGATGGAGAGAGAGTGCATATGGTGATGCATAGCACTGAGTGTGGATCTCAGGATTCAGTGGGATCTGAAACTTGCTTGTGATTGGAGGCAAAGTGATGGTGAAGGGTTGGTTTTGTGACCGGAAGCCTGTGACCAGCAGTATACCACAAGGATCAGTGCTGAGACACTTGCTGTTTCTTATGTACAAGTGGGTCACTTGTATGTGAATGTAGAAGGCATAATTAGTAAGTTTGTGGATGTCTCAAATTAATGATGTTGTTGATAGTGGGTAGGATGATCTTAAGCTAGTCTGATTTGATCAGCTGGAACATTGGGCAGAGCAAAGGCAGATAGAATTTAATCCTGATGCGTGATGCTGCATTTTGGGAGGTCTAATAATAAAAGGATTTATTCAATGAGAAAATCTCAGGACGTCTAGCAGCATCTGTGGTGATAAACTAGAGTTAATGTTTCGGCTCAAGGTTCTGATGAAGGGTCACTTAACCTGAAATATTAACTGATTTCTCTCCACAGATGCTGCCAGACCTGTGGCACTTTTCCAGCATTTTCTGTTCTTGTTTCTGATTTACAGTCTCCGCAATTCTTTTGTTTCTTTATTTGCAGTATGAATCCCTAAGGAGTACTGAAGAACAAAGAGACTTTGGCATACAAGTTCATAGATCCCTGAAGGTGTCTGCACAGGTAGATAGGTAGTGAAGAAGACAAATAGGATGCCTTCATTAGCTGAGGCTTGGAATAAAAGGAGCAAAGACATCTTGTTGCAACTTTGCAAACATTGGTTAGGCCACAGATGGAATGCTGTATGCAGTTCTGGTCGCCACACTTTTGGAATGACGTGATTGTACAGGAGAGTGTACAGAAGAGATGCACCAGGATGTTGCCTGGGATGGAAAGTTTCAGTTATGAAGGATAGGCTGTGTTTGTTTTGCTTGTAGCAGAGGGGTGACCTGATTGAGGTATACAGAATTATGAGAGGCATATGAGAGGGTAGACTGTGAGAATCCATTCCCCATGGCAAGTGTCTCTAAGACCAGAAGGCGTTAGGTTCTTCACCTTATGCGAAGAGCAGGTGGTTTACAGGGAATTTGAGGAAAAACATTTTTACCCACAATGTCATTAGATGGAACACGATACCCGAGACGGTGAAGGAGGCAGGTACTCTCACAACATGTAGGAAGCATCCAGACAGGTGCTTAAAATGCCAGGGAATAGTATTGTATATTTTCTGCTTACTGGCCTTTCTACCATTTTTAATAATCAAAATGGTAGTCTTCAGCCTTTCAGGGCTTGCCTGAATTTTGTGGCCAAGATGCTTCTTCATGGGCAATTTGAAATTGTCAGAGAAATTTCACAATTTAAAACATTGTGTATTCCTTGCAAATTGTTTTCAAATAAAACTAATTTCCTGAGGCATTGATAAATCTTCCCCCTCAATCATGATGTAAATGAGTTCCAATTTCATTAAAGTCTTAATTTTCTTCTCAGATTCTAGCTTTTAGATCTTTTAATTTGCTCTTTTGTCACCGTAAGGGTACTGCAACCTTTCTAATACTGTGGCCACAGTATAAATATTTTTCTTCCCTGTCTTTGGCAGCTGTGCCTCATGGGACCTGCTCAAAATTGCAGTGATGTTCATTGTGTTGGAGCTTAATGCAACATTAATTTCTTCAGAACCACTACCTTGTACGATAGATATTCTGTTATGGATAGTGTCAAATGGCCTTGCCAGTTTTGCTCCAAATCTTGATATCAGCAGATCAATAATTTTTATAAAAAATCATTTAGATTTTAGATGAAATCTTACCTCAATAAAGATGTAGAGAGAGAGAAGCATTACTCCAAGATTATATATTATTAGGTGAATCCTAAGAGAGAATACCGGTTTCTCTTTCATATACTTTGTTCCCAGCCATATAGTGATTAGGTAGAAGAATGTAAGGAGGAATGTAGGTAAATAGGAATCCAGCATAAGCCATCCTTTAACCCTGGGATCTAAAAAGAAACAGAAAATGACTTCAGATCCCCATGTTTACCAATTACAATCATAGTACACCCTAAGTGAATTGGACAAAGCGCAAAAAAAGGCTTCAAGTAATTTCAGAAGTTAAATCAAGATAAAATTCAAATATCCTTTAAGAAAACCTACCATCCTTATCTGGTTTGGTCTACATGTGATTTCAGATTAACAGCACTGTACTTTGAAATAACTCCAGAGGCCAGTATCCCATCACCAAGTCACCCTTTATTTACACATGAAAAGTCATCCAGCTCCCTCAGAACCAGCTCTGAGCATGAGGATGTCTGACAATCCTGTGTTTTTTTTCTGTGAGCCAGGTCTCCCTGATTGGACCAGATGAACAATCCCAATCAGCGAATTCATTCTATGAGGTGCACCTGGCTGACCTTGTCATAAACACCACATGCTTGACTCATAGAATCATCAAAGAATTCCTACAGTGTGGAAGCAGGCCATTCGGCCCATTGCATCTACATCGACCCTCTGAACAGCATCCCACCCAGACCCACCCCCTACCCTATCCCTGCATTTCCCACCCTAGAAACTATGGGCAATTTAGCATAGCCAATCCACCTAACTTGCACATTGGTCATAGAATCATCATAGAATCCCTACAGGGTGGAAACAGGCCCTTTGGCCCAACAAGTTCACACTGACCCTTGAAGCATCCCACCAAGACCCAATCCTCTATAACCCACCTAATCTACACATCCCTGAACACTACGGGCAACTTAGCTTGGCCAACCCACTTAGCCTGCACATCTTTGGACTGTGGGAGAAAACTGGAGCACCCAGAGGAAACTCACAATGACACAGGGATTCCACAAACTCCACAGACTGTTGCCCAAGGCTGGAAATGAACCCGGGTCCCTGGCACTGAGAGGCAGCATTGCTAACCATTGAGCGACCATGCTGCCCCAAATCTTAACTGCCCTCTGAAATAGTCAGTTTTATAAAATCAGTATAAGATCAAACACTAATGAAATCAGATGGATCAACCAGCATCAACATAGGCAGTAGAAACAATGATAGTGAACAATCATTGTGAAATTGCAAAGTCCGCCACACTAACATCTAAACCCTAGTGTCAAAATTATGGAAGAACTCTTCCACTGATTAGTCAAGCAACACCCTGACAGTCACAGTCATGGAATCATAGTTTAAAGATAATGTCTCAGAAGCCACTATCCACCAGCCCTGGTTATGTTTTGAAACACTGGTACTCATCAGCCATAGGTGGCGGAACAATGGTTTACCGTTGGGAGGGAGTTGCCATGGGAGCCTTATCATTGATTCTGGACACCATGAAGTCACATACCATCAAGTCAAACATGGGCAAGAAAACAGACTGCTGATTAACCACCACCCCACCTCCCCCTCACCCCTACCTTCAGCTAATGAATCAGTATTCTTCCATGTTGAACACCGCATAAAAGGACAGAGGGTGGCAAGGGTACAAAATGTACTCTGGGTTGAGGTCTTGATTGTTCATCACCAAGAGTGACTTGGTAGCAACTACTACCAATACTGAGTCTAGGTCTAGTGGCCAGTGGTAAGAGGATCAAAATGATGGAAAAACCCTAGCTAACCTCATTTTCATAAATTTATACATCTCAGATACATCTGACCATGTCAGTACGGCCATGGCCACCCCTGTGGAGATGGGATCTGTCTTCAGGTTACTCTATTGTACTGAGTGACACTACCACTATACTAATGGGATAGATTTCAAACAAATCAAATGAGGGAATCAATGAGGCACTGTGGATAATCAGCACCATGGTCCTGCATTTCCCCACTCTACCATTGTCATCACACCCTGAATCAACTAAGAGTGCAGGAGGGCTTAACAGGAGTAACACCAAGTATATTTAAAAAGTGAGGTGTTAACCTGGTGAAACTATAGGACAGAATTACTTGCATTTCAAACTATAGAATGGCATGCAAAAGACCGAGGTAATCATCTCACAGCCAAAGAATCAGATCCAGTCTCTATAGTCTTTCCAAATCCAGCCATACATGGTAACAGACAGCTGAACAATTAAACCAGGAGTTGGCTCCACAAATATCCCCATCTCAGTGACGTGGCAGTCTAGCACATCAGTGTAAAAGCTAAGGCTAAATAATTTGCAATCATGGTTGATCTTGGCAAAATGTAACACCGCATTTATCTACATTAACTGCCATTCCTCGGCCCATTAGCTCAGTTGATCAAGATCTCTTTGTTTCCTTAGATAACCTTCTTCACTATCCACTATACCACCAATTTTGTGTCATCCACAAACTTACTAACCATGTCTCCTATATCCTCACCCAAATTGTTTATGAAAAATGACAAACGATGGACCCAGCACCAATCCTTGCAGCATACCACTGGCACTGGCCTCCGATCTGAACAAAAACTCTCTCCCACTACCTTTTGTCTCCAAGCCAATTTTCTATCCATTTAACTAGCTCTCACTGGATCACATGTAATCTAACCTTATTAACCAGTCTACCATATGGAACCTTGAAGGCTTTTCTAAAGTCCATTTAAACATCTACTGCTCTGCCTTCATCTATCCTGGTCTTCAAAAAATTCAATCAAGTTTGAGACACACGATTTTCCATGCACAAAGCCATGCTGACTATCCTCAATCAGTCATTGCCCTTCCAAATGCATGTAGATCCCATCTCTCAGAATCCCTTCAACAATTTACCTACCATTGATGTCAGGCTCACCAGTCTGTAGATCTCCTGCTTTTCCATGCTGCCTTAAATAATGGCACAACATTAGCCACCCTCCAGTTTTCCAGCATTTCCCCATGGCTGTTCACATTACAACCACCTCCTTTAGACACCACTATTTCTTCCCTGGCTTCCCACAAAGTCCAGAGATACACTTGATCGGATCCTGGGGATTTATCTACTTTTACGTATTCCAGTACCTCCTCTTTGGTAATATGGACTCTTTTCAAGACATCACTATTTATTTCCCCAAGTTCCCTAGTTTCCATGTCTTTCTCCATGTAAAATACTGCCCTGAAATATTCGTTTCAGATCTCATCCATCTCCTGTGGTTCCATACATAGATGGTCTTGTTGAACTTTCAGGGACCTTATTCTCTCTCCAGTTACTCAATTGCCCTCAATATACTTGTAGAATCTCTTTGGATTCTCCTTAACCTTATCTGACAAAGTTCTCATGTCCTCTTTTTTGCTTTCCTGATTTTCCTCTTAAGTGTACACCTACACCCACAATACTCCTAAAGGGATTCATTTGATCCCAGCCATTTATACTTGACATATGCTTCCTTCTTTGTTTTGAAGAGAGCCTCAATATCTCTCATTATTCAGTGTTCCCTACTCCTGCCAGCCTTGCCCTTCACGCTAACAGGAACATGCTGACCTTTCATTATCTTGCACATTCTTCCCGTGCCTGCGTGGGTTTCCTCCGGGTGCTCCGGTTTCCTCCCACAGTCCAAAGATGTGCAGGCTAAGTGGCTTGGCCATGCTAAATTGCCCATAGTGTTCAGGGATGTGTAGATTAGATGGGTTATAGGGGGATGGGTTAGGGTGGGATGCTCTGAGGGTTGGTTTGGACTTGTTGGGCCGGAGGACCTGTTTCCAAACTGTAGGGATTCTATGATACTATGATTCTAAGATATCTTGCTTTTGAAAGCCTCCCACCTGCCAGGCATCCCTTTATCTGTGAACAGCCTCCCCCAATCAACTTTTGAAAGTTCCTGCCTAACACCATCAGAATTGGCCTTGCCCCAATTTAGAACTTGTGAACCAGCCTTGTTCTTTTCTGTAACTATTTTAAAACTAATAGAATTATGGCCAAAGTGCTCCCCCAGTAACACCTCAGTCACTTGCCCTGCCTTATTTCCCAAGGGAAAGTCAAGTTTTGCCACTTCTCTAGTAGGGCTATCTACATAGAAACATAGAAAATAGGTGCAGGAGTAGACCATTCAGCCCTTTGAGTCTGCAGCACCATTCAATACAATCATGGCTGATCATGCAACGTCAGTATCCTATTCCTGTCTTTGCCCTTTGATCTGTTTAGCCGCAAGGGCCATGCCCAACTCCCTGTTGCATACATCTAATGAACTGGCCCCAGCAGCTTCCTGTGAAGAAAATTCCTAGGTTCACATCTCTGGAGTAAAGAAATTCTTCCTCATCTCAGTCCTGAATGGCGTACCCCTTATTCTTGGGCTGAGAAAGTTTTCTTGAACACATGTAACAAATTCCTCCCGATCCAAGCCCTTAACATATGACAGTCACAGTCTAGGTTTGGAAAGTTAAAATTCCCCTGTATTACATCCCAATTATTCTTACAGCTATCTGTGACCTCCCTACATATTTGCTCCTCAATTTCTCACTGACTATTAGGCTAGAGTACAATCCTAAGATTATCATCTACTTATTTCTCAGTTCCACCCATATAGCTTCACCAGACAATCCCACAGGATTATCCTCTCTAAGTACACCATGATATTTTCCCCTAATCAAAAACAACAGTCCCCCTCCTCTCTTGCCTTCCCTTCTATCCTTCCTGCAGCATCTGTACTCTGAAACATTGAGGCGTCAGTCCTGTCCGTCCTACAGCCATGTTTCTGTAATGGCTATGATATCTCAGTCCCATATTCCCATCCAAGCCTCGAGTTCAGCTGCTACACCTGTCAGGCCTCTTGCATTAAAATAAATGCAGTTTAATTCAGCAACCTTTCCTCATTCTCTGCCATGCTCTTGCCTGCCTTAAATATTTAACTTGCTCTCATTACCTTCTGCACCAGCCTCAACCTTCTCTTGTCTCACTACTGCTTAGGGTCGCACCCCACTGTCAGGCAAGCTTATATACTATTGAATAGCTCTAGCAAATCTCCCTGCCAGGATATTGGAAACCTCCAGTTCAGGTGCAACTGTTCCTTTTGTACAGGTCATTTCTGCTCCAGAAGAGATCCTAATGGTTCAAAAATCTGAATCCCTGCCCCCTGCATCAGCTCCTCAGCCATGTATTTATCTGCTCTATCCTCCTATTCCTACTCTCACAAGCACATGGCACCAGCAGTAATGCAGAGATTGCTACCCTTAACCTGCTGCCTAACTCGCTATATTTACTCTACAGGGCCTCATCCCTTTCTCTACCTATGTCATTGGTACTAATATGTACAATGAACTTCGGTGCCCATGCTCTCCTTTGAGCATGGGCTGCAACCACTCCGAGTCATCCTTGATCCTGGCATTAGGAAGGAGTCTCACCTCACAGCCATGGAAATGCCTGCCTGGGCCCCTGACTAAACAGTCCCCTATCACAGTTGTTCATTGGGACTTTCACACACCCTGCTTTATAGTAGTGTGGTGCCAAAGATCTGGCTGCCACTGCTATTTTCTCCTGGGAAGCTATGCCCCCCAACACTTTCCAAACCAGTATATTTGTTTGAGAGTGGCAGCCACAGGAGAGTCCTGCACAACCTGCCTCCCTCTCCGTACGGTTCACCCATCTATCTGACTGCACCTGCAGCGTGACCACCTTCCTAAATCTACCATCTTTCACATTTTCTGCTGCTGTACATTCCTCAATGCTTCCAACTGCCACTTCAGTTGATCCATGCGGTCTGGAAGGAGCAGCAGCCAGACACACTTCCTGCAGACATAGCCATCGGGGACACTCAACTACTTCCTGATATCCCACATCTGATAGGAGAAGCATGCCACTCTACTGCCTGCCATCTCTGCCCCTTTCGCAACTAGCAGACTTAGGGGATAAAAAAGAAAGTCTTACCTTTCCCTTATCTTGTTGCTGCACACCTTCCTCAACAAAACTCTGAGATCTAACCAGCAGAACCTCTACCACAAAGCAGCCCTTGCAAAAATAGCCAGAACAAGGCACAGCAATGCCTCACACTCTCTCACTCTCTCTGTCTCCCTCATTCTCACTCTCTCTCACGCTCTAATGCTCTCTCTTTCTCACACACTCTATCTCTCACACTGTCTCTCACTCACTCTTACACTCTCTCTCTCTCACAGTCACTATCTCTCACACACTCACTCATTCTCTTACACGCACTCTCTTTCTCAAACTCAATCTCTCTCTCTCACTCTCCCTCACACACTCACATACACACTCTCTCTCTCACACTCTTACACTCACTCACTCACTCTCACACTCACTCACACTCTCCTGCTCAAACTCAATCTCTCTCTCTGTCTCTCACACTCTCTCACTCTCTCTCAAACACTCTGACATTCTCTCACTCTCTCACTCTCACATACTCTCTCTCACACACAGTCTCAAACTCACTCTCACTCATTCTCACTCTCTCACACTCTCTCAAACACTCTCTCACATTCTCTCACACACTATCACTCTCACTCTCTCTTTCTCACATTCTCTCAAATTCTCTCATTCTCTCTCACACTCTCTCTCTCTATCACACTCTCTCACACACCCTCACACACTCTTTCACTCTCTCACACTCTTTTGCACATGCTCTCACTCTCTCTCTCACT
>NC_063333.1:110742193-110801178 GCF_021869965.1 Rhincodon typus | reverse complement strand
CACTCTCTCACACTCTTTTGCACATGCTCTCACTCTCTCTCTCACTCACACTCTCTCACACATTGTCACTCTCTCTCATACTCTCTCACACACTTATTCACTCTCACTCTTTCTCACACACTCACTCACAATATCTCTCTCACACTCTCACTCACTCTTACACTCTCTCATTCACTCTCACACTCACACTCTCTCACACGCACTCTCCCTCTCAAACTCAATCTCTCTCTCACTCTCACTCGCTCACACACTCTTTCACTCTCTCTCACACTCTCACAATCTGTCACTCGTACACTCTCTCACACTCTCTCACTCACTATCGCATTGTCTCACACACACTCACTCACACTCTCACACTCTCTCACCCTCTCTCAAATTCTCTCACACACTATCCCTCTCACACTGTCTCTTTCTCACTTTCTCACACTCTCTCATTCTCTCTCTCACACCCTCACACACCCTCTCACACTCTGACACTCTTTTTTGCATGCTCTCACACTCTCTCACACACACTCACACATTCTCTCACACTCTCTCACACACTGTCACTCTCTCTCTCATACTGTCTCTCACACATTCACTCACTATCTCAAACTCACACTCTTTGACTCTCTCACTCACTCTTTCTCACACTATCTCTCTCTCTCTCTGCCTCTACTTTCTCACACTCTCTCACTCACTCTCTCTGAAACTCTCTCAACACATTCTCTCTCACACTCTCAAACTCACACTCCCACACACACACACACACTCTCTCACACTCACTCTCTCTCACTCACCTTCACTCTCTCAATCTCACTCTGACTCACTCTCACTCTTTCACTCTCTCACATACACTCACACACTCTCTCAAACTCACACTACCACACACACTCTCACACACTAACTCTCTCTCACACTGTCTGACACTCTCACACTCTCCACTCTCACCCTCATCTCACTCTTACTCACACTCTCACTGTCTCACCCACACTCAGTCATTGTCTCTCACACTCTCTCACACACACAGTTGTGTACACTCTCTCAAACTCACACTCTTTCACTCTCTCTTACTCTTTCACACACTCTCATACACTCACTCAGACTCTTTCAAACTCACACTCTCAGAGACTCTCTCTCTCACACTCCTTTTCTCACACTCAATCTCTCTCACTTTCTCACTCTCTCACACTCTCTCTCTCACACAGATTCACTCCCACTCTCTCAAACTCACACACTGACACATAAACTCTCACACACTAACTGTGTCTCACACTCACTCTCTCTTCCACACTCTCGCACTCTCTCTCACTCGCTCTCTCACTGTCACTCAGTCTCTCTCTCCCAATATCACTCTCACCCTCCCTCACTCACTCCCTCAGCCTCAGACTCACTCTCTCACTCTCACCCTCACCCTCACTCTCATCCTCACAGTCACTCTCACTCTCACCCTCAGTCTCACTCTCTCACTCCCTCACATTCACTCTCTCACCCTCAGTCTCTCACTCCCTCAATCTCACCCTGACTCTCTCACTTTCGCTCTCACACTCTCACACCATCACTCTCACTGTCACTCACACTCACACTCACTCGCACTCTCACTTGAACTCTCTCACATTCTCATACTATCACTTTCTCTCACTCACTTTCTCGTACTCACTCTCTCCCTCTTGCATGCACTCTCTCATTCTCACATGCACTCACTCACATTCCCTCTCTCACTCTCAGTCTCTCACTCCCACACTCTCACTCTGAATCTCTCACACTCACTCTCACCCACTCTCTCCCTGTCACCGTCACTGTCACGCTCACTCTCACCCTCACTGTCACTCTCACTCTCACCCTCACTATCACGCTCAATCTCTCTCACTCTCTCTCTCACCCTCTTTCTCATACTCACTCTCTCACACTCATTCATTGTCTCTCACACACTGTCTCAAACTCTCTTACACTCCCACACTCTCGCACACTCTCTCTCTCTCTCTCACACACACTTATGCACACTCTCACAATCTCTTTCACTCTTGCTCACTCTCTCACACTCCATCACGCTCTCTCACTCGCTCTCTCACACTCAGTCACACGCTCACTCTGACAGTGTCTCACCCGCTCTCAAAATGTCTCTCACCCTCTCACTATCTCCCACACTCTCTCATTCTGTATCATGCTCACTCTCTCTCATACTCTCACTCTGTCTCACACTCTCTCACTCTCTACCACACTCTCTCACACTCACTCTCTCACTGTCTTTCACACTCTGTCACTCACGCTCACTCTGACACTCTCTCACTCTCTCTCAAAATGTCTCTCACCCTCTCTCACTCTCTATCACACTCACTCTCTGACTCTCTCTCACATTCACTCTCTCTTTACACTCACTCTCTCTCACACACACTTTCTCACACTCTCTCATTCTCTCTCACACACTCACTCTCTCATTCTAACGCTGTCAATCTCACTCTTTCTCATTCTCTTACGCTCTCACTCTCTCACACTCTTTCAGATACTCTCACACACTCTCACTCAATCTCATACTTTCTCACTCTCTATCACATTATCTCAGACTCTGTCTCTCACACACACTCACTGACACTGTCAAACTCCTACTCTCACACTGTTTCTCACTCACTCACACTCACTCTCTCTCTATCTCGTTCTCTCTCACACTCGCTCTCACTCTCTCTCTGAAACTCTCACACACATTCTCTCTCACACACACACACTTTCTCAAACTCACACTCCCACACACAATCTCACACACTAACACTCTTTCACACTCACTCTCTCTCACACACTCTGACACACTCACACTCTCTCACTCTCACCCTCATTCTCTCATCACCCTCATTCTCATTCTTCCTCACTCTCACTGTCACTCTTACTATCACTTACACTCTCACTCAAACTCTCACACTCTCACGCTATCACTCTCTCACTCTCACCCTCTTCCACGCACTCTCTCACTCTCATACCCACTAACTCACATTCCCTCTCTCTCAGTCTCTCACTCCCACACTCTCACTGAATCTCTCACTCTCACTCCCTCACTCTTAGACTCACTCTCTCACTCTCACTCAAACTCTCACCCTCTCACATTCTCACTCTCTCTTTCACCCTCTCACTCTGTCGCACAAACTCTCTCTCTCACTCTCTCTATCACACACTCTCACACTCTCACCATCACTTTCACTGTCACTCGCACTCTGACCCTCACCCGCATCCTCACACACTCTCATTTGAACTCTCTCACACTCTCACGCTATCAATCTCTCACGCACTCACTCACATTCCCTCTCTCACTCTCACTCTGAATCTCTCACTCTCACCCTCACCCTTTCTCTCACACTCACTCCCTCACTCTCAGACTTACTCTCTCACTCGCACCCTCACCCCCACTCTCACCATCACTCTCATTCTCACTCACTCTTACTCGCACTATCACTAACTCTCTCACACTCTCAAACTCTTACTCTTTTGCTCTCTCTCACACTCTCTCTGAAACTCTCTCACACACATTCTCTCTCTCTCACACACACACTCAATCACACTCTCTCAAACTCACACACCAACACACACTGTCATACGCTAACTGTCTCACACTCACTCTCTCACAGTCTCTCTGTTGCAGTCTCTAACTCGATCTCATACTCTCTCATTCACTTTCAGTCTGACACTCTCTCATTCTCACAATCTCTCTCACTCTCTCTCACTATCTTTCACACTCACTCTCAAACTCACATTTCCACAAACACTCTCTCACACAGTAACTGTAACTCACACTAACTCTCTCTCTCACACATTCACACTGTCTCCCTCTCAGTCTCTTTCTCACTCACACCCTCACTCTCTGTCACTTGCACTCTCACCCTCACTGATACTCTCAGTGTCACTCACACTCTCACCCTTACTCTCACTCACACTCTGACTCTAACTCTCACACACTCTCACATACTATCACATTTTCACACTCACTCTCTCCTAACACTCACTCTCTCTCTCATACTTTCTCACACTGTCAATCTCTCTCACTCTCTCTCAAACTTCCTCACAAACTCTCTCTCTCCCACATACTGACTCACACTCTCTCAAACTCTCACTCTCTCATTCTCCATGACAATCTCTCTCACTCTCTCACATACTATCACTCTATCACATACTCACTCTCTCACCCTCTAGCAAACTCACACTCTCTCACAGTCAATCATGCCCACTCTCTCTCACACTCGCTCACACTCCCTCATTCTCTACCACAGTCACTCTCTCTCACAGTCTCACACACTCTGTCACACTCACTCACTCATTTGTTCACTCACACTCTGACACTCTCTCACTCTGTCTCATATCTCTCACACTCTCTCACACTATCACATACTCACTCACTCACTCAAGCTCTCTCACACTCTCTCTCAGTGTCTCACGCACTCTGACTCGCTCACACACTTTGTCGCACTCTCTCACGCAGTCTCACACTTCCACTCACTCACACTCTCTCACAATCTCTCTCACTCTCTATCACACTCACTCTCTCTCACACACTCACTCACACTCTCTCAAGTTTACACCCTCTCACACTATCATGCACACTCTCTCTCACACACTCTCACTCATGCTCTCTCACACACTCTCACTCTCTATCACAGTCACTCTCTCTCTCTCACACAGTCTTTCACACTCTGACTCTCTAACACATTCTGTCGCACTCTCTCATTCACTCTCACACTCTTTCAATCACTCACACTCTGACACTCTCTCATTCTTTCTCAAAATCTCTCTCACTCTCTTTCACACTCTAACACGCCCACTCCACCTCACACTATCTCTCTCATACTCTCTTACACTGTCTCAGATTCTCTCACACACTATCACTCTATCACATACTCACTCACTCTCTCAAACTGTATCACACCCACTCTCACACTCTCTCACACACTCACCCACACACTCTCAAACTCATACTCTCTCACACTCTCTCACCTTCTCACTCTTTCTCACTCTCTCAATCTCCAACACTCTCACTCTCTCATTCTCTATCACATGCACACTCTCTCTCACACTCTCACTCTCTCACAGACTCTCTCTCACACTCTTTCATGCTCTCTCACACTAACACTCTCATTCTCTATCACACTCACTCTCTCTCTCACAGTCTTTTACACTCTCTGACTCTCATACACTGTCACACTCTCTCATTCACTCTCATACTCTTTCACTCACTCACACTCTCTGACTCTCTCTCATAATCTCTCTCACACTCTCTCACTGTCTATCACAGTCACTCTCTCTCATGCTCTCTCACTCTCCATTACACTCACTCTCTCTCAATCCCTCACAATCTCTCACTCTCTATCTCATCATCTCTCATACTCTCTTACACACTATCACTCTTTCACATACTCACTCTCTGAAACTCACACTCTCTTCACTCTCTCACGCTCTCTCACACACTCACTCACAATCTCTCAAACTCTCACTCTCACACTTTATAACGCCGACTCTCGCACTCTCTCACACACTCTTTCAATCTCTCTCACTCTGTCTCACACGCTCACCCACACATTCTCAATATCATACTCTCTCACACTCTCCCACTATCTCACCTTCTCACTCTCTCTCAATCTTTCTCGTTCTCTTGCAATCTCTCACACTCTCTCACACTCACTCTCTCTCTGTCTCTCACACTCTTGGACTCACACACTCTGTTTCTCTCTCATTCTCTCTCATAATCTCTCTCACTCTCTATCACACTCACTCTGCATCTCACATTCTCTCACACTCGCTCACACACAATCACTCTATCACATACTCTCTCAAACTCTCTCACACTCTCACTCTCTATTACACTTACTCTCTCTCACACACTCTCTGTCTCTCACAATCGCTCACTCTCTATCACATTCACTCTCTCTCTCACAGTCTCTCACACTCTCTGACTCTCTCACACGCTGTCACACTCTCTCACTCAGTCTCACACTCTAACGCTCATTCACTCTTTCTCAGTCTCTCTCAGTCTCTCAAACTCACACTCTCTCACACTCTCACAGTCAGTAGAAATGAAAGAATAGGCAGGATAAATGAGTGGCTTGAGAGATGGTGCAGGAGGGAGGAGTTCAGATTTTCGGGACATTGGGACCGGTTCTGGGGGAGGTGGGACTATTACAAATCGGACGGTCCACACATGGGCAGGACTGGAACCGAGGTCCTAGGGGCTGCTTTTGCTAACGCTGTTGGGGAGGGTTTAAACTAATGTGGCAGGGGGATGGGAACCAAATGAGGAGGTTAGTGGACAGTAAGGAGGTAGTAACTGAAGCCTGTAAGGAACTAGATAATGAAGTCAGTGTGACTAAGGGGAAGAGTAGGCAGAGAGCAGATGATGAACGCAAAAGGGACAGGTGGTCTGAGGTGCATTTGTTTTAATGCCAGAAGTGTAGTAGGTAAGGCAGATGAACTTAGGGCTTGGATTAGTACCTGGGAGTATGATGTTATTGCTATTACTGAGACTTGGTTGAGGGATGGGCAAGGTTGGCAACTAAATATCCCAGAATATAGATGCTTCAGGCGGGATAGAGAGGGAGGTAAAAGGGGTGGAGGAGTTGCATTACTAGTCAAAGGAAATCACAGCTGTGCTGAAGGAGGGCACTGTGGAGGACTCGAGCAGTGAGGCAATATGGACAGAGCTCAGAAATAGGAAGGGTGCATAACAATGTTGGGGCTGTACTACAGGCCTCCCAACGGCGAGCGTGAGATAGAGGCACAAATATGTAGACAGATTATGGAAAGATGTAGGAGCAACAGGGTGGTGGTGATGGGAGATTTTAATTTTCCCAACATTGACTGGGATTCACTTGGTGTTAGGGGTTTAGGTGGAGCAGAATTTGTAAGGAGCACCCAGGAGGGTTTTCAAGAGCAGTATGTAAATAGTCCAACTGGGGAAGGGGCCATACTGGACCTGGTGTTGGGGAATGAGCCCGGCCAGGTGGTTGAAGTTTCAGTAGGGGATTACTTTGGGAATAGTGATCACAATTCCGTAAGTTTTAGAATACTGATGGACAAAGACAAGGGTGGTCCCAAAGGAAGAGTGCTAAATTGGGGGAAGGCCACCTATAGCAAAATTCGACAGGAGCTGGGGAATGTGGATTGGGAGCAGCTGTTTGAGGGTAAATCCACATTTGATACGTGGGAGGCTTTTAAAGAGAGGTAGATTAGAGTGCAGGACAGACATGTCCCTGTGAAAATGAGGGATAGAAAGGGCAAGATTAGGGAACCATGGATGACAGGTGAAATTGTGAGACTAGCAAAGAGGAAAAAGGAAGCATACATAAGGTCTAGGCGACTGAAAACAGACGAAGCTTTGGAAGAATATCGGGAAAGCAGGACCAATCTGAAACGAGGAATTAAGAGGGCTAAAAGGGGTCATGAAATATCTTTAGCAAACAGGGTTAAGGAAAATCCCAAAGCCTGTTATTCATATATAAGGAGCAAGAGGGTAACTAGAGAAAGGGTTGGCCCACTCAAGGACAAAGGAGGGAAGTTATGCGAGGAGTCAGAGAAAATGATTGAGATTCTTAATGAGCACTTTGCGTTGGTATTCACTGAGGAGAGGGACATGACGGATGTTGGGGTTAGGGATAGATGTTTGATTACTCTAGGTCAAGTCAGCATAAGGAGGGGGGAAGTGTTGGTTATTCTAAAAGGCATTAAGGTGGACAAGTCCCCAGGTCCACATGGGAGCTATCCCAGGTTCCTGAGGGAAGCGAGAGAGGAAATAGCTGGGGCCTTAACAGATATCTTTGCAGCATCCTTGAGCAGGGATGAGGTCCCGGAGGGCTGGAGAATTGCTAATGTTGTCCCCTTGTTTAAGAAGGGTAGCAAGGATAATCCAGGTAATTATAGACCGGTAAGCCTGACATCAGTTGTGGGGAAGCTGCTGGAGAAGATACTGAGGGATAGGATCTATTTACATTTGGAAGAAAATGGGCTTATTAGTGATAGGCAGCATGGTTTTGTGTGGGGAAGGTCATGTCTTACCATCTTGATAGAATTCTTTGAGGAAGCGATAAAGCTGATAGATGAGGGAAGGGCTGTAGATGTCATATACATGGACTTCAGTAAGGCGTTTGATAAGGTTCCCCATGGTTGGCTGATGGAGAAAGTGAAGTCGCATGAGGTCCAGGGTTTACTAGCTGGATGGATAGGGAACTGGCTGGGCAACAGGAGACAGAGAGTTGTAGTGGAAGGGAGTTTCTCAAAATGGACAGCTGTGACCAGCGGTGTTCCACAGGGATTCGTGTTGGGACCACTGTTGTTTGTGATATACATAAATGATCTGGAGGAAGGTATAGATGGTCTGATTAGTAAGTTTGCAGATGACATTAAGATTGGTGGAGTAGCAGATAGTGAAGGGGACTGTCAGAGAATGCAGTAGAATATAGATAGATTGGAGAGTTGGGCGGAGAAATGGCAGATGGAGTCAATCCAGGCAAATGCGAGGTGATGCATTTTGGAAGATTCAATTCAAGAGCGAACTATACGGTGAATGGAAAAGCCCTGGGGAAAATTGATGCACAGAGAGATTTGGGTGTTCAGGTCCATTGTACCTTGAACGTGGCAGCGCAGGTGGATAGAGTGGTCAAGAAGGCATACATCAGACGGGGTATTGAGTACAAGAGTTGGCAGGTCATGTTACAGTTGTATAGGACTTTGGTTCAACCACATTTGGAATACTGCATACAGTTCTGGTCGCCACATTAGCAAAAGGATGTGGATGCTTTGGAGAGGGTGCAGAGGAGGTTCACCAGGATGTTGCCTGGTATGGAGGGCGCTAGCTATGAAGAGAGGTTGAGTAGATTAGGATTATTTACATTAGAAAGACAGAGGTTGAGGGGGGACCTGATTGAGGTCTACAAAATCATGAGAGATATAGACAGGGTGGATAGCAAGAAGCTTTTTCCCCAGAGTGGGGAACTTAGTTACTAGGGATCACGATTTCAAGGTGAGTGGGGAAAAATTTAAGGGAGATATGCGTGGAAAGTTTTTTACGCAGAGTGTGGTGGTTGCCTGGAACGTGTTGCCAGCGGAGGTGGTAGAGGCGGGCATGATGGCGTCATTTAAGATGTATCTAGACAGATACATGAATGGGCAGGGAGCAGCGGGATACAGATCATTGGAAAATAGGCGATAGGTTTAGATAGAGGATCTGGATCAGCGCAGGCTTGGAGGGCCAAAGGGCCTGTTCCTGTGCTGTAATTCTCTTCGTTCTTTCTTTGTTCCTGTTGTTTTCTCACATAGTCTCTCGCACTCTGACACTCTCTCAAATTCTCTCACACACTATCACTCATTCACATACTCACCCTCAAACTCACACTCTATCACACTCTCTTTCACTCTCTCAAACTCACAGTCTCTCACCCTCTATCACAGCAACTCACTCTCACACTCTCTCACACACTCTTTCACTCTCTCTCACTGTCTCACGCTGTCTCAATCTCATACATTTTCTCACTCTCGATCACACTCATTCTCTCTCTTACACTCTCTCACACTCACTCTCTATAACAGTCACTCTCTCTCTCACAGAGTCTCATACTCTGACTCTCTCATGCACTGTCGCACTCTCTCACTCACTCTCACACTCTCTGACAAAGAACAAAGAAAATTACAGCACAGGAACAGGCCCTTCGGGCTTCCATGCCTGCGCCGATCCAGATCCTCTATCTGAACCTGTCGCCTATTTTCCAAGGATCTGTATCCCTCTGCTCCCTGCCCATTCATGTATCTCTCTAGCTACATCTTAACTGACGCTATCTTGCCCGCCTCTACCACCTCTGCTGGCAACACGTTTCAGGCAACCACCACCCTCTGCGTAAAGAACTTTCCACGCATATCTCCCTTAAACTTTTCCCCTCTCACCTTGAAATCGTGATCCCTAGTAATTGAGTCCCCCACTCTTGGAAAAAGCTTCTTGCTATCCACCCTGTCTATACCTCTCATGATTTTGTAGACCTCAATCAGGTACCCCCTCAACCTCCGTCTTTCTAATGTAAATAATCCTAATCTACTCAACCTCTCTTCATAGCTAGCGCCCTCCATACCAGGCAACATCCTGGTGAACCTCCTCTGCACCCTCTCCAAAGCATCCACATCCTTTTGCTAATGTGGCGACCAGAACTGTACGCAGTATTCCAAATGTGGTTGAACCAAAGTCCTATACAACTGTAACATGACCTGCCAACTCTTGTACTCAATACCCCATCCGATGAATGAAAGCATGCCGTATGCCTTCTTGACCACTCTATCCACCTGCATTGCCACCTTCAGGGTACAATGGACCTGAACACCCAGATCTCTGCGCATCAACACTCACTCTCACTCTCACACTCTCTATCACACTCATCTCTCTTTCACAATCTCTCATACTCTCTCATTCTCTCAAATTATCTCATACATTATCACTCACTCTCTCTCAAATTCTCTCAATCTCTTACTCTGTCTCACACTCTCACCTCACAGTCTTTCACAATCTCTGACTCTCTCACACACTCTGTTGAACTCTCTCATTCACTCTCACACTCTGACACTCTCTCATAATCTCTCTCACTCTCTATCATAGTCACACTCTCTCCCACACACTCTCACTCTAACACGCCCACTCTCTCACACTCAATCTCTATTACACTTACTCTCTCTCACACACACTGTCTCTCACAATCGCTCACTCTCGATCTCACTCACTCTCTCTCTCACAGCGTCTCACACTCTGACTCTCTCATACACTGTGACATTCTCTCACTCACTCTCACACTCTCACTCTCTCTCATAATCTCGCTCACTCTCTATCACACTCACCCTCTCTCACAATCTCTCATACTCACTCAAATTCTCACATAGTATCTCTCTCTCACAGTCACTTTCTGTCTCACAGTCTCTCACACCCTGTCACACTCACACTCACTCTCACACTCTTTCACTCATTCACGCTCTAACACTCGATCACTCTCTCTCATAGTCTCTCCCTCTCTCTATCACACTCACTCTCTCACATGCTCTCACTCTCACATTCTCTCACACTATCACGCCCACTCACTTTCACTCTCTCACACTCTCTCTCACAGTCACTCTCTCTCTCACGGTCTCTCATACTCTCTGACTATCTCACAGACTCTGTCGCACTGTCTCACTCATGCTCACACTCTTTCATTCACTCACACTCTGATACTCTCTCAGTCTGTTTCATAATCTCACTCTCTCAACCTCTATCACGGTCCCTCACCCTCACCCTCACCCTCACCCACAGCATTTGCACTCTCTTGCTGGTCACACTCTGTGCTGAGAGACTTTGGGCCTTACTGTAATAAGGCCTGCCCTGCTACAAGAACCAAATTTAACCAGTTTACTTAATTAGCTTAATTAGATTAAGTAGCTACTAAAAGTGCTTGTTTAAACTTTCCTTAGGCCTAAAGGAAAGAAAATACAACCCTTAAATATCTACCCTTCCCTTATCCACAGTTTTAGATTTTAAGAATGCAAAACATTAAGACTTATACTCTTAAATTTCCACACTTAGCTCAACTACCAGAGTTTCCACTCTCTTACTAGTCACCCTCTGTGCTGGTGCACCTACTTTGATATCAGATGGGTTTGGTGGGAGAACAGCTTAGGACCTTGAAGGAGTAAGACCTGCAATCTGGGCCTTCCTCGTAGACATAGTCTCTGTAACAATCAATCAGTGGAAGAGGCTTGGTTAAGACGAAAGCCTCTTCCCATTAGGCCAGCAAATGATTTCTCTCAATAAGGTCAGGCTAAACAGGTCCTGTAGATCACTGCACCCAAAAAGAAGCTAAAGGCAGCAAAACTACTTTATAGTGAGCAACAGTACAGATAGCTCATATACGCGATGAGCAGAATTAATTGCTGACTTAACACTGTCAAGTGGCATTTAGCAATAATCTGTTCACTGATGCTTGATTTGGGTTCTAACAGAGCCACTTGCAATCACCTCCCTCCTATAATGGCATTCAAGAACTGTTCAAGATAGTCTAGCCATGGCACAACCAACATTTAATACAGATCCAGCATCACCTTCTTCCTCTGCAACTCTGTGCCTCATCTAATAATGGCATCACTCCAAATGCCTCTTCTGTTCCTGTTCTGCGACCTGAAGGGACTGGTGGACATGCACACCAAGGCACACTGAGCCTCGCTGTTTCCCAGGTTCCTCCTGTTCATCATGTCTTCACTTGCCATCTTTGTCCTGTCCAAATGCATCAGCTCACAATTATCTGGATTGAATTCCATTTGCCAATGACCAGTCATTTGACCAGACATCCACCTATCCTCCTATTTCCCACCCCACCAATTTTCACATCATCCACGAATTTACTGATTAACCCTCCTACATTCAAGCTGAAATAATTTATATATAACACAAGGAGCAAGGGCCCCAACACTGATCCCAGTAGAACCCCATTGTATACAGGCCTCCAGATACAAAAACACCTCTTGACCATCACTCTTTGCTTCCTGCCACTCAGCCAATTTAGAATCCAATTAATCAAATTCCCTTGGATTCATGAGCTCCTACCTTCACTGTCAGTATCCCATGCATGACTTTATAAAAAGCATTGGTGAAGTCAAAGTAGACTATGTCAAATGCAGTCCTGGTGACTGCAAGATAAAAAGCTTGGATGTGATGTTTTCCTTTTTGCAATTTTTTTCATTCTGATACACACAGCATTTGCCACATAATCTCAGAAGTGGTGCGGTGCAGAAAGAAGCAAATCCAACCATTGTGCCTGCAGCAGCTCTTCAACCAAACAATGTTACCTTGAGCCAATCTCCTGCTTTTTCCACATACCCTTGCACATAATTTCTATTCAATTAATGCTCTCTTGAATGTCTCAATTGAACCTGACTCCACCATATTTCTAGGCAGTATATTGCACATCCTACCTACTTGGTATATGGAAAATGTATTTTGTAGCTTCTTTTCATCACCCTGCTTCTTTTGCACATCGCTTTAAACCTATTAAACCTTTTCCTAATAGAAGTGAGAACAACTTCACCCCACCTACTCCATCCGGCCTGTTTGTGTTTTTGAAAACCTCGGTCAAATCTCCTGTCAGTGTTCTTTTCTCCAAGGAAAACAGTCCCAACTTCTATAATCTTTCTTCATAATTAAAGTTTTTCATTCCTGAAACCAATCTTGTAAATCACCTTTGCGTTCTCTCCAATGCATTTACATCTTTCCTTTAATGTGGCACCCACAACTGTACACAATCATTCAGCTGAGATCTAACAAGCATCTTACGTAAATTCAACATCATCTCCTCGCTCCTGTACTCTATGCCCCCACTAATAAATATCAGAAAATGCAAGGATCCCAATACTGACCCATGGAGAACTCCACTAACCCTAATCTTCCTCCAAATTTGAAAAAGTATCTGGACCATTACTCTGTTTCCTATTACTCAGTATATGTATACACTGGGTGTACATGCGCACTTTGTAAATCATGGTTCTATATATTACCCAAACATCCACATCTGACAGTATCTATATATCCTACACCAAGTATCAGATTTCAGATTAATTAGGCTGACTTACCTCTAGGACCGAACATGTAGTCCATAAACATATTCACATGTTTGTCTAAGGATTGCATTTGGTTCTGAAATAAACATTTAAATCACTTCAGTTTTATGTACAATATTTCAAGTCCAGCCATAAAACCTTAGCTGCTAACTTTACTTCACTTTAGCTGCACAATTCTACTCACCTTAAACATTTTAATACTAATAGTAAAATTCAGTTTTGTTGCCGTAATAATACTGTTTCATTAATCAACTGGCTGGGATCCCTGTGAATATTTAAAATGCATACAATCATTATTATATTATACAATATATTCACTTGGAGACAAAGGAATATATGCAACTTAAAGCATAGCATCCTATTAATTGGGATCCCAGGAGATAGAAGCATCCTGTTAATTTAGCAGACGTGTTTAAAATTTAATAGGTGTAATTTAGTTACAGTTCATTTAAAGATCAGATAAGCAAAAGGATGCATTGAGCCATTTCAAACGAATCTTTTTAAAAGAACCTGTAGTTTATGTAATTCCTTACTATGTCCTCATCATATCCAAAAATCCTAAACAATAGAGCTTATCATTCTATTCTACTGTTTCATGTTCAATGTAAATACTTAGTTACGTGTCCAGTTAAATCCTTTATTTCTATAACTTGCTATACAGCAGAAGTATGTAGGTCCAGTACTCCAGCAAAAGCACCTGTACAGACAGATACAGCGACATAGTAGGTTAACTTACAGAACAAATAATCCAGAAAGCTGGGCTATTAAACAACAGACATGAATTCGAATCCTACCAGGGTAAAGAAGGGAAGTTGAATTCAGTTAATTTAATAGATCTGGAATGACAAACTAGTAATAATGACCAAGAAATTGTTATTAAAAACCCATCTGGTTCAGTACTGTACCATAGGAAATCTGTCATCCTTACTCAATGGGATCTACATTTGACTCTATACCCCTAGCAATATGGCTGATAAAGAACTGGCCTCTGAAATGATCTAGCAAGCCTCAAAGAATCAAACATCTATGACAAGTGCAAGTATAATAAAACTGAACAGGCCACTTAGCATCAACCTAAGTATCAGACATAATAAAATCAAACACAGCACAAGTAATTTTACTAATTAATTACTGTTGACTTGTGCCAAAATTGAGACAGTTGCCTCATAGACAATCAAGTGACAGCTTGACATAGTTGCAATCACATAATTATGGCTGTTGCCAAATTAAGAGCCATGTCAGATCTTCAGGATGTTCTATCATTCAATGAGATCAATGACTAAACTGTGACATATCTCCATATTTTGTTCCACTTTTGTTCATATTCCATTACATATCCCACAATACCTTTAGAAAACAAAAACCTATCAATTTCAAATCAAAAATACCAAACTTCATCTTTACCAACCCTGGGCTTGCCTTGCCCACCAAGGTGAAGATGATTGGTAGAGGAGGAGTGTTTCTTGGAGTCTTCAACATTGATGCAGCTCCACAAAGTCTTATAGCATCAGGTCAAACATAGGCAAGGGACCTTTACTGGATTTCCATTTACCATCTTCCCTCAGCTAATGAATCAATAAACCTCTATGCTGACCACAACTTAGAAGAAGCACTATGGGCACAGAATGCTCTCTGGGTAATGGATGTCACTGTTCACCACCAAGAATGGCTCATTAAACCCACTGATGATCAAACTGGCTGTGTCTGGAAGTTTATGGTTGTATCTTTAATTTGGGTTTCTTCTTCCAAGGTTTCAGAGGAGTTCCCAGTTTCGGATGTACAGCCTCTCCAATTCTAGATCATAAATCATATAATCCCTACAGTGTGGAAACAGGCCCTTCAGCCCAACAAGTCCACACTGCCCTCATAGCATCCTTCCCAGACTCATCCCTCATAACCCACCTAATCTACACATCCCTGAACACTACGGGCAATTTAGCATGGCCAATCCACCTTGCTTGCACATCTTTAGACTGTGGGAGGAAACTGGAGCACTAGAGAAAACCCATGTAGACACAGGGAGAATGTGCAAACTCCACACATACAGTCACCCAAGGGTGGAATCGAATCCTGGTCCCTGGTGCTGTGAGGCAGCAGTGCTGACCACTGAGCCACTGTGCTACATCTGTTCTAATATTTGTCATCCCTAAGGTTCTGAGGATGCCCCACTGATCAGATGGCTGTTGAGTTCTGAAGGGTCACTGAACTTGAAACATTAGCCCTGCTTTCTGTCCACAGATCTGCCAGACCTGCTGCCGAGTTTCTCCAGCAATTTCTGTTTTTGGGTCAGCCAGACATACCCAGGCATGGGGTGGTGCAGAATAAGCTCACCCTCTATTCCTGCTACCACATGGATGTTCCTTTAGCCACAGCTGTCAGTGTTTGTGATGCCAAATTATTGGGGACAAATACACGCAGAGTCTGGAAAGAGTTAAAATCAGAAATCTTTATCACCAGCATGCAGGGATAGGCTAACAACTGTCAAAAATCAATTATAGCATAGGTTTTATCGAAATATCAATACCATTCCATTTCTAGGCCAAAAAGGGGGAAAGATTTAGAAAAACCTAAAAACTGTAGATGCTGTGATCTGAAACAAAAACAGAAATTGCCTGAAAATCTCAGCAGGTCTGGTAGCATCTGTGGTGAAAAATCAGAATTAACGTTTTGGGTCCAGTGACTCTTCTTCAGAATGTTCTGATTTATTGCAAAAAGTGAATGCCATAATTGACCCTGGATGGAGAATTTGGGTGACTGGGTCAGGGGAATTGTTTGGAATTTGGGCCAAACTTAAATTCTTTATTCATAGAATGTTTTTTTTTTTAAAATGACAAAACATTTCAACTTGAATATTACACTTTCAAAAAAATTTGTCTTCTCAATACAGTGTGTTTGATTCGATACTGTTCTAATGGACTTAATATTGACAAAATACTTTACAAGTCAGACATACAGCCAAAGGCAAAAATATGTCAAATTGGAATTAACAAAATATTTGATTAATAGAAAGTTTTTTTTGTTCACCATGTTTTACCAGGTGCCGCAATAAATTTTCAATACTCCTGATTTACATTATATATTCTTTGTAACACACAATCTTACGGTTTCTACAGTTTCCAGCTCTTCGACACATTATGGCTGAAATGCCTTCAACAGTCTTATTTCCCCATTGTGCCTCTGAAACAGCAGCCCCAAATTCTAGTGCATCCCTCAACACATAGTGAGAATGTGCCATTCTGCAACACCTGGTCAAGAACAACTTCTTGGACTGGGAGATCAGCAGGTTTCAGGTGGACCAAACTGTGACTTTCACCTAGTTGATGGTCCTCCAGGTACAGTTCATGCTTTATTTGGTGTGCACCCCAGAAACTAGCCCATAAACCAGCACAGGCCAAGACAAGTGAAATGCAGTCATGGACTATGTATCAGCACCCAGACGCTTTAGATACAATTTACTGAGAATCTACCATAGGGATACACATAGTAGGAAACAAGAAGGCATGTTACACACACTTGAAAGGTATTCATGTGGTGCCCGTACATGGACCAGGAAGTAGGTAAATTACAGTCACAGACTTTGAATTCGTGCACAACATAACTGTAAGAAAGGCATCTGCATGGGAAACCAATCTCTGCACAGGGGCATTTGGCAAAATTTGCAAATTGACTTTACAGAATCCTAATCTAAATGTAAGGGGAATACTTACTTTCTGGTGATTAAAGATCAATTCATGAGGTAGATCAAAGCACTTATGATCAGGAAGTGCACTGCAGATACAGCTGCCTAGATACTGAGAGGAAGTGGTACTGTGGTCATGGGTCCCCTTGCAGATTCTAGTCAAGGGACCTACTTTACAGACAAGATCGTGAAAACTACATGGAAATTTCTGGAAGTCAAGCAAAAGTTTCACATACCCCACAACCCCTGGAGCTCAGGGATGGTACAGCATATGAATCCAAACAAAAAGACACCCAGTTCAAAGGCAATATCGATGAGATTATTGGCCACTCCCAACTGAACAATCAAATCAACCCTTTATGAACTAATGACTGTGGCTACAAGCCTCCTGAGGGTTTCATAATGGGGATCACTGAAAGAGGACTGATGAAAGATAAGATTACAGACTGTGTTATGGAACTATGTAAGCAGCTCCGAGGTTTAATTACAGAAGTAATGCAGCAGCAGAAGTTCCTGACAAAGTTAAATAGACACCTGAGTTTAAGTACTCAATCAAATATTTCCTGATGTTGACGAGAAAGTAGCAGTGAAAGTCATCCCAGCCAAGCCAGGGTTGGCCTTCCACTAGACATGGCCTTACAGGATGTTGATGACTTGCTTATGTTTAGATGTCTGGCGAGGGGGCATGGAGCAAAATACTGACTTGAAATAACTCACAGAAGCTGGTATCCCATCACTAAGTCACCCTTTAATCACACGTGGAGAGTCCTTGACACTGATCCAGCTCCCTCCGAGCGAGTTCTCAGAGTGAACAGGATGTCTGACACTCCTGTTTATATCTATGAGCCAGGTCTTCCTGATTGGATCAGATTAAAGCCCCAACCAGGCAGCTCATATTCTATGAAGTCCACTTGGCTGACCTTGTTACAATCGTGACAACCCTCCCCCTTGGAGTCAGAGGACATAGGCCAGTTCTTTTTTCTGTAGGTCCTCATGGGGCGTTCTAGCACCAGGTCAGGTTCCTCCAATTCTGTCTCTGATGCAGGCAATATGTAACACATATTAGCTCACTTTTTGTGCCCGGAGTGTCTCAGAAGTAATTCATTCTCTTCTTTAGGCGACAAAGGTGTCAAAGCGGTGACATCTGCCATATCCATCTCAGACTCCGAGGTATCTTCAATACTTGATGGAGAGGGAGAACCCACAGGTTCCAGAACAGTTGGAAAAGTCTGTCGAGGAACTGAGCACGTTTTGCTCCCACACTGTTTGTGAGTTTCAAATTTCATATGGTCCTCATACTTGTTCAGACCCATCACACCCACCAAAACTTTATATGTCACTGGACCTGACCTCCCATTGACCATGCCTCTTGCCTTTGTAGGACCATTTCCATGGTTCCTACACTAAATGTTTTCCCCTGAAGTAAACTGTCCCTCTTGCTTCGTGGAAACTGGTATTCAGCATCAGCATTCCTGATGCAGTTCACCCTCCCCACCATGTCTGTGAAGATCAGATTTAACCAGGTGCTGAGTTTTCTCCCCATTAGCAACCCTATAGTTGCATCAGTAGTGTTGCTATAATCAAATTGGAAACGGGCCAGTTTGGTATCTAGTAAAGCTATAGGCTGTTTATCAAAGCCTGCCTTCAAAGTTTGGACTGCTCTTTCTGCCGGACCATTAGATGATGGGCGGTATAGAGCTGTCCTTACATGTCAGATACCATTTGACTTTAGGAACTCCCTGCTGGTAAATGATGGCCCATTGTCTGTGACCAACACTTCCAGGAATGAATGTATTGCGAAAGATGCACGCAGTTTTTCTATCATTGTCCCAATGTTTGATTAATTAATTGTATGCACGTCCAGCTACTTTGAGTGGACATCCACAATGCCTAAGAACATTAAGCCCATGAAAGGACCTGCAAAGTCAACATGTCTTTGAGTCCAGGATTTACCTGGCCATTCCCACAAATGTGGGTTGGTTTCTGGCAGTGATATTTGTCCTTATTGGCACCCTGGGCACTGCCCAACCAACACCACTATGTCTGCATCCAGTCCTGGCTACCAGACATAACTTCTCACCAACATCTTCATTTTGGAAACACCTGGATGACCTGGTGCAGTTCAGCCAGTAACCTTCACTCATTACAATCACTCTTGTTCCACATAATTATGAATCATAGAATCCCTAAAGTGTGGAAACAGGCCCTTCAGCCCAACAAGTCCACACCGACCCTCAGAACATCCACCGCCCCCCCCCCACCCCCCACCCCCCACCAATAACCCACCTAATGTACAAATCCCTGAACAATACAGGCAATTTAGCATGACCAATCCACCTAGCCTGCACATCTTTGGACTGTCGGAGGAAACCAGAGTGCCCGGAGGAAACCCATGCGGACACCGGGAGAATGTGCAAACTCCACACAGACAGTCGTCTGAGGGTGGAATTGAACCCAGGTCCATGGCACTGTGAGGCAGCAGAGCTAATCACTGTGCCACCATACCACCACATTATGTGCCATCCTATACTGTGATCTGGTGACTCCAGTTCGAAAATGATTTCAATTCTGGTTGTGATGGCCCTTTGGCTTACCCCATCACCACCAGTTTTTTCAGTTTTGCCAGGACCGGATCTTTCTGCGTCCAAAGTCTGATAATGTCAGCTGTGACTGCAAGTGTATCCAGAAAATTTAAAACCATTATGGACTCTTCCAGTGGCAGTGCCACCGGTGGTGTATCTGCCAGCGGGAGGTGGCTCAATGCATCCACATTTGCTACCTGGCCTCCCAGACTGTGTTCCTACTCGTAATTATATGTTCTTAGTATTACAGCCCACCGCTGAATTTGGCCTGAAGCTATTGGCAGCACTGCCTTGCCCTCTTTAAGTAGACCTAGCATGGCTTTGTGGTTCCTTATTATTACAAATTTATATCCGTAAAGGTATTGGTGGAACTTCCTGACTCCAAATATGACCGCCAAATCTTCCTTCGCTATCTGGATGTATTTACACTCTGCATTAGCCAAAGCCCAGGATGCATACGCTATTGAGCTTTCCTTTCCATTGGGCCACCAATGAGCTAATACTACCCTGATGCTGTATGGGGAATCATCGCCTGACAATGCCAGATCTCACTTGGGATCATACTGTGCTAACACTTGAGAGGATGATGGCTGTTTCTTCATTTCCCTGAAATCTATGGCTTGGCTACAAAGCCATCTCCAAGGCTGATCCTTTTTTTTTAAGAATTGATGCAAAGGTGCCAGGAAGAAGGCCAGGTTATGTATGAACTTTCCTTAATAATTCACCAGCTTAAGGAAAGCCCTAAGCTCCAGTACAGGCGTGGGAGCTGGTGGACCTTTGATTGCTCTCACTTTATCTTTCAACGGGTGTAACTGGTCTTGTCAACACTGTCACCCAAGTAGGTCACTTGGGGTAGCTGGAACACACATTTTCCCTTCCAAGACATACCCCCAACTGAGAGAAACATCTAAGCCCTATGTCCAAGTTCTCTAAGTGGTCCTTATTGGTCTTCCCTGTAATTAGCACATCATCTAGATAAATGGCAACCTGGGGTAGACCTTGTAAAATGTTCTCCATTGTCTGCTGAAAAATGGCACAGGCTGATGATACCCCAAATGGTAGTCTCAGATATTGGTACAAACTCTTATGAGTATTAATTGTAGCTTACTTCTGGGAATCCTCATCTAACCACAATTGCAAGTATGTATAACTCATGTTCAGCTTCATGAAGGACAGCTCTTCCCACCCCCCCGAAAGTTTTGCGTATAAGTCCTCTATGCGAGGGATTGGGTATTTATCCAGCTGCGAAAAGCGGTTTACCATTTGTTTAAAAACCCCACAAAGGCGAACTGACCCGTTGGGCTTCACAATCAGTCTGACCAATACTGCCCATTCTGCAAACAGGACTGATTTGATAATTCCCTCACTTTCCAGCCTCCTGATTTCTGCCTCTACTTTTGCCCATAAGGCAAATAGCACTGGGCAGGCTGTGCATAATCATAGAATTGCTTCCTGGTCAACGTGCAAGGTGGCCTTGACTCCTCTGATAGTCCCTAGACTTTCGTGAAAAACTTTTGGGATCTAATTAGCCTTTTGCTAACTGAAAAATGTTGAGCCAATCTAGGATGAATCTTTCTCAAACAATTTTGTCCCATCAAGCTTGGGCCCAAGCCCTTTACTACAATTGCTGGTAACTGAACCAACTGTTTCTCATAAGAGACCAGAACTGAAGTTAAATCTGTATCTGTAAAGGTTCCCCAGTACAGGTTCTCAGTCTAGCTGAGGTCTTGCACAAACTTAAGGGTTAGAGTCCAGAGCGAATTTTGTTAAAGACTGGTTCTGCAATCACTGAAACGGCCGTGTTGGTATTGACTTCCATTAGAACTAGTTGATCATTTAACCAAACGTTTATGTTGACTAGTTCTGGTTTGGAGGTTGCTAAGTAATTTAACTGTGCCACACCAACAAAGAACAAAGAACAAAGAACAAAGAAAATTACAGCACAGGAACAGGCCCTTTGGCCCTCCAAGCCTGTGCCAATCCAGATCTTCTATCTAAACCTGTCACCTATTTTCCAAGGATCTGTATCCCTTTGCTCCCTGCCCAGATATAGGTGGACTTTCCAGGGTTTGTACTGTCCTCAATATTGGCCTATGAGTTCTCTTATTCAATGTAGGTCAAGTGGGACTCTTTTACTGTCTCAGGTCCACATACAAGCAACAACTACAATCATTTGCTGGCATGGATCCTGAAGAAAATTTTAATCATTTTGCGAAGGCTTGGCTTTGTTTTGGGATTTTGCTGTGGGCTAACCTAAAGTCCTTCTGTTCAGGATATGTCCTGAGTGACACTATGTAATTGCTTTCATTCAAATGGTTTTCTCCAAGCTCAGTCGGACTGACAAGGGTGTCCAATTCCATCAGAATACCCTACAACTCATATACTCCAGTTGGGCTTCAGTTAGTAGTGGCCTTTGCATGGTTACATCATTAATCCTATTCGCACTCCTACTGAAATAATTCAACAAAGACCAGTGTCCCATCACCAAGTAAACCTCCATTAGATTCATGGAGAGTGGTTGACACTAATCCAGTTCCCTCAAAGCCAGATCTCAGAGTGAGCAGGATGTCTGACACTCTGTTCCTATCTGTCAGCCAGGTTTCCTTGACTGGACCTGATTGACAGCCTGAATCAGGGAACTTGTGTTTTATGAAGTTCACCTGGCTGACCTTGTTACAAACACTGCAGACTTACATTGTATTTCAGCCAAGAAGAGGTCCAGCAGCAGATCTCTTCATTATTTAGTTTCAGATTAATCACCAGAGTGGAATAATGTTAGCCAACTGGACAGCAACAGTAGCAAACACCCTCCTGATAATGAATGCAGCATAGAGGTGCACAACATACATACAAAAAAAGCACCCTTCAAGGAAACTCCTGAGTCTAAATAATTATATCTGAGTACAAAGGTGCAAACACGTGCTGAAATTTGCTGTCCAAGGAACATAATCACCTTAGAAATCTCTCTGAACTGTTTCCAACACACATCCCCATGTAAGGTGACCAAAGCTGTACACAGTACTGTTGGTGTAGTCAAATCAATTCCTCACATGGTTGGAGCAAGACTTTCTTAATATTGTATTCCATCCATCTTGCAATAAAAAACAATATTTCACTTGCCTTCCTAATTGCCAATCCTGCATGCTAACTTTGAAGTTCATGCGCAATGACATATATTCTTCCTGCCAAAGTAAACAACCTCACATATTCCCTCATCATGCTTCATCCATGAATTCTTTGCCCACTCATTTTGCCTATCCATATGAACACTTTGCAGGCTCTTTGCGTTCTTTCCGTAACTTGCTTTCCAAGCTATCTTTATATCATCAGCAAAATTAGCTATAAATCATTCACATAATTAAGTTGAGCCCCTAACACTGGTCCCTGTGACAGTTATGAGTTGGATGTGAATTATTCTAACACTATGTCAAATTGGCACAAAGTGCTTGCAAACTCAAAGAAGTTAAATGGATATTATATAATGCTTTCCGCTGAACTAATTTTAGCATTTGAAAAATCTGAAAGAGATTCTGTTGAAGCAAATCTCAAACATTTTATTTGACCTTCTTGGGGTTAAAAAATACCCTTAATTATGAGTTCCAGACTCAGTCACTTCAGTTCATTGACTTTTAAACCCCACAAAACAGAAAGCTCAAATTCTGAATTAAATTTGATCTGCTGAGTCAATGCTTTGCACAAAAACAGGTACTTCCAAACTCAGCTTAATTTCCATTTAAATTGTAACTCAGGTTTGTTCTTTATTGCTAATAATGATGGCTTTCCCCGAACTAACGTGTGGGGATGATTCACAATGAAATGAATACCAAGAGTCACTAATGCCGTCCGTACATGCATAGGTGGCAGCCATCATTATAGGCAATCTTGGCATTTGAAACATACACTCCATTTCTAGTTACAGTTTATCATCTCAAAACTGATCCAGTTACTCCAACTCTGTTTCCTGTTAGTTAGCCAATCCTGTAACCATCTTAATATATCACCATAAGCTCTTATATGGACACCTTATAAACTAACTTTTGGAAATCTAAATATACTACATCTACAGGTTCCCTTTTATCCACTCTGCATGCTACATCCTCAAAGAACTCTTAATAAATTTGTCAAAAATGATTTCTCATTCACAAAACCATGAGATGCTGCCTGATTGGTATTTTTTTTTAATTCATTAACGGATGAGGGCATGGCTGGCTAGGCAGCATTTATTGCCCATCATTATTTGCCCAGAGGGCAGTTCAGAGTCAATCACATTTCTGTGGGTCTGGAGTCACATGTAGGCCAGACCAGGTAAGGATGGCAGTTTCCTTCCCTAAAGGACATTAGTGAACCAGATAGGTTTTTCTGGCAATCAACAATGGATTCATGGCCATCATTAGACTTTTAATTCCAGGTATTATATTGAATTCAAATTCCACCATCTGCTATGGTTGGATTCGAATCTCAGTCCCCAGAATGTTATCTAGGTCTCTAGATTAACAGTCCAGCAATAATACCACTAGGCCATCACCTCCCTTTTTCTAAAAATCAAGAGGTAGTAGCAGGACAAATGAATTCCAGCTTTATCCCAATGACAGATGTTAATTATCTGACCTACAGTTTCCTGCTTTCTGTCTCCCACCTTTCTTGAATAACAATGTTAAATTTGCAGTTTGCCAATCCACTAACTTAGTTCCAGAATTCAAAAATTGTGAATTATACAGCATTGTAACTAATGTACCTACCATATCTGCAACTCATGCTTGTAAGACTCTAGAATGCACCCATAAGATCCAGGGGACTTGAAAGTTCTTAGTCCCATTTGTTATCAGATTACATTTTCTCAGGTGCTCATGATTGTTTTTAAGTTTCTCCCTTTTGTCTCTTATTTTCAATGATTCTTGGAACTCTTTCTACTATGACAACAGGTACAAATTAAGGCCATTTCCATTTGAACCGGAGCTACAAATCAGAGGATGGGGTAGCCATTGTACAGACAGATAGAGCAAGCAGAGAATCTGTGAGGAATGATAAGCAGTTGATAGGGCAAAGGGGTAGTCAGTGCCACAACATCTGATCAAGAGGAAGAAGGAAGCATACTTAAGGTTGAGGAAGCAAGGATCGGACAGGGCTCTAGAGGTCTACAAGGTAGCCAGGAAGGAACTTAGGAGAGCTAGAAGGGGATACGAGAAAACCTTGGTGGGTAGGATCAAGGAAAACCCCAAGGCTTTCTATACTCATGTGAGGAACAAGAGGATGGCCAGAGTGAGAGTAGGGCCAATCAGGGATAGTGGAGGGAACTGTGCACGAAGTCAGAGGAGGTCCTTAATGAATACTTTGCTTCAGTATTCACCAGTGAGAGGGATATTGACGTTTGTGAGGACAGCATGAAACAGGCAGATATGCTCAAACAGGTTGATGTTAGGAAGGAGGATGTGCTAGAAATTTTGAAAAACATGAGGTTGGTAAGTCCCCTGGGCCAGACGGGATATACCCAAGGTTTCTATGGGAAGCAAGGGAAGAGATTGCTGCCCCTTTGGCCATGATCTTTGCGTCCTCACTGTCCACTGGAGTAGTACCAGAAGATTGGAGGGTGGCAAATGTCATTCCCTTGTTCAAGAAAGGGAATAGAGATAATCCTGGGAATTACAGACCAGTCAGTCTTACTTCTGTGGTGGGCAAATTATTGGAGAGGATTCTGAGAGATAGTATTTATGATTATTTGGAAAAGCACAGTTTGATTAGAAATAGTCAGCATGGCTTAGTGAGGGGTAGGTCATGCCTCACAAGCCTTACTGAATTCTTTGAGGATGTGACAAAACACATCGATGAAGGTAGAGCAGTGGAAGTGGTGTATATGGACTTTGGCAAGGCATTCGATAAGCTTCCCCATGGTAGGGTCATTCAGAAAGTAAGGAGGCATGGGATTCAGGGAAATGTGGCAGTCTGGATACAAAACTGGCTGTCCAATAGAAGACAGTGTGGTAGTAGTTGGAAAGTATTCAGCCTGGAGCTCGGTGACCAGTGGTCATCCGCAGGGATCTGTTCTGGGACCTCTGCTGTTTATGATCTTTATAAATGACTTGGATGAGGAAGTGGAAGGGTGAGTTAGTAAGTTTGCCAATGACATGAAGGTTGGTGGTGTTGTGGACAGCATGGAGGGCTGTTGTAGGTTGCAATGGGGCATTGACAGGATGCAGAGCTGGGCAAAGAAGTGGCAGATGGAATTCAACCCAGAAAAGTGTGAAGTGATTCATTTTGGAAGGTCAAATTTAAATGCAGAATACAACGTTAATGGCAGGATTCTCGGCAGTGTGGAGGAACAGAGGAATCTTGGGGACCACACCCATAGATCCCTCAAAGTCGCTATACAAGTTTATAGGGTTGTAAAGAAGGCGTATGGTGTGTTGGCTTTCATTGGCAGGGGAATTGAATTTAAGAGCTGCGAGCTAATGCTGCAGCTCTATAAAACTCTGGTTAGACCACATGTGGAATATTGTGTTCAGTTCTGGTCACCTCATTATAGGAAAGATGTGGAAGCTTTAGAGAGGGTGCAGAGATTTACCAGGATGCTGCCTGAACTGGAGGGCAGATCTTATGACGAAAGGTTGAGGGAGTTAGGGCTTTTTTCATTGGAGCAAAGAAGGATGAGAGGTGACTTAATAGAGGTGTACAAGATGATGGGAGGCATAGATAGAGTGGATAGTCAGAGACTTTTTCCCAGGGCAGAAATGACTATTACAAGGGGGCATAATTTTAAGGTGATTAGAGGAAGGTATAGGGGAGATGTCAGAGGTAGGTTCTTCACACAGAGAGTGGTGGGCATGTGGAATGCGCTGCCGGCAGTGGTACTGGAGTCAGATACTTTAGAGACTTTTAAGCGACTCTTAGATAGGCACATGGAGGATAGTAAAATGTAGGGTTTGCAGGGTAGATTGATCTTAGTAGGATACTAGGTCAGCACAACATTGTGGGCCGAAGGGCCTATACACTGCTGTACTGTTCAGTCTTCTATGTTCTATTTCCTATTTTCCTATCTTCCTATCATTATTTCCTTAGTCTCATGCTGTAAAGGACCAGTGCCCACTTTAGCTGTATTTACAGCATTATTACAGTGACTGCAACTCAAAAGTACCTCATTAGTTATAAAAGTACTTTGAGGACATTGAACATCATCTAACAAATGCAAGGCTTTCTCTTCCCTTCAGAATTGCTCCTCCACTAGTGGGTGTGCCTTCAGCTGCTAGATCCAAAGCTCTATTATTTCCCCCATAAAACACATTGCCTCTCTAGCCCTCTGTCTCTCTTTCCTCCTTTCAGATGCTGTTTAAAAAGCTATGTCTTCAACTAAATTTTTGGCCATCTGCCTTAATGTCACCTTATGTCACTAAGTCTCAAATTTTATGTATCAATCCGCATAGGATAATTTATTATCTTAAGGACACAATATACATATCAGCTTTGTTCTTTTCCCTTCAGACTCCAAGGAAGATGATCCTGGTTTGTGCAATCTAATAATTTAAACGTTGGAGATGCTATTTAAGAATATATCACTCTGACCATAACAGGACCATACTACATTTAATTCATTCTCATTATTTATGTACCATAGTTGATTTTCAGGGTCTCTATCTCTTAACTGCCATTACATTCTCATATTCTGTCTTTGCCAGTGTTATTTCTATTTCATTTACCCTCTCAACTTAATGGCAAGGATGTTCAAAGGGCCAGGGTATCAGAATCAATTGCAGTTTTATTTTGAAAATCTGTCCTAGCGGTTGTGTCAACATCCCAACAGTTTGAGAACAGTTCTGAATATTCAATGGGCCAGCAGCAGACACGTACCAAGCAAGATTCTCATCTCCAATTAATGGTCACTGAAACTTCTTAAGGAGTTTGTTAAGAGGCTTATCCAGATCAAAATAACAATTTCAGAAGTTTTCTTGGTGAGCTTGAACAATATTTTGCACGTCAATGCTCAGCTATCTGGCTAGTGGCAGAGCCAAACAAATTTGTCAGAATAAAGTTGGTAAATAAATCTATAAGGGTTCACTAGAATGATCTCTGGTATGGAAATGTAATATTCTGTGTAAAAAGGGAGGGAGGCAGAAGAAAGGAAATTATAGGCCAGTCAGTTTGACATCAGTTATTGGTTTTTGAGTCCACACAGATAAGAGTGTGGAGTACTTGAAAGTGCATTGTAAAATGGGAATGAGTCAGCATGGCTTCATCAAAACAATGTCATGCCTGAAAAATCTGTTAGAATTCTTTGAGGAGCTAACGATCAAGTTAGACTAAGGACAGCCAGTAGTGTGAGGAACAAAGTACTAGCATGAATAGAGGATTGGCTGACTGACAGAAGGCAGTGGGATTGCAGGGATCTTTTCAGGATGGCAGCTGGAGATTAGTGGAGTTCTGCAGGGGCCTGTGTTGGGACCACAACTATTCATGTTATACATTAATGATCTGGACAAAGGAACTAAGGGCATGGTTGACAAGTTTGCAGATGACACAAAGACAGGTGGAGGGTCAGGTAGTCTTGAGGAAGCAGGCAGGCTGCAGAAGGACTTTGACATGCAAAAAGAGTGGGCAAAGAAGTGGCAGATGGAATACATTGTGGGAAAGCATGAAGTTATGCACTTTGGTAGGACGAATAGAGCAGTAGACAATTTTCTCAATGGGGAAAGATTTCAGAAAACTGAAGCACAAAGAGATTTAGAACTCCTAGTTCAGGATTCTCTTGATGTTAACATTCAGGTTCAGTTGGCAGTTAGGAAAGCAAATACAATGTTAGCATTCATTTGAAGAGGGTGAGAATATAACAGCAGAGATGTACCACTGAGGCTGAAATATTGTGAGCAGTTTTGGGCCTAATACCTAGGAATGTGCTGATGTCCAGAGGAGGTTTACAAGAATGATCCTGGGGATGAAGGTTGTCATATGAGGAAAAGTGAGGACTCTGGATCAGTACTCGATGGAGCTTAGAAGGACGAGGGGGAATCTCATTGAAACTTACAGAATACTGAGGGGCCTAGATAGAATAGACGTGAAGAAGATGTTTCCACGAATAGGAGAGACTAGGACCTGAGGCCACAGCCTCAAAGTAAAGTGATGACCCTTTAGCACTGAAATGAGGAAGAATTTCTTCATTCAGAGGGTAGTGAATCGGTGGAACTTGTTGCCATAGGAGGCTGTGGAGGCCAAGTTATTGAGTCTATTTAAGACAGAGATAGATAGGTTCTTGATTATCATAGAATCCCTACAGCGTGGAAACAGGCCCTTCGGCCCAACAAGTCCACACCGGCCCTCAGAGCATCCCACCCAGACCTGTCTGCCTATAACCCACCTATCTACACATCCCTGAGCACTACGAGCAATTTAGCATGGCCAGTCCACCTAGCATGCACAAATTTGGACTATGGGAGGAAATTGGAGCACCCGAAGGAAACCCACGCAGACACGGGAAGAATGTGCAAACTCCACACAGACAGTCGCCCAAGGGTGGAATCGAACCCTGGTCCCTGGCACTGTGTGGCAGCAGTGCTAACCACTGAGCCACCATGATTAATAAGGGGATCAAGGTTTATGGGAAGAAGACAGGAGATTGAGGTTGAGATATATATCAGACATGATCAAATGGTGGAGCAGACTTGACAGGCCAAATTGTCTAATTCTGCTCCTATATCTTATGGTCTTACCTTATGGACAAATTGTCTTATGAGCAAAGGCTAAGCAGGTTGCGACTCTGCTCATTGGAGTTTCAAAGAATGAGAGGTGATCTCATTGAAACATATAGAATTCTTAAAGGGCTTGATTAAATGCTGAGAGCATATTTCCCCTCATGGGAGAGTCTAGGACAAGAAGGCATAGTCTAGAATAAAGAGGTGCCATTTTAAGACAGAGATGAAGAATAATTTCTTCTCTTGGAGGCCTCAGTGTCTTTGGAACTCCTTGCCACAGAAAGCTGTGGGGCAAACTCCTTTTGTATATTTAATTTTGAGATCGTTGATCATTCTTAATCAGTAGAGAATCAATGGTTATAGGCAAAATGCAGGAAAGTGAATGTGAGGAATCAGATGTCAGATCAGCCATGATCCTATTGAATGGTGGAGTAGGTTCAAGTGATCAAACAGCCTCCTACTGGTCCTCGTATTTATAATGTTTTGGTCTTTACTGATGCTGGCATGACTGCTGGCCCCAAGCTTGTTGGTAGCAAAGCAGCAAAATCTAGTGGTAGACAAGAGGATTGTGAATTCTGTTTTAAGAACTAGCAGTGAATGACTGAAAAGCTAATTGAGAGAAAATTGATCATGAAAGTAAATTGGCAAGAAATAGAAACAAACAAGGAGAGATTATATGGTGTATAAAAACAAAAGAGTATCTAAAGTAAGCATGACAGTAAAGTAACCTTGAATGGCACAACTGTACAATTGATAACAGAGAAATGACAATTTAAGCCAATATTCTGCATCGGTCTTCATGGAAGACACTATAAACATCCCAAAGAAAACAAATAAGCAAGATGCTATTGGGAGAAAAGATCATCTAACATCTCAATCCCTAGTGTCAGGTACAGGTAGATCACTGAAAAGCTGCAGGGCATGCTGAAGGGGGAGGACAAACAGACAAAGATTATGGTACCTACTGATAGCAACGACATTGGTAAGAAAGTGGATGACGTCCTGAAAACAGATTTTATGGAGCGAGGATGTAGATTAAAGAACAGGATGCAAGAGGTTGTAATCTCTAGATTACTTCCATTATAACATGCAACTCAGTATAGGAGCAGGCAGTCAGGCCAGATAAATGCATGGCCAGAGACATGGTGCAGGATAGGGACTTTTGGGACACTGGGACCATTTTTGGGGCCGGTGGGACTTGTACAAGATGGACATGTTGTACCTGAATTGGCATGGGACCAGCAACCTTGTGGGGAGGAAGCAAGAGCTGCAGGGAGGGTTTAAACTAACTTGGTAGAGGGCAGGATTTACAGAGAATGTTCAGCAAAGGAAGATGAATGGCCAAAATTAGAACAGCAAGTGAGTTGAGAAGGCAAAGACATTATAGGCCAGTTAAGGTACAAGGAAGATCAGCAAGTTTGGATATTTTAACAAACTCTATATCCCTTGGTCATTCATCTCTACATCAGTGGGAAAAGTTTCTTCCTGTCTACCCTATCTATGCCCTCATAAATATATACATCTCAATCATGTACCCTCTCAATCCCCTCTGCTGTAAGGAAACAATCTCAGCCTGTCCAATCTGTCTTCATAACTGAAACACCCTGTTGCATATTCTATACTGCTCTAGGGCTTCTACTGTTTTGAGCATTTATTTTCTACTATAAGCCTCTCTTTTTCTCTTGATTCAATGCTGTATACTCTTCAATATCTAGAGTTCACAGGATTTGATGGTCCCACCCCTTTGCTGTTGGAATATGTTGACCCTATACTCTCCATATTTCCTTTTTGAATGCCCCCCATGGTTCTGCGACTGATTTACCTGAAAGTATCTGCTCCCAGTCTACTCTGGCTAAATCATCTGATCTTATTAAAACCAGTCTCCCCCTAGTTGAGAACTTTGATTTCAGGCCCATGCCTGTCCTTTTCCACAACAATCTGAATCTAATGAAATTACAAATGCTGTTTGCAGAATGCCCCACCACCCAGCTGATATCTTAACCAGTTATCTGACTACATTACCTAACATTAGATCGAGGACCACCCCTTTCTCTTAAAGAGAGTATTAATGTATTGAGGAAGAAAAAGCATTTAGAAATTTAGAAAAAAATCATTTAGAAAAAGCTGAATGCAATCAAATAGAGTCAATGTAATCTCATGTACATGAAATCACATTTGACAAATTTTCTAGAGTTCTTTGAGGATGTAACAAACAGAATTGATAAAGGGGAACCAGTGGATGTAGTATATTTAAGTTTCCCAAATGCATTTGAAATGGTGCCACGTAAAAAGTTATTGCATGGGATCGGAGCCCACAGAATTAGAGCTAATGTATCAGTATGGATTGATAATTGCTCATACATAGAATGAAAGAAAAAAAGTTGAAACTGTGAGTCTTTCATCTGGTTGGGAAGATGTAAGTAGTAGAGTGCCACAAGTATCAGTCCAAGAGCTTCAATTACTGACTAACTACATTAATTGGAGAAGATCACAGTGCAAAGTATCCAAATTTTCTGACGATATAAAAATAGGTGGGAGGGCTTGATGAGATGAGGACATAGGTAATCTCTAATGGGGTATAGTTGTGTGAGTTTACATAAACCTGGCAGATGGAGTTTAATATAGGTAAGCCAAAAGTCATGCATTTTGGCAGAAAGAATCAGAAGGCAAACTATTATTTAAATGGATAGAAACTCCAAAAAAGTGCAGCGCAGAGATCTGGCTGTTCTTATACATGAAATACAAAAGGTCAGGGTGCATGTGCAGCATATAATTAAAATGACAAATGAAATGTTAGCCTTTATTGCTAGGTAGTTAGCATTTCAAATTAGAGACATCTTGTTACATCTGTACAGTGTTGGTGAGGCATCATTTGGATTACATCGCATAGTTCTAACCTCCATTTTTAAGAAAGGATGTACTGGAATTGGAGGCAGTTCAAGACATTCACTAGGCTGATTCTTGGGATGAAGGAATTGATTTATCAAGAATAGCTAAACAGTTTTGGCCTTTATTCATCAGAGTTTAGAAAAATGAGGAGGGTTCTTATTTGGGGCAGCACGGTGGCTCAATGGTTAAGCACTGCTGCCTCACAGCACCAGGAGCCCAGGTTCGATTCCACCCTCAGGTGACTGTCTGTGTGGAGTTTGCACATTCTCCCCGTGTCTGCGTGGGTTTCCCCCGGGTACTCCGGTTTCCTTCCACAGTCCAAAAATGTGCAGGTTAGGTGGATTGGTCACACTAAATTGCCCATAGTGTTCAGGGATGTGTAGATTAGGTGGGTTATAGGGAGGATGGGTCTGGGTCGGCTTCACTGAGGGTCAGTGTGGACTTGTTGGGCCGAAGGGCCTGTTTCCACCCTGTAGGGATTCTTTGATTCTATGATAAACTATGTAAGTTTCTCAGGGGACAGGACATATTCCATGCGAAGATTTGACCATTGGGGAATCTTAAACTCGGGGACATAATTACAGAAAAGGGGGCACTCAGTTAAGAATGAGATGCAAATAAATTTCTCAGAGGGTCGTAAATATCTGGAATTCTTTACCCCAAAAACAGTTGTGGAGACTAAATCACTGGACGTATATACTGAGGTGGTAAACAGATGTTGTGAAGAGCTGGCACTAAAGAAGGGCTGAGACCTGAGGCAGATCAGCAATGATCGTATTGAATGATGGGGCCAGCTTGAGGGGTTGAATGACCTGTTTCTGTTCATATTTTTCACATTCTTACTTTGTCTATAAGGCTAGCATCCATCCCAGTTGACCTCCTTTGCCTTCCCAAGAGCTTAGCTCAACAAGGCTATTGCACACTCAGCACGACTGTTGCCTGTCTTTACCAATGATCTCACTTGGCCAGAACCCATTTCCTGGAAGTACTTGGCTCTTTGAATTGAGTTGCTAAGCTCATTCCTAGCTATTTAGCCCATGTCGATTTGAAAATCATGTCACAAGTATATTACAGCTTGAACACAGATTCATGACATGGAATTAATCCAGGTACCAGGTTCCCAACCCTGCATTGAAAGTCCAGTCCACTGTATTTGGCTTGGTTCTAGCTGTGTGTTGGTGGGCTGTGGGTTTAATTTGACCTTTAAAGTGGGATGTTCAGCAGGAGAAGCATCAGGTCATAAATGGTAATCGAGTCAAGGCTACCTATTCAAAGGAAAGCTGACATTGGTTTGGAGACAAGTGGGGAGAAGATCAATGCATTTTGGAAAAACTTAATTCAAAGAATTCTATGGATTCAGTGCCCCTACCAGCAGTGAAGCAACAACATGTTTTGCCATTTTGGATACTATTATTATTCAGGACAATTGCCAGGAAGTAAACAACAATTAAGCAAGCTTACTAAGTGTGGAGCTGGAGGAATGCAGCAGGCCAGGCAGCATCAGAGGAACAGGAAAGCTGATGTTTCAGGTCGGGATCCTTCTTCAGAGGTTCCTCTGATGCTGCCTGGCCTGCTGTGTTCCTCCAGCTCCACACTTTGTTATCTCTGACTTCAGCATCTGCAGTTCTTAGTATCTCAGTTAAGCAAGCTATCCCTTTCCCATTCATTCTACTACTTAATTTCATTCGTTCCCACAGATGAGGAAAATTAAGCTATTTCATTTCAATAGTCTCACATCTTTCATCTGCCATACGTAATGGAGAAAATACGAAAAGAAGGGCCCAACCCAAGGATGGCCTGATGACAACTCTCTACAAGTCCCCCTGCAGAGTGTCAGTGATTGACCATAGTTCTCAAGCCAAAAGACAGAAAGAGGAAAACTCATCCCATACCAAAGAAACCACAGAGACTACAGAGGCGGTCAACAGCCATACATTCATCCAAAGCATGTGAATACAGTGCTTTAAGAGGCTGAATTATCTTTTACAATTCACAAGGGTGAGTGTATAACTGTTTTACAGATGAATATATATAGGAGGATGTCATGTGTGTCAAGTGTGTCATTGCCTAATATCTAGGCCATGTGCAGAAGGTAGCACAAAACAGAAATACCACACGCCTGGTACTGTGGCATTCTGAGTTGAGGCCGTGGTGGTAATGATGGAGTTTTGGGGTGGTGAGGGGAATGTTGGTATCTGAAGTGTAAGATCTGTTAATTTGCAAAGAGTGGTGGCATGCCAATGGAGATATTAGGCATACAAGTACAAATAGAGAAGATTTGTGACAACAATGTTCCTTTTTCTTTGCGGCAAAAGACAGCGCATAAAACCTATCAGAAGTCATTGATTGGAGGAGGAAGGCCAAACTACATTTGACTTTACAGGGTTGCAGTTTTTGAGAAGGAACGTGAATCATAATTTTGAAAGACTCACGGTTAAACCCGAGTTAGCAGTTTCCAATGGCAGGAGTTTCCACGTTTCCCAACAGTGGAAACCTTAACAAGTGCAGTCACTAACCCCGAGGGACCAACTTTAACCTCTGTAAATATGTACCATCATATCCTTACAAGCTATCACCAGCAGAGATACCAATCCTTGGTGGAAGTGCATGAGTCAGTGGAAAGGCTGAGGTCACCACAGTGCAGGCCTGTGACATTTGAGAAAGGGCTGGAGGTGAACCAGACACTGAGACCCAATCAGGTAATGAGCTTCTGACGTCATTTGGCACGGACAGTGGAAGAGTCCATACAGACTATGAGAGTTGTTATGATTGATTCTTCAGAACACGTAGCTTCCGCTATCAGACTGGCGACTGTCGTGGAGGGCCAATACCAGAACTCTGTCATTGCATAGTCATTTTGCATTCTGATTAGCACTTGTGTCTGAGCTCCTGTGCCCACAACAAATGTTAAAAGTCAAAAAGGTGCCTGCATTCATAGCTACGTTCTGGTTCCTCTCAGGAAATTAAGGACGGTCAAAATTAAGTTCAGCATGGAGATTGAGCAGCTGTAGTCATAATTCAGGGTTATTCCTTAGGGCTCTTGATAAAGCCTTTCCTCCACCTCTCTGCACTGATACACATAGCCTAAGAATGATAAACTGATAGGCGAGTCATCTACCATTGTCCGGGGGACCCCCACAAGGCTATGGTTTTATCTCTCTGCAGTCCGAAGCCTGTTGCACACTCGGTTCTGCTGCTGGTTGGTCTGGCTCATCCTCCCTGTCCTCAGACTGATCCTGAGACTTGTTGTCAGAGGATGTGGCTCATTCTATTACATCTTCATCTGCCAGAGCTATCCGTCTCGGGGACTACCGGCTTTAAGGCACAGAAGACCATATCAGTGAGAAACATAAGAATATTGCACAGAATCACTTGAACTCCGCCAGCATCAAAATCTCATTTTAAGCAGAACATGCTTCTACTTAATGATGATGTGGGAAACATGTCACTTTTATCTTCTATTGAATCTCAGCCTCTGTCTACATGAGGTATTGGACAATCTCTTCTGCAGGCATCCCATGTCTCCAAGAAGCCAATCCTCCAATAGTTCTGGGGAGAATGGCACTTGGGATCAGGATAGCAGGCACACTTCTGCATAATCAACTGACAACGGTCACATACAAATTTCACAATAATGAACGAAAACATTTTCCAGTTCATAGATATCCTTGATTGTTCCAATGATGTATTGGTGGACACAATCATTCTTTTAAAGACGCAGGCTAGGCCAGCATTTGTTGCCCATCCCTTATTGCCCACCCCTTATCACCCAACCGTAATTGTCTTTGAGAAGATTGTTGTAAGCTGCATTCCTTGAACTGTTCCAGTTCATGGGAAGCAGGTACACCCATAGTGCAGTTAGAAAGGGAGTTTCAAAGATTTTAATTGAGCAATATTTAAGGAACAATAACAAACTTCCAAATCAGGATGGTGTGTGGCTTAAAGGAGAACCAGTAGCTGTCCACTGTTGCCATGCATCTGCTGCCCTTGCCCTTCTAGTAGGTAGAGATTGTGAGTTTGGAAGGTGTACTGAAGGATTACTGGTGAATTACAGATGGTGACACAGCTGCTGGCACGCGCCTAAGGATGAACAAGGAGCAGCATTTTAGCTCAGTGGTCAGCACTGCTGCCTCATGGCGCCAGGGACCCAGATTCGATTCCACCCTCCCAGGAATGTCTGCATGGAATTTGCACATTCTCCGTGGGTTTCCACCGGGTGCCCCAGTTTCCTCTCACAGTTCAATAATGTGCAGGCAAGGTGAATTGCCCATAGTGTTCAGGGATGTGTAGGTTAAGTGTGTTAGCCATGGGAAATGCAGACTTACAGGGAAAGGGTAGGGCGATGGTTCTGGGTGAGATGCTCTTCAGAGGGTCAGTGTAGACTTGTTGGACCAAATGGTCCATTTCCACACAATAGGGATTCCATAAAGATATGATGGCCCACAGCTCTGCCCTCTTCCTCTTATGGCAGTAATTGGATATGGTTTTTACTTTCCATTGTAGTGATTAAGGGTGGTGGCAGAAGACACCAAACAAAATTAGAATAATGGGTTATAATGGCAATCGAGGTGAACATGCATTCAAGTGAAAGGGAAATTTAGATGAGAGCAATAACCTGATAGCTTTCTCTTAGTGATTTTTGTGTCCTTGTCTTTTGTTTTAAGAGAACTGAATTTGATGATCGAGCCACTTTCTGAGGTATCGGGACCATACGTGGAGAGATCAATAAAACCTCATAGATCTCTTCATAAGATCATGAGAGTCAAGAAAGCGTGCCATGATCTTGAGATACCGATGCAAACGTGCAAAATTGATTGTTACCTCTGAAGTAACAAACATGAGGGAATGCATGGTAAAAATGCACGGAAGAATAGGTCTCAGACATAAGCACCTACTTGACAAAATGGTTATTGTGACTAGAAGAGCACAAAAACAGAGTTTAAATGATGTGACACTGACACATAACCCATAGAGAAACTCACTTCAAAACAATGATAGTAGTATCATTGAAAAATGAGGTAAAATCTAAAATAAAGAAAAAACTGTGGTTGGCTATTATGTCAAAATATTACAGAGACAAAGGAACGTGGACTTTGGGGAAATTATAGTGAGCTGAGTGAAAAGGCCCATCGAATGACATACAGATACTCCATCCTGAGCGGCTATATGATAAATGTAATCCAGGGTTAAAACCAGTAGATGAAATTGTAATGTGTCAGGATGGTTAGTGCATGTGAAAGAAGGCCAAGCTAAGACTTGGGTGATGTAAGAATGTGGAGTAAGGCAACCCCTGGGAAAAAGGCAAGGAGCATAAGTAGAAGGTAAAGTTTGATGAACGCACTGCAATTTTTTACAGCTGTCTACTTTGATATCATGTACGTTGCAGCTCAGCAGGGGTACTTGCATATGGAGATAGTTACAATTCAATGATACAATCATTCACAAAATTTGCAAGGAAGGGAAAATATTGAAAAAGTAACCTTATGACAGATATGGATGAAAAGGAGCTGGAGAAATTTTGAGTCCATATATGATGTTATTTCACTGTTGTTGGATGAGGTGATCTGTCGATAAAGCACTGGAGGATCAAAAAAAGACAAATTAAGGAGTATAAAACTGGATCTATAATATCTAGAGACTATGGAATTTGAATATACTGCATTTTAGAACAAGTTATGCAAATAGATTAACCAAAAGAAAAAAAAACAGATGTGGATAATTTAAGTAGATCATTACATTCAAAGATCAAGGGTAGAATGACAGAGAAAAACAATCTATGAAACATGGGTGAGAAAGAGTCATAGCCCAGAAGAATCCAAGTAAGTTTCTTGCAATGATGTAAAGGTGATTGAATTTCATCCTTATCAATGGAATTTGAATATTTGCAATCTAATGTAGCGTAGGGAACTGGTATGAAAAGTACTTGAAGTAAATACAGTAAGGCCCACCCGAGAATCAAACTTCTGTTTTAAACCAACTTACAGCATGCAAATAGAAGAAGTTGTAATTGCAGCTGCAAGATAGAGAGACTATGTTTGTTTGACAAAGTAGCTACTCCCAAACTTGTCAGCTTTGTCAAAGAATTACAGCATTAGGTGTAACCTTTACATTGAAGCTAATCTTAAAGACTTTATAACAATCGGTAGAAATTAACATCCTTTCTGATCTTCTGTAATTGAATTATATGGAATATAGACTGAAGAGCAGAATTAAGCAAAAACAAGCCGTTGATGGTAAAGAAATTATTTGATTTAATGGGAACTTCGCCAATTAAGTTAGGACTGAGACGTGAGGTTTTCCGAAAGTAAATAGTGGCCGTGATCCAATGGGGGCGGGGGGGAGTGAAGAGCTGGCAGTGGATATTCGACAGATTGACCAAAGGGATAAATGAGGATGTGGTGGCACCGGTATTATTGTTGTATGTCCGCCCGCTTCAAATGGACCATGTATGTCTCCCACTCCTACAACCCTGTGGGAATTAAGATGTCCAGCCCTAACAAAGGGGCCAGTTAAAAGAATAGTACTGTTCAATGAAGGAGAGATATTGTATGATAACGTAAGCATAAAAACGTACCCATCCTGATCAATATCTCAAGCGTCCAAATGCCAGAATATTGCTCAGTTTGGTTGAAAAATATGTATAACAAGTTATACAATGTAACTGCAAATGTCACGAGAACCACCCAATTTAGAGAATATCACATTCACTCGACACAAGAGGGAGATACTGTGACAGAGGTCAATACTGGTTTTCTGTAGTCAGTTCATTAGACATACAGGGTGTAAATGAGAATATGCAACAGTTGAGACAAATTATGAAAGAATTAATAGTCCCAGCTGAGAAAGTTCAGATGGAACAGTAGGACTAGGTAAAAGAACAGCTATGATACAGTTAGATAGGGTGTGATGTAGGCACACGCTAAGATAATCAATTACAGCCTTAGACAGTAAGGGGAGGCCTCCCCTGATGCTAGCAGAGAGAATTGAATTACAGGTACAGAAGTCAGGAGTATTGGAATGTGATTAAATACAGCATGCATTGTGAAAGACTCAAGGATAGAGATATGGGTGTCTGGTAAACATCATGAGATCATGGGAGATCTAGGGTTGTCTATAAGGCTGCCCATCACTGGCCGTACAGTCACATGATTAATTTGGGTACGTATGTAATTAATAATATGATCAGCGTGTAATTGCTAAAGGTGGGGTGAAAACAAATGTATAAAAGTTTATGTCTTTCCTTTATTCAGTGAAGACACTTCTCACCCCCAAAGGTTTCTTCCCGCTGAAGTAATTTCAATAAACGCTTTGATGCTGGAAGTGGACTCTGGGTGTCAAGTGATTTCTTTAGTCATCTCACCTAAACAAGAAGTCTTAATTTAACACCCTTCCAATATCCTGCGGCTTCACACACAGGTTGTCCCCTTAGACACTAATGGGCCCTACTCTTTCCCTGGTTAACCTCTTCCCTTTAAATCAATTTATGAAATATCTTTTCCCTCTTGCACTTCCTATTTTCCTCTAGGGCCACAGCTGAATTCATCCCTTTGAACTTGCTAAAAGCCTTGCTTTCCTTCCACATCCAGTCCTGAATAGTTCCAGATATCCAGGGTTCTCTGAACTTATTGCTGCTACATCTCCCCCAAAGGGTACTTGTTGAACCTGTACTCTCCTCAGCTCCTTTTTAAATGCCCCCCACTGCTCCGCTATAGACTTACCCGCGAGGAGTTGTTCCCAGTCAACTTTGGCCAGATCCTGCTTTATTTTAATAAAATTTACCTTCCCCTCCAATCCAAATATGTCTTTTGCAGGCCATCTTTTTCTGTGTCCAGAACAAATTTGAACCCTATTGTGGTTGTTCTCGCTAAAATGTTCCCCTACTGCTACATTGAATACTTTATCCTTCTTTCTGAAGAATCAGGTCCAGCTTCTTTCTCCAGAATCAGGTCCAGCTCGTTTCTCCAGAATCAGACCAGCAATGTACAGTCCCTTGTTCTATGTACTGATATAAAAACTTCTCCTGGATACATTTCAAGAAATCCACCCCCTCTAAATCCTTAACTCTATTACGATCCCAATTTAATGTTGGGAAAGTTGAAATCCCCTAATATAACTGACCAATTATTACACTAACACACCTATGTGAACTATCTGCATATTTGCTTCTCTATTTCTCACTGACGCTTTGGGGGCCTATAATAAACTCCCAGTAAAGTGGCTACCCCTTTAACTTTCCTAAGTTCTACCCACAAAATGTATGTAACAAACTGGTTAGGGACCACGAACATCTATTTCACAGTAGGTAAACTGTGACCTAAAAGTAGGCAAGCTTCAGGAAAGTTACTAAGAGCATGAGCCTCAAATTTTCTACGGTTTTGAACAAACAAGGACTAACTTTACTATACAATGTTAGAAAACTATTAGACTATACAATACATGTAGAACTTATTTCTAATACACAGAATTAATATTAATATAAAAAACACATAGCACACATCAAACAGCTTATGCAATCAAGTTGGATCACGAATTTCTAAGTAATTACCTCAGATGTTATTGAGCCAGTGGGTCATCAACTCTCATTAAACTTCACAAGGGATTATAATTCTTTACTTTTGATGATCTGGCCTTGAAATACCCTTTATAAAAATGTTTTGTACAGACTACCTCAAAGAATACGCTCATTCTAGCAATCACCATTGTTTCCGGAGTCTAGGCTCCTTTGGATTCCAACACTGCATTCCAGTACTCATTCACAAGCATAACTCTAGCTCTTCAGCAATAGCTAGTTTCACTAAGTTAGCCCTGCCTCCAAGCTCTAATCTTGCTCAAGTTGCCTGTGAACTTTCAATCACCCACTTGGCTGCTCTGAAGTATTAATGGCTGCAAGCTTCTACTGACTCCCTCAGCTCCCCCAACACAGAACCAGTGACCCTTCCACTTTCTTTGCTCCCCAGATTTCTTCTGACTCCTGACTCCAACACATAGCTGCCTACTAATTCCTGGAACTTCTCTTGAGTTTGTTCCAGCAGCACTGAGCCACCCAACTAATCTTGACTTCTCACAGAGACCCCTGCACAGAATCTGTGTAGTTCAGCTATCTTCTCAGCAGCACTGCTCACTGTAGAGATAACACAGTGTGGAGCTGGAGGAACACAGCAGGCCAGGACATTTTCTGAAGAAGGGTCCCGACCTGAAACATCAGCTTTCCTGCTCCTCTGATGCTGCCTGGCCTGCCGTGTTCCTCCAGCTCCACACTGTTATCTCTGACTCCTGCATCGGCAGTTCTTACTATCACTGCTCACTGTAGTACTCATTTATGGAGTCTACCAAAGTTTCCTTCTCCAACTTCCTGTAACTGCCCCTTCTGCAACTCCTGAACTGTCCTGAATGGCTTATCAAAAACCTTGGAATAAGTCCCTCGGCTGTTGCCAGATAGAATTTGAATGTTGCTAACATTTTGAAACAGGTTTATTTCAAGAACTGAGCGTACACTTAATGTTGTATTCTCACAGAATATTGAAAATGAATTTCATCGCACAGTGGATAGACTATGGATCTCCAAAGTTCCAAAAAATTGTTGAGAATGTCATATTGTAAACTGTTAGGTTTTCAACTATCCATTTACTCAATGATAGCTAATCGGACTTCTGCCTGGATGCAAGGTCGTGTGATTCACATTGCCATGGAAGATGGGGTTTGAAAGAGGATGGATTTCTAAGATAGCCTTGAAAATTCACAAACAGGGTTAAATCTGCCAAGATCCAGGAGAAAGAGAGCAGCTAGTTGCTGCAAGTGATCACACATGACTGAAGCTGGGAGCTCTGGTGCAAGAGTCAAGGATATCTTGGAGAGGCTGCAGGACATTCTGGGGGGTATGGGGGTGTGTGGGGTGGGGGGGGGGGGAAGGGAGGCTGAACAGCCAGTTATTGTGGTGCATATAAGCACCAAACAATATAGGTAAAAAAAAAAGTAGCAAGAGGTCCTACAAGCTGAATTTAGGGAGTTGGGAGTTAAACTTAAAAGCATGACCTCAAAGGTAGCAAACTCAGGATTGCCAACAGTGCCACATGCTAGCCAGAGTAGGAATGGCAGGATATCTAAGACGAATACATGGCTTGAAGGATGGCATAAGAGGGAGGGATTCAAATTCCTGGGACATTGCAACCAGTTCAGGGGAGGTGGGACCAGTACAAATCGGATGGTCTACACCTAGCAGGATTGGAACCAATGTCCTAGGGGGAGAGCTTTTGAGTGCTGCTGGGGAGGGTTTAAATTAATACGGCAGGGGGATGGGAACCAATGCAGGAAATCAGTGGGAAGTAAAGTGAGGACAGAAACAAAGGAGAATAAGGGGAAAAGTGAAAGTGGAAGGCAAAGAAACCAAAGACAAAAATCAAAAATAGCCACATTTCACAATGATTCTAAAAGGGCGATAAATGTCAAAAAAAATGAGCCTGAAGGCTCTGTGTCTTAATGCAAGGAACATTTGTAATAAGGTGTATGATCTAACTGTGCAAATGGTTATTAATGGATATGATGTAATTTGGATCACAGCGATCTGGCTCCAGGGTGGCCAAGGATAGGAACTCAACATCTAGGCTTATTCAATTTTCAGGAGGGCAGAAAGGAAAGTGAGATGGGGTAGTGTTGCTAATGAAAGAGATGAGTAACACAATAGTAAGGAAGGATTTTAGCCTGGATGATGAAGAATCTGTATGGGTGGAGCTGCAGAATACCAAAGGGAAAAAGACATTAGTGGGAGTCATGTACAGACCACCAAACAGCAGTTGTGATATTGGGGACTGTACCAGTCAGGAAATTAGAGATTCATACAGTAAAAGTTACAGCAGTTATTATGGTTGACTTCAATCTACATATTGATTGGACTAACCAAACTACTAGCAATGCAATGGAGGAGGTATTACTAGAATGTACGAGAGATGGTTTCCTTGACCAATAAGTTAAGGAACCAACTAGAGAGCAAGCCATCCTAGACTGGGTATTGTGTAACGAGAGAGGATTAATTAGCGACATTGTGGTGCAAGATCCTTTGGGGAAGACTGACCATAATATGGTAGAATTCTTCATTAAGATGGAGACTGACACAATTAAGTCTGAAACTAGGGTCCTGAACTTAAAGAAAGCTAACTTTGATGGTATGAGGCATGCATTGGCTAGGATAAACTGGCCAAGGACACTTAAGAGGTTGACAGTGGATAGGCAATGGCAGACATTCAAAGAATACATGAATGAACTTCAAAAATTGTACATCCCTGTCTAGCATAAGAGTAAAACACGGTAAGTGGCTCAGCCATGGCTAACAAGGGAAATCAGGAATAATGTTAAAGCCAAACAGAAGGCATATAAATTGGCCAGAAAAAGCAGCAAACCCAAGCACTAGGAGAAATTTAAGATTCAGCAGAGGAACACAAAGGGTTTAATTTGGAAAGGGAAAATAGAATATGGAAGTGAGCTTGCAGAAAACATAAAAACTGACTGCAAAAGCTTCTATTGATATGTGAAGATAAAAAGAAAGACAAATATAGGTCCCTTGCAGTTAGAATTAGGTGAATTCATAATGGACAACAAAGAGATGCAGACCAGTTGAACAAATACTTTGGATCTTCCTTCACTAAGGAGGACAGAAATAACCTTCAGGAAATGCTACGGGACAGAGGGTCAAACATGAAGCAGGAATGGAAGGAAATCCTTATTAGTCAGGATATGGTATTAGGGGAATTCATGGGATTAAAACCCAAAACGTCCCCAGGGCCTGATTCTGTGCATCCCAGAGTACTTAAGGAAGTAGTCCTAGAAATAGCAGATGCATTGGTGATCATTTTCTAGCATTTTGTCGACTTTGGAAGAGTTCCAATGAACTGGAGAGTAGCTAATGTAGCTCCACTCTTTAAAAAAGGAGGGAGAGAGAAAATGGGGAATTATAGGCCGGTTAGCCTGATATCAGTGGTGGGGAAAATGCTCGGGTCAATCATTAAGGATGTAATAACCGAGCATTTGGAAAGCGGTGACAGAATTGGTCCTAGTTAGCATGGATTCACTAAAGGGAAATCATGCTTGACAAGTCTTCTGGAATTTTTTGAGGATGTGACCAGTAAAGTAGACAATGGTGAATCAGTAGATGTTGTGTATCTGTACTTTCAAAAGGCTTTTGACAAGGTTCCATACAAGAGATTATTAAGGAAAATTAAAGCTCAAAGTACGAGAGGTAATTTACTGACACGGATAGAGAATTGGTTGGCAGACAGGAAGCAGATAGTTGGAATAAACTTATCCTTTTCAGAGTGGCCGGCAGTGACGAGTGCGGTGCAGCAGGGTTCACTGCTGGGACCTCAGCTGTTCACAATAAACATTCATGATTTAGACAAAGGAATTGAATTCCATATATCCAAATTTGCAGATGACACTAAGCTGGGTGGCAGTGTGTGCTGTGAGGAAGATGCTAAGAAGCTGCAGGGTGACTTGGACAGACTGGCTGAGTGGGCAAATACTTGGCAAATGCAATATAATGTGGATAAATGTGAGGTTATCCACTTTGGTCACAAAAACAGGAAGGCAGATTATTATCTGAATGGTGGCAGTTTAGGAAAGAGTGAGATGCAACAAGACCTGGTGTCATGGTGGAACAGAGGCTGATGGTTGGCACGCAGATGCAGTAGGCAGTGAGGAAAGCTCACCTTTGTAGCGAGAGGATTTGAGTATCGGAGAAAGGATGTCTTGCTATAGTTATACAGAGCCTTGTTGAGGCCACACCTTGAGTATTGTGTGCAGTTTTGGTCTTCTAGTCTGAGGAAGGGTATTCTTGCTATTGAAGGAGTCCAGCGAAGGTCCGCCAAACTGATTCCTGCGATGGCAGGAATTACATATGAGGAAAGATTGCATCAATTAGGTTTATATTGACTGGAATTTAGAAGAATAAGGGAGGATCTCACGGAAACATAAAAAATCCTGATGAGCCTGGACAGGCTAAATGCAAGAAGAATGTTCCCAATATTGAGGAAGTCCAGAACAAGGAGTCACAATCTAAGTATAAGGGGTAAGCTAGTCAAGACTAAGATGAGGAAGAATTTCTTCACTCTGAGATTTGTGAACCTGTGGAATTCTCTCCCACAGGAAGCTTTTGGTGTCAGTTCTTTAGATATATTCAAGAGGGAGCTGGATGTGGCCCTTGTGGCTAAAGGGATCGAGGGGTATGGGGATAGGGCAGGAATGGTATATTGAGATTACATGATCAGTCATGTTTGTACTGAATGGTGGTGCAGGCTCAAAGGGCCAAGTGGCCTACTCCAGCACCTATTTTCTATGTTTCTATGAAAGACCAAATTCATGAAAAGTTAAAATTGTGTAGAAGCTTGGCCTACCTTGCCGTAGAAGTAGAATTTCTTTGTGTGGAAAAAATAATTGAAAGGCAGTTCTAGGATTGGACATTTTCAGGTTGAGAAAGAAAACGGAGTGAAATAAGTACTTGGGACTTTGGGTGGTTCTGGGGGTAATTAATGTCCTTTTAAAGGACAGTGAAGACTATATCTGTGAAGTGTGTTTTTGGTTATGCTAAAAGTAATAAGGGAAAATTTCTGTTCCGTGATTGAAAGTATGTTGACACAAAAATGTTTGTGGATAATAGTGCTTGTAGTTTTCTTTGTTACAGTAGGTCATAAAATACGAAATATGAGTTATACATACAAAGGAGGAGAAAGAGTAGCCCACACTGCCCTTTGAGCTTGTCCTGGCATTCAATAACATCATGGCTGATCTGATTTTAAACTCAAATCCACAATATCACCTGCCCCGATAACATTTCATCTCCTTGCTTAACAAAAATCTATCTACCTCTGCCTTAAAAATATTCAAAGGCCCTGATTGAACCACCTATTTGGAAGGAGCATTCTAAAGAATCATGAAAGTAAAAAATTCACCTCCTGTCTGTTTTTAAAGAGCAATCCATGATTGTTAAGAAATGACCCCTATTTCTACATTCACCCAAAAGAGAAAACATCTACTCCATGCACACTCTGTCAAGATCTTGCAAGATCTTAGAGACTGTAAGGGCTGCAAATGTTGGAAGCTACAGTCAATAAATGTGGAGCTGGAAAAGAACAGCCAATCAGACAGCATCTGAGGAGCAGGAATATCAATGTTTCAGGTTGAAACTCTTCTTCAGGACTGGGGAGGGGAAAGGGAGACCAGAAATAAATAGAGAAAAGTGTGGGGCTTGGGGGAGTGTCGGTGAGATGAAGATAAGTAGATGCAGGTTATTTTGATTGGTCAGTGGGACGAGTGGAGCAGTTAGGTGAATAGGAAGATGGACAGGTTAGGGGTGGAGAGATTTTGAAGCTAGTGATGCAGATAGGGGTTATTGTAGTTGATCAGTAGGAACAATACTTCATGTTTCACCTTGGGAGGTCGCAGCCCAATGGCTTGAATATTGACTGCACCAGCTTCAAAATCTTTCCTCCCCCACCAACTTGTGCATCTTCTGACTCACCTGTCTACTCCACTCTTCCTACTGACCAACGATAATAACCCCCCACCTGCATCACCAGCTTCAAAATCTCTCCACCCCCAATCTGTCCATCTTCCTACTCACCTATCCACTCCACCCTTCCCACTGACCAACCACAATAACCCCCTACCTGCATCCACCTATCTCCATCTTACCTACCCTCTCCCCATCCCACTCCCCACCCTCTACTTATTTCTGGGCTCCTTTCCCCCTCCCCAGTCATGAAGGAGGATTCTGGCCTGAAACATTGACTTTCCTGCTTGTAAGATCTTACACGTTTGACAGAGTAGATGCAGAAAAGTTGGTTCCATTTGTGAATCAGCCCAGGACCAGAAGGCATAAATTCAGAGTCAGGGGTCACCTATGTAAGATGGGTAGGAATTTCTTCTCCCAGAGGGTTCTAAATATGTGGAATTCTTTACCAGAGAGGCTGGCTCACTGAGAATATTTAAGGCTGAGATGGACAGATTTTTAATCAATACAGCAATCAAAGATTATGGGGAAAAGGCAGGAAAGTTGATTTGAAGATTATCAGATAAGGCATTATTTAATTGAATGGCAGAACCGACTCAGTATGCTGAATGGCCTACTTCTGCTCCTACGTCTTATGATTATGCTTTTTCACCTTCCTGCTGTAGCCACTTGCTCACTTTTGCTCATGGGCATACATAATTGGGCTGGGGGAGGGGGAATGGGGTTTACTGCCATCACACATGTTCAGTTCTGGTCACCTCATTACAGGAAAGATGTGGAAGCTTTAGAGAGGGTGCAGAGGAGATTTACCAGGATGCTGCCTGGACTGGAGGGCAGGTCTTATGAGGAAAGGTTGAGGGAGCTAGGGCTTTTGTCATTGGAGCGAAGAAGGATGAAAGGTGACTTGATAGAGGTGTACAAGATGATGAGAGGAATAGATAGAGACTTTTTCCCAGGACAGAAATGACTATTACAAGGGGGCATAATTTTAAGGTGATTGGAGGAAGTTATAGGGGAGATGTCAGAGGTAGGTTCTTCACACAGAGTGGTGGGCATGTGGAATGCACTGCCGGCAGTGGTAGTGGAGTCAGATACTCTTGGATAGACACATGGAAGGTAGTAAAATGTAGGCTATGCTGGGTAGATTGATCTTAGTAGGAAAATAGGTCGGCACAACATTGTGGGCCCAAGGGCCTGTACTGTGCTGTACTGTTCCATGTTCTATGTTCTATATGTTCTCTGACTTTACAATAATGTTGTGCTGTGACAATAATCAGCATCAAGTGGTACCTTAGCTGGCTTGATTGTATTGAGGAGGGGAGGAAATGGGGTAATGTTGTCTCCATTCCTGCATCATCAAGAAAACCTCCAAAGCCGCGTCAGAGAGGCTTGGAAAATTTTTGCTCTCTTCATTTCTTATACATATTTCATTTTTCACAGAAAACCAAAATCTAACATTACATTGCAATCCTGAAATTACTGGTTAAAAATGAAAGAATCAAAATGATTTATAAACAAAGTGGCTTCATGTTAAAAAAAATGCTTTAAACAGGTTTTTTTTTCAAATATATTTTTAAACTGCAAGTTATGTTTATATTGATAACTGTTGTGTGCATCAGCTTTTGCAACAGAGCGTTCTAAATGCACAATTATACTTGTATCTGTAAACACAACCAACCTCAAGTTTTGAAGCCTTTCAAACCACACCAAATAATTCATAATTCAAGACGTTGTAGTAAGAAAGTTAATTTACAAAATGCTAACCATCAAGCGTGAATTAATGTATTAAATGAAAGGCTTCAGTTTGTGAAGTTTGTTATCACAAGAATTAAAGTACCAAAGGAATAACCTTTGATGGCACATTGATGAGATGGGCTTCAATAAGAAAATTACTATATTAATAGGAAAATTAACCTATGTGAGAAATAAGATTTTGATGACACAAATGGCCACAGTCATCCTTCAGTCCTCTGTCGTATTATGGTACTTACAAAAGCAACCCTGATCACAACTCAGGAATAAGAGAGAGCATGTGGATCAAAATGGAGCAGAAACTAATAGGAACTCAAACAACATGAAGCATGGCGAGAGATACGGCAGAATCACATGTGAAATCCAGCGAAGCTTATCTCGATCTCAGAACAAGTTGTTACTTCTTTTAATTAAGTTCTGGTGTCAAGGCAAGATTCTCACCATGTGTTGCCAAGCTGCCTATTAACAGGGTTTATTTCTTGTTAATAACCTTATTAACTGATCATGCCACCTCATTAATACGCAGCTTTGTACCTACCACCTGGCACAAACAAACTGCCAATAATTCTAGACATGGAAGTCAGAATCACAAGAGAACTTTTGTATATTTTTAGTATAAATGGGGCAGCACGGTGGCACAGTGGTTAGCACTGCTGCCTCACAGCGCAAGGGACCTGGGTTTGATTCCAGCCTCGGGCAACTGTCTGTGCGGAGTTTGCATATTCTCCCCGTGTGGGTTTTCTCTGGGTGCTCCAGTTTCCACCTACAGTCCAAAGATGTGCAACTTAGGTGGATTGGCCATGCTAAATTGCCCATAGTGTTGAGGGATCTGTAGATTAGGTGGGTTACAGGGGGATGAGTCTGGGTGGGATGTTCTGAGGTTTGGTGTGGACTTCTTGGGCCGAAGGGCCTATTTCCACACTGTAGGGATTCTATGATTCTTGAGATCAGAAGGATGGCATCAAGTTATCATGTCTGCACTGGTGTTCCAGTGCAAATTGGAATAAGTATCTGCACGCTCTTGGAGCATTTTCTTTCTTCTTTCCAATAATGCATCATGTATATGTGTTGGGTGGTGAGACTGTGGAAGGGAAGAACTATGAGGATCTGTATCCCATTGTGAGAGTTGCAGGTGAGGGTAACAATTGCCTAGAAGACTAGCATTTTGAATTAGAATAGAATATCCTTTATTGTCACGTGTATACAATATAAAATACAGTGAAAAGTGCTTACTGTCTCCGTACATAGGTGCCATTCACATTAACTTAGAATAAAATAAAACAAAGGTAACTTAAAGACAGTGCAACTTTGCCTTCTCTGCTGCTAATGCAGTCCTGCTCTGGGCTTCCCAGCCTATGCCATGCCACCAAGAGTGTCCCACTCTGGGCTTCCCAGCCCACACCATGCCGCCGAGAGTGTTCCACTTCGGGATTCCCAGCCCATGCCATGCCACTGCCAAGGGTGCACTCTGTGTGGAAATGAGAGACACAATCCAGGCTTCCGAGGCCGATCAACCAACTCTGTAGCCACGCTGCTGCTGAAGATGCTGTCACTGCTCCGGAGCCCTCAAAGCCGCCTCATGCCGAACATCTCTCTTTATCAGGTAATATGCATATGATGAAATTTGGAATCAGGATTCCAGAATAAAGCACCACTTAACCACTGCCAGTGTCATTTAAAAACAAACATTTTGCTCTCTAAGGATGGAAATCTGCCACTTTATCCTGATCTAGCCTACATGTGCTAGTAACATAGCTATTCAAAAATTTTGGCAGGTCACATTACATTAAACAATCATGATTTTGCAGTATCAACGGTGCATTCTGAAAGATCGTTCAACTGGGTGTAGTAAGGAGAAAATGTTGAATACCCCATTTCCTGTGCGTCATGGATGGTGCATTATTGTAGTGGGGAAAGTTGTCAAATATAATTTGCTGAAGTAAATCAAACAAGTAGTATGTAGCAAAGTGGGGTGTGTTAAATGCATTTAGAGCATCTAATAATGATGATCTCCTGGAGATGATGCAGCTGTTGGTAGGCAATGACCTCATCATATTATTGCTGGACTGTTAATCCAGAGACCCAGATAATGTTCTGGGGACTTGGGCTCGAGTCCCATCATGGCAGATAGTGGAAATGAATTAAATAAATTTCTGGAATTAAGAATCTAATGATGACCGTGAATCCATTGTCAATTGTCAGAAAAACCCATCTAGTTCACTAATGTCCTTTAGGGAAGGAAACTGCCATCCTTACCTGGTCTAGCCTACATATGATTCCAGACCCACAGCAATGTGGTTGACTCTTAACTGCCCTCTGGGCAATTAGGGATGGGCAATAAGGGATGGGCAATAAATGCTGCCTGGTCAGTGGCACCCTAATCCCATGAATGAATATAAAAAAAGTTGATTATTATCTGATAATAGCTTGCTGCTGTGCTGTGCTCTGACCAAAATATATGAGATAAATGTTCACTCATGAATCTTTGTTGTTGCAACTGCTAGATTTGTCACCTCAAGGACATGTAGATCTGTACATGCTGATAAACTGATAATAGCTGGATTATGTGTTTCACTATTCTAAAAGATTTCAGGTGGCCATCCTGAGAACGATATTGGAATTTAAGATGGATGGTACTGGTGCATAGAATGTCAGACAAGTTGTAAGCATATTAGCTGAACTTCTGTGAACTGCACCATGCTGTGTCAGTTTCCAGAGTACGTCTTATTTGAAATGTATATATCTCCATCGGTGGAGATAAAGATTTTAGCTTTACTAACCCTGCCCAAGCTGTAATATTGCAGTTACCTCATGGACAGTGGAAAATTCTTTATGGTCATCATCAGAAATACTGGAGAATTTTATTCTTAAATGTTAGAGCCAAAAGTAAGAATACGTTTGACTGTCTGTCATTTTTTTTGTTAGTTATTTGTTGATCCAGGAATTAAAAATTCATTCTTTATATAAATAACTGGCTTTCCTGCTCCTCTGATGCTGCCTGGCCTGCTGTTTTCCTCCAGCTCTACACTGTTATCTCTGACTCAAGCATCAGCAGCTCTTACTATCTCGGGGCAGCAACCTGTCGTGCTTCCTCTTTTCAAAAGGTAGAATACTCAGAGTGCTTCGTGACAAATTTGTAGTCTTTAGTTTTGTTTATATTTGTTAATTCCCTATGGACTCAAGTAAATTGAATGACTTAGGACAAAGGAATTTTAACAACTGCTGCATGACTGTCAACTTTTTAATCTTGAGAGTCTGCCACAACTAACTTTTAGTCTATGCCTACTGTAACCGTTTTCTAGTGCCCATGTACTGTAACAATGATGCCATTTTGTAACATATACAGTAAAATACTGTATATGTTACATAAACCACAAATAGTTGGTTTCTTCTCAATTCAGATACCTGAAATTTATTTACTATTTTCAAGGCTGTAATATAACAGAACTACACACACACACGGTTCTGTATTGAAACACATTACCAACTAATTACACTAATTCCAAATAAAGAAGGCCACGTATGCCTCAGGAACCAGGTACTACTCCGTAGCATGAAATACAAATGAAGGGCATCAGTTTAATTGGGACAAAGTAACCATAGTAGCCCAAGCCAACAAAGACACACACGGGAATTCCTGGAGGCATGGTTCTCCACCCATAATTCAATCAACAAACAAACAGAATTGGATCACATATATAAATCCATACAGATCGAAACCGGAAATGACAGTACTCACCATAACGGACCGGACAGTATAAATTCCAAATGGAGTAGAATAACATCGCTTCATCAGAGGCTCCACTGATGATGTCACCTAGCATGGTGACGAAGCGTCTGAACAAAAATAAACCAGCTCAGCGAGCAAGTCAACAACTTCATGTATTTATATATGTTAAGTGAGCAAACAAAATTTTTGTGAATGGGTAAAATGTAGAAAAATGTAAATTTGTCCACTTTGGCAGAAACACAGTATATCATTTGAATGTACAGAGGTTGCAGAAATCTGAAACACAGATCAGGATGATTTGGGAAATGAATAAAGTTAATGTGCTGGTATAGCAACCCAGACAGAAAAAGTAGTAAACCATTCTTATGAGACATCCTAGAATAAAATAGCAATTTATTGTCACATGTATTTTTTATTACAAAAAAAAAAGTGAGAAGTTTTATAAGGCACCTGGTCAGGTGACTAAATTAAGGAAAGAAGTCATAAATAAGAAAAAAAACAGTAAAAGTTCGTCACAGTTCAATCAATGGCTCCTGGATTCAGGGTACACTGAAAACCCGGGCCAAAGCCACCACATTGGGCTGGGCTGAGACTGGCAAGCTGGGCCAAGATCACCCCACCACACCAAGACAAGACCTCCATACTAGGACTAGACCTCTATGCTGGGCCGCTGGAAGACCCAGAAGCTGCTTCTGAGGCAAGGACGAAACCTCTATGACGAGATGAGACCTCCATGTTGGGACTGGATCTTCATGCCGGGCTGCTGGAATAGCTGGAAGCTGCTGCAAAAGACCTCCACATTGGGACAAGACTGCCATGCCAGGCCAAGACCACCATCTTAGGAAGGAGAATCCTAGTCCAGCTCATCTTACATACTTAAATCGACCTCCAGTACATTCATTTTCAAATATTACTGTTTATTTTTAAAATGGCTTCTGCCTTTGGAAAGTGACTAGAAAGGCAAATGAAATGTTGTCACTTATTGCAAGGAAAATAGAATATAAGAGTAGGGATGTTCTGCTATATTTGTACAGGATATTGCTGAGACCACATCAGCAGTACAGTGTACAGTTTTGATCTCTGTATAATAAAGGATAAGTGCATTAGAAGCAGTTCAGGGAAGGTTCACTCAATTATTTCCTGGAATTAGGGGAGAATGTTTTATGAAGAAAGGATTCAGCCTGTGTTCATTGGAGTTTAGAAGAATGAGAGGCAATCTTGTTGAGATATATAAAAATCCTGACAGCTGTCAGGGTGGATGCTGAAAGTCTGTTTCCCCTTCTGAAAGATAGCATAACTACAGATCGCAGTTAAAAAATAAGGATAGACATGATTTTTTTTTCTTCTTTGTCCTGAGTCTTTGGAATTCTCATCCTTTGACAGAGTGAGAGGCACAGACATTGAATTTTTTTTTAAGGCAAAGGAAGACAGATTCTTGACTAATGAGGGAGTCAGATGTTATCAGGGGCATGTGGGAGAGTAGAGCTGAGACAAAAACCAGAATACAGGAAGGAGATAGAGTGCAATGATAACAAGCTCTCTCTCAATGTCGGCAAAACAAAAGAACAGATCATTGACTTCAGGAAGGAAGGAGGAGGACACGTCCCAATGTATATCAATAGAGCTGAGGTGGAGAAGGGTGAGAGTGTCACGTTTCTAGGAGTGACAATAACCAACAATCTGTCCTAGACCTCCCATGTAGATGCAATGGTCAAGAATGCACAATAATGCCTCTTCTTCTTCCGGAGGCTAAGGAAATTCAGCATGTCCATACGAACCCTTACCAACTTTTACAGATGCACCATTGAAAGCATTCTATCCAGGTGCATAAATGCCTGGTACGGCAACCACAAGAAACTACAGAAAGTTGTGTCCACAGCCTAGATCATCATGGAAGCCAACCTCCCATCATGGACTCCATTTACACTTCTTGTTGCTGCAGAAAGGCTGTTAACATCATCAAAGTCCCCTCCCACCCTGCTAATGCTCTCTTCCAACCCCTTCTATCTGGCAAAAGATACAGAAGCTTGAACCACCTGCACCAACAGGTTCAAGAACAGCTTCTTCCCTGTCATTATTAGGCTGATGAATGGATCTCTCTAATTTCAAATAATGTTGATCTTGCTAACGTGGATCTTTCTTTGCACACCTCCTGTGCAGCCATTACACGTATGTCTTGCTCTGTCTAAGCACTCTATGATCTGTATGACCTTGTTTGGTACGATCTGTCTCTACCGATCGCAAAACGAAGCTTTTCACTGTACTTAGGTACATGTGACTACAATCAGCTTTGAATGTATTGAATGGTAGACAAGCTTAAATGGCCAAATTGCCTACTCTAGCTCCTAATTCATATGCTCCTATGTTCACATGTTCCTTTAAAGCATCTACAAGGTACAAAATGCTAACATTGATGACCTTGCATGGTAAGATGAAATATATTTATAATGACCACTGTCATAACTAATAATTAAACACATCATTTTCCAGTCATCAAAACAGAAATTGCTGGAGAAATTCAGCAGGCCTGCAGCATCTGTGGAGAGAAAGAGTTAATGTTTCGAGTCCTGTGAGTCTCGTTCAGCAATTTCTGTTTTTGTTTTAAATTTCCAGGATCTCAGTTCTTTGTTTTATCTTTTACCAATAATTTGACAGTGAGACAAACACCTTGTTGTAACATATTAATGTTGGTTAATCATATTTATAATCCTTTTGTTTACATCCATACCACAGTCAATTATAAATTTTAAACATGTGCAAAGAAATTGAATTTGACTAGTCAGCAATAATTTTGCTTTATTGTACCTCTAAAAACTAGCAATGCATCTCAGTTGACAAGCTTATAACCTGGACCGGCATAACCTATCACTTCCGTGGGAACGTTAAGGATCATAAAATGTGATATTCCATAAATAAGTGGCTAAGAAACTTTTCATTAAAAGAAAAGCTAACTAGCACTTCTGAATGCTGCATGGAACAATTAAGATTTTGTGTCCATGGTTCAGGCTTTGGGCACCACTCCAGTTGTCAAGAATTTAACATTATTCCAAGCCTGGCATTAGCGTGCACAAGACAACTCTTGCTGTTGCAGACTAATGGATCACAAAGGATTTCCCACCATGTGTTTCATGATTGCTATTCTGCATAATATGCTATGACCTTGGTAAAAGACCTTGAAACGTTTCCTGTGGGATTGCTCAAATGTTTGTTGTGTTTGCATTCATATGTAATTATTATTTTTAACCTGACATAAAAGCATGTTCGAGAAGGTACCTCATTTGGCATGCTTATTCAAAAGTTCATTCACTAGGAAAAATATTTCTGTGCAGTAATATTGGGAGAGAAAGGTTTATATTCATCATTACACCTGCCACGTAATTTGTTTTCCTGACTACATGAAAGATACAGCTTCATGAGTAACTGACAATGCACCTTAAACTCTCAGCAACAAATGCAAACAAAATGTTTAAGCATGGACACACATATCCATTAATTATGAAAGAACAAACAAGGTTAGAAACACCAGAGAAGTGTATGAAAAGAAACTACATTTCAGCAGTGCTTTTAGTGATTTCTCGACAAGATAAAGTCCTGTACAGTTATTAAATGCAGCAGCCAATTTTCACACATCAGTATGATCATAATAACCAGGTTACAGTCCAACAGGTTTATTTGAAATCACAGGCTATCAGAGCGCTGCCATTTCATCAGGTGAAGGGGCAGCACTCTGAAAGCTTGTGATTTCAAATAAACCTGTTGGACTATAACCAGGTGTCATGTGACTTCTGACCTTGTCCACCATAGTGTCCAACACCGGCACCTCTACATCATCAATAATAACCAGCTAATCTATTTCATTGAAGTTGATTGCGGGATAACTATTAATCTAGGCACTGAGGAATACTTCTGCTCTGATTTGAAATCATACCATTTAAAATTTTGATGTCCAAAATGATGACAGATAGGCCATTGATTTAACATGTCATCTGAAAGGTCATAGTGCAGCACTCCTATAGTGCTGCGTTGGAAAGTCAGCACAGATTATGGGCTCAAGTTTCTAGAGTGGGACTAAAATCCACGATCTTCTAACTCAAGAGCAAGATTACCTTTCACTGAATGACAGATGGCATATTGTTAATAACCAGGGTAATGTATTCAGAGCAGTGGCAGTTTAGGATAGCAAAGGGGATCAGTGCCTTAGAATTACACATACAAACAGAACTGGTATTGAGACACTAAAACTTGCTGAAATTGTATATTCCAGAGGCAATTAATGAATGATATAATGTACTTCAGACAGCTATGTTCAGTAGTCTAACTCCATCCAACTTGTTGCTTGCCTCTCCTGACTCCCTCTGCGTTCCTGATCCCCTTCATTCCTGTTCACTTTTTTTTTCTTCCAAGCTCCCTTGCTCTCTCCCACTCACCAGTCCATTCACCACCTTGCTTGCTCACTCCCACTCACCACCTCTCACAAGCTCTCATTGAACGTGGAAGCTAACAAGACGGGGAGAGGGAGCATGCACAGTGACATTGCATTTTTTAAAAAATATTGAGCATGCACACGTGCTACATAGCTCATGGAACATGTCCAATAACTGTGATTGAAATGAAAATGGAGGCAATAATTTTCATGTAAGTGCCATTATTTAGAAACCAAGCCAAAATGAAAATGTGCTATTAGAACGTGCTTTAAATGGCAATATTCATACTGTTTCATCTTACAGACTTGGCTTGCTAACACCAGAAAGCCTAATAAATAATGCATGAAGACTTCATGGTATCATACTGACAGATTATCTATTTGTGCTGGATATCAAATTCTGGTGATGAGGTCATAGTGTCCAAAAAGGAATAGTGTATTCTTCCCAATTGAGAAATTCTTAGTAACTTAACCTTATTGTATTTGAGGTCTCATAATCCATATAGTTTCCATACTAAGTCTGTTCAAGTAGATATAAAAAAAATCCATGACAGCTGGAAGAGAATAGGAATGATACTACTATTGAAAATAACCCAGTAGGAATTTTCAACTGGAAAATATCATGGACTTGTTTTCCAATTTCCACCTTTCTCTTGCCTTCAACTTTCCAGTCACCATTTCTGGGGATAAGTTATCACATTCAGTACAAGCTCAATCACTCTCTCAGCTCTCTCTTAAATACACTTCAGACAGTTGGTGCAGACTTGAGGGATTGAATGGCCTCTTTCTACACTGTGGGGATTCTTTAATCTTCCAACATTATGACGAATTGGGGCCCATGACCATATCTGTTCTATTTGAGTAACCACTACTCATATTTCCTTCCTCTTGCAGCACTCTGATTAATTATTTCCCCTTCAATACCCTGGTCTAATCCTCTTTCGCCACCAACACCACTCTTTCCTAAAATATCTTTCCATGCAAATCATAGAGGTTTACAGCACAGAAAAAGGCCCTTCATCCCATTGAATCTGCACCTGTCAAAAACAACTGCCTAACTTTTCTAATTCCATTTTTGGAGATGTAAGAGATGCACTTTTTCCTTCTCACAATCTAAAACCCTGAGCTTCCTTCCATATAAAACAGAGAATTATTTTTGCTTCTTTCAACTTAGTATAGTGTATACACTGCTTAAGATGTGGTCTCCTCTCCTGAAGGCTGAACAAACAATGACAGAGCAGTTGCCTTTTGGAACTTCATACAGCAAGTTTGTCTCTGATATTTCAGTTGTCATTTTAATTCTCCACATTAATCCCAGTCTGATTTTTCTGACCTTGAGCTGCTGCAATCTTCCAAAGAAACTCAATACAAACTCAAGAAACAGGACCCCATTTTTCAACTGGGCGTTTTACAGCCTTCTGGATTTAGTAGTGAGTGCAACAAATTTCAGTTGTGAACACTGCCCTCATGAATCAAAATCCTCTATTCCATTGCCACTCTTTGAGCCACATGTTCAACTCTCTACTCTTTTTGGCCTGATGTTAATTGGCACATATTCAGGTAACAATCCAGAGATGATAACCTTTTCATGTTCTGCATTTTAATTTGATCTCTAACTTGTCCTGCTAACAGCAACTGGGTGGGGGGGGAATAGCATCCTCCATCATGGTCAGTTTGCTCATCTTCCTTGCATTCTATCTCCTCGTCCAAAAAGGTAGCAAGCACATTTACCCTGTACACTGGATTCCCAAATTTGCTATTACACTCTGTCAATTTCTCATTCAGACATAATAATCTGACTGTGCACAACTGACTCATTTTGAACAAGTACAAGATGGATGTCAGGAGTGGGGAAAAAGAAAAATCATCTGTGGTCGGCTGGTGGGCAGAATTGATTAAATGACAGAAATTTTCACGGTCCAGGTTAAGGTGCCATGGTAATTTCCCAGGTAAAGAATAACTAGCTGCTGTGCAGATGCAAAGGAATCAGAAAAAAAGTGAGGCAAAAAAAAAGTAAGAAAAAAGACTGGAGAGAGATAGTAGGAACTGCAGATGCTGGAAAATCTGAGATAACAAGGTGTAGAGCTGGATGAACACAGCAGGCTAAGCAGCATCATAGGAGCAGGAAGGCTGACGTTTCGGGCCCAGACCCTTTATCAGAAATGGGGGGGTGGGTGGGGGAAAGGGGTTTCT
>NC_063333.1:110722746-110741793 GCF_021869965.1 Rhincodon typus | reverse complement strand
AGAAACCCCTTTCCCCCACCCACCCCCCCATTTCTGATAAAGGGTCTGGGCCCGAAACGTCAGCCTTCCTGCTCCTATGATGCTGCTTGGCCTGCTGTGTTCATCCAACTCTACACCTTGTTATCTAAAAAGACTGGAGAGTCTGGATCATTTACCCCTATTATTCCTACTAGTTCATTTATCTTATTGCAGATCCTACATGTATTCAGATAAAGAACCTTTCATGTGGCTGGAGAAGAACTAAGAGGAGAGAGAGTAAGGAACACTACCCCACCCCCCAACCAGTTGCTGTTAGCAGGACAAGTGAGGGATCAAATTAAAATGCAGAACATCAAAAGGTTATCATCTCTGGATTGTTACCTGAATATGTGCCAATTAGCATCAGGCCAAAAAGAGTAGAGAGTTGAACATGTGGCTCAAAGAGTGGCGATGGAATAAAGGATTTTGATTCATGGGCCATTGGCATCAGTACTCAGGGAAGAATGAGACATTCCGTTGCAGTGGACTTCACTTGAAACTGCTGGGACCAATGTCCTGCTCAATCATATATCATATAACGAGGGCTGTGGACAGGGTTATGAACTGATGCAGATTGGACAGAAGCTTGGGGTGGGGGTGGGGGTGGGGGTGGGGGTGGGCAGGGGACAATGAGTTCAGGTGAGGGGAGATTTAGAAATCCAAAACAGAAAAATTGAAGAATCAGGATGGTATTGTGACGTGGGAGCTAAAGCCAAGAAAGCTGGATAGAGAATTTAACAAAATTTGTACATAAATGAATAAGATCAATGCAGGGAATAGAAATGAAAACATGAAATGAAATGTTCTTTATCTGAATACATGTAGGATCTGCAATAAGATAAATGAACTAGTAGGAACAATAGGGGTAAATGATTCAGATCAAGGATAGGGAATAAATGTTTCAGTGTACACAATAACTTGTAGGGACGGGCAGAATGCAAAAAGTGTACGTGCATACCACAGCTTCTCTGATCCTCTGTCCTTCCCAGAGTCTTACTGTTCATCACATATTCTCTTACTTTGTTTGTCCTGCCCAAGCGCATCACCTCACAATTATGTGGATTGAATTTCATTTGCATTGAGCAGTCGGCCTATATCGTCCTGTAATCTAAGGCTATCCTGTTCACTATTTACCACCCCAACAAATTTTATATCATCTGCAAAATTGCAGATCAACTGTCTGACATTCAAGTCTAAATCATTTAGATAAACCACAAACAGCAAGGGTCCCAACACTGACTCCTGCAGCACCCCACTGCAAACAGGCTTCTAGCCAGAAAAATACCCCTCAACCATCACCCACTGTTTCTTGCTACACTGCCAATTGTGGATCCAACTTGTCAAATTTCCTTGAATCCCATGGGTTCTCTTATGTTTGCTTTCAGTTTCTCATGTGGGACTTCATCAAAAGCCCTGCTGACCTCCAAGTAAACTACATCAAAAGCATTTCTCTCATCTATACACCTGGTCACCTCTTTAAAAAAAAATTCAGTTGGTCAGACATGACCTCCCCTTGACAAAGCCATGCTGACTATTCTTGATTAATCCCCGCCTCTCCAAATGCAGGTGAAATCTGCCCCTCAGAATTGTTTCTAGTAGTTTCCCCAAGGTTAGATTGACTGACCTGTAGCTTCCTGGTTTATCCTTTGCTCCTGTCTTTAATAATGGTGCCACATTTGCTGACCTCCAATCCTCCAGCATCTCTCCAGCGGCCAAACAGGAACTGAAAATCTTTGCAAGTGCCCCTTTTATTTCCTCCCCTGCCTCACTCAATAACTTAAGATACAATTCATACATCCCTGGATATTTATCTATTTTTAAGCTTGCCAGACCACTCAAACTCCTGCCTGGCTTTGCCAATTTCTTCAATTTTATCACAGAGCTTCTCCCTGATTTCTGTGTACATATTGTCCCTCTTAGAAGCGAACACCAGCCCAAAGTATTTATTTTAGAATTGTACCCAATTCTTTTGGCTGTGTGCACAAGTTACTGATGTGGTCCTTAATGGCAATGACTCTCTCCCTAGTTATCATTTCGCCTTCATGTACCTGTAAACAACTTAGGATTTCTCTTTATTTTACCTGCCATTATCCTTTTTAGGTTTCCATTTAGCTCTCCTAATTAGCTAATTAAGGAAAAAAAAAACAAGAAGAGTCACTGGACCCGAAACATTAACTCTTATTTCTCTCCACAGATACTGCCAGAGCTGCTGAGCTTTTCCAGCAATTTCTGTTTTTGTTTCTGACTTACAACATCTGCAGTTCTTTCAGATCTTTGATAAGTAATTAAGTAAAGTAATTAGATCTGGTTCTTGCAGCCTTATACTATAAAAGATAGGCCTATACTGTTCCCAGCACACAGTGCAATTAGCAGGAGTGTGAAATCGCTGGGAGTTGAGTTAAGCGTGGGAGTTTAGGCAAGTGATGGAGGGACGCTTTGCTGTGTCTTATTCCTGCCATTTTTGATATGCGGCTGCTGGTTACATCTAAGAGTCGGCCTAGATGAAAACCAGGATTTGCTGAGGAGGGCGAGCAACAAGGTAAGGGTGACACCTTTCGTTTTCCCCTAAGTCCGCTAGTTGTTAAAGGGGCAGAGATGGAAGTCATTGGAGTGGTATCCTTCTCCTGTCAGATGTGGGAGATCAGAAAGCAGTCAACTGTCCCCGGTGACTATGTCTGCAAGAAGTGTGTCCAGCTGCAGCTCCATTCATACCACATGGATCAGTTGGAGGGCAGTTGGGTAGCACTGAGGAGTGTACAGGAGGCAGAGACTGTGACAGATAGTAGCTTCAGGGAGGTGAGCACACCACAGATACAGTCAGGTAGATGGGTGACTGCCAGGATAGGTAGGCAGGTAGTGCATGAGTGTGGTTATCCCCTTCTCAAACAAATATATCATTCTGGATACTGTTGGGGGGATAGCCCCTCAGGGGAGAACAGCAGCAGTAGCTGGGTCTTTGGCACAATGACTGTAAAGCAGGGTACGGCAAAGTCCAAGTAAGCAATTGTGATAAGTGCTCCTCTAGAGGAGCATTCACAGGTATTTCTGCAACCATGAGCAAGATTCTTGGATGATTTGTTGGCTGCCTGGTTTCAGGGTCAATGATGTCTCGGGGCGGTTGCAGAAAATTCCCAGGGGAGCATGAGCATTCGAAGGTTGTTGTACACACTGGTACAAATGACAGGTAGAAAAAGGGATGAGGTTCTGCAGAGTGAATATAGGGTCTTACACAGGAGGTTAAAAAGCAGAAACTCAAGGGTATAGTAATCTCTGGATTAATCCCAGTGCCACTTGCTTGCTAGAGTAGGAACAGGGGGATAAGACAGATGAATGTGTGATTGAGGAGCTGGTGCATGGGCCAGGGATTCAGATTTTTGGATCATTGGGATCTCTTCTGGACTAAAGGTTACCTGTACAAGAGTGACGGGTTGCACCTGAACTGGAGGGGTCCAATATCCTGGTGGACAGATTTGCCAGAGCTACTCAGGAGTGTTTAAGCTAGTCTGGCCGTGGGATGGACCCTAAGCAGTAGTGAGACAAGAGAGAAGGTTAAGGCTGGTACACAAGGTAAACAGAAGAAGTTGGATAGAGAAAGCAAGCAAAAGCACATCAGAGAATGAGGGAAGACCGATGAATTAAACTGCAGTTATTTCAATGCAAGAAGCCTGACAGGTGAGGCAAATGAACACAGGTCATGGATGGGAACATGCTTAGAATTCCTACCGTGTAGAAACAGGCCATTTGGCCCAACAAGTCCACACTGACCCTCAAAACATCCCACCCAGTCCCATACCCCTATAACCCACCTAATCTACACATCCCTGAACACTCTGGACAATTTAGCATGGCCAATCCACTTAGCCTGCACATCTTTGGATTGTGGGAGGAAACCAGAGCACAAGGAGGAAACCCACGCAGACATGGAGAGAACATGCAAACTCCACAGAGACAGTTGCCTGAGGGTGGAATTGAACGCAGGCCCCTGGTGCTGTGATGTAGCAGTGCTAACCACTGATTTTGGCAAGATGTAAAAGTAACAGGGTTATTGTCGTGGGTGATTTTAACTTCCCATATATTGACTGGGACTAACTTAGTGCTTGGGGCTTGGATGTGGCAGAGTTTGTAAGGAACATCCAGGAGGGCTTCTTGAAACATTATGTAGATAGTCCTACATGGAAAGGGGCCATACTGGACTTAGTATTGGGGAATGAGCCTGAGATGTCAACCATCTGGCCAGTCGGGGAGTAGCTCAGGAACAGTGATCACAATTCAGTAAGCTTTAAGGTAATGATGGATAAAGATAGGTGTAGTTGTCAGGTGAAGGTGCTAAATTGAGGGAAGGCTAATTACAAAAATATTAGGCAAGAACTGAAGAATATAGATTGGAGGCAGATGTTTGAGGGAAAATCAACATCTGGTATGTGGGAGGCTTTCAAGTATAAGTTGCTGGAACTCAGGACCAGCACATTCCTGTAAGGAGGAAGGCTAGGTATGGAAAGTTTAGGGAACCTTGGATAACAAGAGATATTGTGAGACTATTCAAAAAGAAAAAGGAAGCACTTATCAAGGCTAGGAGGCTGGGAACACACGAAGCCAGAGGGTTGGCCCACTCAAGGACAGGGAAAGGAATTTATGTGTGGAACCAAAGGAAATGGGTGAGGTATTAAATGACTACTTTGTGTCACTATTCACCATAGAGAAAAACTTGGTGGATGATGAGTCTGGGGAAGGGTGTGTAGATAGTGAGATCAAAAGTGAGGAGGTATTGGGGTCGTGAAAAACATTAAGGAAGACAAGTCCCCAGGGCCTGAAGTGATATACCCCAGAATACTGATAGAGGCAAGGGAGGAAATTGCTGGGGCCTTGAGGGAAACCTTTGTATCCTCAATGGCTACAGGGGAGGTCCCAGAGGATTGGAGAATAGACAATGTTGTTCCATTGTTTAATAAGGGTGGCAAGGATAATCCAGCTGATTACAGGCCAGTGAGCCTTACTTCAGTGGTAGGGAAATTATTGGACAGGATTCTTCAAGACAGGATTTACTCCCACCTGGAAATCAGTGGGTGTATTAGCGAGAGACAACATAGTTTTGTGAAAGGGAGGTCGTGTCTCACTAAATCGGTTGAGTTTTTTGAGGAAGTGACGAAAATTATTGATAAGGGTAGGGCAGTGGATGTTGTCTACATGGACTTCAGTGAGGCCTTTGACAAGGTCCATCGTGGCAGGCTGATACAGAAGGTAAAGTCGCACGGGGTCAGAGGTGAGCTTGCAAGATGGATAAAAAACTGGCTCGGACATAGAAGACAAAGGGTAGCAGTGGAAGGATGTGTTTCTGAATGGAGGGCTGTGAATAGTGATGTTCCTCAGGAATCAGTGTTAGGACTTTTGCTGTTTGTAATATATACAAATGATTCAGACGAAAATGTAACTGGTCTGATTGGTAAGTTTGCCGATGACACAAATGTTGGTGGAATTGCGGTTATCGATGAGGACCGTCAAAGGATACAGTTGGATATAGATCGGTTGGTGATCTGGGCAGTGAGATGGCAGATGGAGTTTAATCCAGAAAAATGTGAGGTAATGCATTTTGAAAGGTCTAATCCAGATGGGAAATATACCGTAAATGGCAGGACCCTTAAGAGTACTGATAGGCAGAGGGATCTGGGTGTACAGGTACACAGGCCACTGAAACAGGCAATGCAGATGGAGAAGGAAGTCAACAAGGTATATGGCATGCTTGCCTCATCAGCCTAGGCATTGAGGTTAAAAAGTGGCTAGTAATGTTGCAGTTTTATAGAACCTTAATTAGGCCGCATTTGGAATATTGTATTCAATTCTGGTCGCCACACTACCAGAAGGATGTGGTGGCTTTCGAGAGGGTACAGAAAAGATTTACCAGGATATTGCCTGGTATGGAGCACATACGTGATGAGGAGAGGTTGGAGAAACTTGGGTTGTTCTCACTGGAACAACGGAGGTTGAGGGGCAACCTAATAGAGGTCCACAAGATTATGAAGGGCATGGGCAGAGTGGACAGTCAGAAACTTCTTCCCACGGTGAAAGAGTCAGTTACCAGGGGCCATAGGTTTAAGGTGCGAGGGTTTAAAGGTGATGTATGAGGCAAGTTTTTTTACACAGAGTGTGGCGAGTGCCTGGAACTCGCTTTTGGGGGAGGTAGTCGAAGCAGATATTATCGTGATATTTAAAGGGCATCTTGACAAATACATGAATAGGATGGGAATAGAGGGATACGGTCCCTGGAAGGGTAGGGGGTTTCAGTTGTGATGGGCTGCATGTCGGCGCAGGCTTGGAGGTGATATAATTTTCTTTGTTCTTGTTCTAAATTGGAACATGGCCAATTTTGATGGTATTAGACAAGAACTTTCAAAAGTTGATTGGGGAAGGCTGTTCATAGGTAAAGGAATATCTGGCAAGTGGAAGGCTTTCAAAACCAAGATAATGAGAGGTCAGCATATTTCTGATAGTGTGAAGGGCAAAGCTGGCAGGGGTGAGGAACACTGAATGATAGAGATATTAAGGCTCTTGTCAAGACAAAGAAGAAGGCATTCGTCAGGTATAGACAGCTGGGATCAAGTGAATCCCTTCAGGAGTATAGTGGGTGTAGGATTACACTTAAGAAGGAAATCAGAAGGGCAAAAAGAGAACATGAGAACTTTGTCAGATAAGGTTAAGGAGAATCCAAAGACTTTCTACAAATACATTAAGGGAAAAAGAGTAACTAGGGAGAGAATTGGGCCCCTTAAAGATCAATGAGGCCACCTATGTGTGGAACCACAGGAGATGAGTGAGATCCTAAACAAATATTTCGTGTCTGTGAGCCTGACATCAGTAGTGGCTAAGTTGTTGGAGGGGATTCTGAGAGACAGGATGTACATGCATTTGAAAAAGCAATGACTGATTAGGGATAGTCAGCATGGCTTTGTGTGTGGGAAATAGTATCTCTCAAACTTGATTGGTCACATCTTCAAAAAACTCAATGAAGGCACAGTGGTAGCTGTTATCTATATTGAATCTAGGAAGGCCTTTGACAAGGTTCCACATGTTATACTGGTTAGGAAGATTAGATCACATAAGATCCAGGGACAGCTAGCCAACTGGATAAAAAATTGGCTTGACATCAGGAGATTGAGGGTGGTGGTAGAGGGTTCTTGTTCAGACTGGAGGCCTGTGATCAGTGTAGTAGGGGAATGAGGATTATGAGTCCTTTTATTCTTTTTAAAGTTAGAGAATACTAGAAAGAATGTCAGGCCTATGTGATTTAACCAGGTTGGGAATCATACATGTACTTAATAAAAGTAGAGAGGATAGTAAACCAATTACCGCAGCTAGGTCTTGGGATTTCACTCACAGTTGCCAGTTTACTTGTCCATCCATGCAATTTCACGGAAAGCGTCATTTTGATAGTAACTTTCTTACAGGGGACAGTGGCCCTATTCAATATGTATCTGACAGATGCATGCTAATAGAGAAAGCTTGTTTGATATTCTGCAAACTATTCAAGTTCTGGTATATGGTTCTAAGGGCTGATCAATATTATCAGAGATAGCAAGAACTGCAGATGCTGGAGTCAGAGATAACACATTGTGGAGGTGGAGGAACACAGCAGGCCAGGCAGCATCAGAAGAGCAGGAAAGTTCACATTTCAGGTCAGGACCCTTCTTCAGAAAAAATGAAGATACTCTGGCAGTCCCATTCTATGTTTAGAAACTACTATTACAACTCTAATATTCTTACAGATATCTGCGATCTCCCTACATGTTTGCTCCTCAATTTCCCAGTGATTATTGGGGACCTAGAGTACAATCCTATCAAAGTAATCACTCCCTTCTTACTTCTAATTTCCAGCCATATAGCTTGACTAGGCGATCCCACAGGAATATCATTTCTAAGCACTGTCTTGACAATTTCCCATTCAAAAACACCACTCCCCCTCCTCTCTTACCTCCCCTTCTATCCTCCCTGTAACCTCTATATCCCAGAACATTGAGCTGCCAGTCCTGTCCCTCCCTCACCATGTTTCTATAATAGCTATGATATAAGAAAAAAATGAGCCTTTCTGAAGAAGGGTTCCCACCCGAAACATCAGCTTTCCTGCTCCTCTGATGATGCCTGGCCTGCTGTGTTCCTCCTGCTCCACACTGTCTTATCTCTGATCAATATTATAATCTTTTTATAGTTTCAGGTGACATAGTGTCTGGGATAGTATTGTTCCAAATAGATTACAAAATTAACACATACTCAGGGCTAGCCTTTGATGTAGAAACAGGACTAATTACTGCTTGCAGCATGTGACCAGTAAGGGTTGAAGCTGTGATCGGTTGGAAAGGACATTTTCATTTAGTCTACCTTTAACAGTGAAGTGCATTACAACACCGTGGTTTCATGAATAAATGAATGAAATCTGGTAATAGTAAACACAGTGCACTCGTGAGTGGTCAGTGAAATTTTTGAATGAATGAGAACACTGTAGTAGTAAATATCGAGCGCTTGTGAATGGGTTGGTAAAAACAGGACTTGTTAATACAGAAGTAAAGAAACTCATAATCTAATATCACAAAAACTATAGAATAAGGTGTTTTAAGGTAATTGACTCTGCACTACTAAATACACGCCACCTAGACCCCTGAAACATAGTTAGTTGCTGACTAACGAGTAAGCAGGGCAGAATGCTAGATCACAAGATGTTCTGAGCCGAAGTTATGAGATAAGCAAGTGACCACGTAAGCGAACGGGCGCCGCAAGCTTGAATCCAATGAATAGATATGTAATGTACATCAATTTGATGTAATTAAAATGTCTAGTTAATTAAATTTGACATGGGGAAATGTAGGAGTAGGGGAATGAGTCAGGGTGAGTTACTCTTCAGAGGGGCAGTGTGGACTTGTTGGGCCAAATGGCCTGTTTCCACACTGTAGGGATTCTATGATTCTATGAAATTATAAATTTAATGTAATTAGGTTATAGACTTGATGTAAATTAATGGCCTAGTCAATTGATTTACAAACTTAATGTAGTTACCGCCTAGCTAATTGACTTGATATAATTAACTGCATTGTAACAATTATCTTGTAGCCTCACATAATTTTGATGTAAAAATATATAAAAATAGTGTTGCGTGGGTATTCTGCAGAGTGAACTCGATTGTCCTGTGTGATGATCTTGAGCTCCTCTCCTTGCTGTAATCAATTGCCGCTCGAATAAACTGCTGTTCCTGCTGAATTCCCAACACCTTCAGAGTCTTCTTCCCTCAGAAACTGAGGTCACTCCAACACCAGCGATGTGCCACAAAGGTCAGTACTGGGTCCACTGTTGTTTGTCATTTATATAAATGATTTAGATGAGAATATAGTAAGTTTGCAGGTGACACCAATATTATAGATTACAAAATAGTGGACAGTGAAGAAGTTCACCTAAGAGTACAATGGAATCTTGATCAACTGGACCAGTGGGCCAAGGAATGGCAAATGGAGTTCATTTTAGATAAATGCCAGGTGTTGTATTTTGGAGGTACTGTTTACAATTCTGGTCACCTTGCTGTAGGAAGGATGTTACTGAGAATGGAGGGATTGAGTTATAACGAGAGGCTGGGTAGATTGGGATTTTTTCCCTGGAGTGTTGGAGGCTGAGGGAAAGTTTATAGAATCATGAGGAACGTAGATAAGGTGAATAGCCAAGATCTTACCTCCAAGGTACGGGAGTCCTAAACTAGATCACAGAATCCTCACAGTGTGAAATCAGGCCATTCAGCCCAACAAGTACACACCAAAGAACATCCCACCCAGACTTGCCACCTGCCTCCCAATCCCTGTAACCCTGCATTTCCTATGGTAAATCTATGTAACCTGCACATCTTTGGACTCTGAGAAGAAACCGGAGTACCTGGAGGAAACCCACATTGACATGGGGAGAACATGCAAACTCCACGCAGACAGTTGAACCCGGGTCCCTGGCACTGTGAGGCAGCAGTGCTAACCACTGAGCCACCGTGCCACCCCAATGTGCTGCAAAGCATGGGTGGGGATAACATAAGTTAAAGGTTTTTCTTACTCTAATGCTGTATATAACTTGGTATCCAGGGTTTATGGGATTTGATGGCCCATCCCTTTTTCTTTATTGGGACATGTTGGCCCTACAGTCTCCGTATTTCCTTAATCGAATGCATCCCACAACAGAATCAGACGGATTTACCTGAAAGCATCTGTGCCCAGTCCACACTAGTCAAATTAAATCCGATATTATTAAAATCAGCCTTCCCCAGGTTTGGAACTATAATTTCAAGCCCATCTTTGTCTTTTTCCATAACAATCCTGAATCCAGCAACTGCAAAATACTCCTCCATTGATACTTCAACCACCTTTTCAGCTTTATTACCTTAAATTAAATTCAGGACCACCCCATCTCACACAGGGTTTTTTACTTACTGGCTTAAAAAGCTCACCAGAACCTTTTTAAGAATTCCACTCCCTCTAAACCTTTCACCCTATGTCTACTGAAGTTAATAGTGGGGTCTATGTGTGTAGTCTTTTAGTGTAATGGTGGAACAAATGAACAATTCCTTATTAGCATATACAGAAAGACTACACACACAGACCAAATTCTGAATTACAACAGTAACCACCCCAGCATCCACAAACAGAGCTGTGTCAAGACTGTGTTTAAACAAGCAATAATTCACTGCAACGCCTCAGAGCTGCACAAAAACAAAGAGGAACACCTATACAGAGACTTTGCAGACAATGGTTATCCTAACAGCTTCATCCATCGATGCCTGGCAAACAAACAACATCAAGAATATACTGTATGCCCCAACGTATTGGCCATCCTACCCTATGCTAGAAACACATCAGAACTGACTACTAGACTCCTACGACCTCTTGGAATAAGGATAGCATACAAAGCAATAGCCACACTTTGCCAGTTACTCTCAACGATGAAAGACCCCATACCCACAATGAGCAGGACAAATGTGATATATAAAATACCATGCAGCAACTGCAAGCAACACTACATACGACAGACAGACAGGAAACTCGCCACCAGGATACATGAACACCAACTCGCAGCAAAACGGCACGACCAACTCTCCCTTGTTTCAATACACTCTGACATAGAAGAACGTCAATTTAATTGGGACAAAGTTACAGTACTAGGTCAAACAAGATAAAGGTAAGCACAAGAATTCCTGAAGGCCTGATTTTCAACCATTAGCAAACATGTTGAAATAGATCCCACTTACATACCATTACGGGACAAGACCGGAAATAAGACTGCCCACCATGACAGACTGGACCATATAAATTCAGAGCGGGACAGAACAACAGCGCTTCAATGGATGCTACACAGCACTGACGTTGTCGCCTAGAAGGGAGACAAAACGTTTGCATGAAAACCAGTCAGCTCGGCAAACCAAACAACAACTCCAACCGCAACCTGAGCTACAAATCTTTGTTAAAACATCAATGATCAAAATTGCCACACCTCCTCTTTCTCTTTACTTCTTTTCCTGTCTCACCTGAAGATCCTACATTCTTCAATATTAAGCTGCTAATCCTGCCCCTCTCCCAGCCATGTCTCATTGACAGCAATGACAATCACACCCTCATGTTTTAATTAGTGCCCTCAACTCATCTGCTTTGATTGGCAGACTCCTGGCATTAAAATAATTATCATCCAACAGCTGCTAAACTCCCTTGTGCCTTAACTGGCCTCTAATGTCTATGTCTTCCCAATTCACTTACTGACTGTTCTAATTTTGGCCATTCTATTCTCTCTGGAAAAGCTGGTTTAAACCGTCTCAACCATAAAAGAATCCTGGTCCCATTTCAGTTCACATTCAACCTATCTGTCCTGTACAAGTCCCTCCACACCAAAAATGGTCCCAATGTCTCAGAAATCTCTAGCCCTCCCCTCTGCACCATCACTCCATCCAACATTCATCTGGGCTAACCTTCTATTTCTGTACTCACTCAAATATGGCACCAGATGTAATCCAGAGATTACAACTCTTTGGTTGTGTCTTTTAATCTACTTCCTAGCTCCCTAAATTCTGCTTGCAGGACCTCTTCATTTTTCTACCTATGTCATCGGTACCAATATGCACCACAATCTCTGACTGTTGGCGCTCCCCCTTGAGTATATCCTGCAGCCATTCAGTGACATTGATGTCCGTGGTATCAGGGAGGCTCTTTTGCAGCTGCAGAAATGCCTGTCTGTTATTATTACTATTGAATTTCCTACCACTATTGCCCTTCCATTCTGTTCCTCCCCTTTTCTGCAGTTGACCTAGCTATGGTGCCCAGAAGTTGGCTGCCACTGCTTATCCCTGCACAGTCATGTCTGCCAACTGTATCCAAAATGCTACATCTGTTAGAAAGGGGGTGCTCACAAGACACTCCTGCACTGCTTACCTTCCTTTATCCTGCTTGGTCACCCATGCCATTTCTGCCTGGTCAGTCTGCATCAGCGGCAATACCACCTCACTAAATGTGCTAGCCATGACTTGCTCATGGACACATTTCCTGCACATGTGGTTAGCAGAGACAACGGAATTTTCCATAATAACAAGGTGTAGAGCTGAATGAACCCAGCAGGCCAAGCAGCATCAGAGGAGCAGGAAAGCTGCTTGGCCTGCTGTGTTCCTCCAGCTCTATACGTTGTTATCTCAGATTCTCCAGCATCGGCAGTTCCTACTATCTCTGAAGTTTCCATGATTTTCAGCAAAGCACAGGAGAGGGACAGGTGTGAGCTCTCCAGCCGTTACTACTTTTAAGCCCTCAGTAACTGTCTTTTCAAAAAATATATAATTACGCTTATGTATGAACACTGTTAACTTACTTTCCTCACACTAACTGTAGTTTCCTTACCCTCCTCTGCTTACTTATATTCCTTTATTATATTGGCCCTGACAGTCACCTATTCCTGTTGTTTCTCACTTAATCCCTTCTTCCAAAAATATAACCTTTTTAAAATCATGAACCCATCAACACACCACTTTGCTGTGATGTCTCTGATTTGATTTGTTCGCCCAATCAGCAGAGCTCTGAAGCTGCAGCTGTTAAACTAGGACTCTCCCTTCTCTCTGCTCAATTGAATTTAAATACAGCCCTTCAACTATAAACACTGAAAAGGACCTTACAAACCACAAACAAGAAAAACCTAAAAGCACTTTTTCCCCTATGCAGTATATTTCCAGTAACACACACTCACACAGGCTGTACCTCACTTTGGATGTGCCTTCATCCAACTGCTTGCACAAAGTGTATTGATCAACATGAATTGCTCATTCAACTTGTTAAATTTCCTTGCATCCCATAGGCTGTTATTGTTGCTATCAGTCTCCCATGCAAGACCGTATCAAAAGCCTTGCAAAAGTCCCAGTAGACTACATGAACCCTCATCTACAACACCCGGTCACCTTTTCAAAAAAATTAATCAAGTTGGACAGACACAACCTTCAATTAACAAAACCATGCTGATTGTTCTTGATTAATCCTTATATCTCCGAATGCAGATTAATTCTGTCTGTCAGAATTGCTTCCAATACACTGCCGAAAATGCCATTCAATTCTATCAAATCACTAAGAATGAGTCAATAGAAATAATTCAGAATGAACGACTTGAATCAAGGCTAAAATAATTCTAGTGTGCAATGTTAGGCTACGTATTGCTTTAACTAGCAACCTAAGCGTATCTCGATCAGACAACTCAAATTGTAAAGGGCAGAAGATTCAGAGTGGATTTTGGAAAAAAAAATTTTCATTCAGCGGGCAGTGGCAATCTGAAATGCATTGTCTTGGAAGGAGTGGACACCAGAAACCTTACAACTTTTAAAAAATATTTGGATGAGCACTGCAAACATCATAACATTCAAGGATATGGAATAAGTGCAGGTTTGGAAGTCTGCCAAAGTTTTTCTGCACTTGCAAAATGCAAGTCAGGAATGTGATGGCATACTCTCCATTTGCTAAAAAAAATACAGCTCCAGCAACAATCAAGATGCTTCATACCATTGAGCACAAAGCAGCCCACTTCACTGAAACTCCATTCACCATGAACACTCTCTTCTGTAACCAGTGCTGCAGATTGGAAGCCATGAATACATTTATGAGATGCACTGCATCAACCCATTAAGGCTCCTTTTGCAGTACCTTCCAAATCCATGACTTCTAATACCTAAAAATGACAAAGGAAACAGGGCATGGTAATATCACCATCTGCAAGAACACCTTCAAGTCACAGGCCACCCTGAAAATATATCACTGACCCTTCAATGGCACTGAGCCAAAATCCTGGAAATTGTTACTCCACCACAAGGTCAGCAACGGATCAAAAAGATGGCTCAACACTGCTTTCTCAAGATGGGCAATAAGAATTAACTATGCCCATGATACCCATATCCTGTAAGTGACAAAAATGTAGTGTTCTTTGATGTCCTAACCAACCTTCAATGAAAGCAGATTACATTTAAAAAAGCGTGTTTTGTACAACAAAAGACTATTCCGCCGAAAACCATGGCAGTATTTATGCTCCACATGAGAAGAACCTTCCTCATTACCCTCTCAATGCCCATCATTCCATTCTCCATCATATGTTTCTCTAGCTTCTCCTTAAAGGTATCTATACGGTTTGCAACCACTCCCTATGGTAATGTGTTACATTCTTCACTATTCTTTGGGTAAAGAATTTTTTGTTGAATTTCCTGTTGCTATCTCGGTGACTATTAATTGCCTCTAGTTATGCACTTCCCCACAAAAGGAATCATTGCCTCTGTATTCATACCAGCAAAATCTTTTTTAATTTTAAAAATCTCTAGTAAGTCATAATCAGCCTTTTTTTCCTGTGAGAGTCAACCCTATATCCTTTTCTTTAATTTAGCAAACAGACTCCAAGTTCAATACAGGTTTACTTCTGCTTCTTTACTTTTCAATTGCAAGTACTTTGAATCAACTTGTTCATACATTTTTGACAAATCTCCAGCACAAATGGGAGTTGACTTCTAGCCTAGAAGCAGGGATACTACCACTTTACCACATGTCTTCGACTGTAGCTTGTAGAAATGAGGTGTATTACTTGTATTTTTTAATAGCCTTGCCAAATTGTGGAACAACTTTTAGTGATTGGCACATTTGTGCTCAGATCCCTTTGTTTAGCTACCCCACTTAGACGTATAATTTAAGTAATAAGTAACCTCCCCATTCTTCCTACTAAAATACTTGACCTCTCATTTATCTTTTTTGAAATTCACTTGCGAATTACTTGCCCATTCTGGAAGTTTATAAATGTTACCCTGTAATTTGTGAGGTCTTATTTTGGTTGCACCCTGAAATTTAGACTCTTTATATTCTAATGTCCAAAACATTAATTCAAGCAGATTAACTAATTACTTATCTCAATCACTGTTACTTGTCCCATGCTATGTACAACTTGGCTGCTGCATTTGTCGGCAATGCTGATGCTTGGCAACCAACAGCAGCTGTGTGCAACTGCACAGTAGGGTGCACAGTCTCAGTTCCTGACTCTTCCATCCAGTTCTGGAACTAGTCAGTAATAGATTTTGTCCAAACTTACTTTGACAGCTGCTTGCTTATTTTCACATTGTTTAACTTCTGTTTTGAATTTGAACAATTATCATATTTGAGTATGAAAGACTGACAGATAAGCAAACTCTCAACTTTAAAGGAATAACTAGAGTTGCAACTAGACCTTTAAAACTAAATGTAATTTTGTTTTAAACAAAGAGTGAGAATGATGAAAAGATGAAGAAGTAATTACTATATAGGCATACTTAACCAGGGACAAAAACACTGATTTGCTTTTCTAAAGAATCTTGAGAATAAGAATCCTACAGATTTTGAATGCACTATGAAACAAATAGGTTTGGGAGCACTGGACACTTTAAACAAAAAGATCTATCAGACAGGGAATATATCCCATAAAAGATCATTGACACAGCATAAAAGTGTGTGTTAGTGAGGCTCCATGCTGCAAATAAACACAGATGCCTATCGTTAGAAAAGGTACCCTTAATTGAACATTTCAATCTACTGCTTAGTTTGTTTGCATTGCACCTATACAACAACAACCTATCAAAAACCATCCTTTTTGGATTTATAATAAGACAAGAAGGTTAAATAATTCTGACCTGTGTGAGGATATGTTATAGATCTGGAAATATTATGCCTGGATTTTTGCTACCAAGGCATTTTTTTGTGTTTGCTCTGAGGGTTGGTGAGGTATGGATATGGACTGCAGTCAGACCCACCAACACCAGATGTATAGGAAACTATGTGGATGAGTGAGAGTTGAGGTGGGCTAGTTAGAAGGACCCTTTGGTTCACTAGAACACTATCCTTGTTGTTTTAAAATATTTTAGGCCCTCTAGCTCTCACCTATCATGCCCTTCTGCCCACATAACTCCCACGTGCTTTCATAATTTCCATGTCAACTCATTTAATATTTTATGAGATTTCAGTTTTGAAGAGGAATTATGGAAAAATTGGTTTATTTTACATTCTGTGGCTACTGGATTGTTTCTTGTTAAAAGGTCACTTTGGACATGAATACTATTATTTCAGTAAAGCTTTTTTTTGTCAATCACATGGACTTATTTGTTGCAGGTCAGTACTTGAGCTTTATGACTACCAAAGAAACAGTTTCTGTTTGAAATGTGTTTTGGACACAGTTCAGTTCGTCTAGACTGAAGGAAATAAGCTTTCCAGCTCAATACTTCTGTTTCTGAAAAAATGTTCGTTATGCTACACGGAATACTTCATGACAAGCCTTAAACAGAAGTAATTTCAGTGATTCCTGAATGACCTAGTCCACAAAGATCCCAATGATAATTGGACGTGTCTAATGACTTGTACATCTGTGCCAGAATACCAGTCCAACAAGTGCTTGCCTTCAAGAGCTAACAATTATCAATGAAAGATTTTTTTTCTCCGCCAAAGTGAATCTCTGCAGAGAAGTCAGTTTTCATTTTTCTAGTGTGTGTGTGTCTGTGTCTGTACGTCTGTGTTTTGGAGTGTTTAGCAGGATAGATATTTTTATTTTTGGACAAAGTCATGGACAGAAAAAGGCCCTTCAGCCCATCAAGTGTGCACCACTCAAAAACAACCACCCAACTATTCTGATCCCATTTTGCAGCACTTGTTCCATGATCTTGTATATTTGGCATTGTAAGTGCACATCTAAATACATAAATGTTATGAGGGTTTCTGTCACTACCATGCTTGTAGGCAGTGAGTTCCAGATTCTGACCACCCTCTGGGTGAAAACACTTTTCCTGACATCTCTTCTGCCCTATATTTTAAGTCTATGACGCCGCCCAACCACCAGTCATTGATCCCTCACCAAGGGGAAAGGTCTCTTCTTGTCTACTCTATCTATGCCCCTCATAATTTTATACGTCTCCATCCTGTTCCCTTTGAATTTCCTGTGCTCTAAGGAAAACAATCCCAGTTTGTGCAATATCTGTTCCTTAATGAAACTCTCCAGCCGAGGCAACATCCTTATATCTGGGATAGTAGGAACTGCAGATGCTGGAGAATCTGAGATAACAAGGTGTAGAGCTGGATGAACACAGCAGGCCAAGCAGCATCAGAGGAGCAGGGAGGCTGACGTTTCGGGCCTAGACCCTTCTTCACCCATACAGACCATCCACTCCACACACACACACACCCATACACATAGTCCCCTCTCCACACACACACACACACCCCCCCCCACCCCCCCACCGCCCCCAACACCCACACACAAACACACACCGTTCCCTCCATTCACACACTGGTCCCCACACACACAAACTTCCCTCCACACACACACCATCCCTTTGCTACCCCCCACCCCCCCCCACACACACACACAGTCCCCTCCCCAACCCCACACACATTTCCCTCCACACACACACCGTCCCCTCCACTCACACGCACAGTCCCCTACACCCCTACACGAACACACACACACATACACACCATTCCCTCCATTCACACTGATCCCCACACACACACAAACTTCCTTACACACACACACAGTCCTCTTCCACCCACACACACAGATATTTCCCTCCACACACACACCCCTATATGCACAGTCCCCTCCACACACACACCCACACAGACCATCCCCTCCAAACACACACATCCATATGCACAGTCCCCTCCACACACACACACACACCCCCCCCCCCCCCCCCCCCCCCCCTTCCCCTCCTCCCCCCCCCCCCACACACACACACACACATTTCCCTCCACACACCCACAAACACACATTTGAATCGGCTGGGTTAATTTCTATTTGCAGATGCATTTTGTTTTGTTCAAATAACACACTGTTATTTCAGTCAGTCAATGTGGTATTTTATAAATTCCTACTTTAAAAATAAAATCTGTCTGACTCCAAACTAAAACACAAACAGATTCTAAACAAGACCTCACACCTAACATGTATTGTCGAGAGACTGAGTAGATTGGGATTATATTCATTGGAATTCAGAAGATTGAGGGGGGGATCTTATAGAAACATATAAAATTATGAAGGGAATAGATAAGATAGAAGTAGAGAGGATGTTTCACTGGCAGGTGAAGCTAGGACAAGAGGGCATAGCCTCAAGATTAGAGGGAGCAGATTTAGGACTGAATCGAGAAGGAATTTCTTCACCCAGAGGGTTGTTAATCTATGGAATTCCTTGCCCAGTGAAGTAGTTGGCGCTACTTCGGTAAACGTTTTTAAAGATAAGGTAGATTTTTTTTGAACAATAAAGGAATTAACGGATACAGTGAGAACGCGGGTAAGTGGATCTGAGTCCACGAAAAGATCAGCCATGATCTTATTGAATGGCGGAGCAGGCTCGAAGGGCCAAACGGCCTACTCCTGCTCCTAGTTCTTATGTCACTTTTTCTTTACCATGATAAAGCCTTTAGTTCTCTCAGGACCATGACTTGTAAGGAATTCAGGGATTCACATGATACATATTCACCAATTAAAACCTTCTAACTAAAAACCGAATGA
>NC_063333.1:110704645-110722346 GCF_021869965.1 Rhincodon typus | reverse complement strand
GTTAACTCTGTTTTTCCCTTCACAGATGCTGCCAGACCTGCTGAGCTTTTCCAGCAACTTAGGTTTTAAAACATTCTAACTGATTGTTTAATACGTCCTGGTCAGTGGTGTGATAGTTTGATCTTTTTTATAAATTCTGTGTCTGGCATTACCTCTCTCACTAACACCTGAAGAAGGACTGAGGCTCCGAAAGCTTGTTATCAAGTAAACCTTTTGGTCTATAACCTGGTGTCATGTGATTTCTGACCTTGACTGAATGCTGGACAGCATCTATGTAGTTGGAATGTAGGGGATGCCTCTGAATGTCAGTTGCCATCCTTTCTATGGATGACGCTGTGTATTCAAATGCCTGGGACATAGCAGATCTCATGTCTACCATGGACTCATCCATACTTATGAAAGCTGTGTGGAATTCCAAGCATCGCTTCAATATTTTCTCCTAGCCTCTGATGTATCTCCAACATGTGTCCTGTGGCTGTGACCACAGGCTCATCCACAAGGGACCAAGTCCATGCCAGGTTCCGAACAGTCGTCCAATTATCATGAGATCTTGCTGACACATCCTCCTTCAGCTGCTGATTCCAAACAGCATAAGCAGCAAATGATAGGCAGAGTGAAGCCATCCTACAACCAACAGATCACATCTAAGCTCCGCAGTCATGCCACAGCCAGTCACGAATGTTGGTGGTCAATTAAACAACACATTGAAGGAGACGGCTCCACAGTTATCCTCATCCTCAATGACGGGAGGAGCCCAACACATCAATGCAAAAGATGAGGCAGAAGCGTTCACAGCAATCTTCAGCCAGCAGTCAACTGGATAATCCATCTCAGCCTCCTCCAGAATACCACAGTAGCACAGATGCTAGTCTTCAGCCAATTCAATTCACTTCACATCGTATCAAGAAACAGTTAGAGGCACTGGATATTGAAAAGGCTATGGGCCCTGACAACATTCTGGCAATACTACTGAAGACTTGTGCTCCAGAACGTGCCCCTAATCTAGCCAAGCTGTTCCAGTACAGCAACAACACTGGCACCTATGCAATAATGTGGCAAATTGCCCAGGTATGTCCTGTTCATAAAAAAAAGTAAGACAAATCCAACCAGGCCAATTACCGCCTTTAGGTCTACTCTTGATCATTAGTAAAGGTGTTCTCAACAGTGCTGTCAAGCAGCACCTGCTTAGCAACAACCTGCTCATGATGCCCATTTTGGGTTCTTCCAGGGCCACTCAGCTCTTGGAATCATTGCAGTCATGGTTCAAACATAGACAAAAGAGCTGAATTCCAGAGGTCACAGTGACAGCCTTGACATCAAGGCTGCATTTGACTAGGTATGGCATCAAAGAGCCCGAGAAAAACTGGAGTCAATGGGAATTAGGGGCAAAATCTCTGCTGGTAAGTTTTAACTGGCATATAGAACGATAGTTATGGTTGTTGGAGGTCAGTCATCTCAGCTCCAGGACATCTCTGCAGGAGTTCCTCAGGGTAATGTTATTGGTCCAACCATCTTCAGCTGCTTCACCAATGACTGTCCCTCCATCATAAGGTTAGAACTGGGGATTTTCGCTCATTATTGTACAATGTTCCACACAATTTGCAACTCCTCAGATCCTGACGTAGTCCATGTTTCAAATGCAACAAGACCTCAACAATAGCCAGGCTTGCGTTGACAAGTGGCAAGTTGCATTTGTGCCACACAAATGCCATGTGATGACCATCTCCAATAAGAGACAATCTAACCACTGCCCCTGACATTCAATGATGTTCTCAGCACTGTATCCCCCGCTATCAACATCTTGGGGGTTACCATTGACTAGAAACTCAACTGGGACTTGCCAGAGAAATACAGTGGCTAGAAGAGCAGGTCAGAAGCAAGGACTACTGCAGCAAGTAACTTAACTCTTGATTCCCTAAATCCCGTCTACCATCTATAAGGCACAAGCTAGAGGTGTGATGGAATATGCCCCACTTGCCTGGATGAGCGCAGTTCCAACAATACTCAAGAAGCTCGGCACCATCCAGGACAAAGCAGCCTGTTTGATTGGCACCACAGCCACAAGCATCAGTTCCCTTCACCATTGACGTTCAGTAGCAGCAATGTGTTCTGTCTCCAAGACGTTATGCAGAAATTCACTCAAGATCCTTAAATGGTACCTTCCACGATCAATTCAATCTAGAAGGACAAGGAGCAGCAAAGTGGCTCAGTGATTAGTACTGTTGCCTCATAGCACCAGGGACCCAGGTTCAATTCCACCCTTGGGGGATTGTCTGTGTGGAGTTTGCACATTCTCCCTGTGTCCTCTGGATGCACTGGTTTCCTCCCACAGTTCAAAGATGTGCAGGTTAGCTGGATTAGGCATGCAAAACTGCCCACAGTGTCCAAGGATGTGTAAGCTAGGTGGATTGGTCATGGGAAATGCAGGGTCACAGGGATAGAGTAGGGCTGGGTCTGAGTGGGATGCTCTTCAGAGGGTCAGTGTGGATTTGCTGGGCTGACTGGCCTGCTTCCACACGGAAGGGATTCTATGGCAAGGGCAACAGATAAATGGGAACACCACCACCTGCAACTTCTCCTGCAAGCTACTCACCATCCTGACTTGGAATTGTACCCTCATTCCATCAGTATCACAGGGTAAAATTCCTGAATTTGTCTGCCTAATAGCACTGCACGTGTACATACAACAGGTAGATCTGTAATGGTTCAAGCTGCCAGCTCACCACCACCTTCTCAAAGGCGGTTAGGGCCGAGCAACGAATGTTGGCTCTGCCAGTGATCCTATCACATCCAATGAAATAATAAAATGCGCATTAGCAAATAATATCTTCTTGTAGCTGGCTGAGCAGATATCAAGAAACTTATTGATGAGCCATTTTGTCAGTGGGTTGCCCTTATCGTATAGCAGTTAGCTTTGGTTCACCATAGTGTTTAAAATAAAAAGCTAAATCACAGACTGCTGCAGAATTACTGCATTATAATTGCAGTCAGGATACCAGACATTAACCTGCTTATGATCACATTCCAACTGCACAAGAATGATGTGCCATTACTTTCAATTCCATTACAAAAGCAGAATTGACATGAGATTCATAACAAGTAATGTGTAAATTCAACATGGGTAAATCTGACAAATAGAAAAAAAGTTAATTTCTCTGAATTAAGACGTCTTGTGTCTTCCCCAAATTTAACATATATCCCAGTTTACAATATGTTAACATCTCCAGCACCAGCATGAAAGCAGTCAGATAGTTAAATCTTCATTGACACAAGCACCTTCTCAGTCACTGGCAATACTCTGGGTTAATGTTGTGGCTTCAGCAATTATTAGATTTCAGTACTGATTTCAGGAGATCATTCTTTAATTGTTCCTTGTTAAAAGTAAAGCAGGAGAATTGCTACCTGGAAGTCCTGGATGGATATAGCCAGGTGCTGACAGCTCTTCTGCCTACTCCATCCTGTTCTAGCGGTTTGTTCTGCTTTGCAAGATGTAGCAAAAACTACTTCAGCACTTGCACACAAGTCCATGGAGACTTTTGAAAGTTGAAAAAAGTGTGAAAAACACCAGAGGGGTGTAAACATGAAATAAGAACAGAAGAAAGATGCCAGCAACAAATCCATAAGCAGTTTATAATTCCTTTAAATATCACTGGTCCATAGGTTGTGCTAGCTGTGCAAGGATGACAGAGCGCAGACTGGACTTTGGAGGTCTATAAAGACAATATTGACTGATATAAAAATATGACTACTTTGCATACTTCAATCAAATGTTATCCCTAATAATAGCAATTCTATGATTCTATAGAACTCGACAACAATATGTCTTTGTCAAGGGCAGGCCATGTCTGACAAATTTAATCAAATTCTTTGATGAGGTGACACAGGCAGTGGATGTCAGTAGTCCTGTAAATTTTGACTCTCAGAAAGCATTGATATGGTGCCACGAAACAGGTTGACTGGCAAATTAGAAATATTTGAGATTGATGAGTTCTTGGCAGCATTGATTTGAAGTTGGCTAAAAAGATAGAAAATAGAAGTTAGGTATAAGTTGGGCATTTCTCAGATTGGAGATCATAGAATCATAGATCATAGAATCATAGATAATAAAATCCCTACAGTGTGGGAACAGGCCCTTCGGCCCAACATGAGATGAGTTGAAAGTCTTGTGTTCTCCAGGATTGGTGTTGGGGTCCTTGCTTTTTCTAATTTATAAGCATAATTTGGAGCTGGGGGTTGAGGGCAAATTCTCTAAACTTGCAGATGATATTAAGCAAGGAAGAATAGTGAATTGTGAAGTAATGCTAAGTGACTTCAGAGGGACATTGACAAGTTGCCCAAATGGGCAGACAGCTGGTAGATGAATTTCAATGTGGAGAAATGTGAGGTAATGCATTTTGGTAGAAGAAACATGGAGAGACAATTCAGGCTCAGTGGTACGACTTTGTGTGGCGGACAGGAGCAGACTCCATTTGGAGGACTGTGAGCAGATCAGGACACCACATCTTAGGAAGGACATAATGGCTTTATAGGGAGTAAAATGCAGGTTTACAAACAATGCGACCTGGACTTCAGGGGTTACTTAATTAGGAGTGATTATACAAATCAGGCTTGTTTTCTCTAGAATCTAAAAGGCTAAGTTGGTCTGATCAAAGTTTTCAAGATATTAACAGGAAAAGTCAGGATAGATAAATATAAATTACTTCCATTTATTGGGGATTCTAGAACTAGGGGGCACAGTCTAAATGTTAGTGCCAGCCCATTCAGGAGAGATGTTAGGAAGCACTTCTACACACAAAGGGTGGTAGAGGTTTGGAAATCTCTCCCAGAAACAACAGCTGATGCTAGATCAGTTGTTAATTTAAATTCAAGATAGATACATGTTTGTCAAGCAAAGATATTAAAGGATGTAGGCCAAAAGAAGGTGTACGGAGTTAGGTCATGCATCAGGCATGATCTCATTGAATGGAGGAGCAGACTTGAGTCTTGAAAATCCTACACTTGTTCCTATGTACAGAGTGTTGAACTATTGGAGATGCCATGTTTTGGAGTTAAACCAATAGCTATTAATCATCTCACAGGGCATTAAAGATCCGTGGCATGTTCTAATGAAATTACCTGGTATTTTAGACAACATTACGTGTTCAATCAACACTACAAAACAAAATATCCAATAATGATTGTATATGGTGACTTTTCCATGCAACAGTGGTTATACTTCACTGGCTGTGAAATGTTTTACTATAACAAGATTGTGAAAGGCATTTCCAAATGCATTTCTCTACATTTTGAAGAAGATTCAAACCTCATCCGACACCACTAAAAACTGATTATGTCAAAAATATTTCTGGGACATTGCTGTGTCCAAATTAATGATTGTATTCATCTATATAATAGGAAGTATCTACTTAAGTTAATCCACTAGTTTTGAAGCATTTGGTTACAAGATTTATCAAATTAATAGAAGCGCTTTCTTGTAGTATTATACTAAGGCACAATAAGAGGTTATGTAAAATAGTAGTCAAAAGTTAGTGGTGTCAGTGCACAAGCTATAAACTCTTGAGTCCACATATACGCTTTTGGGGAAATGGTTAAGAAAGACCACGATTAAAGCCACCCAGCAGAAAAAGTTGTTGCTATATGCACAACTTTCATGGAACTTTACACAACAGGAGTACAGATTAGCAATCGCCACATTTCTCTGTATGCAATAGATGTAAAATTATGTGGACTATATATGCAATTTATTAAGATGAAGACAGTGACATACTGGTAATATCATGGGACTAATAATCCAGACACTCTGGTTAATTTAATAGTGCAAGAGTTCAAATCCAAATATGACAACTGTTGAAATTTAAATCTAACTAATTAAGAAATCTGGAATCAGTGCCAGTTGCCATGAATTTATCATGGTCATAAAAACCCATCTGGTTCACTAATGCCTATTAGAACAAAGAGAGAAAGAAAAGAACAAAGAACAGTACAGCCCTTCCGCCCACCAATGCTGTGCCAACACATCATGTCTTTCTAAACTAATGGCTTTTGCCTCCACGCAATCTATATCTCACTATTCCCTGCCTATTCATTTATCTGTCAAAGATGCCTCTTTAACATTGGTATTGTATCTGCCTCCATCAATTCTTCTGGCTGCGCATTCAGGTACTTAACCACCCTCAGTGTAAAAAAACTTCCCTTTCACATCTCCTTTAAACTTACCCTCTTTTACCTTAACCTATGTTACCTAGTGATATACATTTATACCCTGGAAAAAGACGTCTGACTATCCATGCCTCTCATAAATTTGTCAACCTCTATCAGGTCCCCCCTCATCCTTTGACATTCAAGTGAAAACAAACCAAGTCTGTCCAAACTCGTTTCATAGATAATACCTCCAAACCAGGCAACATCATGGTAAAAAATTTCTGTATCTTTTTTAATTACTCCACATCCTCCTAGTGTAGCAACCAGAATTGTGCACAATATTCAAAATGTGGCCTAACTGAATTTCTATACAGCTACAACATGACTTGCCAATTTTTATACTCTTTGCCCTCACCAATGATGGGAGACATGCCAGATGCCTTCTTGACCATCTTATCCACTTGTGTTGCCACTTTGAAGGAACTGTGGACCTGTACACCTAGATACCTGTGTACATTGATGCTATTAAGAGTTCTACCATGTGCTGTATACTTCCCTCCCGCATTAGATTTGCTTAAATGCCTCATGTTTATCCAGATGGAACTCCATCTGCCATTTCTCCACTCAAGTCTCTAGCTAATCTATACCTTGCTGTATCATCTTGGAATTGTCCTCACTACCCACAGCTCCCCCAATCTTTGGGTCATCCATAAACTTACTAATCAGGCCATCTACATTCTCCTCCAAATCAACAGCAATCTCAGCACTGATTTGCTGTGGAATACCACTGGTCACAAGTTTCCAAATTGAAAATGCCCCTTCCACCGCACCTCTCTGTCTTCCTGACTAAGCCAGTTCTGTGTCTATCTTACCAGCTCACCATCAATCACATTTTGTGTCAACCTGCCACGAGGGACCTTGTCAAAGATCTTGCTAAAGTCCATACAGACAACATCAACGACCAAATTTCTCACTTCGCCAAAAAATCTCATGCTGCTCATTGGTAATAAATCCATATTTTTCCAAATGTGAAAAAATCCTATCCCTTAGAATTTTCTCAAAATGACATAAGACTCACCAGCCAGTAATAACCTGGATTATTCCTGTTGCCATTCTTAAACAAATCAACATTGTTATTCTCCACTCCTCTGGTACCTCTCCTGTGACTAAAGTGGATGCAAAGGTTTCATACATGGCCCCAGCAATTTCCTTACCTGCCTCCCTCAGCATTCTGGGATAGATCAGGAGTAGGACAGCATGCTGGCACAGTAGCTAGCACTGCTGCCTCACAGCAACTGGGACCCAGGACCCAGGTTCAATTCCAACCTTGGCTGACTGTCTGAGTAGAATTTGCCTGTTCTCTATGGGTTTCCTCTAGGTGCTCTGGCTGCCTCCCACTATCCATGGATGTGCAGGTTAGGTAGATTGGCCACACTAAAAATTGTGCCATAGTGTGCAGCTTAGGTGGGTAACCATGATTAAAAAAAACCCTTGTGGGCTATATGAATTGCGGGAGTCTGGGTGGATGGTCTTTGAAAGTCAGTGCAGACTCAATTGGCCAAATGGCCTCTTTCTTCACTGTAGGGATTCTATGAGACTCTATTAGTCCTGGGGACTTGTCTACCTGAATGTCTTTCATAACGCCGCTTCCTTTTATGACATGCCCTAGAATATCAACATACCCCTCAAAGGACTCATCATCCAATATGTCCTTCTCCTAATTGAATACCAATGCAAAATATTGATTAAGGACATCACCCACTTCCTCCAACTCCATTCATAAATTCTCTCTATTGTCCTTGAGTACAGCTACCCTTTCCCTAGCTACTCTTGCTTCTTACACATGTATAAAACACCTTAGCATTTTCCTTAATCCTGTTTGCAAACACTTTGCATGACCGCTTTTAGCCCTCTTAATTCATTGTCTGAGTTCTTTCCTTCTATCTTTGTATTCTTCAAGAGGTCTGTCTGTCTTCAGTTTCGTAAGTCTTACCTATGCCTCCTTTTTGTTTGAGTCAGCTCTCAATTTCTCTGGTCAATAAAGGTTACCAAATCTTGCCATCTTTATCCTTTATTTTCACAGGAATGTGCTGGTGCTGACCTCTAATCAACTGAACCTTAAAAGATTCCCACCTGCCAGATGTGGATTTACCCTCAAACAGCCATCCCCAATCTATATTTCCCAGTTCCTGCCTAATATCGTGGTAGACAGCCTTCCCCAATTTAATACTTTCACCGAGGATTACTCTTGTTCTAATCCATGAGTAACTTAAAATTTAAACAATTATGGTCACTGTTCCTAAAATGCTCCCCACTGAAATTTCAATCATCTGGCTGGCTCATTCCCCAATACAAGTCTAATATGGCCCCTTCTTTAGTTGAACTATTTACATATTGTTTCAAAAAACCATCCTGAACACACCTAACAAATTTCCCCCCATCCAAGCCCCTGGCATTAAGCGAATCCCAATCAATATTGAAGAAGTTAAAATTAGCCACCACAACAACTTGTTGTTTTCACATTTTTCTGTAAAAACTGTCCACTTATCTGTCCCTCTACCACCCACTGGCTGTTGGGAGTCCTACAGTACAATCCCAATAAATTGATTGTACCATTCCTATTCCTGAGCTCTACCCATTTGGACTCACTAGATGAGCCCTCCAAGGTGTCCTCCCTCAGTATAACTGTGATATTCTCCTTTATCAGTAACGCAAAACACCCACCTCTTTTACAACCCTTTCTCTCTCACCTGAAAAATCTAAACCCGGAACATTAAGCTGCCAGTCTTGTCCCTTTCTCAACTAAGTCTCTGTAATAGCTACAACATCATAGTTATACATAGTAATCCAAGCTCTAAATCCATCTGTCTAACCTTTCATTCCTCACATTAAAACAAATACATCTCAGACAGCCAGTGCTGCCATGTTCAGTAATCCCTCCCTGTCTGTTCTGCCTCTTAACCTTACTGGCCTTAGTCTCTGACTCCTCCTTCATCATTTTATTTGCTGACCTACAGCTCTGGCTCCCTGCCCCTACCACATTTGTTTAAAACCTCCCAAGTGGCACTAGCAAACCTCCCAATTGGATATTAGTGTCAGAATACTGGTATCCCTCCAGTTTAGGTGCAACCATTCTCTCGTGCAGGTCCCATCTCCCCCAGAAGACATCCCAATGATCCACATACCTGAAGCCCTCCCCCTACACCAGATCTTCCAACCATGAGTTTAATTGTACTATCTTCCTATTCCCAGCCTCACTGACACAAAGCACAGGAAATAATCCCAAGATTACAACCCTAGAGGTCCTGCTTTGCAACTTCCTATCTAGCTCCCTGAATTCCCTTTGCAAAACTTATCTGTCTTTCTGCCTACATCACTAGTGGATAACAACCTCTGGCCTGCTCACTCTCCCCTTTCAGAATATCCAATGCGTGCTCAAAGACATCCTTGACTCTGGCACCAGGGAGGCAACACAGCATACTGGAATCTCTCTTGCATCTATTTGTGCCCTCTATTATTGAGCCCCCTACCACTAGTGCTTGCCTACACTTCAACCCTCCCTGCTGTACAAGTGCTGTTGTGGTACCACTGACCTGGCTGCTGTTGCTGCTTTCCCTTTACAGACCATCACCCCCAATAGTATCTAAAACAGTATACCTGCTTGAGAGAGGAACGGCCACAGGGTCTCCTCCACTAGATGCCCCACTTATTCATCTTCCTGGTGGTCACCCAACTCTTCTCTGTCTGTGTAGCCCTTACTGGCAGTGTGACCAGATCGCTAACCATGCTATCCATGATATTCTCTGCCTCATGAATGCTCCATAGTGAGTCCACCTGCATGTCCAGGCACCCTGTGAGGCAAATCAGGACCTGTAGCTATACACATTTCCTGCATATCGAGTCAGCATGGACACTGGAAGTATTCTTCATTTTCCACATATTGCAGGAGGAGCATTCCATGGGGCCAAATTCTCCCACCGTTTCAAACCTTATCAACTTCAGACAACAATCCAGGAACTGATTACCAACTCAATCCACTAGTCATCAAACTCTGGTCTCTCACTCCTAGCCTTAGCAAACTACAAACATGAAAAGTATTTCATCTATCTCTCCAGGTACTACTCACTCAGCCTACAAGCCTGGTTCCTGTGCAGCCAAGCCTATGTCCATGATTCTCTTTTCAGTCACCACAACTGAGCTGACTCCTCAAAGAATTCTCCTTGATCGTTTCCCACCAGCCCATTAAGGGAAAGAAATCTTCTATCCTTACTTGCTCTGGCCTACATGTGAATGCAGACCCAATCTTAATATCCCTCTGAAGTGGCCTATCAAGACATTCAGTTGTGCCACTCCAGAAAAATCAAAATAATTAAAACCAGATGGACTACCTGTAATCAAACTATACACTTGAAACAATTGCACACCTAACAAAGTTCTCCTTACTTATATCATAGAATCATAGAGTCTCGACATGGTGGAGCCAGGCCATTTGGCCCATTGAGTACACACCAACCATTCAAGAGCAACCCACCCAGACCCAAACTCCTACCCTATCCCTGTAATCCAGCATTACCCATGGCTAATCCACCTAGCCTACAAATCCCTGGATACTCTGGGCAATTTAGCATGGCCAATCCACCTAACCTGCACATCTTTAGACTGTGGGAGGAAACCCATGCAGATGCGAGGAGAATGTGCAAACTCCACACAGACAGTCGCCTGAAGGTTGAACCAAACCTGGCTCCGTGAAGCACAGTGCTAACCACTGAGCCACTGTGCCACCCAAATCTGGAGGCATGTTTCAAAACTGGAAGTCCTGCCTCAGATTAGTTAAGTAACAGCCTGCCATAGTCATACTAACTGTAACATTCCTTATATAATGTTCCAGACATCACCCATTACCATCTACCAGCAGGACATACCCGCTACACGTGGCAGCAGTGCTATAATCATGAGGCAGTTGGTCTGAGAGGGCTCAACAATGACTCAGGTACCATGACTTCATGGTATTATCAGGCAATGGCCTAGTGGTATTATCATTGGACTGTTAATCCAAAGACCCAGGTAATGTTCTGGGGAACAGGTTCAAATTTGAAATCGATAAATATCTGAAATGAAGAGTCTAATGATGACCATGAATTCATTGTTGATTGTCAGAAAAACCCATCTAGCTCACTAATGTCCTTCAGGGAAGGAAACTGCCATCCTTACCTAGTCTGGCCTACATGTGACTTCAGACCCACAGCAATGTGGTTGACTCCCAACTGCCCTCTGGCCAATTAGGGATGGACAATAAATGCTGGTCTAGCTAACAATGCCCTCATCCTATGTATGATTTCACAAAAAAACCCATAGATCAGAAAACCTACTGCCAACTACCATCTACCCTTCTCAGGTTGAATTGATAAGTGGCAATTAACATTGCTAGCAATTGTGTGGCATCAATGATCATCTCCAACAAGAAAAGAAAGCTAACCATCTCCCCATGACATTCATTAGCATTGACAACACTGAATTCCCCCACTGCCAACATCCTGGGATTACCATTGATAATCAATATAAATACTACAACTATAACAGGTCAGATATGAGAATTATGCAGTGAGTTACTCAATTCCCCAAAGTCTGTGTGTCATCTACAAAGGCACAAGTCAAGAGTGTGATGGAATACTCTCCACTTACCTGAACAGGTGTGGCTCCAACAACACAAGAAGCTCAACATCATCCAAGACAAAGCTGTCCACTTGATTGGCACCCTATCCACCACCGTTAACATTCAGTCCCAATTCCACCTGTAAGATTAACTGTAGCAACTCATCAAGATTCCTTCAATAACATCTTCCAAATCTGTACTTCTATCACCTAGAAGGACATTAGATGCATATGAACACCATGTGCAAGCTCCCCACTAAGCCACACACTGTCCTAATTTGCCATTCCTTCATTACCACCAGATCAAAATCATGAAGTAACCACAGAGTACATCCACCTGATGAATTACCATGGTTCAAGAAGATGTCTCACCACCAGCTTTTCAAAGGTTATTAGGGATGGGCAACAAAATACTGCCTTGCCAGTCAGAACCATATTCCATGAAAATGCAGTGCTGATGGGCAAGAAGCAACACATTCAGAACAAAAGCCCTATGTTATATAGAAATAGAAATGTGCTTTATCACCACTATTCAGTGCATAACACACCCATTCTTTAAAACTAAACTGAATTTCGGGTGCACAACTGAATGAGACAATGTAATAGTGGGAAAGCACTTCTCCTATTAACACTTGTAAAATTCAAGGTTTGGAGCATAATTTGCTGCTCAAAACTTTTAAATGACACTAGCTTGTTCCAAGAGCTGGTAAATATTGTGATTGGCAATAAGACTTATCAAATAGACAGCAAGGAAACAGTGCTATCATAAAAACCATGAGTAGGCAATTGAGGCCTTCAAGACTACTCTGCCATTTGATATAATCGTGGCTGATCTCATCTTGGCCTCAACTCAACCATCTTGCATGCTTTCCATAACTCTTCAATCCATTACTAGTTAACAACCTGTCTGTCTAGTTCCTCCTTAAATTTACTCAATGTCCCAGCCTTCCCCACGCTCTGAGGAATTCCACAGATTAATGGCCCTTTGAGAAGAGTAATTTCTCTTCATTATTTTAAATCTGCTACCACTTATCCTAAAACTATTACCTCTCATTCTAGATTGTCCCACATGAGGAAACATCTTTTCTATATCTCCTTTATCAATCCCTTATAGCATTTTACGTACCTCAGTTAGTTCCACTCTCATTCTTTGAAACTCTAGAAAACTTAGGCCTAAACTGCTCAATCTCTCTTCATAAGACAAACTGCTCATTTCATCAATCTAATGAACCTCCTCTGAACTGCCTCCAACGCAGCTACATTCCTCAAGTAAGGGGACTAAAAGTGTACACAATACTCCAGGTGTGCTGTTGATAATGCTTTGTACAGTTACAGCAACAATTACTTATTTTTTAACTCTACTCCTTTAGCATTAAATGCCAAAATTCCATTTGCCATCCTTATTAGCTGCTGCACCCAAATACTAACTTGCTGTGATTCATACATGAGAACATCCAGAAGCCTGTGCTTTGAAGCCTTCTGAAGTTTCTTTCCATTTAGATCATAAGTTGCCTTTCTATTCCTCCAACCTAAATGGATAACCTCACACTTATCCACATTAAACTTCATCTGACAAATTTTGGCCCATTCACCTACCCTATCCATATCCTTTTGTAAATTCCTTATTTCTTCATTGCAAATTACTTTCCCACCTGCATTAGCATTATCTGTAAATGTGGCTGCAATACTTTGTTTTGCAGCATCCAAGTCATTAATATAGATTGTAAAGAGGATCGAACCCTGTGGCACCCCACTAGTTATGTTTTGCTAACTGGAAAAACACCCATTTATCCCAACTCATTGCTTTCTGTTAGTTAGCCAATCCTCTACCCAAGCTAATAATTTACTGTTAACCCAATGTGATCTTACTTTATGTATAAACTTTTGTGTTGCACCTTATCAAATGCCTTCTGGAAGTCCGGAGAAAACACATCTACTAAATTTTCGTTATTCACTTTGTGATTAGTCAAACATGATTTACTGTACAAAACATTGTGTTGATTCTGATGGTCACATTTTGGCTTTCCAAATGTCCTGTTTTACTTTCCCAATAATGGATTCCAACAATTTTCCAAAAACTATGTTAAACCAACTGGTCTGTAGCTTTCTACTTTCTTGCTCCCTCCCTTTTTGAATAAAGGTGTTACATTAGCATTTTCCCAATCCATTGCATCCTTTCCTGTATGCAGGCAATTTTGGAATATCATAACCACTAGATCTGCTGTCACTTCTCTTAGGCCCTAGGAATGTAAACCATCAGGCTGCAGAAACTTGTCTGCCTTCAATCCCAATAGTTTGCTCAGTACTGTATTCCTAGTGTTGGGGAGTTTTCTAAGTTCCATTCCTTAGATCATAGAATCCCTACAGGCCCTTCAAATCCACACCAACCCTCACAGCATCCCACCCAGACCCATCTCCCTATAACCCACTTAATCTACACATTCGTGAACACTATGGGCAAATTAGGCATGGCCAATCCACCTAGCCTCCACATCTTTGGACTATGAGAGGAAACCAGAACACCCAGAGGAAACCCATGCAGACACTCGGAGAACGTGCAAACTTCACACTGACAGTCACCCGAAGGTGGAATCAAACCCTGGTTCCTGGCGCTGTGAGGCAGCAGTGCTAACCACTCAGCCACTGTGCCACCTTCTTTTCTATAATTTCTGCACTATCTGTTGGTGTCCTCAACTGTGGAAACTGAAGCAAAATATTGATTTAGTGACTCCACTGTTTGTGTTCTTCAATATTAATTCCTACTCTCATCCTCCAATGGACCAACGTTCATTTAGTTACTCTCTTTGATTTTATATATTTATAGAAGCTTTAAATATCCATTTTTATAGTTTGCACTAGTTTTCTTTCATAATTTACCTCTGCTGTTTGTATGATTTTATTTTAGTAATCCATTGTTAATCTTTAAAAGTTTCCCAATCTTCCAGATTGCCACTCGCTTTTGCAATATGGTATGTCTTAGTTCTTGTTTTTACATTATCTTTAACTTGCTTGATGGGCATTGATATTTTTCCCCTCTTACATTCTTTCTTACTTTGTGGAATATATTTTAGTTGGGGTCAATTGAGTATCTCCTTAAATATCTGCCACTACTCATCAACTGTCCTACCTTTTAGTCTTCTTGCTCAGTCCATTAGGGCCAAATCATGCCTACGCAATTACCTTTGTTACTTAGTGTGGGAGTCCAGTTTCTTGTCCACCAACAGAATTTGAATTTCGAGCATGCTATGATCACTCTACCATACAAAATCCTTTACGATGAGACTGTAGAATTTACTGTTTCAGAATATTGGTTACATTCCTGCTGCTTCTCTAATCATAGTCTGTTGAGTATTAAGGCACTGTTTAAGACGACTGTTTGGATCTGATAGGAATTGAGATTATTTCACAAACCTGTGGCTTCAAGTCTCATCTTTCACAAGGTGGCTGGCAAGTCATCAGTGCCATGGAACACTGAAACCTGTAAGTAGGTATCACATGGGAAAGTCTGCCAGAGAAGGTACTCATTTTTTAATCTTCCTTTACTAGGCATATTTTACAGTAATTTGACAGAAATGAAATATTGTTGGGGGATAATAATTAATAATAGTGAGCATACAGAAAACCCCAGCAAGTTACTCAGGAAGTTGTCTTACTATTATCAAAAACAGTTTTAAAAGGTCATTCATTTACAGATGTTAAAAATCAAACATGTATCCAAAAATCATACTCTATCCAAACTGAATAAATATTGGTACAAGCCAATAATTTGATTTGTCTGTGAAATTCAGAAAGATAATTTTAAAATTCCACACCCATCGTTCATTTATTGAACAAAATATTCATTCCATCACCCTCAATTTCCATGTTTATTTGTTGAAGTGTGTTTGTCATTTTACAAAACAGAACCAGAGGTGATTAAATACTTAAAGTACCATTAACTTTTTGGTTAGGTGACACAAACACTTTTTTACTGAAATATTTAAGCTAATGCACTAATTATTTTTGGGGTCTATAATGTCAAATATTTATTTTGTGAAACATGTATGTATTCCCAGTCCAGGTTCAAACCCCACCTGCTCCAGATTTGTGTAATAACAAGTTTGAATAGTTGATTGGAAATATCCAAATTACGGTTACTTTCCAAAAATGTATTTACCATTAAAATGGAAAATGGTTTGTTACACAAGACATTCACATTTAGTCTTCAGAGAATTAAGAAATTAATTAATCAATAGGTTGTGCTACAATATTTGTATCTCAACGACGGTCTTACTGATGCAGCTATAGTGTCGAATCCAATCAGAATAAGGAAAACCTGTGGTCTTGAGCTACATACTGTCAGCTATGCGATCAAAGGTTCTCGGTGCTCCTTCTCGAGAAAGTGGGTTACTTAGTGAATTCTGTTATCCCGAACCATCTTATTGCACTAATTTCTATTTATTCGCACAACGCAACGTTAATAAAAGCTACTTGGGTACATATTTTGCCTTTTTAAACGTCTTTTTAAAATACTTGTTCTAAGGCAATGGTGGAAATCAATGGGCGTAGGTCTTAGTTACAGCACTTCATTCAGACAATAACTGGGGGGAAAAAGAGAAAGCGGAATGAATGTTATATAAAACAAATGTTTTTATATTTTCACCGGAGTATCAGATTTCCCGCATTAAAAATTGAGTTAGTGCGATGCCTAGAATGAAACTGCAATAAAAAAGGAATCAATTATCCTATCACCAGCTGTCATCAAGTATTACATTAAAATTGTTAGTTATTCTACAAAATACTGTCAGCGCAAGGAATGCCTGGATTCCAAGCTGGATTATTTGTGTTTTTCAACCAAGCTCGGTTCAGATCCAGATTTCTGACAAAGGCTTGAAAGATCCGACATGAATACGCTGTGAAATTTACAACAAACGCTTTGAATATCTGACTGAACATAACACCCAGTCAAACTTCCATCAGTTGGCAGCGAACGCGTAAAACATTATTCATAAAACTAATTTTCAAGTGAAAAAGGTTGAACAAAGGTAATTACATCCGATTTTGAATGCTATGGTAAAACAAGGAATGATATGGATGCACCTACACTGGCTTACCGGCATCATGTTGCTGGACGTGCACTTTCCTCGATATAGAATGAGAACCTGCTCAGCTCGTTTGTTCGTCCTTTTTTCACACTAAGAACAAACAGAGCCTCTGAACTTGTAACAAACAGGATCGGTCCGACCCGGCCAGCTTACCTCATTGGCTGACACTCTCCATGGCAATAGCCGGCATCCGCACCCAGCTGGGGCCCCGATTTAATGAGGGCATGTTTGTGCTCTCTATCGCTTGCTTCTAGCCGTTGAGACTCACACAGGCGAAGGGGGTGATCACGTTCACCTATTCATTCCCGGGCGGGGGAAGTGGGATCAAATTAAGTTACACCACCCCGTACTTGTCAATCCAAGATGAGTTTGCAACCTTTAACTATAGCTGCAACCTTGATGGAAGTGTATAGGTTCTGAATGTCACACTGATGAAGGTCTACCTCTGCAGGATTGAAGGTCTGATTCATAACAGGTGCTATCTCCGGCTGGAGGCATTTTTGGACGTTTGATCATGCAACATGTACTCATATTTTTCATTTACTAAAGCAGTGCTTCCCAAACTCTTGTCCAACGTCACCCAATTTTAACACTTGAAAATTAACGTGAGTCCAACACCAAAGACCAAAATATCAATGCAATGACATACTAACAGGCCAGTATACAATTAAATTTACGCATTGTAGACTAACACACAACACATCATACAGAAATTTTTGTCCTTTGTGAAAATGCTATTAATTTATGTACTTACCAGTCACTTACTTAATTTGAATTGCAGAATCATTCTATACAATAGAGTATATTCTGGCCATGGATTCTAT
>NC_063333.1:110650236-110704245 GCF_021869965.1 Rhincodon typus | reverse complement strand
TATCTCTACTACCTATATTAGTCCCACTTTTCCACATTAGGCCCATAGCCTTGACTCATTAAGTGCTCATCCAAAGCTACCTTACTTTATAAAGATGATGAAGTTTCTTGCCTCAACTAGGGTGGTATGGCAGCACAGTGGTTAGCACTGGTGCCTCACAGCACCAGGGACCTGGGTTCGATCCCACCCTCAGGTGACTGTCTGTGTGGTGTTTGCATGTTCTCCCCATGTTTGTGTGGGTTTCCTCCCACAGTCCAAAGATGTGCAGGTTAGGTTGATTGGCCATGCTAAATTGCCTGTAGTGTGCAGGGATGTGTGGATTAGGGGGATGTTCTTTGTGTCAGTGTGGACTTGTTAGGCCAAAGGGCCTGTTTCCACACTGTAGGGATTCTATGAAACTACCCTCTGAGGTGGTGCATTCCAGAACACCACTATCCTCTGGGTGAAAAACATTTTTCCTCTAAACCTCCTGCTTTTCACTTTAAAATTGTGCCCCTTGCTATTGACCCTTCGACTAAGGGAAACTGAAATAACTCCACAGAGGCCAGTATCCCATCGCCAGGTCACCATTTATTTACACATAGGAAGTCCTTAACACTGATCCAACTTCCTCAGAGCCAAATCTCAGAATGAAGAGAACCTCTGACACTCCTGTTTATACCTGTCAGCCAGGGCTCCCTGATAGGACCAGATTAACAGCCACAATCAGGGAACTCATATTTTATGTGGCCCACCTGGCTGACCATGTTATAATCACTACATCCCTCCTCTGCTGAGTCCAAGGACCAGGATGGGTTTTTTTTGCAGCTCCTCCTAGGCACTTTAGCACTTGGGTCAGGTTCCTCCAACTCTGCCTCTGATACAGGCAGTGTGTAACCCACAGTAGGTCACTTCTTGCACCCAGAGCATCTTGGAAGACATTCATTCTCCTCTTCTGGCACCAAAGGGGTCTAGGGCACCACCATGTCCATCTCAGATTCTAAGGTTTCTTCTACACTTGACTGAGATGAAGAACTCACTGGTTCCAGGACAGTCAGGAAGGCAGTCAAGAAGCCAGGCATGTTTTGCTCCAATACTATTTGTAAGTTTGCAGCTTTCCTATGGTCTACACGCTTGTTCAGGACCGGCACACCTGCAAAACCTTTATACATCACTGAGCCTGACGTCACATCATCCATGCCTCTTACACATGTAGGGCCATTCCTGAGGTTCCTACATTAAACTTCATCCCCTGAAGTAAACTGTCTCTCACTAATTGGAGTCTTTTGTGCAGCATTGGTGTTTCTGATGCCAGTTCACCCTCACCTCCAGGTCCAGGAAGATCAGATTTAACCTGGTGCAGAGCCTTTGCCCAATGAGCAACTTTGCTGGAGCTATCCCTGTAGGTGCATAAGGGGTGGCCTACAATCAAATAAGAAATGGGACAGTTTGGTATCAAGTAGGCTGTTTCTTTAAGGCTGCCTTCAAAGTTTGGATTGATCTTTCTGCCAGATCATTGGATGATGGATGGAATGGAGCTGTCCTTTTATGTCAACATTAGGAAATACTCTTTGTCCTTGGAGATTATTGTACTGCTTACATTAAGTATAACTTTAGAGTGTTTAATGGTCAGGAAAAGGAGGGCTTCACTGCATTAGCATGATATGGGAATTCCAGACATAGGGATAGAGGAACCTTAACTCATTTGCTCCTTGTATGAATTGGCAAACTGACTATTGCACCATACACAAGAAGCCATTCAGGTCAGGTTGTAGGGATGGGAGTAGATGGGTGTGGTGGTAGCTCAGCAGATTGAAAAGGAATGTTCTGGTCACCCAGAAGGATATTTTTAAGCCAGAGAAGGTTCAGAAGAGATTTAACAGGACGCTGCCAGGTATAGAAGGTTTGACTTATAAAGAAAGGCTGGATAGGCTGGGACCTTTTTCACTGGAGCACGGGAGCTTGAGAGGCGACCTTATAGAAGTTTATAAAGTAATGAGGGATACAGATAGGGTTAATAGTGTTGTCTTTTCTCTAGGATGGGGGATTTCCAGGTTAAGGGTACCTTTTTAAGGTGAGAGGAGAGAAATTTAAAAAAGACATGGAGGGCAATTTTTTTCCACAGAGGGTGGTTCACACGTGAAATGAACTTCCTGAGGAAGTGGTGGCTGTGGGTACAATTACAACGTTTAAAAGACTTGTAGATAAGTACATGAATAGAAAAGATTTGAAGGGACATGGGCCAGGAGCAGGCAAGTGGGACTAATTTAGTTTGGGATTATGTTTGCCATGGACTGGTTGGAATGAAGGGTCTGTTTCCGTGCTGTATGACTCTATGACTCTATGATAGGAATGGTAGTGTCAGGGAGATATAAATACTGTTATTGCCATCAATGACCCGGACAGCTGAAGGCAATTGCGTATCATCACTCATGACATAACCTGACCAGAGGACCTCGAAGTCGGCTCACAACAAAACTCCAAAACGAAGCGAAGCCTCGACGAAATGGTTAAAATTTTCTTCAGGATCCTGGCCAGCAAGCAATTTTAGTTGCTGCCAGTATGTGGACTTGAGACAGCAAACGTGTCCTACTAGACCTAAATTGAGTTAGATAACTCATAAGCCAGTATCCAAGAGGATATCCAGACAAGTTCATACCCTGGAAAGTCCACTTATATCTGGTTTAGAACAGTTAAACTGCTTAACAACATCAAAATCAGAACCAATCAAATTAAAAGTCTGGTTACATGATCATTACCATCATGGCCATGTCAGTGATCACAGAATCAGTTTTTAATAAAATTTGCTCTGGGCTCCAACCCTTTGCACAAGACCTCAGCTAGGCAGAGAACCAATACTGGGGAACTTTTACAGATTTAGGGTACAACTCAGTTTTGACCTCTTATGAAAAGCAGCTGGTTCAGTTTACAGTGATTGTGGAAAAGGGTCAGGCCCAAGCTGATGGGGCAAAATTGGTTGCGAGAGATTCACCTAGATTAGCACGATATTCTTCAATTAGAAAATGACTGCTTGAGTGAAATCTTAATTTAATACACAGAAGTCTTCCAGGAATGTCTCGGGACAATCAGAGGAGCCAAGGCCACCTTGCATATTGACCAGGAAGTAATTCCACAATTCTGCAAGGCCTGCCCAGTGCCATTTGCCTTACCGACAAAAGTAGAGGCAGAAATCAAGAGGCTAGACAATCAAGGGATCATCAAACCAGTCCAATTCACAGAACGGGAAGCACCAATTTTATTGATCTTGAAGCCCAATGGATCAGTTCGCCTTTGTGTCAATTTTAAACAAACGGTAAACCATTTTTCACAATTGGACAAACACCCAATACCTCGGAAAGGGGATTTATATGCCAAGCAGGTAAGGGGTGCTGTCCTTCACGTAGCTAGACTTGAGCCACACTTACTTGCAATTGCATTTAGACCAAAATTCTCAGACTAATGCAACAATAATTACCCATAAAGGCTTATGCCAATATACGAGATTTCCAGTGGAGTATCATCAGCCTGTTCAATCTTTCAGTTGACAATGCAAAACATTTTTCAAGGTCTACCTCAGGTCACCATTGGCATAGATGACATCCAAAAACAGGAAAAACTAATCAGGAAAACTTGGATATAATCCTAAGGTTTTTTTTCCAAGGCAGGTGTATGCCTAAGAAGGGAAAAATGTATGTTTCAGGCCCCCAAGTGACTTACATGGGCTACAGAGTCAACAAGACTGTTACATATGGGCAAAAATTTATGATAATCACAGACCATAAACATCTACTTGGTCTGCCTAAACAGGGCAAGGCAGTGCCAGCCATAGCTTCACGTAGCATTCAGCAATGGGTTGTAATACTAAGTGCTTATAATTACAAGTTACAATACCATCTGGGAGGATGAGTAGTGAATGCGGATACATTGTGCTGCTTCCCATTACCAATTACCCAACTGGTGGTAGCCCCAGTGGAAGAATCCGTAATATTAAATTTTCTGGACATGTTCCCAGTCACTGCTGACAATATCAGATGTTGGATGAAGAAAGATCCAGTCATTGAATCTCTACAGTGCAGAAGCAGGCCATTTGGCCCATACCAACCCTCTGAGGAGCATCCTACCCAGAGTCACACCCCCTCCCTCCCCCCAACCTTATCCCCATGACCTTGTACTTCAGATGGCTAATCCTAGCCTGCACATCCCTGGGCACTATGGGCAATTTACCATGGTCAATCCACCTAACCTGCTTATCTTTGGACTGCCAGAGAAAACCCATACAGACACAGGGAGAATGTCCAAAGTCCACACAAACAGTCGCCCAAGGGTGGAACCTGGGTTCCTGGGACTGTGAGGCAGCAGTGCTAACCACTGAGCCACCGTGCTGCCCTGGTCCTTTCAAAACCAAAACTACTATAATTAATGGGCAAACCAAAGGGCCATCACAACTAGAATTGAAACTTTGTTGGACCCGGAGAGACCAGCTTATAACCAAGGGTGGCATATTGTTATGAGGAGCAAGAGTGATTGTCTTGGGCAAAGGTCATCAGCAAATTCTGGATGAACTCCACCAGGGCCATCCAGAGGTTTCCAAAATGAAGATGTTGGTGAGAAGCTATGACTCGTGGCCGGACCTGGATGCAGGCATAGCCACTGGAAGGGCAGGGTCCTGAGTGTCCCGAGAGTCAACAAGGACAAAAACTACTGCCAGCAGCTCCCCTGAATCAATTGGAATTGTCAGGTAAACCTAGGACTCAATTGCATGTTGACTATGCAAGTCCTTTCATGGGTTCAATGTTCTTTGCCATTGTAGATGCCAACTTAAAGCAATGGGATGTGCATAGATTATATTTGTCAAACGCTGGGACGACAATAGAAAAACTACACACGTTTTTTTACCACACGGAGTCCCAGAAGAATTGGTCACTGATAATGGGCCATTGTTTACCAGCAGGGAATTTCATTATTTCTTAAAGTTGAATGGCATTCAACATATAACGACAGCTCCATGCCACCCATCATCCTGGCAGAAGGAAGCAGTCCAAACTTTGAAGGCTGGTTTGAAGAAACAGCCTTTAGCCTCACTAGATACCAAGCTGTCATGGTTCTTATTTGATTTTGGATCACCCCTCATGCAACTAGAGGAATAGCACCAGGTTAAGTCTCACCTTCCTGGACCTAGGTGGGGAGGGTGAAATGACGTCAGGAGTGTCAATGCCGGACACAAGACTCTGCCATATCAGAGGCACTCTTTTCCCCACCTCCCTGATGATTACTCTTGCCCCTTTACTTTAAATCCCAGCGCCCAAACCCCCCCATTGATGTAGCCTGCATGCCAACCTCTAACAAAGCTCCCACTATTTACCTTGCTGTATGGCTCAAACAACAATTTCCATTGGCGACAACGTTTTGTCCCAGTATTGGCTATGTTCCATCCCGGATCTGAATGCCTATTTCATGACAAAGTTTAACTGCTAAAATCATGGCTAATGACATCTTACCATTGGACCAATAATGAAGCAAAGATTCAACTGCACACACATCTGCACAAGTCCAGTGTTGGGGAGGACAATCAGAATGCTGATAACATGTTTCCAGTTGCTGGACAGTCAGACCGAACATTACAGCACTCTCCAATTATGTTATGTGGTAGCTTGCAGTGCATTTTACACTTCGCTTGGCAGAAAGGATTGACATTTCACCTCTCCAGATGGGATTGCACCAGATATCAATGAAATGGAGAATATCAACATGGATGTCGCTCTTACCACACCTCACAAGCCTCCTCAGAAAGCTACAGGACCAGTGATTACTTGAGCAGCTGGTGACCGATGCATTTTGACATCGACAGTGGCAAACTCTACTTCCTTCAGGAAATTGGACAAAAGAACAGTATAAATGAAAGCAAATAAATGACATTTTATTTTAGAGCACAAACTCATTGTAAGTTATTGTAACTCATTGCAATCTTGTATACAAAATTTGGATACAAAATTGGCTTGAATGTAGGAGACAAAGGGTGGTGGTGGAAGGATGTTTCTCGGACTGGAGACTTATGACCAGCAGTGTGCTGCAAGGATCGGTGCAGGGCCCACTGCTTTTTGTCACTTGTATAAATGATTTGGATGTATATATAGGAGGTATGATTAGTAAGTTTGCAGATGACACTAAGACTGGTGGTGTACGGACAGTGAAGCAGATTACCTCAGAGTACAATGGGACCTTGATCAGAAGGGTTGATGGGCCAAGACGTAGCACATGGAGTTTCATTTAGATAAGTGTAAGCTGTTGCATTTTGGTAAGGCAAATCAGGGCAGGTCTTCGACACGTAATGGTAGAGTCCTGGGGAGTGTTGCCGAACAAAGAGATCTTGGGGTTCAGGTTCACAGTTCCTTGAAAGCCGAGTCACAGGTGGAAAGTGTAGTGAAGAAGGCATTTGGTACACTTGCCTTTATTGGTCAGCACATTGAACATAGGAATTGGGATGTTGTGTTGCAGCTGTACAGGACATTGGTTAGGCCACTTTTGGAATACTGCATTCAGTTCTGGTCTCCCTCCTATAAGAAAGATGTTGGGAACTTGAAAGGGTTCAGAAAAGATTTACAAGGAATTTGACAGGGTTGGAGTGTTTGAGCCATAGGGAGAGGCTGAATCAGCTGGGGCTATTTTGCTTAGAGCATTGGAGGCTGAGGATTGACCTTATAGAGGTTTATAAAATCACAAGGGGCATGGTTTATGATGAATCACCAAAGTCTTTTTCCCAGTGTAGGGGAGTCCAAAACCAGAGCACATAGGTTTACGATGTGAAGGGAAAGATTTAAAAGGGACTTAAGGGGCAACTTTTTCACACAGAGGGTGGTGCATGTATGGAATGAGCTGCCAAAGGAAGTGGTAGAGATGGATACACTTATAACGTTCAAAAGGCATCTGAATGGGTATATGAATAGGAAGGAGTTAGTGTGACATGGGCTAAATGGTGGTAAATGGGATTAGATTAATTTAGATAACAAGGTGTAGAGCTGGATGAACACAGCAGGCCAAGCAGCATCAGAGGAGCAGGAAGGCTGACGTTTCGGGTCTGGACCCGTCTTCAGAAAATTTTCTGCTTTCCTGCTCCTCTGATGCTGCTTGGCCTTCTGTGTTCATCAGCTCTACACCTTGTTATGTCAGATTCTCCAGCATCAGCAGTTCTTATTATCTCTGAATTAGATTAATTTAGGATGTCTGGTTGGTATGAACAGGTTGGACCAAAGGATCTGTTACCATGCTATATGACTCTATGACTCTAAGTAATTTAAAACAGTTCTGATATCAACTTCAGCTGTTGTGCAAGACTTCTAATACAATGCGGTTGTTCATCTTTTCCCATTATTTGAACTATTTGGTTGCAATATTAAAATATTTCATGTCAATAAAATTATTTCAAATAATTTTATGAAATGCTTAAAAGCAGACCCAAATAGAATATAGAAACTAAATTATAATTGTATCTGCATTAAACAACACAGCACAAACATTTGCTCAAAACAGAACACCAAAAGATTCATCCTGTCTTTCTCTGCCCAAGGATTACAGTCACAAAGGGGATGGATAGTGAGAAGTGATCACTCTGCAAGAGTTGACACCCTATTGCCTTCTACTCCTTTCCCAAGTTTGTAGCCTCTTGTGCCAAAAGCATGACCAGCAGTAGATAGTTCATCACTAGGTGGCTTGCGGGCTTGCACTGTCCCTATACTTGGAGCAGACAAGAATGGTTCTATCAAAGTCATTTGTATTATTCCATACTAGCTGCATACAACCCACATGTTTGTATTGGCCTGGTTTAGGTCACCCATATGCCCTGACTGAGATGGGTCTGCTTTGTAGCATCAGCAAGTTGTTGAAGAAAAATGCAAAATCTATTTTCAACTCCCTTACCTCCTAGCAAAGATTTGTCATCTCCTGTACAAAGATTCTAGCTGCCTGTCATGTTGGGCAATCAGTACATTCCACTGTCCTGCAAATAAACACCTCTTCCTTTGAAGTCTCAACCTGGGGTGGAAGTGGACTATGTATCACTGAAGATTTCTTCACCTCCCAACAGTTCAGACTGATCTACCAAACATCCTCCTAGAATCGAACAGCATCAGTTTCATAGTTAATTGTTCAGAGAAAGAGAGGCTGAGTATCATCTATGACTGCTATGATCAGCTACAATGGCTCCCTCCCTCAAACTCTCACTCCACCATCAAGCAGAAGCCTGAAAGAAAAACGTGAACACAATTGTAACTATGGCACTCAGGTTGCCCTCCCATCCAAAATGTGCATCCTCCTGCTTGTCTGGATGCCATTCGCCTTCCTCCTCTGGCTCAATTACCATCTCATATTTATCTGTGACCCATAGTTCCTCCAAACCCCTTTCAAAATCCTTGCTGCTGACTTACCATCATGTCCGACCAATGTTGCCAAAGGGAGATTTGGAATTATTAAGCATTACCATTTGTTACATCATAGAAGTTTGTACGCTCGTACAGTATTTGAACATTCAACTGCTGACACTCACTTTTCTCCACTCCAATTGGTCATGCTCACTGAAGTATTCATGATTCCTATCAATTGCTTGAGACTCTGATCCCCTGATGAGACTCATTTCGATTCTTCAGAAAGGCTACATCACTATTAGTCACTGAAAAATCCCAGGCTTTTTCAGCCATCTCAATACAAACAAATAATTAATAATATTATAAATATTATGTTATGCTTCATTCTTGACTTGAAGAAGACTTATTGTGAGGTTTGAAGATTAAAACAAAATTTACAACTTCACTTTGTTGGCTGTTAATAAGACATGATAACATTACAAACACTTAATGAGTTTCTCCCCAAAGGCAACTGATTTTTAAGTTCATTTGATTTCATATAACCCACACCACCCATCAAAACAACCATGGTTAAGTCCTTCACTTCAAATCTTTTTAGAACTAAAATGAAAACAGGTGAAATTTATTTTCAAGAACTCAACAAACTCTGGCAAATTGTATTAAATCATTCAGTTGTTTTTGACGTTGTTTCATAATCCATGAAATAGAGCTGTTGGTTGTCACACAACCTTTACCACCTCCATCGAGACCAAGATCATAATTTTAGTAGGCATCCTGCAATTATCATTACCGGTAAGTCAGTGATGTCCCATCTACACCTCATTGAGGAGTGTATTGAAGTCTTCATCATTAAAGTTGTGACATGTCTTCCTCACATTTGCATTTAATGCTGCCATCTTCTTTTCTTTAACAAGTAAATAAATGTTTTTCAAACAGGTTATATCATTGACCTTTTTCTTGATTGTGCAATGCACTTTCCCATTAACTTTAAAAGTCAGAAAAAGTTGTAATAGTTTTGTTATATTACATCAAAAATTTCTCAAGTTTTTTAAAAGTTTTTATGTGAAGGTGAGAATCTGTTGCTTGTTCCTGCATCATTCCTGCAATCAATTTCTATGTTGTGTAAAAACTTCAGAATGTGTGTAGTTCCTGATAATTTTGAGGAATGGTGAGGGCACATGTGTAGGATGTATTGCCAACTGTTTCAGCTTGAGCTCAGGATTTCTGAGCGGGTAGCTGAAGTCACTGTAGAGCATCAGGGAGGCTGAGAGGCCCAGAATGCACGTTCCAGAAGGTGGCCACTCACCAAATAAAAGTGGTTCAGAGCAGTAGATGGGTGGACAGCTGGAAGAATAGGGAGAGGCAGGACGTGCTGGTGAATATAGATTGTGTGTGTACTCTTAAATGTTTCATAGGTGACTGGTGGGAGTGACAACACTTTAAATAAGTGCTGTCTACTCTATACAAACAATGAATGAAAAACTGCACAGGAAGGGAACAGCAAATAGTAGAAATGCAGTCTTCTAGGAGATTCCAGCATTACAACCACAGACAGATGTTTTCATAACCATCATAATGAGTCCAGCATGGTGTGTTGCCTCCTTGGTACTAAGCCAAACAGTACCACAGGGATGATGCAGATTATTCTACACATGTGAAGAAGTGTGCTGTATGTTGTGGTTGATGCCAGTAACAATCACATAGACAGAACAGGTAAACAGATCCTGTGGTCAGATATTCAGGAACTAGGGGGAAAAATAAAAAAGTAGAAGACTGAAAGTTGCAGTTTCTGGACTATTCTCACTATCGTGCATCAGCAAAACTACAAATAAAAAGGTTGGGACAATCACAAAGATGACTTGAAGTATGGTGCAGGAGCAACAAATGGTACTGAAGATTCTTAGGGGATTAGAATCAGTTCTGTGGCAGGAGTCACTTATTCAAAAGACATGGGTTGCATCTTAACAACATTGGAACCAACATCCTCAGGGCAAGGTTCATTAGAGATGTAGGGGTATCTTTAAACTAAATTAAAAAGGGGATGGGCAAGCATGAAATTAACAATGAGTAAGAAGAAGTGAAAGGGCGTGGTAGAGAAAGACATTGTACCATATTAAATAGGAGACCAAGAAGAACCATGGGGAATTCAAAGACAGTTTGAGAATAGATACATGTAAACGTAATCAATAATGTTGAGGAGCTACAAGGACGAATGTAGAATTATGATGTGGTGGCAATAATGGCAATCATATTTCCATCTACTTGCAGGCCAAGCATGTACGGAAGCACAATTGGGTTTCCATAATGGTAAATTAGCAGTGGACATGATCTCTCCACGCATCACTCACAAGAAACATTTGGAGAACAGGATATATCTCCTTACCTTACATACATAGATCTCAGTACATCATTCAACACCATCAGTCGGGAGGGATTTTACAAGATTTTGGAGATAATTGCCTCTCTACCAAGTTCCTCAGTCTCAACCGCTCTTCTGCATGACCATGTGCAATAGAATAGAATATTGTATTGTTGTAGTGTAGTGTTTTACAATTGAATCATGCAGTGCATAGGAGGACCTTCAGCCAATCGAGTCTGTAGAAATAGACTACTATCCACAGTAGTCCCACTTACCCACACTAGGCCCATGCTATGAATGTTATGACACTTCAAGTGCTCATCCAAGTACTTTTTAAAGGTTGTGAGGTTTCTTACTTCAACTATTCTCCCATACAGTGCATTCCAGATTGCCAGTATCCCCCTGGGTGAAAAAGATTTTCTTCAAGTGCCTCTAAACATCCTGCCTTTCACTTTAAAATTTTATCCCCTTGTTTTGACTCTTCAACTATGGGGAACTGCTACTTTCTGCTCATCTGGTCATGCTCATCATAATCTTGTACACCTCTTTCAGATCCTACCGCATCCCTGCCCAACCACCCCCCTCCCCAACCTTCTCTGCTGCAAAGAAAACAACTGAGCTTATCCAGCCTCTCTTCATAGCTGAAATGCTCAATCCAGCACATCCTGGTGAATCTCCTTTGCACCCCCTCTAGTGCAATTACACCCTTTATATAGTGAAGTGACTAGAACTGCATATGTTACTCCAGCTGTGGCTTAATCAAAGTTCTGTACAGCTCCAGCATGAAGTCTCTGATCTTATAATCTATGCCATGAGTGATAAAAGGCTAGTGTCCCGTATGTCTTCTTAATTATGCTTTTAACCTGTCTTGCCATCTTTTGAGCTCTGTGGGAAGAACCCTGAGATAAGTCCACAGAGGCCAGTATCCTGTCTCCCCGGGCTCCCTGACTATACCAATTAACATCTTCCAATCAGGAAACTCATATTCTATGAGGTCCAGCTGGCAGATCTTGTCACCGTCACTGCACACCCCAAGATCTCTTTGCTCCTTAATAGATTGACAGCATTAGATTAATGGTGAAGAACAGAGTAACAGAGTTGTGTTCTCGCACCCACTTTATTATTTTATTCTCCTTGCTCCTGACTTTTGCCTTTCCAACAAACGTAGAAAGAATTTACCGTACAGTTTACCTACTAGGTAAGAGGTCAAATTCTACAATCTGCTGGACTGAAAGCGAGGACAAAACTACATTATATTTTGATATAAGATGTCCTGTATATTGATGATGTTACATTGGTAGCTCACATGCAAATTCGCTTTCAAAGTCTCAGATTGTCTCTGCCACACCTGTAAATTATTCCACCATATCATAAGGATCTAAATTAGAAAGATTGGGATTGTTCTTTTTACAGCAGAGATAATTCAGTTGAGATTTAATAGAAGTTTGACAGAGTAAATATGAAGAAATTGGCCACACTGATAGGAGCATTAGCTGCCAAATCACACAGATCCAAAGTGATTGGCTACAGGTTCAGAAGGAAGAATAGGATTTTTTTGCCTAGCATGTCCATCTAATCTGGAATGAATTGCCTGAAAAAGCAATAGACCATGTTCAATATTACAGTTGTGAAGAAAACTGGAGAAACGGTTAAAGGGGAATAATGAAGACGTAAGCAGAGAGAGAAAAGGCGTGAAAATTGAATACAACAACTTTCAAAGAGGCCGCACAAGTACAATAGGCCAAATGGCCACTCCTGTGTTGCTTAAGTCTATCATGCTTCTTAAACTAAATGAATAAAGGAGCTGAACTGTGTTCAGGTCTTGCATAAAGGGTGTGATTGACACCTTGTCCCTTGGAGTACTCACTACCGTCAATATACGATGGTAGTGTTTGCTGATACCAACAACTGCGAACAACATGTTAAAAAATTTATTTGTGGGATGTGGACTTTGCTGGCAGTCCAACAATTTCTATTACCCATCCCTAGTTGCCTTTAAGAAAGTGGTGGTGAGTTGCGTTCTTGAACGACTGCAGACCACATGCTATTGGTTGACCAACAATGCTGGTAGGGAAGGAATTCCAGGATTTTGACTGAGCGACAGCAAAGGAACGGCAATATATTTCCAAGTCAGGATGGTAATTGACTTGGAGGGGAACTTAAAGGTGGTGGTGATGCAATGAATCTGCTGCCCATGTTATTGTCAGTGGTATTTTTATGGGTTTGGAAGGGGCTGTCTAAGGATCTTTGGTTAATATCTGCAGTCTTGTAGTTGGTACACACTACTACGACTGAGTGTCAGTGGTTGAGGGAATGGATGCTTGTTGTTATGGCTCCAGTCAAGCACACTGCTTTGTTCTGGATGGTCAAGCTTCTTGACTGTTGCTAGAGCTGCACCACATGGGCAAGTAGGAAGTATCCCATCGTACTTCTGACTTGTGCCTTGTTTTTGGTAAGGTTTGAAGAATCAGGAGGTGTCACTGCAGTACTCCAAGTATTTGATCTGCTCTTCTACCACTGTATTTACATGGCTGTTCTAGTTCAGTTACTGATCAATGGTTACCTCCAGGGTGTTGATAGTTGGGGATTCCATGATGGTAATGTTATTCAATGCCAAAGGGCAATAGTTACATTCTCTCTTGTTGAAGATGGTCATTCCCTGTCGCTTATGTGGCATGAATGTTACTTGTCATTTGTCACCACAAACTGGATAATATGAAGATTTTGCTGCATGCTGTTTGTGCAAGAGATGCTCACCTCACACCTTAGACCATAAAACAATGTTTAGCACAAAGGATGACTGAATGCTGTACCTTCAACTTTGTAGTTGCAGCTCTCCAGACATTCACTCACACAGTTGATGCTTCCTAGTCTGTCATTCATTGTTCCAAGCTATTCAGCTATCTGGAAGCCAATCACATAGCAGTTAATGGGTAGAAGGCATTTGTCATCAATAACTGGTCAGTAGTCTACAAACCAATCGAATATTTTTTGTCAACTGAATCTCCACTTGTACTCAGTCTTTGCCTCCAGCTCATCTGCAAACTTTCTATTAATGCTTGAACCAGTAACCATGTAAACAGCACTTACAATGAGTGTTGAGTTACTTGCTTTCGAAAAAGTGCATCAATTCCTCAAAAATCTTTGGTTTTTAAAGCAGCTCTTTTCCTTTTTAATCCACAATCAAAAGTACAGGAAACAAAAAGACACTTGTCACATGATGATCATTCTTCTCAAATGCTACAACAAATATATATGGTCTATTTGTTGTTTGCATATTGTTTTGCGTATCTGTAATTCCAGTGTGGATTTGGTCTTCTATCTCTCTTTCTCACTATTCAGGCACCTAAGGAACACTGTCATATGGTATGACCATACATGTTTTACATCTCAACTTTAACTGTCTTTGCCCCTCAAGGACATTCTCTCTTTACACAATGCTTTTTGTTACCAGTACTGCAACTACTCTGTTCTATTTTCACTTGCTACCAACTCTGATTTATTTGTAGCTTTGAATATTAAGCATTCAGTCCTTACAATATTAAGTCATAGAACATAGAACATAGAACTGTACAGCACAGTACAGGCCCTTCGGCCCACGATGTGGTGCCAAACTTTTCCCCTAAACCTAAGGTCTTTCTAACCTCCACCCCTACCTCATACTATCATCCATTTACCTATCTAATAGCCGCTTAAATGCCCCTAATGAGGCCGACTCCACTACCCTGTCTGGCAATGCATTCCACGCCCCTACCACTCTCTGAGTAAAGAACCTACCTCCCCTATATCTACCTCCACTCACTTTAAAACTATGCCCCCTCGTAATAGCTACCTCCTAGGAAAAAGTCTCTGGCTATCCACCCTATCTATACCTCTGATCATTTTGTACACCTCTATCAAATCACCTCTCATCCTTTGTGTTTTAAGTGTGACCCTCAGCAATGGCATCCCAAATGACAACATCTCCAGATGGTGTAGTCACAGAGTCATAGAGTAATACAGCATGGAAACAGGCCCTTCAGCCCAAACTGGTCCATGCTGACCATGGTGTCCACTCAGCTAGTTCCAATTGCCCACATTTGGTCCATATCCCTCAAAACCCTTCTTATCCAAATGTTTTTTAAATGTTGCTATTGCACCTACCTTCAATCACTTACTCCAGCAGCCTATTCCATATGCACACCACTCTCTGCATGAAGAAGTTGCCCCTCAGGTCCTTCTTAAATCTATCCTCTCTCACCTTTAACCTATGGCCCCTAGTTTTCAATTCCCCATCCCTGGGAAAAAAGACTATATGTATTCATCCTACATATGTCCCTCATGATTTTATACTCCTCAATAAAGTCACCCCTCATTCTCCTAAGTTCCAAGGAATAAAGTCCTACCCTGGCCAACTTCTCCCTATAAAGCTGGCCTACTAGTCCTGGCAACATCCTCGTAAATCTTTTTTGCACGCTTTCCAATTTAACTGTGTCTTTCCTATTAACAGGGTGACCAAAACTGTACACCTTAGGCTTGATATCCCTCGTTAGCCAGGCATCCCTAAACCTGCCAGCTTTTCCCTTCACCCTAACAGAGATATACTGTTGCTGGACTTTTGTTATCACACTTGACTCATTTGCCAGTCATTCCTTTTCCTTCAAACAGATTCACCCAATCAACCTCTGCTAGATCCTGTCCAAAATTAGCCCTGCTCCAGTTTAGCACCTTAACCTGTTGACCTGTCCTATCTTTTTCCGTAACTATGTTAAAACTAAGAGAGTTATGGTCACTGGACCCAAAGTGCTTTCCGACTGACACTTCAGTCACTTGCTTGACCTTATTTCCTAAGAGGAGGTCCAGTGTTACACCGTCCCGATTAGGGTCCTCTACATATTGATTTAGGAAACTTTTTTGGACACATTCCACCCCATCCAGGCCTTTTACACTGTGGGTGGTCCAGTCAATACAGGGGAAATTAAAATCTCCAACCAGTACTACTCTATTATTCCTACAGGTATCTGCAATCTCTTTACACATCTGCTTCTCTAGTACCCGCTGGAGGAGTGTGGTGCCAGCTGTCACTTTATTTTACATAATATGATTAATTTTACATCACACATGCCCTATGGAACAGATCTGCCTTGCAACAGAGAAGGTGGGGTCATGAATGTGTGGCAATAGATGGGACTTTCTGCTGTTAAGTAGCTCAGTTGGATTTCTAACCTCACCAGTTGCCCTTCTGCTTGCTAAAGAAATCAATTACCTTTCCAGAGTCAAGTGTTTTTCATCTGACACAATCATGACAGAATGCTGTAGGGCAGTGTAAAATATAGACTGTGACAGATCTATCTAAAGAGTACAGCTCACAATAATATTCAACACAGCAAGATATATGTTTGCTTCTATTGGCAAGAACTTCACCATCTGCTAATTTCAAAAGTGCAACTTCTGTAATGATTGAATCCAGTATTTGTCCCTGTCACAACAACAGATAGATTTCTGTTACTACAGGCTCTTTTGGTCAAGTGTCTTGCAACAGTAAGGAAAAATAAAAAAAAGGTGCTGAATTACTCAGTAGGTGAAGTGGCATCTGTGGAGAAAAACAGTCAATTTTTGGGTCAACTTATATGGGCCTGAATGACATCTGCTAAGGAAGATGTATGGCTGAATTGGGGAATCATTTCGACATTGAGAACATTTCGTTTGTAGCATGGTGAAATTCTAGCTAAGCAGCGGTGAAAAGTTTGTTCAGCACCTTGTTAACACCACAGATCATCTCATTAATAATCATAATCCCATCTTACCAAACGTGCTAACCAAGATAGACATCAGAAAAACTTGACAAGGAAACCAGACCATGTACTTGGTGTGGTTCAGCTCACTACTTGCTCTGAACATCCTTTCAAGTTATGCACAGAGTAACAACAATTCAGGACTCAGTTGTCAGGCATTAACCGCATACACCCTTCATTATAGATATTGGCATCTGACATTTGCCAGCCCATCATGACAACTTTCCAATATACTGGCAGACCACTCATGAAACACAAACATGTATTGCAGGGTGTACCATGAACTGGCATTGAGAAGGCTGCAGTAGACATAATTTGCATTCACAAACAAGCACCCAGCTCATGGATAGGATCAAGCTGCATCTCATGTCTGCTGTCTTGCTCTCTTAGCATTTACACACTTAGCACTTACCTGCATACTCGCACCATCTGTGTCAAGCTTGATCTTGCTTTGCCATGCCCATTAGCACATTGGTGCTTCAGGTAGAGCCAAAGGCTTTCATTATTGCCATCTTAAAGGATTGCTGAGTGGAGACACACAGACAGGCTGCTTGTCAGTATTGAGAGGTTAAGGGTAAGGGATAAAATACAACCTGGTGAATGGCATACCTTGATGTCAATCCAACACTTACTGCACATACCCCAGCTACCTGGGCTATAACCATTCATTCAACAAAATAGATATATCAGAAAGTGAAACAAAACAAGGAACTGCGGATGCGGGAGATCTGAAAGAAATTCAGTGGGTCTGGCAGCATCTGTGAAGGAAAAAACCAAATGGATTTTGGTTAGGAGTTGTGAAGATGGGTCACTAGACTCAAAACTTTAACTATGTTTTCTCTCTACAGATTCTGCTAGGCTTGCTGAGCATCTCAGCAATTTCTGCTTTTGCTTATGGCAGAAACTGTTGTGGTCCAGTCATCAGTCCATTCAAGCTGGCGCCATTGTCAATCAGGGTGTCCTAGTACTGTCTGTCAGGGGTGCATTCTGCACACGATACAGGGGCTTTAACACAATCAGTTGTCTGCTTGGGATGCTCATGGTCAGGAGAACTGTACAGTCTGCACAGTCTGGAGAATGTTCACCAGTTCGTCCTATAGGGTCAACATAAACAATCAGGGGAATCGTGTATTGTTAGGCAAAGAACAATAAACATAGTGATCAGGGGTTTGTCAGTCATATCTAGAGGCTGTTCATCAAAGTCAGTTGAGATCTGGGGTGATTGTAGTCCTGAGTCTACATCAAAATATCTTTCAGGAGGGTTCAAGGGTAAGCAATAAGATTCAGGGGTCAACAGGAGTTGGTGGAAAAGCAGAGGTTTTTTTGTAGTGGGAATAAGGCCAATGAGGGAGTTATGGGGGGTTAGTCATGCTCAATGGGGAGCATTGGAGGGCATTGTAGGCTGGGGGATTGGTTATTGACTTGACCACCACAGTTACCACCACAGGGGATGTGTAAAAGGAGCAGGTGGGCATCAGCAAGGTAGACTTCAGAGGGCAAGGAGGTCAGGTGCAGACAAAGTGTAATGTGGTAGCTTTTCACATTGGCGGTGATGAGTTGAAATGACCATAAGACCATAAGAGCAGAATTCGGCTATTTGGCTCATCGAGTCTGCTCCACCATTTGATTGTGGCTGATATGTTTCTGAGCCCCCTTATCCTGCCTTCTCCCTATAATCCTTGATTCCCTTACTAATCGATAATCCATCTGTCTTAAATACATTCAATGACTTAGCCTCCACAGCCGTCTGTGACGATGTGTTCCACACATTCATCACGCACCAGCTGAAGAAATTCCTCCTCATCTCAGTTCTAAAGAGTTGTCCCTTCACTCTGAAGCTATGTCCTCATGTCCTAATCTCTCCACATCCACTCTATCCAGGCCTATCAATATTCGATAAGTTTTAATCAGATCCCCTCACTATTTCTTCGAAAATCCATCGAGTACAGACCCAGAATCCTCAACCTCTCCTTATAAGACAAGCTCTTCATCCCCAGAACAATCTTGAATCAATCTCCCCTGGACCCAGTCCAACACCACCACATCCTTCCTTAGATACGGGACCCAAAACTGCTCACAATATTTCAAATGTAGTTTGACCAGAGCCTTATACTGCCTCAGCAGTACATCTTATTTTGTGTTCTAGTCTTCTTGAAATCAATTCTAACATTACATTTGCCTCCCTAATTGCCAACTGAACCTGCATGGTAACCTTATGAGAATGCTGAACCAGGACTCCCAAGTCCCTTTGCACTTCAGATTTCCAAAGCCTTTCCTTGTGTTATGGGCCAGACCTCACCCCTTCAAAATATATTAGGAAGATAGCCTAAACCCTAACTTTTACTTATTTTAAAAGGTAAATGTGAGGTGCTGTTTTCCAGATGCAATTCGATTGGTCAAACTACTCCACGTTAAGCAAAATACAATTTATTCAAATACTATTATTAAAATACAACAAAAGAAAGAGGAACATGGAATAACTTAACTCTACTGGAAAATGTAACAGAATAATAGATTATTTTTCTACTAAGCAGTAACTATTCCAATATTCCAACTATTCCAATATAGCAACATGCCATAAACACACCCTTAGCAAAAGACAAATTCAGAAAACAGAATTGTCTCATGAGTAACTCCCATGGCAAGCAGAGAATCCCCAGCTTTTGGCTGTAACCGAGAAAGGGATAAAAAATAGCTTCAATTTCTTCAAGACGCCAACAGCAACTGCTGAAAGCTAAATTAAAGGTCTTGGTTCTGTGGGTGGGAGTTGACCACATCCACTCAGGCTACTACTATGGTTCCAACTTTTAAAAAATACCCAAGGCTTCACAAGTTGTTTGTCTTCTCATTGACTACTTGCTACCTGTCCCCCAATCTCTCTCTAAAAGAAACTAGGACAAAAACAAAAAACCTTTCAAAGCCACATTATCATTACATTTGTATAGAAAATGGTCTATGCCCCTATTCTTCCCACAAAAATTCATAACCTCACACTTTCCCACATTGTATTCCATCTGCCACTTGTTTGCCCATTCTGCTAGCCTATTCCAAGTCCTTCTGCAGTCTCCCTGCTTCCTCAACACTATTTGTTCCTCCACCTATCTTTGAGTCATCTGCAAATGTAGAAATAATGCCCTCAGTTCCTTTGTTGAGATCGTTAATGTATAAAGTAAACAGTTGTGGTCCCAACATTTATTCCATTCATTACTGGCCACTTTCCTGACAAAATTCCCTTTATCTCCACTCTCTGCCTTCTTTTAATCAAATAATCCTCTATTCATGCCAGTACCTTGCCCCAAACACCATGGGCTCTTATCATGTATCGCAGCTTCCTGTTGTAGCACCTTCACAAACACCTTCTAGAAATCCCCAATACATCACCTTCACTGGTTCTCCTTTGTCCAACTTGCTCATTACCTTCTCAAATATTTCTAACAGATCTGTCAGATATGACTTCTCCTTGATGAAGCCATGTTGACTCAACCCTGTTTTACCATGTACTTCCAAGTACTCCACAATCTCATCCTTAATAATGAACTCTAAAATCTTACCAATGGCTAACTGGCCTATAATTTCCTCTATTCTGCCTCCCTCCCTTCTTAAATAGGGGTGATGCATTAGTCATTCTTAAGTCCTCTGGGACCTCCACTGACTCCAGTGATTCCTAAAAGATAATTACCCATACCTTCACAATCTCCTCAGATATCTCCTTCAGAACTGTGGAGTGTAGTCCAAGTTATCTACCTTCAGACCTTTCAGCTTCCCTGGGACCTTCTTCTGAGTGATGATCAGTACCCTCTTCTCTTGCCCCAAACTCTCTTGAAGTTCTGGTGAGCTACTGATGTTTTCCACCACGAAGACTGATGAAACGTACATTTAATTGCTCCACCATTTCTTTATTCCCCATTACTATTTCTCCAGCCTCATTTTCCAGTGGTCCAATGTCCACCCTTGCCTCTCTCTTATCTTCTTTGAATCTAAACAAAACCTCTTGAAATTTTCTTTTATCGTACTAGCAAGCTTAGCCTCATATTTTCATCTTCTCCTCACCAACCTCCCCGTATCCCCCACCAATTGCTTTTTTTGTCATCTTCTGGTTTTTAAAGGCTTCCCACTTATCTTCACCATATTGTATATTTTTGCTTTTATGCTGTCCCTCACTTCTCTTGTCAGCCAAGGTTGCCTCCTCTTCCTCCACGTAGTTTGTTTCTTCACTAATTGGGATGAATTTCTGTTGTGCCTCCCAAATTACCCACAGAATCTCTTGCCATCATTACTTCCTTGCTAGACTCCCCTTCCAATTAGCTCTGGGCAGATCCTTCTCAAGTCTTTACAGTTACCTCTGCTCAATTATAATACTATTCCATCTGATTCCAGCTTCACCCTCTGAAACATCAGGGTGAACACAAACCGGAAGTACCCCTCAGATCCATAGTCTCTCTCCCTGGCACACCAACACACAGGTTAGCCAAGGAATAACAACAAAGGTTAATGCACCTCATTAGCAACTTAACCCACTCAATCCACTCAGCCCAGGAGTTCCTCAAAACCCTCAAAGACATAAGAATAGACAAGGATGAGACCATGGTATCCTTTGATGTTATGCATTATTCACATCAACCAACATACCGCCAGCAAGAGAAACACTAACCACACTACTGAAGAAACTGGACCCAAATAACACCATCTCCACAGATAACATGCTGAAATTACTGGACCTATGCCTCACGACCCACTTTAACTTTAATGGCCAGATCTACGAACAAATCAACAGGACACCAATGGGTCACCCATTTCTGGACTAATAGCAGAAGCAGTGATACAGAGACTTGAAAGCATGGCCCTTCCACAGATCCAACCCAAACTTTGGATCGGATATGCAGGCAACACTTCCATCATCATTAAACGAACTAAATTAGAAGAAACACACCAACTTATAAACAACAATTTCATCTGCATCAAATTCACCAGAGAAGAAGAAAAAAACAAACAGTTCCTATTCCTGGGCGGCATGATGGCACAGTGGTTAGCACTGCTACCTCCCAGTGCCAGGGACCTGGGTTCGATTCCAGCCTCGGGCGACTGTCTGTGTGGAGTTTGCACATTCTCCCTCTGTCTACGTGGGTTTCCTCCGGGTGCTCCGGTTTCTTCCCACAGTCCAAAGATGTGCCGGTCAGGTGGATTGGCCATGTAGTGTTCAGGGAGGTGTAGATTATGTGGGTTATAGGGGGATGGGTCTGGTGGGATGCTCCGAGGTTCGGTGTGGAATTGTTGGGCCGAAGGGCCTGTTTCCAAACTGTAGGGATTCTATGATTCCTGGACATGATGGTAGAACACAGGGCCAATGGGGAATTTCTGACCAAGGTATACAGAAAAGCCACTCACATGAATCAAGTCCAAAATTTCAACAGTAACCACCCCAACACCCACAAATAGAGTTGCGTGCAAACACCATTGAAACGAGCCACAACACACTGCAGCAACCCAGAACTACGCCAAAATGAAGAAGAATACCTCCACCAAGTATTTAGAGACAACAGATACCTGAACAGCTGGTCGGACAATGCCTGTCACATAAACAACAACAGGAAGGTACAGTACGCCCTAACACACTTATCATGTTACCATACATCAAAAATGTATCTGAACTGACCACAAGACTCCTACGGCCACCAGGCATCAGAGTGGCACACAAACCTACATCAACCGTACGCCAATTGCTAATAAGAACCAAAGACCACTGACCCACTATGGACAGAACCAACATAATATACAAGATTCCATGCAAGGACTGCAATAAACATTACATTGGACAAACAGGAAGAAAGCTGGCTATGAGAATATATGAACACCAAATAGCAACAAAAAGACACGACTAATACTCACTCGTCTCCATACATACAGACAAGGAGGACCACCAGTTTGATTGGGACAATGTCAGGATCCTAGGACAAGCTAAACAGAGACAGGGACGTGAATTCCTGGAGGCCTGGTTCTCCACCAAGAAGGCTTCAATAAACACATAGAATTAGACCCTATATACACACTGCTGTAAAGAAAAACTGGAATTGAGGTAATCAACTCCAAAGGACCCCAGAGTTTAAATAGCAAGAGGGAAAATTCAACAACACTTCATTGGAGGCTGCACTGATGATATTACCCAGCAAGGTAATGAAACGTCTGCAAACTAATGAACCAGCTCGGTGAGCAAACCAAGTACAGCATCCACAACCTGAGCTACAGATGTACTCAAGGATATTATCTATCCCTACTGTTAGCATTCTTTAGCTAATGAGTTGTGAGAAATTTGTTTCTTACAGGGTGCACTCACAGCATCCCACCCAGACCCATCCCCTCACAACCCATCTAATCTACCCATCCCTGAACACTATGGACAATTTAGCATAGCCAATTTGCCTAGCTTGCACATCTTTAGACTGTGGGAGGAAACTGGAGCACCTGGAGGAAACCCACGCAGACACAGGGAGAACGTGCAAACTCCACATAGACAGCTGCCTGACGGTGGAATTGGACCCGGGTCCCTGGCGATGTAAGGCAGCGGTGCTAACCACTGAGCCACCGTGCCACCCCTTGGTGCAAGTGAAACCCACAAACATATGGGATGAGATTTCTGCCCCTTGTCCTAACTAACTCTTTTCTCCTAATGGAACAATATCCTTTCGTTAATGAGACTAGAGTCGATCACTAACGTATTGTTTGATGAATTTGCTTGATCCTCTAGATTTTTACGAGCCATAATCCCTTTAGTTCATTTGAATTTGTTATTGTGGGAGCTTATGTTTCCCTTCAATATTTGTTGCAAATCTTCAAACTGCCTGTCCTTGGATGTTTCTTATCAAATTGTCTCTAACAAATCTTTTCACAGCTGTTGTTTGCGTAAGGCTCGCTTTTGCCTCAGAATAACCCCTTCTCAAAGATACTATTGTGTCTCACTTAAATGCTGGAGCAAGCTTTTAATTCTGTTTATCCATTTGTCATCCATTTTCTGCCAGTTCATAGGAGATCATAGAATCCCTACAGTGTGGAAACAGGCTCTTTGGCCCAACAAGTCCACACCGATCCACAGAGTATCACACCCAGACCCATCCCCCTATAACCTTATAAACCGTGTAATTTACAGATCCCTGAACACTTATGGGCAATTTAGCATGGCCAATCCACCTAGCCTGCACATCTTTGGACTGTGGGAGGAAACCGGAGCACCCGGAGGAAACCCACGCAGACACAGACAGTCGCCTGAGGGTGGAATCGAACCCAGGTCTCTGGCGCTGTGAGGCAGCAGTGCTAACTAAATGTGCCGCCCTAAATGTCAAATGTCAAATATCAAATATTCTTATTAAGAGCATCCCACCCAGACCCATTCCCCTAATCTCCAGTGTCTAACCCACCTAACCTAAACATCCCTGAACACTATAGGCAATTCAGCATGGCCAATCCACTTAACCTGCACCTCTTTGGACTGTGGGAGGAAACCAGAGCACCCAGAGGAAACTCACGCAGGCACAGGGAGAATGTGCAAATTCCACACAGTGGGGTGGAATCGAAGCCAGGTCCCTGACGCTGTAAGGCAGCAGTGCTAACCACCAAGCCACCGTACCACCCCGAACTAGAGGGACAGCTTACCTGTAAGCCATTTTGATCTCTCAAATATGGGCAGCCCTGACAAATTGTGTTAGGTAAATACTGGAAAAATTGGATAGGGAACTGCTGTTTGAAGGTAAATCTGCTTCTGACATGTGGAAGATTTTTTAAAAACCTGGTGACTAGAGTTCAGAACCAGCATGTTCCTGTTAGGATGAAAGATAAAGATGGCAAGATTTGGAAACCTTGGATGGCGAGAGGTGTTGTAAGTTTAGTTAATAAGAAAAAGAAAACATTTGCGAGGTTTAGGAAACTGAATCAATCGAGGCCCTTGTGGAGTATAAAGAAAGCAGAAAGTATTTAAGCAAAACAAATCTAAACAAAAAATTAGGAGTGTTAGGAGGGGGCATGGAATGTTCTTGGCAAGTAGGATTAAGGAGAATCCCAAAACATTTTATACATATACTAGGATAAGAGGGTAACTAGAAAAAGGATAGTTCCACTCAAGGACAAGGGGGAATTTATGTGTGGAGCCAGAGAAAGTGGGTGAGGTCCTTAATGAGTATTTCACATAGGTATTCAGCAAGGAAAAAGATATGCATGATGGAAGGTTTAGAGGGGTATGTTGATATTCTGGGGCATGTTGACATTAAGAAAGAGGTGATGTTGGGTGCCTTGAAAAACATTAAGGTCGATATGTGCCCAGAGCCTGATGGGATCTGTCTTGGTATACTGAGGATGGAAGGGAGGAGATTGCTGGGGCTTTGACAGAGATCATTACATTCTCTTTAGCCACAGGTGAGATGCCAGAAAACTGGAGAAGAGTAAATGTCGTTCCTTTGTTCAAGAAGGGCAACATGGATAATGCAGGAAATTATAGGCTGGTGAGCATTACATTAGTGGTAGGGAAATTATTGGAGAAGATTTTCCAATAGGGACAAGATTGACTTGCATTTGGAGAGGAATGGACTTATTAGGGATAGTCAGCAGAAGTCTTGTCTCACAAACTTGATTGAGTTTTTTGAGGAAGTGACAAAGAAATTAATGAGGGTAAGGCTGTGCATGTTGTCTACATGGTTATTTTACAAGGTGCCACATGGTAGGATGGTCCGGAAGATCTAATCACATGAAAATCATGGTGACTTGGCAAGTTGGTACAAAACTGGCTTGGCTATAGAAGACAAAGGGTTTTTGTGGATGGGTGATTTTCTGACTGGAGGTCTGTGACTAATGATGTTCCGCAAGGATCAGTGCTGGGATCTCTGTTGTAAATGATTTGGATGGAAATGTCAGTGGTCTGATTAGTAAGTTAACAGATGACATGAAAATTGGTAGCATTATGGATAGGGACAAAGGATATCAAATAATGTAGCAGGATATAAATCAGCTAGAAAGTTGGGTAAAGAAATGGAAGATGGAGTTTAATCCAGAGAATTGCAAGGTGATGCTTTCTGGGAGGTCAAATGGAAGAGGATAGTGTATTGTAATTGGCTGGACCCTGAGGAGCATTGATATACAGAGAGGTTTGGGGTCCAAGTCAATATATAGAATCATAGAATCTCTATGGTATGGAAGCAGGCACTTTGGCCCATCTAGTCCACACCCATCCTCTGAAGAGTATCTCACTCATACCCACACTCACATCCCCTACGCCATCTCTGGGTCCTTGCATTTTCCATTGCTAATCCACCTGGCCTGCATACTATGGGCAATTTAGCATGGCCAATCCATCTAATCTGCACATCTTCAGACTGTGGGGGGAAACCAGAGTACCCTTAGAAAATCCACACAGACACAGAGAGAATGTGCAAAGTCCACACAGACAGTCACCCAAGGTCGGAATCAAACTTGGATTTCTGGCGCTATGAGACAGCAGTGCTAACGACTGAACTACCATGCTGCCAAAAGTAGAAGCACAATTGGATAAGGTGGTAAAGAAAGCATACAGCGTGCTTGCCTTCATCTGTTGGGGCATTGAAAATAAAAGTTGCCAAGTCATGTTGCAACTGTAGAAGACTTTGGTCAGGCCAGTATTGTGCGCTGTTCTGGTTGCTGCACTATAGGAAGGATATGGAGGCTTTGGACAGGGTGCAGAAGAGGTTTACCAGTATATTGGATTAGAGAGTATCAGCTGTAAGGCCAAACTTGATTGTTTTGGCTAGAATGTCGGTGACTGAGAGGCAACATGATAGAAGTATATAAAATTAGGAGAGGCACAAATAGGACTGATAGTCAATGTCTCTTTCCCAGGGTTAAAATATCAATATTAGGGGATATAGGTTTAAGGTGAGAAGGGGAAACTTAAAGGATGTGTGTGAGGAAAAATTCTTTCAAATAGAAGATTTTAGGTGTCTAGAATGTATTGCCAGGAGAGGTGAAAGAAGCAGATACGACAGCAAGATTTAAAAGGCATTTATACAGACACATGAACAGGCAGAGAATAGAGGGATGGATCCTGTGCAGGCAGATGGGATTAGTTTAGATTAGTATCATGGTCAGCACAGATATGATGAGCCAAAGGTCGTGTTGCAATGTTCTATGTTTTATTAATACCTTCAGTCCTGTATTGACTGCCCCCCTTCTCATTGTTGTCTCCTTATCTGCCGTGCCTGAATTAGATTCCTGAGCCTTTCCATGCTCTTAGTCTTGTTGCTTGTTCTGGAAACTTTAATAACCTCTGCTGAGCGCTCCCCACTTTTTAACTTCTTCCATAATTTTCTATGCAACTGAACCCAACTCCTGCTATTCAGTTTAAAGCCCCATCCACAGCCCTAGTTTTGTGATTTGCCAGGAAATGGGCTGTCATGGTAGAGCAGCAAGCAATTGAGTAAACATAGGGTAATCGGAGACATGCATGCTCTGAGGGAGTAATTGATGACCAAGTGAAAGCTGGTGCTGATGACCCAAGCTCCTGCACAGACATTGGATCTGGGGCATCTTTGATCACCCTCAATTTATCTTCCAACTTGTAACCCGGTCTTATCAACTCCGTAGCCCAAATATGTAACTTGGGGGGCCTGGAGCACACATTTTTCCCTTCTTAGGTGTATGCATGTGTTAAAAAATGCCTTAGGACAACATCCAAATTCGCTAAGTGTTCTATATTAGTTTTCCTTGTTATTAGAATGTCATCTAGATAAATGGCGACCTGTGGTAGACATTACAAGATGCTCTCTATTGTCTACCAAAAAATTGAACTGGCTGGCAATGCCCCAAATGGCAGTGTCATATATTGGTGCAAGTCCTTATGGGTGTTATTTGTTGCATACTTCGTTGAATCCTCATCTAACCGCAATTGCAGGATCAGTGCATTCGTGAAGAAAAGCCACTCTGCCAGTTTTGCGTATAAATCCTCTATTGGAGGAATTGAGTATTTATCCAGCTGCAAAAAGTGGTTTATTATTTGTCTAAAATATACACAAAGGCAAACCAACTTGTTGGGCTTCACAATCAGTACCATCAGTGCTGCCCATTCTGCAAACTTTCCAGCCTTCTGATTTCTGCCTCCACTTGTGCCCATAAGAGAGATGGCACTGGGCAGGCCATGCAGAATCGTGGAATTGCTTCCTGGTCATCATGCAAGGTGGCCTTGTCTCCACTGATAGTCCCTAGACCTTCCTGGAAAACTTCCAGATATTTAATTAGGGCTTCACTCAGGCAGCCATTTTCTAATTGAAAAATATTGAGCCAATTTAGGTGAATCTCTCACAACTAATTTTGCCCCAACAAGCTTAGGCCTGAGCCTTACACGACAATCAGTGGTAACTGAACCAGGTGCTTTTTATAAGAGACTGGAACCAAAGTTGTACCCTTAATCTGTAAAGGTTCCCCGGTGTACGTTCTCAGTCTAGCTGAGGTCTTGCACAAACATAAGGGCTGGACTCCAGAGGAAATTTTGTTAAATTTTGGTTCTGCAATCACTGATAGAGCCGCGCTGGTATCATATCTCCAGATGACCATTTAATCAGATACTTATCTTGATTGGTTCTGATTTTGATGTTGCTAAGCAATTTAACTGTTCCAAAGTAGGTGGACTTTCCAGGGCAAGAACTCTCCTGGATACTGGCTTATGAGTTATCTTACTTAATTTAGGTATAGTAAAACTTTTTAGCTGTCTTGAGTCTGCATACCAACAGCAACTATAATAGCTTGCCAGCCAGGATCTTGAAGAAAGTTTTAATTGTTTAGCCAAGACTTGGCTTTGTTTTAGGCTGACCTGGAGTCCCTCTGATCAAGATATTTCTTGAGTGAGGAAATGCAATTGCCTGCACTCCAGGCTCAGTTGGTTTGGTCAGGGTGTCCATTTCCATCAGAATACCTTGCAACTCATATGCTCCACTTGCCGCATTTTCAAATGATAAAGCCAGTTTTAGCGCCTGTTTGAAGTCCAGTTGGGCTTCAGCTAGTAGTCATTTTTACATGGTTACATGATTAATTCCACATACCAAACAGTCTCTAAGCATCTCATTAAGGATTATACCAAAGTCACAGGCTTTTGCCAGTCATCTTCACCTGTCAAAAATCGCAATACAGATTTCCCTTTCTTGAATTGCTGAGTAAAAACGATAGCATCTCAGAATTAGGTGAGGTTTGGGGTCATAATATTCATTAACTATGATCATCAATTCTTGAATGTATCTGGTGCCTCAGGGAAAGTTATGCTCCCAATGACAGAAAAAGCTGCAGCTCCACAGGCTTTAAGGAGAATTACTCATTTCTTTTTGTTTTCTGCAATGTCATTTGTCTGGAGGAAATACAGGGCGCAGTCCTTGGCAGCAGGGTTAAACAAGTCAAGCTCTGCAAACAATGATACGATGTAACAAATGCTTATCTCACTCTCATCGCTACTTAAATAACTCCACAGAGACGTATCCAGTCACCAAGTCACCCTTTATTTACACATGAGCAGTCCTTGACTTTCATTCGGCCTCTTCAGATCAGCTGTCAGAATGTCAGTCTCTCTGACAGTCCCTTTTTTACCTGCCAGCCAGGGCTCTCTCATTGGACCAGATTAACAGCCTCAATCACAGAACTCATATTCTATGAGGTCCTGCTGGCTGATCTCGTTACAATCACTATATCTATCATAGTGCAGTTTGTAACACTGACTACTTTCTTATCAATGAAGTGAACCCCAGAGGTTTCACCGCTTCAAAAATGACAGTCCACAACACAAAATGACTAGGTATGTAAGACTGTTCCAGAATGTATGAGTCATGATCGCAACAGGGGTATCCAGGAAGTGACAATGGTGTTCACATAAAATCTGGATATTAATCAAATGGAGCAATGAATCTCTTCCTGCTGATGACTTCTACAACATTATGATACAGGCCTCTTAGTGCCATGTGTGCATAGTTGATGGCACCCACCACCTGGGGGTTCCCAGCTATGTTCCTGAATCCTACAGTAGTGCAGGGCATTCATTGCTATCATGATGTATTTGTGGGTGCACTATTGAGATCGCACGCAGGTCAGCTGTCACATTGAAGTTCAGCACAACAGTGACCTGCACAGTCGCTAGGAAAAGATGGCCTCACACTCTTGCGGGCCTCAGGTTCTGTCCCAGTATCCAGTCCAGTTCTATGTGCCATAACTTGCTGAAAGTGTCACACCGGCTGAGTGGCCACAACATGTCAGCAAATAGCATCGGCCTGCAGCACAATACCACCCTCCCAACCCTACACCCACATCAAATATTGAAGTTCACCCTACATTCAACACAGACAATGATTACACTGACATGATAGATGAAAAATCAAACAGCAGTGGCTCACATAGAATCTTTGAAGCGGAAATAATTAGTGGTTACCCTTCAACCAGCATTTATCTTTCATAGCTTCATTACTCTCACGCCAACGTTTTCAAGGTTCAATTTACAAGCTTTAAGACATGTAACAACTCACAACTGACCAGCACAAGATCCCATTTACCCTCAAATTGCATTTGAAATAGGTGGTACAATGATTGCAAATCTATTGTAGCTAAAGAATAACACAGCACAGGAACAGGCCCTTCTGCCCTCCAAGCCTGTGCTGACACATTTTTCCCTTCCATACTAAAGTCATCTTCAATTACAGGATCCATATCCTTCTATTCGCTTCCTATTCATGTATTTGTCCATGTGCTCCTTGAATGCTACTATTGTGTCTGCTTCCACCACCTCCTTTGGCAGCACAGTCCAGGTACTCACCACTCTTTTTGTGAAAAACTTGCCTTGCATATCTCTTTGAAACTTTCTCTCCTGCACCTTGAACCTGTATCCCTTTGTTATTGACCCCTCCACTATGGGAAAAAGCCTCATACTTTCCACTCTATCCATGCCATTCACAATCTTATAAACTTCTATCAGATTGTCCCTCAACCTCTTGCATTCCAATAAAAAATCCAGTCTGTCCAACCTTTCTTCATAGCTAAAATCCCCTATACCAGGCAACACCCTGGTAAACCTTTTCCATGCTCTCACCAAAGCACCCACATCCTTCTGGTAGTGCGGTGACCAGAATTCTATGCAATATTCCAAGTGTGGCTTAACTAAAGTTCTATAAAGCTGCAGCATAACTTGCCAATACTTATACACAATGCCCCTTCCAATGAAGGCAAGTATGCCATTAGCCTTCTTTACTACCTTATCTACATGTGCTGCCACCTTCAGTGATCCGTGGATCTACACAACCAGATCCCTCTGCACATCAATACTCCTAAGGGTTCTGTCATTCACTGTATAATTTCAACCTGTATTTGACTTTCCCAAAATGTATCACTTCACATTTGTCCAGATTAAACTCCATCTGCCAGGTTTCCTCTCATGCCTCCAACTGATCTATATCCTATTATAACCTCTGACAATCCTTCTCATTATCCGCCACTCTTCCAATCTTTTTATCATTTGCAAACTTACTAATTAGACTAGCCACATTTTCCTCTAAATCATTTATGTAGACCATGAACAGCAGAGGTCTCAACACTCATTCCCTATGGAACATTACTAGTCAAACCTCCATTCTGAAAAGCATCCTTCCACTGCTACCCTCTGTCTCCTATGACTAAGCCAGTTCTTTATCCATCTTGCCAGCTTACCCCTGATACCATGTGACTCCACCTCTGTGGCAGTCTGCCATAAGGGACCTTGCAAAAATTTTACTGAAGTCTATCTGGACAACATCAACAGCTTTTCCCTCATCAATCCTCTTCATCACCTCCCTCAGAATTTCTCAATACTGACAAGTAGCCTTTCTGTCTGTCTGCTCTAAAACCCTGGTTCAGCCACATCTGGAGTATTGTGTCCAGTTCTGGTTGCCTCATTACAGGAAAGATGTGGAAGTGTTGGAAAAGGTGCAGAGGAGATTTACCAGGATGTTGCCTGGAATGGAGGAAAGGTCTTATGAGGAAAGGTTGAGAGAACTAGGGCTTTTCTCTTTAGAATGACGAAGGATGAGAGGTGACTTGATAGAGGTGTACAAAATGATCACCATTATAAATAGAGAATGGACAGCCAGAGATTTTTTCCTAGGGTGGAAGTTGCTATTACGAGGGGGCATAGTTTTAAATTGAGTGGAGGTTGGTATAGGGGAGATGTCAGAGGTAGGTTCTTTACACAGAGAGTGGTAGGGGCATGGAATGCATTGCCAGACAGGGTAGTGGAGTCGGCCCCATTAGGGGCATTTAAGCGGCTATTAGATAGGCATATGGATGGTAGTGTAAGGTAGGTGTTAGATAGACCTTAGGTTTAGGGTAAAAGTTCAACACAATATCATGGGCCGAAGGGCCTGTACTGTGCTGTATAGTTCGATGTTCTATGTTCTATGTTCTAAAACAGCCCGTTGAAATGATCTTTGGTTCTAGCTGAAGCACCAATACACTAACATGCATTACATGGCATGGCAAGATAAGTCTTGCCAGGGGTAGTGCTAGCATGCATGAATGTGCAAAGTGAGCACATACAAAGAGAACAACTCAGCAAACATGAGATAAAGCCCAGTCCAGTCCTTGAAATGGGTGCCTGTACGTACGTTATACCTGCTGCAGCCTGCTCAATGTTGGTTCATGGTGTATTGCAAGCTTGTGCTTCATGAATGTCCTGCCAAGGCATCGGAGAAGTGCCATAATTTTTGTGATTGTTTGGCAGATGCTGGATGCCAATGTCTATAGCTGAAAGGTGCATGTGGTTACTGCCCTGGACAGTGCCCTGAAATGCTGTTGCCAAGTGTCCAACATGGCGGTTATTCAGAGCCATTGGTGAGTTGCACCTGCCAGGAACACGGCCTGGTTTCTTTGTCATGTTTTCACAGTCTCTAAATGCTTGGTGAGTTTAATAAGATGGCAGGCTGAATGTCAAACACATTTACAAGCATTAATCCTTGTCAACTGGCTTCTCATCATTGCCTTTTGAGAATCATGGCATGCGTCAAGCAAGACGATCTCAACGTCAAGATGAATCTCACTGTACTGGTTGCCCAATTCTGCCACATATCTCATCGTTGCCCATGTCGCTCAGACCCATATAAACTGACTCTGTTTCACTCCACAGATGACACATAACCTGTGTAGTATTCAAACATTCTTTTTGTTTTCAGTTATTGTTTAAAGTTACCAAGTCACTGCACCAAAGAGTGCCTGTGTCAATGTAAATCTACACACTGTATATGGTTGAATCAAGCACTCGCTCCTATCATCACAGAAGGTGCCCTTTTCAAATTAATAGATGGTGAAGTACACACCTACAAAAATAAATGGCTGTCTTGCTGGGCTGAATAATACTGTGAGCTGTACTCCTGAGAGGTGGACTTCTCACACATCTCGGGAGCAGATGGAACTTGAACCCGAGCCTCCCGGTCCAGGGTTAGGGACACTGCTAGTGTGCCACAAGTGCCCCCACAGTAGAATGCATTGAGCCAATGTACCATGAACATTAACCCTTTCAGAATCATTTTCTTATACAACAATTTGTAGATCCAATTTACCTTGATTTTCAACAGTCTCTCTGTAAAATTTATATAACCCGTGACTAAGGCATGTAGAGCTAAAGGCATGTACATGCATGTAAAGCATGTAAAGGAACAAGTGGTAGAATTGACAGTCAAAAGACGTTAAATTGGGAGAAGTGATGCTCCGCAGATATCACTGCTGTTCACTATTTATATAAACAATTTGAATCTTTTTTAAAAAAATATATTTGTTTATGGGATGTGGGCTTCGCTTGCCAGGCCAGCCTCTATTGCCCATCCGTAATTGGCCAGAGGTCAATTAAGAGTCAACCACATTGCTTTGGATCTGGAGTCACATGTAGCCCAGACCATGTAAGGACAGCAGCTCTTCCTTCCCTAAAGGACATTAGTGAATGTGATGGGTTCTTCCTGACAATCAGCAATGGTTTCATCGTCATCATTAGACTTTTCATTCCAGATTTTTATTGAATTCAAATTTCACCATTTGCCATGATGTCACTGAGTCACTGGATTAATAGTCTATCAATAATACCAATAATAATAATGATAATAATAATAATAATATTAGTTCAATGCCTCCCCAAATTAAAAACAGAGTTGCAAAATGTGTGGATGATCAAATTATGAAGGTATTGATATACTGAAAAATATTAATAAAAGGCACGAGTAATTAATAAATTTGTATGATGGACATATAAGTGACAATTGAATTTCAGTACAGGAAAATACATATGAAGTATTTTAGTAAGTAGAACTTACTTTATGGAAATAGGATTTCAGTTGGGACACAGGAGCAAAGCAATATATATTCACAAAGCCTATAAAAGTAACAACACAAACTCTTTACCTTGAGGTGGTGCAACTACATTCTTGATCTTCCAGCCAGGGAAATAACCTTTAAGTATCTATACTGACAAGGACCTTCAGAATCTTGTACATTTCAATGAGATTACCTTTACTTCTCCTAAATTTCAAAGAGTATACTTTATCCAGCAACTCATGGTAACACACTATCATGCAAAGAATTTTGGCTCATGGGCTTCAAATGTATGCTGTAAACCTTAAAATAGGGGTAGACAATCACTTTGAGAGCAACTGCTTCCATTTAATGAGATGACTTGTTAAAAGTGGTTTTCAGAAACCTGAACTGAGTCGAATTTGAAAAAACAGGTGCCTTGTCTGTACAGAATGCTGCTTTGGGTGTAAAGAGTGTAAAGTGGGAGTTTGTTGAGTAAGTGCATTCAGTGACGTGGGGAATGAGCTTCTTTTCTTTTTCATGTTTTTTTTCTATCTTTTTCAACCTCCAGTAATTAGCATTTATTTAGGTAGAGGGGAAGAAGCTGGCTGATAGGTAAGATTGGGGAGTTAGAGTCAAAGAATGTAGTGCAAAATTATGATATTGAAGCAGTGAGAGACCTGGCTCAAGGAAAGGCAGGACTGGGTGTTAACTATTCCTGGGTGTTAGTTGTTCAAGGAAGATAGAAAAGGAAGGAAGGAAAGAAAGACATTTGGTTTAAGGGCCTTGCAGTCCTACAGAAGGAGATTGACTCAGGGTTCAAGGACAGAGTCTCTTAGGCTAGAGCTATGGAATAAAAAATGTACAATTACATTGCTTTGTGTAGTCTGCGGGCCACTGGTATTGGAAAGGATGTAGTGGAACACATCTGCATGGAAATTTCAGGGAAATGCCAGCATTATGGGGGCAGTTTTTACCTAAATATAGATGGGGTACCAGTAGTGTAAGCGGCAGCGATGGCCAAGTGTTCCAGGATTGTATTAGGGAAAATTTCCTACAGCAGTTTGTGCCCAGTGCAACAAGGAAGGGTGTATTGTTGGACCTAGTCCTTGGAAATGATGTGGGCCAAGTGAATCAAATGTCACTGGGGAAACTTTAGAACACAGTGATACTTTTATCATGAGGTTCAAGTTGCTGTCGGAGAATGACATGCAACATTCCAGAGAAAAAAACATCAATTGGTGGAGAGTTGACTTCAAGGGCACTAGAACAGAGTTGAGCAGGATTGAGTGGAATAAGGGGTTGGTGGGAAGATAAGTAACTGAATAATGGGCCATCTTCAAGGATCAAATGGTTTGGGATGAGTCGAAGTATAGTCTGTCAAATGCAAAAGTTAGGGCAAACAAATCCAGAATTCTCTGGAGGTAGAAATTAACATTAGAAAGAAAAGATGTAGTTATAAGAGGCTTACAACAGAAAATACAATTGTGAACCAACAGCAGTGCCGAAGGTTTAGGGGAAAGGAGAAAAAGCAAAAAGAAATGCAAAGAAGAACTATGAGAAATGTCTTATATAGGTAAACAAACAGTAAGAGAGAGGCAAAAGGAGGAGTATGGCCAATCAGGGCCATTCTCCCCATGTCCACGTGAGTTTTTTTCTGAGCGCTCCAGTTTCCTCCCACAGTTGAAAGATGTGCAATTAGGTGGACTGGCCATGCTAAATTACCCATAGTGCCCAGGGATGTGCAGGCTAGGTGCATTAGCCATGGGAATTGCAGAGTTGCAGGGTAAGGGTGGGGGTGTGGGTCTAGGTGGAATGCTGTTCAGAAGGGTCAATGTGGACTCGGTGGGCCAAATGGCCTGCTTCCTCACTGTAGGGATTCTATGATTCTATCATTAAAAGGAGAATTACAGACCATGGTGGGCCATGGCTAAGGTATTAAAAAAGTACTTTGCATCTATCTTTACAAGAAGGAATGTTGCCCGGACCACTGTAACAGATGAAGAAATCCTGTCAGAAAAAGGACCAAAATTAATAAGGAGAAGAACAAGAGTGAACAAGACAACAGGATTAGATGAGTGCATCCATGGATTTTGACAGAAGTGAGGGTAGAATTTGTGGAGGCACTTACCATAATCTTTCAGACTTCCCTGGACTCAGGGGAGTGCCAGAAGACTGAAGAATTGCCTACATTATGGCCTTAGAACATAGAACATAGAACATAGAACTGTACAGCACAGTACAGGCCCTTTGGCCCACGATGTTGTGCTGAACTTTTACCCGAAACCTAAGGTCTATCTAACCTCCATCCCTACCTTGATACTATCATCCATATGCCTATCTAATAGCCACTTAAATGCCCCTAATGAGGCCAACTCCACTACCCTCTCTGGCAATGCATTCCACGCCCCTGAGTAAAGAACCTACCTCTGACGTCTCCCCTATATCTACCTCCACTCACTTTAAAACTATGTCCCCTCGTAATAGCTACCTTCACCCGAGGAAAAAGTCTTTGGCTATCCACTCTATACCTCTGATCATTTTGTACACCTCTATCATGTCATCTTTCATCCTTCGTCATTCTAAAGAGAAAAGCCTTAGCTCTCTCAACCTTTCCTCGTAAGAACTTCCCTCCATTTCAGGCAACATCCTGGTAAATCTCCTCTGCACCTTTTCCAACGCTTCCACATCTTTCCTGTAATGAGGTGACCAGAACTGGACACAATACTCCAGATGTGGCCGAACCAGGCTTTTGTATAGCTGGAGCATTATTTCATGGCTGTTGAACTCAATCCCTCTATTGATGAAAGCTGACACACCATTCGCCTTCTTAACAACTCCATCCACCTGGGTGGCAGCTTTCAGGGAACTGTAGACATGAACCCCGAGATCCCTCTGCTCCTCCACACTGCCAAGAATGTTTCCGTTAACCCTGTATTCTGCTTTCAAATTTGTCCTTCCAAAATAAATCACCTCACACTTTTCAGAGTTAAACTCCATCTGCCACTTCTCAGTCCAGCTCTGCATCCTATCAATGTCCCTTTGTAACCTAGAACAGCCCTCCGCACTATCTACAACTCGACCTACCTTCGTATCGTCCGCAAACTTACGAGTCCAACCTTCCACTCCTACCTCCACATCATTTCCAAAAATCACAAATAGAAGAGGACCCAGGACAGATCCTTGTGGTACACCACTTGGAACTGAGCACCATGTTGAATATTTTCCACTACCACCCTTTGTCTTCTAAGGATCGGCCAATTCTGTATCCAACATGCCACATTTCCCCTTATCCCATGCCTCCTTACTTTCTGCATGATCCTACCATGGGAAACCTTATCAAACGCCTTGCTTAAATCCATGTATACCACATCCACTGCTCTACCTTCATCCACGTGTTTAGTCACCTCTTCAAAGAATTCAATAAGGTTTGTGAGGCATGATCTAGCCCTCACAAATCCATGCTGACTATCACAAATCAAACTGTACCTATCCAAGTGATCATAAATCCTATCTCGCAGAGCCCTTTCCAATAATTTGCCCACCACTGAAGTAAGACTAACCAGTCTGTAATTTCCGGGGTTATCCCTATTCCGTTTTTTGAACAAGGGAATGACGTTTTCCTCTCTCCAATCTTCCGGCACTATACCCGTGGACAGTGAGGACGAAAAGATCATTGCCAAAAGCCCTGCGATCTCTTTCCTTGCTTCCCACAGAATCCTTGGATAAATCCCATCAGGCACGGGGGATTTATCTATCTTCAATTTCCTCAAAATTCCTAGTACATCTTCCTTACTAACATCCACCTCCTCTAGCCTACCAGCCTGTTTCACACTGTCCTCTCCTTACAACTAGGTCCCTCTCAGTTGTGAATACCGAAGAAAAGTATTCATTAAGAATCTCTCCTATCTCTTTAGGCTCCGTACACAAATTCCCTTTCCAATCCTTCATCGGCCCTACCCTTTCTCTGGTCATTCTCTTATTCCTCACGTACATGTAAAAAGCATTGGGGTTTTCCTTTATCCTATCTGCCAAAGTTTTCTCATGCCCCCTTATAGCTCTCCTAAGCCCTTTCTTCAGCTCCTTCCTGGCTAACTTGTATTCCTCTAGAGCCTTTTCCAATCCTTTCTTCCTAAACCTTATATAAGCATCCTTCTTCCTCTTCATCAGTTGTTCGACCTCTCTTGAGAACCAAGGCTCCCTCACTCGACCGCATCTTCCCTGCCTGCTGGGGACAAACATATCGAGCACACGCCGAATGCATTCCTTAAACAATCTCCACATTTCTATCGTGCTCTTCCCTGACAGCATCTGTTCCCATTTTATGTTACCCAGTTCTTGCCTAATGTGAGATGATGTAGTTTGGTCAGAAAAGCTCTGAAAAACATTATAAAATAGGGGATACAATTCTAAAGAGGTTTCAGGAGCGGAGGGGCCTCGGTGCATATGTTCACAGATCATTGAAGGTGACAGGACAGGTGGAGACAGCAGTAAATAAAACATAGTATTCTCAGCTATATTAATATAATTACCCTTCCCCCAATTATAAACCTTACCCTGCTGTATGTACCTATCCTTTTCCGTGACTATTGTAAAAGTAACAGAGATATGATCACTACCACCAAAACGCTCTCCTACCAACAGACCTGACACTTGGCCCAGTTCATTGCCAAGCAACAAATCCAAAGTGGCCTCTCCTTGTTCAGGAAAGGTTTAAAGGCTAATCCCAGCTATTACAGACCTGTTAGTTTAACTTCAGTAATGGTGAAAATTTTAGAAACAATTATTCAGGATAGAAGCAGAAGTCACATCGACAAAGGTGCGTTGTTTAGGAAGAATCAGCATGGATTTCTAAATGGGAAATCATGTTTAACTAACATATTAAAGTTTTCTTGAAGAGGTATCAGAAAAGGTGATGATGGTAACAACTATGGTACGATATACATGAATTTGGTACAGCACCTCAACACAGACACGAGGAACGTTGTTGCTCATGGCATAAAAGGGAAAGTGACATTGTGGATACAAATTTGGCTGAGTAGTAGAAAACCGAATAATCATCAATTGATATTTTTCAGGCTGGAGAAAGATTTGTAGTGAAATCCCAGGGTTCAGTCCTGGAACGCTTGCTTTTCCTGACAAATATTGATCTGGATCTTGGTGTGCAGTGGACAATTTTCCAGCTTTGCAGATGACATTAACTTGGAAGAACTGTAAACTATGAGGAGAATAGCATGGAACTTTCCAAGTGGGTGGATAGGTGGCAGAAGAGGTTTAATACAGAGAAGTGTGAGATGATGTAGTTTGGTCAGAAAAGCTCTGAAAAACATTATAAAATAGGGCATACAATTCTAAAGAGGTTTCAAGAGTGGAGGGGCCTGGGTGCATATGTTCACAGATCATTGAAGGTGACAGAACAGGTGGAGAGAGCAGTAAATAAAACATAGTATTCTCAGCTATATTAATAGGGGCATAGAGTACAACAGCTGGGTGGCGATGTTGAACTTCTACAAGACACTTGTCAGACCTCAGCTGGAGTATTCTGTACAGTTCTGGGCACCGTGTTATAGGAGATAGTGCAGAGGCGATTCGCTAGAATGGTTCTCGGTATGAGAAGCTTCAGCGATGATGTTAGATTGAAATAGTTGAGACTGTTTTTCCTGGAGAGAAGAAGGCTTAAAGGAGGCCTGATTGAAGTCTTCAAAATCATCAGCAGCTGGACAGAACAAAAGAACAAAACAGAAGTACAGCACAGGAACAAGCCCTTCGGCCCTCCAAGCCTGCATTGATCATCATGCCCTGACTAAACTAAAGAACAAACCTTCTGCCCTTATTCGGTCCGTATCCCTCTATTCCCTCCCGATTCATGTAACCATCTAGGCGCCTCTTAAATGTCACCAACATGCCTGCTTCCACCACCTCCTCTGGCAATGCATTCCAGGCTCGTACCACTCTCTGTGTGAAAAGCTTTCCTCACACATCTCCCTTAAACTTTCACCCTCTCACCTTGAACCTGAGCCCCCTTGGAATTTAAACTTCAACCCTGGGAAAAAGCCTCTGTCTGTCTACCCCATCTATGCCTGTCATAATTTTGTAGACCTCTATCAGGACTCCTCTCAGCCACCATCTTTCCAGTGAAAAAATCCTAGTCTTTTTAACCTTTCCTCATAGCCAATGCTCTCGAAACGGGACAACATCCTGGTGAACCTTCTCTGCACTCTCTCTAAAGCTTCCACGTCCTTCCAGTAATGTGGCAACCAAAACTGCACACAATACTCCAAATGCGGCCTAACAAATGTTCTAAATGGCTGCAACATGGTTTGCCAACTCTTGTACTCCATGCCCCGGCCAATGAAAGCAAGCATGCCTTCTTAATCACTTTGGTCACCTATGTTGCCACTTTTAGGGAACTGTGGACTTGCATGCCCAGAGCCATCTGTATGTAAATGTTCCAAAGGTTCAGCCATTTACAGCATAATTTACACCTAAATTTGATCCTCCAAAATGCATCACCTCGCATTTGTCTGGATTAAACTCCATCTGCCATTTCTATGCCCAAGTCGTCAATCTACCTGTGTCCTATTGTATCCTTTCACAATCGCCGGCATTATCAGCAACTCCACCAATCTTTGTATCATCTGCAAACTTACTAATCAGACCACCTACATTTTCCTCCAGATCATTTACATATTCTACAAACAACAAAGGACGCAAGACTGATCGCCGTAGAACACCACTAGTTACCGGTCTCCATCCTGAAAAACACCCTTCCACCGCTATCCTCTGTCTTCTATTTCAAGCCAGTTCTGTATCCGTCTAGCCAGCCTATCCTGAATCCTATGTGATTTTAGTTTTTGAACCAATCTGGCATTTGGGACTTTATCAAATGCCTTACGGAAGTCCATATGAACTACATCCACAGCTCTTCCTCATCAATTATCTTTGTCACCTCTTCAAAAACTTCGATCAGGTTGGCGAGGCATAATCTTCCCCGTAGGAAACCATGCTGCCTGTTGCTAACTAGCCCATTTTCTTCCAAATGTGTATATATCACGTCCCTGAATATCTTCTCCAAGAGCTTCCTCACCACAGATGTCAGACTCACCAGTCTATAATTTCCTAGATTATCCCTGCTTCCTTTCTTAAACAAGGGAACAACATTGGCTAATCTTCAGTCCTCTAGACCCTCACCTGTGGTCAAAGAGGAGGTGATGATATCTGCTAATGCCCCAGTTATTTCTTCCCTTACCTCTCGCAGCAACCTGGGATAGATCCCATCTGGCTCTGGGGACTTATCCTAAATTGCATTAAGGTAGACATCTAAAACTTCCTCCTTTATTATAATGATATTCTCTTGAGTATTCATATACTCATCCCGGACCTCAACGTCAGTCATGTCCTTCTGCTCGGTGAATGCTGATACAAAGTACTCATTAAGGATCTCTCCCACTTCCTGTGGCTCTGTGCATAACTTCCTTCCTTTGTCCTCAAGGAGGCCTATTCTTTCCTTTGCTATCCTCTTTCTTCTAATATATGCATTAAAAGCCTTGGGATTTCCTTGACCCTGTTTGTTAAAGACATTTCATGGCCCCTTTTAGCCTTCCTAATTCTGCGTTTAAGTTCCTTCCTAATTTCTCTATACTCCTCAAGGGCTTTGTCAGTTTGTAGCTGCTTAGACCTATCAGATGTTTCCTTTTCCCTTTTGACTAAGTTTACAATTTCCCTTGTCATCCATGGTTCCTGGATCCTGCAATTCCTATCCTTCAAGTTTGCAGGGACATGCATGTCCTGCACTTTAATCAACTGGTCTTTAAAAGCCTCCCACATGGCAGATGTGGATGTGCCCTCAAATAACTGCACCCAACCCACATTCCCCAGGTCTTGTCTAATTTGGGTGTAATTGGCCCTTGCACAGTTAAACACCCTCATTCGAGGGCCACTCTTAACTAAGTAGATAGAGTGAAGATCTTCTCCTCTTGCCCAGTCCCTCCCATTTATATCCATGACTCTTCTGAAAGTTTACAGTGGTTTCAAAATTTCCAGTTTGCAGACACCAGTGTTTCCCCTTCACTATGGACATGCAATCCCTTTACACATCCATCCCGAACAGCCTAAGGGCTGTCCATTTCTTCCCGGAAAGAAGGTCTGAACAGAGGTATGGCCATGGGTGTCCGCATGTGTCCCAGTTATGCCTGTCTCTTTGTGAGGTATGTGGAACATTCCTTGTTCCAATCATATTAGGGTGCCTCCTCACAACTTTTCTTCGAATACATCGATGGTATCATTGGTGCTGCTTCCCTCTTCCATTTGGAATGAGAAAAATTTATCAATTGTATTTCTAATTTCCACCCTGCTTTCATTTTCACTTAGTGTTTCCCTGACTCTTCCCTGTACTTCTTTGCTATCTTTGTTCCATTTCTGAGGAAAGGGTGGCCTCTGATATCCACTACAAGCCTACTAACTCCCACAGTTACCAGGACTATACATCCTCACACCCTACTTCCTGTAAGTACTCCATTCCATTCTCCCAGTTTCTCTGCCTCCGTCACATCTGTTCTGATGATGCCACCTTCGGCAGGGAGGCCTCAGAAATTACCAACTTTTTCCTCAATTAAGAATTCCCAGCTACCATGGTTGAGAGGACCTTTAGCTATGTTTGATCCATTTCCCATCTTCTGCCCTCACCCTTTCTCTTCCGTCCCAGAATACCAATACAGTCCCCCGATCCTCAATTTCCACCCCACCTGCATCTGCAGCCAAAGGATCATAAGCCACCACTTCTTCATCCTCCAGTAGAATTCCATTACCAGCCACATGTTCCCCTCCATCCAAGGTTAGAATTTTGCGGGGACCATTCCCTCCAGGACAACCTGTCACCTCCTCCTCCATTCCCAACGGCTGTCCACACAATCACAGTAGATGCAATGCTTGCCCTTTTAACTCTTCCCAAACACACACCTTCCAGATGCAGCAGAGATTTACCTGCTCTTCACTCAATCTAGTTTACTGCATTCACTACTCACAATGTGCCCTCCCCTACAATTGGGGAGAAAAAATACAGACTGGGTGACACTTTACAAGACACCTATGCTATGTCCATAAAAATGACCCCGAGTTTCCAGTTGCCTGCCATTTCAACACACCACCATGCTCCCATGCCAACATTTCTGTCTCAAGCCTGCTGCAGTGCTAAAGCGAGGCTCAGCACAAGCTAGAAGAACAGCATCTCCTTTTCATCTTGAGGACACTGCATCCTATAGGACTCAACATCAAGTACAAAATTTTTAGAGCCTGAACACTCCCTTCCATGTCCTTTACTCACATTTCAGGCACTATCATGAGATGGGCTGCTTTCAATACAGGCAACCCATTTCACCTACTCATGGTTGCTCTGATGAAGAGTCATTTAGACTCAAAATGTTAGCTGGCTTTCTCTCCATGGATGCTGCCTAGCCCACTATGATCTCCAGCATTTGTTGTTTTGACATACTCATGGTACCCATCATTAGTTCTTCTCCTTCCCTGGCTTAATTTCAACCATTTCTTTGTCTGCCTAATTTACCTTTTCTTCCTCTGGACTCTGTCTCCACCTATCCACTCACTCCTTTCGCACCCTCTGACATCACCAGCTACTATCAGTTCTGAAGAAGGGTGACTAGACTCAAATGTTAACTCTACTTTCTCTACACAGATACTACCAGACCTGCTGAGTTTCCCTAGCAATTTCTCTTTTCGTTTCAGATTTTCATCATTTGCAATTCATTGTGTTATTTTTGTGCACCGTGAGTCTATATTGCTTGGTAATCGATGTTCTATTTTGGAAACTGACAAGGATAATGGTTCCTCAGGATCGTGCAGCCAGAGACTTATCTGTGGCAGCACAGGCGACTCAGCTATATAGAAGCAGATAAAGAAGAGTAGACGACCAATCATAATTCAGGATTCCATTGTTAGGAAATCAGATGGGCACTTCTGCAGCAGTAAACGTGGCTCCAGGATAGTGTATTGTTTCCCTAGAGGCAGGGTCAAAGATGTCACAGAGCAGCTGCAAGACATCCTCCTTGTGGAAGGTGAGTAGCCAGACTTTGGTACAATGATATAAGTAGAAAGAAGGCTCACAGTCTCAAAACTCACTTCAGGAAGATAGTAATGAAATTAAAAAGCACTTTTGCAACAGCAGTAAGTGAGCATAGGAATAAGAAGATTGCTTGATTGAATATGTGGCTGGAGAATTCCTGAAAGAGGGAGGGCATCAAATTCTGAGGTCTTGAGACCAGTTTTGGTACAAGTAGGACCTGTATATTCTGGTTGGATGACAACTTAATAGGATTGGGACTGATATTCTCACAGGAAGATTTGCTAGTGCAATTGGGGATCCATAAGCAACTCCTAGCAATGCTAGTGCTATGAGCTAGATTGTCAGGGAAATGGAAACCTGAGGGGTAGCTGAAATTGGAAGATTATAGAGATAGTAACAGGAAATAAAAAGTGGCAAATGGAGTTAGAAGGTAGGCAAAATGAAGTTGAGAATTAATCTAGCTTTGATTAATAATGTCAAAAAGACAAAGTAAGTGTGCTCTACTGGAATGCGTGCAGCATTTGCAAAAGATAAATAATTTAAAGGCACAATTGGGGGTAAATGGGTATGATATAAATTCCATTATGAAAATATCGCTATAGGGTGACCAAGACTGAGAACCCAATTCAAGTATTTCCAACATTTAAAAATGCCAAGCTAAAAACAAAAATGAGATAGTAGTGTACTGATAGTACGGGATGGGAGGAGTACATTACTTAAATGAGGATCTCAGTTGAAGAACAAGACTCCCACAGCTGCCTGGACTACACCTCCTCTCACCCACCTTCCTGCAAGAATGCAATCCCCTACTCCCAATTCCTCCGCCCCTGCCGTGTCTGCTCCCAAGATAGGATGTTCCACTCCTGCACATCCCAGATGTCCTCCTATTTCAAGGACCGTAACTTTCCCCCTCCGGTGAATGAAAATGCCCGCAACCGCATCTCTTGCTTTTCCCACACTTCTGCCCTCACATCCCCTCCCCCCAACAATAATAAAGACAGAATCCCTCTTGTCCTCATATATCACCCCACCAAACTCCGCATCCAAAATATCATTCTCCGCCACTTCCGCCACCAACAATCCAACTCCACAGCCAAAGAGATATTTCGCTCCACACCCCTGTCTTCCTTTTGTAGGGACCACTGCCTCCATGATTCCCTCATCTACTCCACACTCCCCACTAACCCTACCATCCCCGGCACCTTTTCCTGCAACCGCAGGAAGTGCTACACCTGCCCCTACACCTCTCCCCTCACTTCCATTCAAGGCATAAAACAAACCTTCCATATCAGACAGGGGTTCACCTGCACATCCGTCAACTTGGTCTACTGTATCCGCTGCTCCCGTTGTGGCCTCCTCTACATCGGTGAGCCCAAGCGTAGACTCAGAGAGCGTTTTGTAGATCATCTGCATTCTGTTCATGACAAACAACACCTTCCGGTCGCCAACCATTTTAACTTCCTCTCCCACTCCCTGGGTGACATGTCCATCCTGGGCCTCCTTCAGTGACACAATGACGCCACCCACAGACTGGAGGAGCAACACCTTATATTCCACCTCGGGAGCCTACAGCCTGATGCCCCATACATGGAATTCACCAGTTTTAAAATCTCCCCACCCCCTGGCCTCATCTCACGTCCAAGCCTCCCTCTCATCCCCACCTCCTTGACCTGACACAACCTGTTCATTTTCTCTCCCATTTATCTGCCCCACCTATCCCACTGACCAATCCCCACCACTCCCTACCTGCAGTCACCTATCACCATCCCACCTGCCTCTCCATTTCTGAAGAAGGCTCCTGACCCAAACCATCAACTTTCCTGCTCCTCTGATGCTGTTTGGCCTGCTGTGTTCCTCCAACTCGGTACTGTGTTGTCTCTGACTCCAGCATCTGCAGTTCTTGCTATCCCCAAGATGTTAAATCTGTTTAGGTAGTTACATAGGAACAGTAATAAGCTTTCAGCTCAACGACAATGCCCTGCCTTTTAGTATAATTATGGCTGGTCAAACAGTTCAATGCCTTTTATCTCTTCCATCCCCATAACCCTGTATGCAATTGGCAATCAGAAAGCTATTAATCTCTACCTTAAACATACTCAAAGCCTGAGTTTCCAAATTTTCTGGGGTAATTAATTATAAAGTTTCACAACTTTTGGAGTAAAATAAATCCTTTCTGACCCAAGTGGCATCCCTTTATTTTTAAATTGTGCCACCTGGTACTAGACTTGCTAAGAAGGAGAAACATCTTACCCACAACTACTAAGAAGCAGCAAGGGTAGCAACCATTGGCAGGAGTTGTTTATGGGTCACCAAACAGTAATGATTATGTGGAGCAGGGTATTAATCAGGAGATTAGAGAAGCATCTAGAATGGGTAATAGTCATTGGTGTCTTCATTCTGTAGATAGACAGGGTAAACCTATTGAGCACTAATACTATGGAGGATGAGTTTCAAGAGTGTAGATGGTTTACTACAACAGTACTTTGAACAGTCATGATCATGTTTAATGGTGAAGTGGAAACACACTCATGGAGTATACTAAAAGCAAGTTGTTGGCTTGCTCACCAAGCTGGCTGGTTACCATACATACGTTTCATCACCATGCCACAAAGCATCATCAGTACAGCCTCCGATGAAGCAATATTGTTCTACTCCGCTTGGAATTTACATGATCCGGTCTGTTAAGTTGGGTTTTCTGGGTCTTTTTTGCATGTGTTTGTATATGGGGTCTAATTCCACATGTTTGTTGATTGCATTACCGGTGAAAACCAGGCCTCTAGAAATTCCCGTGCGAGTCTGTGGTTGGCTTCATCTAGGATGGTCATGTTGTCCCAGTTAAATTGATGGCCTTCATTGTCCAAATGCACTGAGATGAGGGAAAGTTTGTCGCGCCGTTTTGCTGCTGCTAGCTGGTGCTGGCATTATTACCTAGTAGGGTGATGAAATGTTTGCAATCAAACACACCAGCTCGACGAGCAAGTCTGCAACCACATCCACAACCCAAATAACAAAGCTTCTCAAAAACTTTATATTCATTTTCCTCATCCAAGTCTTTAAAATATAATAATGTAAATAATTGTGGCCCCAGCACTGATCCCTATGGCACACCACTAATTACAGGTTGCTATCTTGAAAATACCCCTTAGCCTAATTCTTTGCCTTCCATTAGTTAGCCAATCCTCTATCTATATTAATATATCATCTTCAACACTATGGGCCTTATTAAGTACGTGATATGCCATGCCTTATTAGGTTCCTTCAGAAAATCCAAATATATCACATCTACTGTTTCTCCTTTATCTATTTTGCTTGTTACCTACTCAAAGAATTCTAATAAATTTATCAGGCACGACTTCCCCTTCATGAAACCATGCTGACTCAGCTTGATCATATGTATTTCTAAATGGTCACTGTTTCCAAGGGGATCTTTTACTCTGACATCATTTATTAAACCTGCCTCATCACACAGCACCAGATCCAAAATAGCCAGATCCCTAGTTGGATCCACCACATATTGTTGAGGAAATTGTCCTAAATAAACTATATGAATTCTTCCTCATATCTTCCTCTGCCAATCTGACTATCCCGATCTAAATGAATATTAAAATGACTGAAATAACTGCACAGAGGCTGGTATCCCATCACCAACTCACCCTTTATTTACTGGCACACAGTACACTGGCTGTGGCCAGCCAGCTTGGAGGCAGTCCCCTGAAGTGAGGAGATTCTACAACCCCTGTTCATATATTTTCTTTCTTTAGCAGTGCTTAACACAGCCAAAAGAGTCAATGTCACAGTCCAACATGAACTTTCCCCACAGTACACTAGCTGTCAGTTCCCTGAACTGAGGTGATTCTAAACCTCCAGTTTATATTGGTCAGCCAGGGCTTCCTGATTAGCCCAGGTTAACAATCCCAATCAAGGATCTCATAGTGAGCAAGATCCACCTGGTTCCAATCACTACATCCCTCCCCCATTAGGTCCAGGGATATAGGCCTGGTCCTTCCCTTGTAGCTTTTCCTGTAACGTTTTCACCCCAGGTCCATTCGTCTGACCAGGACCCTGACACGGGCAGCGTGTACCAGACCATTGCCTGTCTCTGGCATCCGGAGCGTCTCAGGAGAGTTTCCTCCTCTTCTTCCAGCAGTAATAGTATCAAGGTTGCATCCGTCTCGGTCTCTGAGGTTTCCTCGACACTAGACAGAGGGGGGCACTGCTGGTGGTAATTTTTGTCCTTGTTGGCACTCTGGGCACTGCCCCACCAATGCAGCTATGTCAGCATCCAACTCTGGCTACCTGACATAGTTTCTTGCTAGCATCTTCATCTTGGAAACCCATGGATGACCCTGGTGGAATTCATCCAGCATCTGGTGGCAACCTTCACTTAGGACAATCATCCTTGCTCCTCATAGTGATATGCCATCCTCTACAGTGATCTGGTCTCACCAGGTCTGTTATGGTTTCAGACTCAGTTGAGATGGGGTCTTTCCATTTCCCCCATTACCACCAGCTGTTTTAGTTTTGCTAGGGCAGGACTTTTTTGTGTCCACAGTTGGATATTGTCTGTGGTGAGTGGAAGGGTGTCCAGGAGTTTAAAACCAAAACGGACTCTTCCAAGGGAGGCACCACTGGCAGAGTATTCGCCAGTGAAAGATGGCTCAAGGCATCCACATTAGCCACTAGGCTTCCTGGAAGGTGTTCAAACTTGTACATGCTGAGAATAGGGACCAATGCCAAATTCTACCAGAAGCAATGGGTGGCACCACGTTGTCTTCCTTCAGTAGCAGTAGCAGGGACTTGTAATCTGTTACAATGACAAATTCCTGTCAGTATAGGTACTGATGGAACTTCCTAACACAAAAGATGATCGCCGAACCTTCCTTTTCTATCTGGGCACATTTGTGTTCAGCATCAGTCAAAGTTTGGGAAACATACGCTATTTGGTATTCCTCTCCATTAGGCCACCAGTGAGCCAACATTACCCTGATGCTCTATGGGGAGGCATTGCATGTCAGCACTACCTCTCGCTTCAGATTGTAGTGGGCGAACACCTTAGATGACAATAGCTGCTTTTTCACTTCCTTAAAGGATGCTTCTTTGCTACACAACCATTTCAAAGGCTGACCCTTTCTCAATAGCAAGTGTAAGTGTGACAAGATGGAGGCCAGGTTACATATGAATTTTCCGTAATAATTCACTCATCCAAGGAATGAACTAAGCTGTGGTACAGACGTGAAAGCCGGGGCTCCTTTGATTGCCCTCTCCTTTTTTTCCAACAGGTGTAACCCGGTTTTGTTGACTCTGTAACCCAAGTAGCTCATTTGGAGTGCCTGGAACATGCATTTTTCCCTTCTAAGGCAGATGCCCGCCTGGAGGAAACGTTTAAGCACTCTATCCAAATTGCTCTTTATTGGCCTTTCCTGTTATTAGCACATCATCCAGACAAATAGCAACCTGCGGCAGCCGTTGTAAAATGTTCTCCATGGTCTGCTGGAAAAGGGCGCTGGCTGATAATACCCCTAATTGCAGTCTTGTATATTGGTATAAACCCTTATGGGTGTTACATGTGACATACTTCTGGGACTCCTCATCCAGTTGTAATTGCTGATAGATGTGGCTTGTGTCCAGTTTCATAAACGACAGCTGCACCCAACCCCTCCCACCCCTGCCAACTTTGCATACAAGTCCTCTATGTGAGGGATTGGGTATTTATCCACCTGCGAGAAACAGTTTAAAATTCCCAAAAAAGGCGAAGTGAGCTAGCGTGCTTCACCATCAGTACGACCAGTACTGCCCATTCCGCAAACTGCACTGGTTTGATGATTCCTTCGCTTTCCAGCCTCCTGATTTTCAATGTACTTTTGCCTGTAAGGCAAATGGCACCAGACAGGCCTTGCAAAATTGTGGAATTGCTTCCTGGTCAATCAACATGTAAAGTGCCTTTGGCTCCTCTGATTGCCCCAAGTCCTTCGTGAAAAACTCTCGGGTATTTCACAGAGGCATCCATTTTCTAATTGAAAAATGCTAAGCTAATCTAGGTGAATCTTTCTCAACCGATTCTGCCCCAGTAGGCTTGGGCCGAAGCCTCTTACTACTATCAGTGGTAACTGCACCAACCGCTTCTCATAGGAGATTGGAAACCAAAGTCGTATCCTTTACCTACAACAGTTCCCCAGTGTGTGTTCTCAGTCTTGTGCAAACTTAAGGATCGGAGTCCAGAGAGAATCTTGTTTAAGACAGATTCTGCAACCATAGATACAACTGCGCCAAGTATCAACCTCCATGGGAATTGGGTGACCATTTAACCAAACATTAATTTTAATCAGTGCCAATTTGGATGTCGCTGAGCAATTTAATTGCTCCAACCCACAAGAACGGGGACTTTGCAGGGTCTGCACTCTGCTGGGTACCAGTCTATAAGTTTTCTTACTCAAGTCAGGCCTTGTAGGACTCCTTTGCGGCCTTGTGTCCACATTCTGGCAGCAATTACAATGGCTTGCCAGCCCTGATCCTGAAGAACTTTGTAGATACTTGGCCAAGGCTCGGCTTTGTTCTGATGTGGGCTGTCCTGGAGTCCCTCTGCTCAGGATATGCCCTGCGTAAGGCTCTGCGATTGCCTAAACTCAACTGGTGTTCCCCAAGCTTAGTCGGACAGGTGAGGGCACCCACATCCAATGGGATGCCCTGTAGATACCATGCACCATTAGCTGCATCTTCTAATGACAAAGTCAGTTGTAGTGTCTGTTTGAAGTCCAGTTGAGCTTCAGCTAGTAGACATTTCTGCATGGTTCCATCATTAGTCCCACATGCCAAACGGTCTCTCAGCGTCTCATTCAGGGTTAACCCAAAATCACTTGCCTCTGCCAGTCATCTTAACCTGGTGAAAAATCCCGATACAGATTACCTCGGTTCTCTAACAGCCGAATAAGACCAATAGCATCTCAGAATTGGAGGAGGTTTGGGGTCATAATATTCCTTAATCAAATTCTTCAACTCCTAGAAGGTTTTAGTGTCTGGTGCCTCTGGGAAAGTTAAGCCCCTTATAACCAAAAATACTGCGAGTCTGCTAACAGTCAGAAAGACTACTCGTTGCTTTTCATCTGCCCCAATGTCATTTGCCTGGAAAATATATCACATTTTTTCTACATACAGGGCCCAGTCTTTGACAGCAGGATCGAATGAGTCAAGCTTCCCAAATAAAAGCATGATGCCAGAAATATTTACCCCAACTCCAAGATAACTATTGTGAGTGAATGTTCTTCAGGCACATACCGTTTTCTCCCATTGCCACTAAATAACTGCACAGAGGCCAGTATCCTATCACCAAGTCACCCTTTATTTACTTGTGCACAGTATACTGGCTGTGGCCAGCCAGATTGGAATCAGTCTCCTGAACTGAGGAGATTCTGAATCCCCTGTTTGTATTGGTCAGCCAGGCTTCCAGATTGGCCCAGGTTAACAACCCCAATCAAGGATCCATCTTGTTCCAATCACTACAATTACCCATGACTAACGTACTGCCTTTGTTACATGCACTCATTATCTCCTGATTTATTGTCTGTCCCACTGCATTTCTGCTCCTATGATGCTGCTTGGCCTGCTGTGTTCATCCAGCCCTGCACCTTGTTGTCCCTACTTCTACTAGTGTCTTCTTCCTCTTTTTATTTGTTGCTTCCACCCATATGGATTGCACATCTCCTGATTAACTTCTTTCTATCATACTTATTCCATCCCATACCAGCAATATTACTCAACCACTCTTTCCTTCCTGTCTGTCCTTTCAACAAGTCACATACATTGAATATTTAGTGCCCAACTCTCCCTGTAACCATATCTCAGTAGTGGCCATAAGTTCATAGACATTAACCTGCATTGGTTCATTCATCTAATTTTGTTAGAGATATTCAAAATTACGAGGGGTCTGTACAGTGTTAATAGGTAGAAACTGTTCCTATTGATAGAAGGATTGATGACAAGAAGACATTAAGCTAAATTGATTGGTATTAGAAGAATAGTGACATTCACAGAAAATGCAGACATCTAAAGAAAAAATTAATCTGTCACAGTGAGTAAAACGTTAGTGAACCGGTACAAAAAGAACAATTGCAAACAGTCTTCCTGCAGAAAATGTGCTAGGAAATGGGATGCGGTCAATGTTATTAGGGGATCCCAATAATGGGAGTTAGGCTAATTCAATATTACAGAGGGGTACAGTTTCCTACAAAGGGACCAATACAGAGCTGGATTGTCAACACAGAAAAGAGACAATAGATCACATCTTCCTGCAGGTGTGCAGGCATTAGAGGATGGTGAGAAATAAGATGCATTTTCCTTGAGGGATATAGGAAGCCAATTGGAAGCACGGAATGAATCCTGGTGTATAGATATCATTTTTGAGTTCAAGAAAACTAATTTTAAGCAGCTGAATCTATTGCTCCAATGCTATATCATGTTTGAAATTAAAATTTCTTAAACCATTCTCCATTCAACCTTGAAGACTGGGAGGTATTAAAAACAAATTGAGAGAACAGCTGAAGGCTACACTTTGCTACGATGCTAAAGAGATCACAGAAACCCTACATATCATTCCTTATCATTATGCTTCTTTATTTAGTAGAGCTGCTTATATTGATTTGAATATTCTCTAATTAGCAGATACCAAAGATACTGAAGCTGACTCAGTGTGCCAGGCGTCACACTCCATTAATGACACTCCAGCCCTAGAACAATAAAGGAATAATGCAGATCTTTTCTTTCTCTCAAAGGGAAGCTAAAAATCACACAAGAAAGATGCTAAAGTCAATGTGAACCAGCTATTTTAGGGGCGGCATGGTGGCTCAGTGGTTAGCACTGCTGCCTCATAGCACCAGGGACCTGGGTTTGATTCCACCCTTGGGCAACTGTCTGTGTGGAGTTTGCACATTCTCCCCGTGTCTGCATGGGTTTCCTCCAGGTGCTCCGGTTTCCTCCCACAGTCCAAAGATGTGCAGGTTAGGTGGATTGGCCATGCTAAATTGCCCATAGTGTTCAGGGATGTGTAGATTAGGTGGGTTTATAGCAGAATGGGTCTGGGTGGGATGCTCTGTGGGTCGGTGTGGACTTGTTGGGCCAAAGGGCCTGTTTCCACACTGTAGGGGTTCTATGATTCTATGATATATTTCTGATCTTTCAGGACAGAATTGGAAAGAAGGAACCCACTTCTCATGTTGTTCAATTAGTGGAGGTAGAGGCCTTAGGCCATCCGTACTCTTGGAATCAAGTGGCACTTTTCATAAAGTCTCTGGTGTTCCTTTTCCGGCAAGTCATCTCTTTTGAAGAGGACAACAAAGAATTAAATGAAAACAGAAAGTGTTGGGAGGTTTTGGTGTTCTGAAGATGACTCATTGTAGATTCAAAATATTAACTTTGCTTCTCTCTCCACAGATAGTATCAGATCTGCTGAGTTTCTCTAGCACTTGGTTTTATTTCAGATCTCCAGCATCTACAGCACTTTGCTTTTAACAAACAGGTGAAGTTGGACAAATTGTCCAATTCCAATTTACTACAAAGCCCACCACTGAAAGCAGTTAGATGAAGAAATTCCTTCAGGACCATTGCAGAGAAGTTGCAAACAGAATCGATATCAATTTAACTACAAGTGCAGATATGCAAAGTTTCAAAATTTCCACAGCCAGCAAATCCATCACAACATCTGAGATATCTGGAGAAAATGGAGTTAGAAAGAGGTCTTCCATCATCCATGAATGAGGTCTCACAGCTCCAATTCGGAATCGTAAGCATTGGTGTTTCAGGCAGTGTAGATGATTCCGCATCTGCACTGGTATGCAAAACATCTTTCCAATCACACACAGGGAAAATCACTTTGAACTTGGCACACTGAGAAAAAAATTAAATCTTGGATGCAGCCCATCAAGTTGTAGTTCAACAACTCCAAGCAGCTAATAAAAAGCTATCCAGAGGAAAAAGATAGATTTAAGCTTAAAGTGGATCATGCCAATATTTAACATGCAGAAATGATTAAGCTGCATAAATGAAAACTGGAGTCTACAATAAAACCTCACCAGAAAGCTGTGGAAGCATGTGAGGGAACGAGATAACAAGGTGTAGAGCTGGATGAACACAGCAGGCCAAGCAGCATCAGAGGAGCAGGAAGGTTGACGTTTCGGGCCTCGACCC
>NC_063333.1:110465296-110649836 GCF_021869965.1 Rhincodon typus | reverse complement strand
CCCGAAATGTCAGCCTTCCTGTTCCTCTGATGCTGCTTGGCCTGCTGTGTTCATCCAGCTCTACACCTTGTTATCTCAGATTCTCCAGCATCTGCAGTTCCTACTATCTTTGAAGTATGTGAGGGTTTTTGTTTTGCTTAACAATTACGTTTTCAAATTATAGAATTTCTAAAGACACATTATATCTTGATGAAATTCAAGGGCTGTTTTTGTACAGTGGTGGTTTCCCTAACTCTGAGCCAGGAGGCCTGCATTCAAGTCTTACTTGTTTCAGAGGTATGCAGTAACAAACATGTTTCAGGTTAATTATGAAAATATCTATCCCGACGAAACTTAAATTTTAGTTAAAATTAAACCAACAAGAGCTCGAACTGATCACAACTCAACAAGAATTGGGGTCATCTAACAACATCAAAGACATCGGTCTTAAAAGCAGTTATTTATTAGAAGTCACACAATATTATTAGGTTTAGAGATTAGAAAAAAAACAGATTACGGAAGATTCGTAAAAATCCGGTTCAGATGCCATCACACTCCTCTTCCGCCCACACCTTCAGACACAGTAACGGAGTCCATGTATCTTAAACATTTGGTGGAAATGTATGCCTCAATCAAAGGAGACATGTGGAAACAGGAAGTAGATTAAATAAATAAATTTTCACATTTGAATAGTTAAAAAGGATTATGTAAATGAACTTGGGGAAGTTGCCAACATAAGAGTGACTTCTAAACTCATGCCCAAGGAATTATGTCATAGCATCATCTGATCACATGAAGCTGGATCCTCAGTCTGTAGAGTACTGCAGATAGAGTCATTGAGTCATAGAGCTGTAGAGCATAGAAACAGACCCTTAAGTCCAACTCATCAATGCCAACCAGATTTCCTAATTAATCTAGTCCCATTTGCCAGCATTTGGCCCAAATCTCTGTAAACCCTTCCTATTCATATACCCATCCAGATGCCTTTCCAATGTTGTAATTGTACCAGCCTCCACCACTTTCTCTGCCAGCTCATTCCATATACACACCACCCTCTGCGTGAAAAAGTTACCCCTTAGGATCCTTTTAAATCTTACCACTCTGACCTTAAACCTATGCCCTCTAATTTTGGACCTGCTACCCTGGGGAAAAGACCTTGCCTATTCACCTGATCTATGCCCCTCATGATTTTGAAAACTTTTATAAGATCAGTCCTCAGCCTCCAACACTCCAGGGAAAATAAGCCGAGCCCATTCAGCTTCTCCCTATAGCTCAAACCCTCCAAACCTGGCAACATCCTTGTAAATCTTCTCTGAACCCCTCCAAGTTTCACAACATCCTATAGCAGGGAGTCCAGAATCGAATGTATTCCAAAAGTGGCCTAACCAACAGCCGCAACATGACCTCCCAACTCCCATACTCAACACACTGACCAATAAAGGCCAGCATACTGCACGCCTTCTTCACTATCCTACATATCTACAACTCTACTTTCAAGGAACTGTGTACCTGCACCCCAAGGTCTCTTTATTCAGCAACACTCCACAGGACCTTACCATTACGTGTACAGGTCCTGCCCTGATTTGCTTTTCCAAAAGGCAGTACCTCACGTTTATCTAAATTAACCTTCATCTGCCACTCCTCAGCTGACCGGCCCATCTGATCAAGGTCCCGGTGTACTCCAAGGTAACTTTCTTGGCTGTCCACTACACCAACAATTTTTCTGTCATCTGCAAACTTCCTAACCATACCTCCTATGTTCACATCCAATTCATTTCTATAAATGACGAAAAGCAATCGACACAGCACTGATCCTTGTGGCATACCGCTGGTCACAGGCCTCCAGTCTGAAAAGCAACCTTCCACCACCACCCTCTGTCTCCTACCTTCAAGCCAGTTCTGTATTCAAATGTATCCCTGTATTCTATGTGATCTAACCTTGCAAACCAGTCAACCAGGTGGAACCTTGTTGAATGCCTAACTAAAATCCATATAGATCATGTCCACTACTCTGCCCTCATCAATCCTCTTTGTCATTACTTCAAAAAAACTCAATTAAGTTCGTGAGACACGATTTTCCACACAGAAAGCTTGTTGACCATCCCAAATCAGTCTTGCCTTTCCAAATACATGTAAATCCTGTCCCTCAGAATCCCCTCCAACAACTTGCCCATCACTGATGTCAGGCTCTTTGGTCTATAGTTCCCTGACTTTTCCTTTCCACATTTCTTAAATAGTGGTACCATGTTAGCCAACCTCTGGACTTCAGCCACCTCACCTGTCGCTATCAATGACGCTATCAGCAAAGAACCCAGCAATCACTTCCCTAGCTTTACAAATTTCTAGGGTACACCTGATCAGGTCCCAGGGATTTATCCACCTTTACATGTTTTAAGACATCCAGCACATCCTCCAATGTAATATGGACATTTTTCAAGATGTTTTGTCCTCTCTTACCATCCCATGTATGTGGCTATGTTTAATAAAGTCTGCTAATATTCACTTACAAGAGTATAGGCAAGAGTAAAGGCCTGATATTACTATATGGGGCAATAGAACTGATGGGATTAATTGATAGAAACATGATTTGATTCTTTGCTTGGAAATTATTCATTGATACATCATTACCATTACATTCTTTATCCCAATAAATGGCCACCATGTCATATTTTCAATCCTTTCTTTATTCTGTGTCCCAAAAGACATGAAAGAAATCAATCAAGCCACTAAAGGTCTAAGACAGGAAGGATCTGTTCAAGTTACTCCCTTCAATGAGATGTCTCTACTTTGATATGGGAAACTGAGATCCTTGAATGTATGTTTTAGCTATGATGCTGATTGGATGCTTAAAATGAGCTCTGACCTAGTCAATTAGGTCAACGATTGTGGAGCTGGAAAAGTACAGCTGGTGAGACAGCATCCGAGGAACAGGAAAGTCAATGTTTTTGACCAAAGTCCTTCATCAGGACTGACGAAAGGTTTCGGCCCAAAACTTTCCTGCTCCTCAGATGCTGTCTGACCGGCTGTGCTTTTCTAGCTCCACATTTATTAACTCTAGCTTCCAGCATCTGCAGTCCTTACTTCTCCTAGTCAATTAGGTAGAGAAACTATTTAATCACAATGGTTTGAAATGTGTAAGATTGTAAAAATCCTCTTTTGTTTATTAATTAGCTTTCCAAATTACTAAATAAACCACGCAGTATAAATTTTCATGACTTATGGTCAGCACTGAGTCAAAAATGCAACAAACCTCTTTACCTTTTGAATTCTCAAAATGGACTAAAAATTTCTGTTAGATTCCATGGAAAGGTAGGTATCAAGAGTTTGTATTGTATTAAGTCTGTAAGTAGCAGTGTTATGCAACTTACCCTTATGAAATTCACGCAGACTATATTGCCTTGCTGTTTCTCAGGTTTCCTGTGACCCTTCCAGCCCAGTTTTATAATACAGCAAGTTTCACCAAATGCACAAGTCCATTAACGTAGATTAAATAAGCAAACATTTGAGAGCCGTTTTACTGGCTTTAAACTACTTAGACATGCCCCAAGAACCATGGGTGAATCTCAGAATCCAATGTGTCTAGCATGAATTTGCTGCTTCAGGTGATTCATAAGAATCCCTACAGTGTGTAAACAGGCCCTTCAGCTCAACATGTCCACACTGACCCTCAAGGCCTCCCACACAGACCCATACCCCTATAACCCACCTAATCTACACATCCCTGAACACTACAGGCAATTTAGCAAGGCCAATGCACCTATCCTCACATCTTTGGACTGTGGGAAGAAACCCACACAGACACGGGGAGAATGTGCAAACTCCACACAGACAGTTGCCCGAGGCTGGAATCGAACCCGGGTCCCTGGTGCTGTGAGGCAACAGCGCTAACCACTGAACCACCGTACCTCCCCTGCTCTAGATCAAAGTAAAGAGCCTCTCATCGAAATGACATCTTTGAGTGACTTACACAGACAGTCGCCCGAGGCTGGAATCTAAACCCATGAGCTCTAGGACACAACACAGGAAAACACTGCCACTAATAAGTTCCCCTCCTAGCTGCACAACATCTTGACATCGAACCATATCACCATCCCTTCTCTGTTGTGAGGTCAAATTTATAGAAACGTAGAAAATAGGTGCAGGAGTAAGCCATTTGGCCCGTTGAACCTGCACCACCATTCAATATGATCATGTAATTTCAGTATCCCCATTCCTGCTTTCTCTCCATACCCCTTCATCCCTTCAGCCACAAGGGCCACATCCAGTTCCCTTTTGAATATATCTAACAAACTGGCCACAGCATCTTTCTGTGGTACAGAATTCCACAAGTTCGCAACTCTCTGAGTAAAAAAATTCTTCCTTATCTCTGACCTAAACGGTTTACCCATTATTCTTAGATTGTGACTCCTAATTCTGCACTTCCCCAATATTGGAAACATTCTTCCCGCATCTAGCTTGTCCAGTTCAATCACGATTTTATATGTTTCTATGAAATCCCGTTCATTCTTCGAGATTCCAATGAGTACAAGCCCAATTGATCCAGTCTTTCCTCGTGTGTCAATCCTGCCATCCCCAGAATCAATTTGGTGAACCTTCACTGGACTCCCTCAGTAGCAAGAATGTCCTTCCTCAGACTAGGAGGCCAAAACTGCACACAATTCTCAAGGTGTAGCCTCACTAAGGCCCTGTATAACTGCAGCAAGAAATCCCTAGTCCTATATTCAAATCCTCTCAATATGAAGGCCAGCATGCCATTATTTTTCTTCACTACCTTCTGCATCTGCATGCCAACCTTCATCAACTATTCCACCATGACACCTAGGTTTAGTTGCACCTTGCCTTTTCTTAAACTGCCACCATTCAGATAATAATCTGCCTTCCTATTTTTGCCACCAAAGTGGATAATCTTACAATTATCCACATTATATTGCATTTACTAGATATTTCTCCACAAGCCAACCTGTCAAAGTCACCCTGCAGCCTTTTAGCGTCCTCCTCACAGCACAAACTGCCAGCCAGCTTAGTGTCATCTGCATATTTGGAGACATAGAATTCACTTCCTAACAGAACAGTGTAAGTACCCACACCAAGTGGATTGCAGCATTCAAGGTCATTACTACAAGCTCAATGTGAGAGATGGACAATAAATATTTGCATAACTAGCAATGACCATATCCTTTGAAAGAATTTCAAACCGGGTGCTCTGGTTTCCTCCCACAGTCCAAAGATGTGCAGGCTAGATGGATTGGCCATGCTAACTTGCCCATAGTGTTCAGGGATGTGTAGATTAGGTGGGTTATAGGGGGGATGAGGCTGGGTGGGATGCTTTGAGGGTCAACGTGGACTTGTTGGACCGAAGGGCCTGTTTCCACACTGTAGGGATTCTATGATTCTATGAATTTAAAAATGTGAGAAAATTGATATTTCTGGGAGCAAGAATAGACTATCTAATGCAGTGCAATGGACATTATTGAAACAGTTTTTAAAAAAGTCATTTGCTTCAGTTAACATGTAGTGGAGGTAAGCTAGTTTACATGGGAGGGAGCAAATCTGCTTTAAGACCATAAGAAATAGGAGCAGGAGTACAGCATTCAGCCCTTCAAAACTGCTCTACCATTCAATAGAATCAGGGCTTATTCTACATTCTTCATATCCAATTTAATTGAAATAAAGACTTTACCATCAAACACAAGTAAGATTTAATTCAGTCACAGGATTATTATGACACAGAAGGAGCACATATGGCCCAAGAAGTTGTCACCACCTCTCTTCAGAGCAATCCCGTCAGTCTCATTCATTTACTCATCCCCATGTTCCTTAAGTGCCCATCCAATTTTCTCTAAATAGTCAATCCTTTTCATCTCCACCACTCTTGAAAGCAGCCAGTTATGAACATATGAATTAGGAGCAGAAGTAGGCCTTTGGTTCTTCAAGCCTGTACTGTCATTCAGTAAGATCGTGAGAACATAAGAGCTAGGAGCAGGACTAAGCAATTCAAATCCCCAACCCTGCTCTGCCATTTAATACGATCATGGCTGATATCATCTCAGCATTAACTCCATTTTTCTGTTTACGTTCCATAATGCTTCAATACATTACTAATTAAAAATCTATTTCCTACTTACATTTTTTCAGTGTCCGTCTGGAGTAATGAATTTCACAGATTCACGAACCTTTGAGAGAAATAATTTCTCTTCATCTCTGTTTTGAGTCTCTATCTACCCCTTATCCTAAAATTATGACTATTCATTCTAGTTTGACCAATATGAGGAAATATCTTTCTACGTCTACATTGTCCACTCCCTTTAGACTGTAGTCCTAAAATGCTCAATTTCTCTGCATAAAGCAAACATCTCATCTCTAGAATTAATCTAGTAAACCTCCTCCAAACTGCCTCCAATGCAACTACATACATCCTCAAGCATAAGGACCAGAATTACAGGCAATACTCCAGGTGCCGTCTCACTAACAGCTTGCAAATTTGCAGCAACACTTCCCTACTTACATACCCAGATCCCTCTGCACTGAAGAACTCTGATGGTTCTGTTCATTTAGATAATAAGTTGTCTTTCTATTCCTCCGACCAAAATGGATAACCTCACATTAATCCATTTTAAACTTCATCTGCCAAATTTTAGCCCATTCACCAAATCTATCCATATCCATTCGTAAATTTCTCATTTCTTCATTGCAACTTATTTTCACACCTATTTTTGTGGCATCTACAAATTTATCTGAAGTGCTTTCTATCCCTGCTGCCAAGTCTTAAAATAGATTATAAATAGTTGGGGTCCAAGGACTAAACCCTGTTACACTCCATTAATTATATCTTGGCAACAAAAGAACTCCATTTATCCTGACTCACTGCTTTCTGTTGGTTAGCCAATCGTTTTTCCAAGCTAATGCATTACCCTAATGCCATGTGATCTAACATTATTTATGAACCTTTTGTGTGGAACTTTATCAAATGCCTTCTGGAAGTCGAGATGTACAACATCGACTCGATCCTTTTTAACCATTTTGATGATTATGTCTTTGAAACACTCTAGCAAATTAATCAAACATGAATTATCCTTCATAAAACAATGCTGACTCTGATGGAATTTGTTTTAACTTTCCAAAGGTTCTGTTATTCCTACCTTAATAGACAAGACAGAGTATAGGAAAGAAATTGATTGCTTAATAGCATGGTGTAAAGACAATAATCTCTCCATCAACATCAGCAAAATGGAGGAGTTGGTCATTGACTTCAGTAAGTAGAGTAGAGGGCACGCCCGTGTCTGCATCAATGGTGCTGAGGTGGAGATGGTCAGTAGCATCAAGTTCCTGATGATCACCGACAATCTCTCCTGGTCCACCCACGTCGACGCAGTGGTCAAAAAAGCACAACAATGCCTCTATTTCTTCAAGAGGCTAAGGAAATTTGTCATATCCATATAGACTCTTACCAATTTTTATAGACTTGACGTATGGATGCCGGTGCTGGATAAAGCCAGAAGTCAAACGACACCAGGTTATAGTCAGGTAAAGGAGCAGCGCTATGAAAGCTTGTGATTTCAAATCATAGAATCATAGAATCCCTACAGTATGGAAACAGGCCCTTCGGCTCAACAAGTCCACACCGACACTCAGAGCATCCCACCCAGACCCATTCCCCTATAACCCACGTAATCTACACATCCCTAAACACTATGGGCAATTTAGCTTGGCCAATCCACTTAGCCTGCACATCTTTGGACAGTGGGAGGAAACCAGAGCACCCGGAGGAAACCCACGCAGACACGGGGAGAACGTGCAAACTCCACACAGACAGTCGCCTGAGGCTGGAATCGATCCCAGGTCCCTGGTGCTGTGAGGCAACAGTGCTAACCACTGAGCCAGTGTGCCGCCAAATAATCCTGTTGAACTATAACTGGTGCCGTGTGACTTCCAATTTCTATAGCTGCACCACAGAAAGCATCGCATCACACTGTAGTTTGGCAACTGCTGTTTCCAAGACCGCGAGAAACTACAGTGAGTTGTGAACGCATTGTCCATCATGCAAACCAGCTTTCCATCCATTGGCTCCATCTATACTTCCCACTGCCTCGGGAAAGCAACCAACATAATCAAAGACCCCTCCCAGCCCAGTTATACCCTCATCCCTTCGGCAGAAGATATAAAGGTTGAATACACATATGAACAGATTCAAGAACAGCTCCTTCCCTGCTGTTATCAGATTTCTGAATGGACCTCTCAAATGTTATTGTTGAGCTCTCGCTTTCTGCACCTTCTCTTTGGCTGTAACACTGTATTCTGCATTCTGTTCATAGAATCCCTACAGTGTGGAAACAGACCCTTCAGCCCAACAAGTCCACACCGACCCTCCAAGCACCCAGCCAAACCCATCCCCCTATAACCCACCTAATCTACACTTCCCTGAACACTACGGGCAATTTAGCATGGCCAATCCACCTAGCCTCACATCTTTGGACTGTGGGAGGAAACCGGAGCACCCGGAGGAAACCCATGCAGACACGGGGAGAATGTGCAAACTCCACACATTCACCCGAAGGTGGAATTGAACCTGGATCCCTGGTGCTGTGAGGCAGCAGTGCTAACCACCGTGCCGTGTTCTGCTACCTGATGCACTTCTGTATGATATAATCTGCCCGCACAGCATGCAAAACAACAATTCACTGTATCTCAGTGCATGTGGCAACAATAATTCATATCAAATTTCCCAATGGCATGTTAAACTAACTGGTCTACAGATTTCTGTTTTCTGCCTCTCTCCCTTTTTGAATAAAGGTATTATATTAGCCTTTATCCAATCAATTGGAACCTTTCCCACATCCAGGGAATTTTGGAATATTGTAACAATGAATCTACTACTTCTGCTGCCACTTCCTTTCAGACGCTAGGATGTAGACCATCAGACACAGGAGACTTGTCTGCTTCAATCCCAATAGTTTACTCACTACATTTTCCCTGATTGTTCTTTCCTTTCTATAATTTCTGCATTATCTGTTACTATTGGTGTGGTACTTGTGTACTCCACCGTGAAAACGGAAATAAAGTATTGATTTGGTGACTCTGCCATTTCTGTGTTTCCCAATCTTAACTCCCCAGTCTCATTTTCCAAGAGATCAACATTCACTTTTGCTACTCTCTTCCTTTTTATTTATATACAGAAGTTTTTGCCATCCGTTTGAATATCTTGCACTAGTTTTTTTCTCATAATTTACCTTTGCTATTTTGTTACTTTTTTTAGTTATCTTTTGTTGATCTTAAGAAGTTTCCCAGTTTTCCAGCCTGCTATTCATCTTTGTCATATGGTATGTCTCAGTTTTTGTCTTTATATTATCTGTAACTTCCTTGCTTGACCACGGATGCATTTTCCCCTGTTGACAATCTTTCTTCCTTTCTGAGATATATATTAGTTAGGACAATTGAGTATCCCCTTAAACATCTGCCATTGCTATTCAACTGTCCTATCTTTTAGCCTTCCTGGCTTGTCCACTAGGGCCAAATTTCTCCTTACACCCATATAATTACCTTTGTTTAACTCCAGAATTGCTAGTGTGGTACTCTAGTTCCTCACCTGCAAACTGAATTTAAAATTCTAGTATGCTATGATCACTCTTCCCTTAAGGATCCTTTAACGATGAAATCATGAAGTAATCCCTCGTCATTATGCAATACAAAATCCAGAATAGTCTGCTCCCTGGTTCATTCCACAACATATTGCTCCAAGAAACAATCTCCAATACATTCAATGAATTCTCCCGAGGCTATCCTTGCTCAGGGACAAGAACAACGGCAGGCACTCCTGTAACACTATCTCCTGTATTCCTCTACCTGCTTCATTCATAGTCACACCCTTCTGTCCCTCACCACTGACTGAATGTAAAATAGTTAATTTAAGGGCTTAGATGAACTGTCTTCTGAAACACAGCATTCAGGTAACTTTCCTGTTTTATTATTTCAAAAATATACTTTATTCATAAAAATATCATTCCATACGTATGTAATCACTGAAACAGTTCAGTTCTATACTGTAGCATATGAAAAAACAAATAAACATTGGAGTTTGATTCTATCCAATCAAATCAAAGGTATTTCTTAGACACAGCAAGAACTGCAGATGCTGGAAGCTAGAGTCAGTAAATGTGGAGCTAGAAAAGCACAGGCAGTCAGACGGCATCCAAGGAGCAGGAAAGTCAATGTTTCAGGCCAAAACGTTGACTTTCTTGCTCCTTGGATGCTGTCTGACCAGCTGTGTTTTTCCAGCTCCACATTTATTGATGAAGAAGTTTCTTACTTGTACAAGATTATATATACATATGTTTCAGGCATTGGGAGGGTCCAATAACTGAACGGACCTCCATTTAATTCTGGCAGAAAGAGCTTAGACAGTGGTCTTTCTCCATTATGCCTTGGTGGCAGCTGCTCCAAGCTTTAGTGTGTCCCACAGCACATAGTCCTGGATCTTGGCACATGCCAGTTTGCAACACTTGGTCGAGGTCATCTCCTTGCTCTGGAAGACCAACTAGTTTCGTGCAGACCAAAGAATCTTTCACTAAGTTGATGGTCCTCCAAGCACAGTCATGTTTGCTGCCGATGCCACCGCCTCCATTTCCGAGACCAGCACCACAGACACTGAAGTCGCGCCTACTGTCACCGCTGCTGCCGCCGCCTACTCCGCTCCCCCCACCGCCAGCGCAACTCCGCCCACCGCTGACGCCGACGCAACTCCGCCCACAGCCGACTCCGCCCACCGCCTCCACAGCCAGCAGCTCCAGAGGAAACAGCAACACCCAGCCCTGCCACGTCTTCACCATCCCCCCAGACCTCCCCCTTACTGAGGACGAACGGTCAGTCCTCAGTAAAGGGCTTACTTTTGTACCCTTCCACCCACACATCAACAAATACCGCTCACGTTTGGACATAGAGCAGTTTTTCCGCCGCCTCCGCCTCCACGCTTACTTCTTCAACTGTGAGCCTAACCCTCCCTCTACTGACCCCTTCTCCCGCCTCCAACACACCCCCTCCTCCTGGACACCACCCCAAGGCCTCCTACCCTCCCTTGACCTCTTCATCTCCAATTGCCGTCGAGACATCAATCGCCTCAACCTCTCCACCCCTCTCACCCACTCCAACCTCTCCCCCGCAGAACGTGCAGCCCTCTGCTCCCTCCGCTCCAATCCCAACCTCACCATAAAACCCGCAGACAAGGGAGGCGCAATTGCAGTATGGCGCACTGACCTCTACATCGCCGAGGCCAGACGCCAACTCTCTGACACCTCCTCCTACCGCCCCCTTGATCATAAAAAGCATTTCTGATGAAGGGTCTAGGCCCGAAACATCAGCCTTTCTGCTCCTATGATGCTGCTTGGCCTGTTGTGTTCATCCAGCTCTGCACCTTGTTGTCTCACTGTCATTGTTTGTCTCGGTGTGTTGACCAGGGAAAGTTCTGGTGATGAGCATTCTGCCAAATGACTTTGACAGTCTGCTGAGAGAGCAACCTGACAGGATCCACCCTCTCCTTTTCCCACAAGATCTCGAGGACACTATGTGTTGGCCACTTCCTGATGGATTTCTGGTTGAAGGTGCTTTTTTTTGCAAGTTTTTCAATGAACAACAGGTGATACAGAATGGTCAAACTACTTGGAGCATTCCATGGCAATGAGGCCAGACCCATCCTTTGCAACACTGGGCACAGGTAGAACTTTAGTGCATCGTGACACTTGGTGTTTGTGTACCAAGGGTCTATGCACAGCTTGATGCTGTGGCCATCAGGATAATGGAGGTGTTGGGTATGCTCTCCACTACCTTATCCAGAGTTTTGTACATGGTGTCCCTGTAGTGGCACAGATTCTGGGAATGAGCCAGACCTGCACCACGTAAAACAACGGAGAGACTGCAGGTTTTTATCCACAACTGAGCGGGAGTGGTGCGCCCAAAAGCTCAGTTTCTGCCTCACCTTGGCGATGTGCTCCTCCCAAGATTTTGCGTAGGTCCTGGCCCCTCCGAACCATATTCACAGCACCTTCAGGTAATCTGCCCTGACAGTGAAGGGGATAAAGGATCGATCGGCTCAGTCCCCAAAGAATACGGCCTTGCTCTTGCCCACATTTACCACGGCTCCTGAGGTCAGTTCAAACTGGTTGCAGATGCTCATGAGTCTGTGTACTGACAGGAGATCTGAACAGAAAATGGCGACATCATTCATATAACTGCTTTGACCTGCAGGCCTCCACTGTCTGGAATCATCACGCCTCTCACGCTCACATCTTTCCTGATGGACTCAGCAAAAGGCTCTACATAACACACAAACAAGACAGGGTGAGTGCTCAGCCTTGCCTCGCTCCAGATCTGATTGGGAAGCTTTCTCATTCTCACCCAATGATTGAGACTGCAAACAATGTTGGCGTATAACAGTCAGATCTAATTGCGGATTTCCTCCACAAAGCTCATTTTGGAGAGAACGTCCAACATGTAGGTATGCGATATCCTGTCAAAGGCCTCCTTCTGGTCCAATCTGATAAGGCGGGAATCCACCTCCCTCTGCTACACGTAGGCGATCATATCCCTGCGGAGCACGAGACTCTCAGAGATTGTCCTGCCTGGTAAGGCACAGATTAGGTTGGGGTGAATCACCAATCCCAGAGCAGGCCTGATCCAGTTGGCAATGACCTTAGACAGGATTTTGTAATCTGCATTCAGCAGTGAAATTGGTTGTCAATTTCTAATTTCCTTCCTCACCCCCTTCTGCTTGTAGATGAGGGTGCTGATACTTTTCCTCATGTATTTGCACGTGCTATCTTCCCGAAGCTTTCTGTTGTACATCTCCAGCAGGTCCTGGCCAATCAAGTCCCACAGAGCTGAACACAACTTAGCTGGTAAGCCGTAGCTTCCAGGAGTTTTATTCTTTTCTAAGGGTTGAGGGCCTTGGTCAACTCACCCAGAGATAACAGCTGGTCCAGCCTCTCCCACATGCTGTCATCTAAGACCTCCATGATAGAGGACAGGAACGGCTGGGAGACTACGCTGTCTGACTCTCTCGCTCCCTGATGTGTCGCAGCATCTGAAGCTCAGGTTCCAGCACATCAACTCTGAGCCGAAGTTTCTCAAGCAACCAACACTTACCACAGATGTGGTGACTGAGAACCACAATGGGATCCACCATCTCGCACATCAAACAAATAAAACGCATCACCATTGGCCCCATATTTCTGGTTTTTTTAAACTTAGTTCTTGATTTGATTTTTCTAAAATTTCCTATCAGTCTTTAGTTTTTAATCTGTAAACTATGTAAACAAAGCTTACTGATCATGGCTGCACTATCTGTGTTCTGAGCTTCATATTCCATCTATCCCCAATATCCTTCAATTCCCTTACCTAACAAAATTCTATCACCATAAAAAAAATTACATTTAATCTGAAAGCAAATTATAATAGATATTCAAATTCACAACTATTACCAACTAACGAATTATAGTTTTCCTGTGATGTCACTCTTTCTTGTATGCTGGATTATCAATCTTGGGCCTCAATTTATCCTGTTAAAAAGACATCATAAACGATGAACCAAAAAAAATAAAAAGCTCTTCTTCCCCTCTGCACCAAATTCCCTCAGTGCTCTTCATTTCCAGAGCACACTCGCTTAGGGTTTGTCTCAGTCCCAAAGCGCTCGCATCCAACTGCTCATGCAATGCTTATTAATTGTGTGGTTTCAACAGACCCTCTCATAAATATAGCATAGGTGATTTGAGATGACTCACACTCATTAAGCTTCAATAGTTATCAACATCTTCTTCAGGCTTCAGGTTCATGACTGATAACTTGGTTAGAGACAAAAATAACTGCAGATGCTGGAATCCAAGGTCGACAAACAGGAGGCTGGAAGAACACAGCAAGCCAGGCAGCATTGGGAGGAAAGGAGGAGTCGACGTTTTGGGAATTACCTTTCTTCTTAGTACCCAAAACATTGACTGTTCCTTTCTTCCAGGTGCTGCCTGTTGCTGCCTTCTGCTGGCCTCCTGTTTGTCTACATGACTGATAACAGTTCCTCAATCAGCTGCAGCAGCTACCTTATTCTTCTTTTATCTGGACTACTAAACTTTATGAGAAAGAAAAGACTTAGCAGTTCAATTTCCATGCTGCTCCAAATTCCTGAAAACATACATTTACTTGAGCTGTGCCCTAATCCAGATGTGCTCTCTCCCAGCTGCTCATACCCAGCTGCTCATTAGCCTTTTGTTTTCAGCGGCAGCAGCACGAGCCAGAGTGCCGACGGGAAGGTAAGGTGGTTTTTGTTTCTCCCTGTATAAAAACTTACCTCGTGCAGCAAGCCGCCCTCTTGTTTTCAGTGGCGGGTGTGTGGAGGGAACGCGAGCCAGGAAGAAACAGATAAATTTGGGCATTGGCTAAACCTGAAACACTACACGTGTAGTGTCTCCCACCCGTCCTCCCCCTCTAAGCAAAAAGGACTGTGTGGAGGTTCGGTAAGGTAAGGCTTTTTTTTTTCTTTATTCTTCTTCTGGAAACCTAGAGTAGAGGGAATGGAAGCTAGGGCAGTTGCATGCTCCTCTTGCACGACGTGGGAGGTAAGGGTCACTGCTGGTGTCCCCTCTGACTTCACCTGCGAGAAGTGCACCCAACTCCAGCTCCTCAAAAACCATGTTAGGGAACTGGAACTGAAGCTGGAGCTGGATGAACTCCGGATCATTCGGGAGGCTGAGGGGGTGATAGAGAGGAGTTACAGGGAGGTGGTCACATCCAAGGTACAGGAAAAAGGTAGCTGGGTGACTGTCAGGAGGGGGAAAGGGAATAGGCAGACAGTGCAGGGATCCCCTGTGGCCGTTCCCCTCAATAATAAGTATACCGTTTTGGATACTGTTGGGGGGGACGACCTACTAGGGGAAGGCCATAGCGGACAGGTCTCTGGCACTGAGCCTGACCCTGTCGCAAAGAAGGGAAGAGGGAAGAATAGGAGAGCAATTGTAGTGGGGGATTCAATAGTAAGAGGCAGAGACAGGCGGTTCTGTGGACGCGAATGAGATGAAAGGATGGTATGTTGCCTCCCGGGTGCCAGGGTCCGTGATGTCTCAGATCGTGTCTTCAAGATCCTTAAGGGGGAAGGTGAGCAACCAGCAGTCATGGTACACATCGGTACCAATGACATAGGTGGAAAAAGGACTGAGAATGTGAAAAACGGGTACAGGGAGATAGAAGCTGAAGTCCAGGACAAACAGGGTAGTTATCTCTGGATTACTACCAGCGCCACGTGATACCGAAGTAAGAAATAGGAAGAGAGTGCAGCTAAACACGTGGCTACAGGGCTGGTGTAGGAAGGAGGGCTTCTATTATGTGGATAATTGGAGCACATTCTGGGGAAGGTGGGACCTGTACAGTAAGGATGGGTTGCACCTGAACCAGAAGGGCACAAATATCCTGGGAGGGAGGTTTGCTAGAGCTGTACGGGATGGTTTAAACTAGTTTGGCAGGGGGTGGGGAACCGGATTTATAATTCAGAGGATGAGGTATTCGGCCTTCCAACAGGAGTGAGGTGGTTTATAAAGAAATGCGGTCGATGGACCGTAATTGCGGACACCGAGATGGCTTGAGGTGTGTATACTTCAATGCAAGAGGTATCAGAAATAAAGCCGATGAACTTAGAGCATGGGTCGGTACTTGGAACTACGATGTTGCGGCTGTTACAGAAACTTGGGTAACTCAGGGAGAGGAATGGATGTTGGAAGTTCCGGGATTTAGATGCTTTAAAAGAAATAGGGAGGGTGGAAAAGAGGTGGGGGAGTGGCATTGCTAGTCAGGGCGAGTATAGCAACTACTGAAAGGCAGTTCGAGAATGATACGTCTACAGAGTCAGTTTGGGTTGAGGTCAGGAACAGGAAAGGAGCAGTCACTTTGTTGGGGGTTATTTACAGACCCCCTAATAGTTGCAGAGAAGTAGAGGAGCGGATTGGGAGGCAGATACTGGAAAGGTGCAGAAGTCACAGGGTTGAAGTCATGGGTGACTTCAACTTTCCAAATATTGATTTGAAACATTTTAATTGTAACAGTTTAGATGGAGCAGATTTTGTCCAGTGCGTTCAGGAAGGATTCCTGACACAGTATGTAGATAGACCAACACGAGGAGAGGCCACTTTGGATTTGGTGCTCGGCAACGAACTGGGCCAAGTGTTAGACCTGTTGGTAGGAGAGCATTTTGGCGGTAGTGATCATAACTCTGTTTCTTTCATGATAGTCATGGATAAAGATAGGTACATACGGCAGGGTAAAGTTTATAATTGGGGGAAGGGTAATTACAATTCAGTTAGGCAAGAACTGGGTAACATAAATTGGGAACAGATGCTGTCAGGAAAGAGCACGATAGAAATGTGGAGATTGTTTAAGGAATGCATACTGCTTGTGCTCGATATGTTTGTCCCTAGCAGGCAGAGAAGATGCAGTCGAGTGAGGGATCCATGGTTCTCGAGAGAGGTCGAACGACTGAATAAGAGGAAGAAGGAGGCTTATGTAAGGTTTAAGAAAAGAGGAACGGAAAAGGCTCGAGAGGGATACAAGTTAGCCAAGAAGGAGCTGAAGAAAGGGCTCAGGAGAGCTATAAGGGGGCATGACAAAACCTTGGTGGATAGGATCAAGGAAAACTCCAAGGCTTTTTACACGTGTGTGCAGAACAAGAGAATGACCAGAGAAAGGGTAGGGCTGATCCAGGATTGTAAAGGGAATTTGTGCACAGAGCCTAAAGATATAGGAGAGGTCCTTAATGAATACTTTTCTTCAGTATTCACAACTGAGAGGGACCCAGTCGGAGAGGAGGACATTGTGAAACAGGCAGGTAGGCTAGAGGAGGTTGATGTTAGTAAAGAAGATGTGCTAGGAATTCTGAGGAAGTTGAAGATAGATAAGTCCCCCAGGCCTGATGGGATTTATCCAAGGATTCTGTGGGAAGCAAGGGACGAGATCGCAGGGCTTTGGCGATGACCTTTTCGTCCTCACAGTCCACGGGTATAGTGCCGGAAGATTGGAAAGAGGCAAACGTCATTCCCTTGTTCAAAACAGGGAACAGGATAACCCCGGAAATTACAGACCAGTTAGTCTTACGTCAGTGGTCGGCAACTTATTGGAAAGGGCTCTGAGAGACAGGATTTATGATCACTTGGAAAGGCACAGTTTGATTCATGATAGTCAGCATGGATTTGTGAGGGGTAGATCATGCCTCACAAACCTTATTGAATTCTTTGAAGAGGTGACCAAACACGTGGATGAAGGTGGAGCAGTGGATGTGGTATACATGGATTTAAGTAAGGCGTTCGATAAGGTTCCCCACGGTAGGCTCATGCAGAAGGTAAGGAGGCATGGGATAGGGGGAAATGTGGCAGATTGGATTCAGAATTGGCTGACCCTTAGTAGACAAAGGGTGATAGTGGACGGAAAATATTCAACATGGTGCTCAGTTACCAGTGCTGTACCACAAGGATCTGTTCTGGGTCCTCTTTTATTTGTGATTTTTGTAAATGATTTGATAACGGAGTGGAAGGGTGGATTAACAAGTTCGCAGACGATACGAAGGTGGGTCACATTGTGGACAGGGCGGAGGGCTGTTCTAGGTTACAAAGGGACATTGATAGAATGCACAGCTGGGCTGAGAAGTGGAAGATGGAGTTTAACTCTGAAAAGTGTGAGATGATTCATTTTGGAAGGACAAACTTGAAAGCAGAATACAGGGTTAACGGAAACATTCTTGGCAGTGTGGAGGAGCAGAGGGATCTTGGGGTTCATGTTCACAGTTCCCTGAAAGCTGCCACCCAGGTGGATAGAGCTGTTAAGAAGGCGTACGGTGTGTTAACTTTCATTAATAGAGGGATTGAGTTCAAGAGCCGTGAAGTTATGCTCCAGCTATACAAGAGCCTGGTTCGGACACATCTGGAGTATTGTGTCCAGTTCCAGTCACCTCATTACAGGAAAGATGTGGAAGCGTTGGAAAAGGTGCAGACAAGATTTACCAGGATGTTGCCTGGAATGGAGGGAAGGTCTTCCGAGGAAAGGTTGAGAGAGCTAGGGCTTTTCTCTTTAGAACGACGAAGGATGAGAGGTGACTTGATAGAGGTGTACAAAATGATCAGAGGTATAGATAGAGTAGACAGCCAGAGACTTTTCCCTAGGGTGGAGATAGCTTTTACGAGGGGACATAGTTTTAAAGTGAAAGGAGGTAGATATCGGGGAGACGTCAGAGGTAGGTTCTTTACTCAGAGAGTGGTAGGGGCGTGGAATGCATTGCCAGAGATGGTAGTGGAGTCGGCTTCATTAGGGGCATTTAAGCGGCTATTAAATACGCATATGGATGATAGTATAAGGTAGCGGTGGAGGTTAGATAGACCTTAGGTTTCGGGTAAAAGTTCGGCACAACATTGTGGGCCGAAGGGCCTGTACTGTGCTGTACTGTTCTATGTTCTATACAAAGCTTACTGACCATGGCTGAACTGTTTGTATTCTGAACTTCATATTCCATTTACCCCTGCACCCTCCCACCGCCCCCATATCCTTCAATTACCTTACCTAACAAAATTGTACCACCGTTAAAAAAATTCAATGACCCTGACTCCACCATTTTCTGAGACAGAGAGTTCCAAAGTCATGCAAATCAAAATCCCCAGGGCCTGATAATCTACATCCCAGAGTACCTAAGGAAGTGGCCTTAGAAGTAATGGATGCATTTGTGGTCTTTATACTGTGAAACAGATTGAAGGGTAGCTAATATAAACCCACTATTTAAAAAGGGAGATTGCGAGGAAGAAAAGCTTCTCCTCATCTATGAGGAGTTTAAAAGTTTGTCCCCTTGTTCTGGATTCACCCACAATACTAATCATCCTTTCTGCATCTTTATCAATGCCATTCACAATCTTATATATTTCAATCAAATCACCCCTTGCTTTCGAAACACCAGTGAAAACAAACCTGGGCTGTCTGTAAACCATACAATCTTTATGGTGTGGAAACAGGCTTTTTGGCCCAACAAGTCCACACTGACTCTCAGAGCATCCCACCCAGACCCATTGCCCCTATAACCCACCAAATCTACACATGCAGGCAATTTAGTATGGCCAATCTACCTAGCCTGCACATCTTTGGACTGTGGGAGGAAACTGCAGAACCCAGAGGAAACCCACGCGGACATGGGGAGAATGTGCAAACTCCACACAAACAGTCACCTGAGGGTGGAATTGAACCCAGGTTCCTGTCGCTGTGAGGCAGCAGTGCTAACCACTCAGCCACCGAGCCGCCCAATTGTTCCTCATAAGACAATCTGCTCATTCCTAGTGTCCATCTAATAAACAATCTAATAAAGGTTAATAAAGACTAAAAGATTGTAACATTAATTTTCACCAGTCAGAAATGAGGTATTTATAATGGGAAACAAAGAAATGGTTGATGAACTATATTCATACTTCGCTTCTGTCTTCACAAAGGAGGATATGAACAATGTACCAGAAATGATGGGGAATGTAGGGTTTGGTGAGAGGGAGAAATGAGGTAAATCTGTATTAATGGAGAAATAGTGTTACAGAAATTGATAGCATTGAAGGCTGATAAATCCCCAGAGCCTGATAATCTACATCCCAGGATAACTAAGGACGTGGCCTTGGGAATAATGGATACATTGGCGGTCATCTTCCAAGTATCTTTAGACTCGGGAACAGATTTGAGAGTAGCTAACATAACCCCACTACTTAAAAAGTGAGATTGGGACTTGATATTACAGACCAGAGATTTTGATGTCAGTATGGGGAAAATGCTAGGGTACATTATCAACGATTTTACAGCAGAGAACTTAGAAAACAGTGGTAGAAGCAGGCAGTAGGCATAGATTTAGAAAAAGGAAATCATGCTTGACAAATCTTCTGGAATTCTTTGAGGATGTAGGGCAGCATGGTGATTCAGTGGTTAGCACTGCTGCCTCGCAGAGCCAGGGACCAATATCCAAATTCCAGCCTTGGGTGATTGTCTGTTTTGCATGTTCTCTCTGTGTCTGTGTGGGTTTCTCTGGCTGCTCCAGTTTCCTCCTAGAGTCTAAAAGTGTGTAGGTTAGGTGGATTGGTCATGGTAAGTTGTCCATAATATCTAGGGATGTGCAGGCTAGGTGGGTTAGCCATGGTAAATTTAGGGGTAGGATAGGGGGCTAGGTCTGTGTGGGATGCTCTTCAGAGCGTTGATGTGCAACCTGATGGGCTGAATAGTCCTTTTTCGCACTGCAGGGATTCAACGTAACTAATTGAGTTCATCAGAGGAGCCACCAAAAGGCTTTAAATAAAGTCCTACGTACCAGATTAATGTGTAAAATTGAAGTGCACGGGAGTGGGGGTAGTGTATTGACATGAATAGAAAATTGGTTCACAGACAGGAAACAAAGATTAGGAATATTCTTTCTTAATGGCAGGCAATGACTAGTGAAGTACTGCAGGCATTCGTACTAGGGTCTAGCTATTTGCAGTATATGTTAATGATTTAGCTGAGGGAATTTGCACATGACACAAAGCTGGGTGGAAGGGTGAGCTGTGATGAGAATAAGGAGACGTTGCCGTGTGGTTTGGTCACACCGAGTGAGTGGGCAAAATCGTGGCAGATGCAGTATAATGTGGATAAATGTGAGGTGATCCACTTTGGCAGCAAAAGTAGGAAGACAAATTATTATTTCATTGTCTGTAAATTGGGAGAGGGGAATGTTTAACAAGACCTGTGTCATTGTACACCTGTTGTTGAAAGCAATGAAGGAAAACTGTATATTGGCCTTCATAGTGAGAGGATTCGAGTATAGGAATAAGGATGTTTTGTTGCAATTAGACAGGGCATTGGTGAGAACACACCTGGAATATTGTGTGCAGTTTCAGTCTCTTTATACGAGCAAAAATGTTCTTACTCTGGGCAGCATGGTGGGTCAGTGGTCAGCACTGCTACCTCACAGCACCAGAGACCCAGTTCGATTCCAACCTCAGATGACTATGTGGAGTTTGCATGTTCTCTCTGTATCTGTGTGGATTTCCTCCAGGTGCTTTGGTTTCCTCCCACAATCAAAGATGTGGAAGATAGGTGGGTTGGCCGTGCTAAATTGTCCATAGTATCCAGGGATCTGAAGGCTAGCTGGATTAGCCAGTGGGAAAATGCAGGGTTACAGAGTAGTGGGATGGGTCAGGATGGGATGCTCCTTGGAAGGTTGGTGTGGACTTGTTGGGCTGAATGTCCTGTTTCCCCACTATAGGGATTCAATGGAGGGATTGCAGCAAAGATTTACATAATTGATGGGATAGCAGGACATTGCACGAGGAGAGACTGAGTCAGTTGGCATTGTATTCACTGGAGATTAGAAGAATGAGGGGGGAATTTCACAAAAACCTACAAAATTCTGATAGGCTAGATGCAGGAAGCATGTTCCAGATGGTGGGAGAGTCCAGAACCAGTGTTCATTAATTAAATAGTAAACCTTTCAGGACTAAGATAAGGAGAAGTCTCTTCACCCAGAGAGTGGTGAACCAGTGGAATTCACTACCATAGAAAGTGGTTGAAGCCAAACCACTATTTGTTTACGAGGAGGTAGATATAGCTATTGTGGTAAAGAGGGCAAGGGATATTGGGCGGGGGGTGGGGGGTGGTGTTGGCGCAGACCAGGGGGCTAGGCCATTGAGCTTGATGATCAGTCATGATCATGATGAATGGCAGAGCAGGCTTGAGGGATCAAATAGCCTACTCCTATCTTCAATGTTTAAATATCTTCCAAACTGCCTCCAAAGTCTTCATACCCTTCCTTAAGTACGGAAACCAAAACTGTACACACGAGTCAAGATTAGGGCAGCATAGCGGTTAGCACTGCTGCCTCACAGTGCCAGGGACCTGGGTTCAATTCCTGTTTTGGGTGACTATCTGTGTAGAGTTTGCATGCTCTGCCTACGAGTTGTCTCTTGGGTACTCCCATTTCTTCCCACAGTCCAAAGATGTGCAGTTTGCTGAGTTGGCCATGCTAAAAATTGACCCATTGTATGCAGGCTAGGTGGGTTAAAGTAAAAATCCAAGTGGGGTTATGGGGATGGGGTGGGCGGTGCAGGTCTGGGTGGGATGCTCTTTGGGTGGGTCAGTGCAGACCTGATGGGCCAAATGGCCCCTCGTATATTGTTGGGGTTCTCTGAGATGTGGTCTTATAACTAAAGCACACCATCCTCGCTTCTGTTTTCAATTCCTCTCATAATAAGGGAAAGTATTCCATTAGCCTTAAGTTCTCGATCATTATCACTCAGTGTACATAAACCCCTTCAGCCGTGTTTCTTTTGCAAAACCTCAAATCATCCCCTGTATCATCAGTTAACATAAACACTTATTGTTCCCTTGTCTAAACCTGTCATAAACTTGTATACCTCTATCAAATCTCTGCTCAATCCCCTCTGCCCAAAGAGAACAAACCTAACTTCTTCAGCCTAACTTTGTGGTTAAAATACCCCATCTCCGGAACCATTTGTTAAATTTCCTACGTGCCCTCTCATGACCTTCGCATCCTTCTTAAAATGTGGTGATCACACTCGATGTTATACTTTCGTTATAGCCTGACCAGGGCTTTATGCTGGTGCAGCATAATTTCTCTGCTTTTGTACTCAATATATTTAGCAATGAAGCTCAAGAACCAATATGTTTCACTAATACACTCAATCTGAATAGTCACTTTCAAGGACCCATGCACATGAACTCCAAGCTCTCCATGTACTTGTTTAGCCATAGCAGCATGTCTCTTATGAACGTCCTTATAGGTGAATTAGTCTATAATCTGTTTGTATATCAATCTATATTTATGTAACAAAGTATCAGTATCACTCTGTGTTTCAATCCATATCTGGGAATCAATCTGTACCAATCCATGTATCATTTTAACTCTGTACATCTGCCTGGCTGCATATCAGACTATATTATATAGGAAATGTGGCACCAAAAACAAGCTATTCAGTCCACAATAGTATTATATTCCATTGAAGCTTCTTCCTATCTTTTCTTATCTAAACCTATCATCGTAATCATTCATTCCCTCTGAATCAAATCCTTGTCTTGTTACCCCTTAAATGCATCCGTACCATTTGTTTCAATCACTCCCATTGGTGGTGAGTTCCATTTTCTTACCATGCTTTGGCTGAAGTTTCTTCTAAACTTTCTATTGATTTCTTGGTGACTATCTTATACTGCTGGTGTCGATCCATACCTTTCCCCATAATATGAAACATTCTCTCTGCACCCACTGTATCAAAACTTCTCATAATTTATAGGTCTTGTTAAGTCACCCCTCAACCTTCTAGATTCAATTGAAAAAAATCCTTTCTTGCTATGTATAGGTATACATTTCTGGTATCATCCTTGCAAAACTTCTTTGCATCTTCACCAGTGCCTCTATATCCTTCTTATAATATTGTAACTAGAATTGCTGAGAGCAGTTTTACCGCAAGAGTAATCTAGGAAGGTCTAATAAAGGTTTAGCATTACCTCCTGACATTTACATTCCGTCATTAGCTAAACCCACCTAATTTCTACACAGTTTCTAATCTAATTTCCTAAGAAACTAAATGGTACTAATTCTAAGTATGCAATTCAGAGTGATTATCTGACAATTACAGCTCACTGTGTGCTTCTTCAGGCTTTCACAGACTTCTACCATCACCATCACTTCCTTGCAAGCTCATGGACTCCATCCTCTGCTACACTTCAATCACACAAGGGGCTGTCTCCAAACTAGCAGCCTCACCAGACTGTCATGGCTGCTCTCAGAACCAACTCACACACCACTTCAGCCCTTTAGGACTTCACCTTTGCGGCACCGATGACTTATGCGCTTCTACCAGATCACTTCACATGCAAGGACAGGCACTCCTCTCATGCGTCCATATAGGATGCATCTTGGTTTGCTTTCTTAGTTCTCAATCACTTTGCTCATACTTAGGGGTCTGCCAGTCTCTCTATTTTCATTGTTTTTCAGTCTTAACTAAAATGTTCCCAGAATCTTAGGTTTGCATTACCTTTTAGGCATTGGCAACACAGTCCAGCCTCTCTCATTTGCATTGCTTTTTAGTGCAAAAGGAGAGGCAGGCAGCTTGTCACAGTTTGAAGCTCTAAACAGTCAAGGGGGTGTTATGTTGCCATATGGTGCCATGCTATGTCAAAGTTATACCTACAACAGCAGCTTACACAGCAGACGCCAAAGCATGTGCTTGAACATAATGCCATGGCTGAAGTCAAAGGGACTAGAGTCAGTCGGGGTGCTTCCACAGTCAGTCAGAGGATTGTCTGATTTCAATCCAGGATGTTGGCTCAAGTCAATCAAGTCTGACCTGAGTCTGAGGATCCATGTCCTCATATTCCAGGAACTGGGCCACGGTCAGTCTTATAGGTCTAGTGCAAACAATCTGGGATCATAGGTACGTTCCAGCCAAGTCATTGCAGGGAGTGAACCATGGTCAGTCCTCATGGTTTTAGAATTAGAGGTCAGAAGGTTTATCAGGTTCCAATCCATGGAGTCATGAGGAAAGTGATAATCTCAGGTCTGGGGATTGGCTGCAATAGACTGGGTCACTCAGGGAATCATTGTAATGAAAGGGGACAATTCAAGATTAAAGGCTGGGATTTCATAACACATAGGAATGGACAGGAAGTTGCAGATGGGGCTTTTTCAAGGAGGCGAAAGGTCCAGCCTCTATCTGGGGAGAGTATATGGCCGAGGACATGGAAATTTACAAAGCTTTAGACACAGAATGTAAATTTGGGACATTAACAGTTATAAAAAGGGATGAACAGAAATGGAGGGTGGCTGAAAATTAATCAGGAATACAGGAAGGGGAATACAAAAAGGAATGTGAACCATGGGGTGATTATTGTGCATCTTGCATGAGCCTGCAAGTCACCCACAAGGATACAGAGCTCAAATCTTGTCATCTTTGATTCAAGTGCAACTAACAAAACAAAATGACTGACACCAGATCCAGAGGGTGCAGAGTAAGTTATCATTTATTTCATCAGGGGAAGAGTACAATTCTTTGAATGTGGAGTCCTGCAGGGGCAATTGTATTAATTACGCATCCTCTGATTCAGTAAAGCCATACATCTCGAACCAAAATGCAATTCATTGCCAGGCATTCTTTTTGCAGGAATGAACTTCAAACATTATGGCCTCGAGCAATCATGACCATTACACTGTTTGCATCTTCAATTGTCTCCTTGTTATGTCAAATGAACAAATCTAATTAGATGCTAACTTAAAAGTCTGCGTATATGTGTGTATGGCAGGGGGTTACTATTTCTTCATCACGTCTTACACCTGATATTGGAAGATAAATCTTCACAACTGCCACATTCTGATTTTTAACAGTAAATATGCAAGGACATGGTCTGCAAAAGTGACTTTTTGGGAGAGGGTGCGGTCATTGGGAAAATGCCTGAAATCCATTTCTTCAATGTTGCATTATGACTGTGGTTCTGAAGACTCCATGACACACTGTGTCAGTATATAACATGATAATTCATAGTGATTCATGTGAGGGCTCACGAATGCTGTTACTGATATGTCCAATTTCCAAAGTTCCCCATAGATTTTGGGCTTGCCCATCAGAGATAGAGCCCAGGAATGGAGGATTCCTGTGATTCTGATGATAGGCAAAAACAGCACCAAATAAGAAAACAATTACAACATTGACAGAGATAGTAGAACTGCTGATGCTGGAGTCTGAGATAACAAGGTGTAGAGCTGGATGAACACAGCAGGCCAGGCAGCATCAGAGGAGCAGGAAAGCTGATGTTTCGGGTCTGGACTCTTCTTCAGCTTTCCTGCTCCTCTGATGCTGCCTGGCCTGCTATCTACAACATTGACAGCAAGCCCAGCCAGACCAGCAACCTCCAGCAGCTGCTGTAGAGCCTCAGAAGGAGAGGTAGTAGGTGAAAAACCCCCAAGGAAGTGGAGGAAAATGAAAAATCACCAAGTCCATTGATCTTGCTGTCATTATCTACTGCGTTTGGAAAACCAGTGCAGGCAGAGTCTAAGGATGTCCCAAACTATCATAGAGTCATTGAAGCTTACTGTGCTGAAAAAGGCCCATTGGCCCACCGAGTCTGCATCAGTCAAAAATAAGCACCCAATTATTCTAATCCCATTTTAAAACACTTGGCCCATAGTCTTCCATGACAAATGCTCATCTAAGTAATTATAAATCTTATGAGGGCTTTTGACTCTACCAAACTTACAGGTAGTGATTTCCATATTCGCACCATCATCTTGGTGAAAACATTTTTCTTCACATCCCTTCTGAACTTTCTGATCCTTACCTTAAATCTGTGCTCCCTGGTTATTGATCTGTCCATTAAGCTGAATGGCTCTTCTCTGGGCCCCTCATAATTTTATACCTCAATCATGTTTCCTCTTCAGTCTCCTCTCCTCTCAAGAAAATAACTCCAGTCTATCCAATCTGTTCATAAATAAAACTCACCAGTCTAGATAACATCCTGGTAAACACCCTCTGCTTTAATGTAGATTCCAGAAGTGCACACAATACTCCAGTTGTTGCCTAATCAATGTTTGATATAGCTCCAGCATAACCACCATGCTCTGAAATTCTGTGCCTTAGCTAACATTGGCACGTTTGCCATATGCCTTCTTAACCACTTTACCTACCTATTCCGCTACCTTTAAGGGACCAATGGACATGCACACCAAGGTCCCTCTGATTCTCTGAGCTTCCTAGAGTTCTATTGTTCACCACGTATTTTGCTGCCTTGATTGTCCTGCCTGCCTGAGACTTAGTCGGTTTGAACTCCACGTATTACTGATTAGCCCATCTGATCAACCCGTCTATATCCTCCTGTAATCTAAGACTATCCTACCCACTATTTACCACCTCATATCATCAGCAAACTTAGTGATCAACCCTCCGACGGATATATGAGGAGACAATAGCTTTATTGAATTATTGCAAAACTATTAATCCAGACACCTAAGTAATGTTCTGACCATATAAGTTTGGATCCATCCATGGCAGATAGTGGAATTTGAATTCAACATTAAAAAATCTGGACTTCAGCGGACTGGATGCTTGTAGTGGAGCGGAGCTGGCTGTCAGACTGGGGTCTGCCATGGCTGGTCAGACCATGTGTGGAGGCTCTGCACTGAGGTCATACAATGTAATGTCTGTTTGAAATTTTTTAACCTTACTCTAGCATCAATCCCTTAATGTCTGGTTTCTAACTTATTTTTTAAGCCCTGTAAAGTAATGTAACTACTTTTTATTCCTCTGTTGTATCCAAGATTTGTACTTTAGTACTTGTACCTAAGATGTCGCCATAAAAGGCAGACATTTTCACTGTACTCCTATAATGGAGTACACATGACAATAAAGGATATCCTATTTAATTCTAAACCTTTGCCAATTGTCGGAAAAAACCCCAACTGGTTCACTAATACCCTTTGGTGTAGAAAACTGCTATCCTTACCCAGTCTGGTATACATGTGATTCCAGATTCTGGAGTCCAGATTCTGTAGACTTTGAATTCTGTGATTCTGGTTTCAATTAGCCAAATTTCCTTGGATGCCTTTGCTCCAACATTAGCTAATAGTATTCCATGTGGGACATTACCGAATGCCTTGCTGAAGTCTAAGTAGACCACGTCAAATGTACTGCCTCATCACCTCTTCAAAAACATTCAATCAAGTTGGTCAGATATGACCTATCCTTAACAAAACCATGTTGACTATTCTTGATTAATCCCCGCCTTTCCAAGTGCAGATTAATTCTTACCCTCAGAATTACTTCCAATAATTTCCCCACCTCTGAGGTGAGACTGACTGGCCTGTAGTTTCTTGGCTTATCCCAAGGTCCCTTCTTGAATAAAGGTACAACATTGACTGTCCTTCAGTCTTCTGGTATTTCTCTTGAGGCCAGAGAGGAATTGAAAATTATTGTAGGTGCCCCTGCTATTTCCTGCCTTGCCTCACTTAACAGCCTGAGGTACATTTCATCTGGTCCTGGAGATTTATTATCATTGAACTATGTCAACTGCTGGAGCACTTAGAAGGAATCGGAGGCCATCCAGATTACATCTGCATTGAATATCAATGCCAACAGCTTGTCCAAAACAAGGAACTGAGGACCTATGCGATATCTCACAACTCCTAGCATGCAAATGCATGAGGGATGTTACCAATGCCATTTTCTTCATATTACACCAGTTTCTATCCTTCCTTCATGAGGAGAGTCAAGAAACTTGGGCAGTGGGAATATTCAAAATTGCTGGTTTCTTTTGAGTGCAGGACATGATAGATTTCACCCATGCTGTTCTGTGTGAACAATATGAACAATCTGCAGAGCTTCTTAACTGAAAAGGTTTCTACGTCATGCAAGCCAGTGTATCTGTGATTACCGATGTCAGATTTGTGTAGTCCAGACCATGTGTCCTGGGAAGCTGCCATGATGTATACATACTAAATAACTCACAGGTTCCTACCTCCTTCCAAGGTCTTAAGACCATATAGGGATGGCACCTGGGAGACAAGAAGTACACCTTACAACATGGCTGATGACACAATTACAAACCCATCAGACAGACACAGAATGGGATACAAAACTGTCAATATTACCACCAGGATCATCGTGGAACAGACCATGTTATGCCCTTCAAGACTAGAGTGAACAAATGGGGGAATTCCTGGATGCACAGGAAATGGGGGATTGAAGTAATCCTCTGAGGATGGGAATGAGGATCAGAAAATTAGCTTAGACAAACATCAAAGAAACCATAATAGTTGTGCACCGTTGAGAGTAAAAGACTAGACAGAATCCATCTTAAATACAATGAGTTGGGTTTGGACTTTCTCAGCTGGAGGGAGCCTGCTCTGCAGTTGGCCCATTGGCCTGGAAGACTTGCCTGTTTGTCCTTGGCCATTAGGAAAACCTTGTAAAACCTGTGAATGACACACACTGGTTTGATTTGTCTTGTATACTTCAAGATGGAGCTCCAATATGGCCAGTTTCTTAATTTTTAAGTATTACTTAGTTTTTTTACTCATTTTCATTTTGGTGGGGACATTTTGACTAAGAGAATTCAGGCCTGTTAAGAGTGTTATGCCTGTATGCAGACTCATCCTCCTCAGCTTGGACTTCTGTAGGCATTGGCATCATATGTAGGGGTGAGGTGGAGTGGCCAGATACCACTGGAGTTTCCTGACAGAAAGAATCTGGGGTCTTATGTGTGAGTCCTTCTCCCTATGAGTATCTGCTAGTACTAAGCTGTCTCCCTGACCGGGAGAGGCATGGAATGAGAATGAGGCATCTTGTTAACCTCTCGCTTTGCCATTGATGCTGAGCACCTACAACTATTGTGATAGAGCCAATGAATCAGAATTTTCCTCTTACAAAATATGCTTTTGGCATTCTTGCAAATTATCCTGATGAATATGAGGTGAAAAGCTTTCACAAAATGAGCTTTTGAACTGAACATTGCAAAATGATCAATTTACTGAGACATGACCTATCCATTCAATCTCTCAGAGATAGTGGGAACTGCCGATGCTGGAGAATCAGAGATAACAAGGTGTAGAGCTGGATGAACACAGCAGGGCAAGCAACATCAGAGGAGCAGGAAAGCTGACATTTCGGGCCTAGACCCTTCTTCAGAATCAGAGTCTAGACCCGAAACATCAGCTTTCCTGCTCCTCTGATGCTGCTTGGCCTGCTGTGTTCATCCAGCTCTATGTCTTGTTATCTCATTCAATCTCTCAATATTGCTTTGAATAATTTGACCATCATCCCAAGGTCAGACTATAATTATTTGACGTTGCTCTCGCACCATTTTTGAATAATTGTACAACATTCACAGACTGGGACCTGATCAAGTGTATCCGAGAATTTTGTGGGAAGCTAGGGAAGTGATTGCTGGAGGCCCTTTGCTGAGATATTTACATTATCGATTGCCACAGGTGAGGTGCTGGAACACTGGAAGTTGGCTAACATGGTGCCACTATTTAAGAACGGTGGTAAGGAAAAGCCAGGGAACTATAGACCAGTGAACCTGACATCAGTGGCGGGCATGTTGTTGGAGGGAATCCTGAAGGATAGCATTTACATGTATTTGGAAAGGCAAGGACTGATTAGGGATAGTGAACACAGCTTTGACAGTAGGAAATCATGTCTCACTAATGTAATTGAGTCTTTTGAAGAAGTAATGAAGCAGACTGATGAAGGCAGAGTGTTGGATGTGATCTATATGGACTTCAATAAGGTCCTCAACAAGGTTCTCCAATGTAAACTGGTTAGCAAGGTTAGATTATATGGAACACATGGAGAACTAGCTATGTGCGTATAGAACTGGCTCGAAGGTAGAAGACAGAGGGTGGTGGTGGAGGATTGCTTTTCAGACTGCAGGCCTGTGACCAGTGGTGTGCCACCAAGATTGGAGCTATGTCCACTACTTTTCAACATTTATATACATTATTTGGATGTGAATATAAGAGGTATGGTTAGTAAGTTTGCAGATAACACCAAAATTGGAGGTGTATTAGACAGCGAAGAACAAATGGGTCAGTGGACCGAGGAGTTTAATTTAGATAAATGTGAGGTGCTACATTTTGGAAAGGCAAATCAGGGCAGGACTTATACACTTAATGGTAAAGTCCTGAGTTGCTGAACAAAGAGACCTTGGAGTGCAGATTGATAGTTCCTTAAAAGTGGAGTCCCAGGTCGATAGGATAGTGAAGAAGGCATTTGGTATGCCTGTCTTTATTGGACAGTGCATTGAAAACAGGAGTTGGGAGGTCATGTTGCGGCTGTACAGGATTTTGGTTAGGCCACTTTTGGAATACTGCGTGCAATTCTGGTTTCCTTGGAACAAAGTTGTGGAACTTGAAAGGGTTCACAGAAGATTTACAAGGATATTGCCAGGTTTGGAGGGTTTGAGTTAGAGGGAGAGGCTGGAAAGGCTGGGCTTATTTTCCTTGGAGCATTGGAAGCTGAGAGGTGACATTATTTCACAGAATCACTACAGTGTGGAAGCAGGCCCTTCAGCCCAACAAGTCCACACTGACCCTCAGAGCATCCCACCCAGACCCAACCCCTGTAACCCACTTAACCTACACATCCCTGAACACCATGGGCAATTTAGCATGGCCAATCCACCTAGCCTGCACACCTTTGGACAGTGGGACAGTGGGAGGAAACCGGAGCATCCGGAGGAAACCCACGTAGACACGGGGAGAATGTGCAAACTCCACACAGACAGTCGCCCGAGGGTGAAATTGAACCTGGGTCCCTGGTGCTGTGAGGCAGCAGTACGGAATGAGCTGCCAGAGGAAGTGGTGGAGGCTGGTACAATTACATTTAAAAGGCAACTGGATGGGTATATGAATAGGAAAGGATTACAGAGATATGGGCCAAATGCTGACAAATGGGACTAGATTAGTTTAGGATATCTGGTTGGCATGGACTGGTTAAACTGAAGGGTCTGTTTCCATGCTATACAGCTCTATAACTCTATGACTCTATGTCCAATCCTCTGGTATCTTGCCTGTATCTAGTCAGGATTCAAAGATGATAATCAAAGTATTTGCTATTTCTTCCCAGGACTCTGGTGATTTATCCACCTTTGAGGAGGTCTGTCCCTCCAGTACTTACTTTCTCAATTTTGATTTTATCAAATATTTCACACTCCTCTTCAACTAGAAAGTCTGCATTAACCCTATCCTTTGTAAACCCAGAGACGAAGTACTCATTAAGAACGCTGCTCACACCTTTACATCCACAAACCCGATAGATCCAACCCTTAATCATCTTCTAACTCTTAACATACTGAGAAAAACATTTTGCTTTATCTTATCTGTATGCCTCTGGATAACCATGGGCATCTGGATTTAGCAATACCAACTTTTTTTTCTTTGTGAGAATGTTTTCCATGGATTTGTATCAAGTACTGTAACATGTTCACTTTTGTCAGCTTTGCAAAGTTTGCCTTCCCCAATTTACCTTTTACTGTTGCGCTAGCTTTGTCATTTCCACAATTATGCTAAATCTAACTGTATTGTGATCACCTATTGCTACTTTATTCACCTACTCAGCTTCAATTCCTAAGATTAAAAATGTAGAATCACCCCCTCTCTTATGTGCTGGCTAAAAACGTCTTCTTGATGCAGTTCATATTATTTGTTGTTTTTGCACTCAACAACCCTACATTAATATTTTTTTTCAGTCCAAAATACAGCCATTCACAACTAGACTCTGTTTCCTGACACTTAACCAATTTCCAATCTATGAAGGAATAGACACTTTTGGGCCATGCACTCTAAATTGCCACATTGTCTGAGACTTTATCAAATATCTTTTGGAAATCCATGTACATCACGTTATCCTAATTAACCTTCGCTGTTGCCTCAAATAACTGACAAGTTTATGAAACATGATTTGGTTTTAACAAATCCATGCTAGCTTTCCTTAATTAATCCACAGTTACACAAGTGAGTCTTAACTTTCTCCTAAATTTTGAGGCATTAGGATGCCTACCAGTGGATTTGAAGATGGGGTATTTTGGAAAAGTTCCTGGTGATCTTCCCACCACCCCCTGACCTCTGAGGATGACTGTACCAAGCCTTCAGACAAATCATTGACAAGGCTGCATCCTGACCACTCACCCCACCAAAGTGGGAATGTTAGGCTTAAGGGATTGTGGGACCACAATCTGTCAAGGACCTCATCGCAACAGTTCTGCAGCTGGCCAAGGATGAAACACTCCAGGTTCGTGTCATCTAGAGGACTTCCAGAGACCAGCTAACTGGTCAGGCCCAGACATGAGAGGACCCTGTAGTGTCAGCAATCAGGGACCTCAACCAAATGCACGGGAACGGACAGGAGCAGCAGACAGGTGCCCAGAAGCTGCAGCAATGCAGCGAATCATGCTAATTGTTGGTTGCTATGTAGCCACGAATGACATTGTTTGAATGTCAGGCATTACTTCATGGCCACAGACAATGCTCCATGATTGGTGGTTTGTGCTCAGAGCCTGCAACTTCATTTTGAAGTGAAAGGAACAAGATGTATATCTGATATTAGGTCAAACTAATTCCTTTGGCCCCCCCTTGTACAACAACCCCTTTCTTTTGTACCTGTGTCCAAAAATTTAGCTGTCAGTCAGTTGTTCAGTAATGTTTCTGGAAAGGAAGTGCAATCCCTGGCAAATGAGGTTATCATACCTAGTATGGTCATTCACTGCTCAAACTTGAAGCCAGGGTGCTGTGGATGAACTCTGATCTCCTGCATGAATCATTCATGCTTTATCATAAGTGTTCCCCTTGCAAATATTATTGGCCCCCTTCACAAGTGTCATTTGTGCCCCCTCCCCACGTCTATAGTCGCACAGTCCATTATGTCTAACTTACTGGGTTAAATTCCCCTGGCAACAGCCCTCCTTGCAATCCACTCTGTCTGACCTCCTCAACACTTTTGCCTGAGGTTAGGCAGACAGAGCCGATGGACTGACTGTGGCTTATCCCCTTGACCAATTTAATTGGATGAGAATTTGTCAAACTGCTAACTGTACATTTGCCCGACCACGTTTGACCTATGCCCTTCCACCCCAGGCTGGTCATGACAGAGCCACTGGACTGAGCATGGTCCACTCCCTGGATTGCCAAATACACAGAACCCTTGACCAAGAACTGTCTGACCGAATGTTGGACTGTGGCAAATCCCTTGGAGTGATATCAAAGACTGATCTTGACTTACTTTTCCGGAACTCTGTTTGATTCTCCTATGATTTTGGGACATAGCTGCTTTGCTTACTGCATATGCAAAGTATTTGCATGATCCTCGGATAGCACCTTCCACACCCATGACCACTTCCATCTAGAGGGACAAGGGCATCAGGCATTTGGGAACACCACCACCTCCAAGTTCCCCTCCAAATCACTCACCATCCTGATTTGGAAATATATCGCCATTCCTTCACTGTCGCTGGGTCAAAATCCTGGAATTCCCTCCCTATTAGCATTGTGGATCAACCCACAGCAGAAGGACTGCAGCGGTTCAAGAAGGCAGCTCACCACCAGCTCTTAAGGACAACTAGGGATGGGCAAGAAATGCTGGCCGACCAGCCAGCGACGCCCACATCCCATAAATGAATAGAAAAAAGGTGTGTGGAGCCGTTGGGAAATTAACATTGCACACTGCCATACTGCAAGATCTCCAACCTCTTGATGGAGGACTGCTGACTAACAAGGCAAGCTGCATGCTTGTGTAACCATGCTAATTGGCAAGGTAGGGATGGCTGCAAAATGCAGGTTGGCACTGAACGAGCAAGCGCTAAAACAGTCATGCCTGGTTCAATCATGAGCTGGACGACTCTCCATAAGTGCAAAATGTCCCTGTTCCCATCCCCCACCATCTCGTGGGTTGAATGTCCTTTCCCTTCCCTACCCCCATCTGTCTCTGTCTCCTTCTCCTGTCGCCAACCACCATTTCTTCCTCTCCAGTGCCTGTCTTCTCCTCGATCCTGGCCTCCGAACCAGTCTCCTCCTCCCCTCCCTGCTGCCCTCTCCTCCTTCCACCCTCCCCGCACCCTTGTCTCTTCCTCTTCCTCTTCCCCCCCGCCTTGTCTCCTCCTCTCTGACCTTCACTCCGTCGTCTCTTCTCACACCACCAACCCCTCACCGTTTCCTCCATTTGTCACCGACACCCCCAACTCTCGTTTCCTTCTCTCATCACGACCCCCGCCGTCTCCTCCGTACCAGCCCACAAAACCTCTGTCTCTTAGGCCGCATCTCCCTCAACCCATTTAATCTCAAATGTCAATATACTGGACTTGTTCTGGAGTCAGTATATGCAGCCTTTAAATTCTTTTGACTCATCCTCTATTGCTGATAAAATCTTGGTGAACCACTATCTGTGTGAACTATTCAATGTCTGTCTATTCACATTCTTCTGTTACATATCAGTCTATATTTGAATATGATTGTCGGACCATAAGTTAACCAATACTTGTTTGTTGATCAGTCTTTAGCATCCATTTAGTGTATCAGTTTACAGCTCATTACATACCGCATACTCTTTTCGTTAGTCACGCCCCTTAACATTTACTTCCGGCTAGAGTTTCCTGACACCTCTTCCGGCAGAGAAGGTTTTTTTCTTTGGTGTCGATCCCCGGATGTGCAGCTGTTCTCGGTGAGTGCGATCCGCGGCGCATTGGTGAGGGAAATGGGATAGTGATTCTTTGATTCGGGTTCGCTATTGCGGCTGCAGTGAAGCCTTGTTTTATTGTCAGGCCCCGGTCATGGAGCTACATCAAAAAGTTTGTCATCAAACACGGTCAGCCATTAAACGGTATCATATCCCGCCATCCCCTACCCCCGGCTGATCATTAGCCTCCATCAACATCCCCCTCTCTGGATACGACCGATCACTGACTGTCAGCAACACGTACCAGATCTTCCAGATACTGCATTAATCGATATCAACGCTCAAGCAGCCCCCAACCCAATGAGTCCCAATCAACTCTTCCATCCCACTTCGCACGGCCGGTCACTAAACGCCACACCCGCCCCAATCCGGCCATGACCAGTCACTCCCTGCGCCTCTGTCCTGGTCACGAAGATCGGTCAAGATCATAATAAATGGCGGAGCAAGGTCGAAGGGGCCGAATAGCCTACTCCTATTTTCTATGTTTCTATAAACACCCTGCCTCTTAAGTTTGTCTGTCAACAACTCCGCCTTCTCCCGTTGCCATAGCCAATCACTCATTAACTCCTGAAAGCCTGGACAAGGTCGATCACTGACCCCTTGCTGTGATTAGTCCCTAACCCTGATCAGCCACTTTCATCCACCCCCAACTCTGGACACGGCCAGTCATTGACTCCCAACACCTTGTCCTGTCCCTATACTCCAGCAATTGGTCATGGCCAGAGACTAATCCCCATCAAACCATTTCCATCCTGAACATAGCCAGTTACTGACCCCCTTCAATTTCCCTGAACTCGTCAGTCGCTACCCCCCAACAGCCCTACCACCCATCCCCCTCCCCGGCATGGCTTGTCACTGACCCCTATGAACTCTCCAAACCCCAGAAATGGCTGGCCACTGACTCCATCAACCCAGAAATGGCTGGCCATTGACTCCATCAACCAGATTCTATTGTTCACTAATTCACATGAATACCACTCTGTCCTTTCCCAGACCTGGCCGTCACTGACCCTCCCCCTCCCCTGGACAGAGCCAGTCACAGACCTGCATCTATTACTCACTCTAAATTCAGCACTCAGTTTCCATCATCCCCCATCCCTGTCTCGATTTGGTCTCTGCACCACCTCCTTCCCCCCTGATATGACTGGTGTACGTCAACTCAATCCCATAGGTGTAACCAGTCCCTTATGAACTCCTCCTCCCCTGACGTGGCCAGTCACTAACCCACAACATCACACTGTCTACTTCCCATTGACCAACGTCAACTTTGGACACACAACCCCCCCAACCAGTGTCTGGTCACTCACTCCCAATCAACCCACCAGCTTCCCCGGACAGTGACAGCAACTAACCTATATCAATTTGCTTATCCTGCCCTCCAAAAGAGCTGTCCGTGAGCCTGTATCAACTCCAGCCCCTGCCACCTTCCCTGGCATAGCAGTCATTAACACAAATCCTGTACGCCCACACCAGATTTGGTTGTTAACTGACATGTGAACAATGCCCTGCTTACCCCTAGACATGGTTGGTCATTGAAAAGTCTCAAACACCATCCCCATCACAGTTGTTCATTGAACTGCATCAACTCCTATCCCCCAATACAGATAAGCATTGACCCCCATCAACACCTCCACCACTTCCAGACATGACCAGCCATTGACCTCAAGCGCACTCCCCTCAATGACATGGCCAGCCACACACAAATTGCCTAACCCCCAACACCTACAGATGTGGCTGATCACTGACCCTCATCCAGTCACCCATGCCCTAGACACACCTGGTCACTGATCCTCATCAACATCCCACACTCACCAGGTATGGCTAGTCTCTGACTCATATCAACTCTCCACCCCTTCTAACACACAACTGGATGCTAGCCCACGTGATCACTACCCCTCCCCTTGACATGACCAGTCACTAAGTTGCATTAATTCCCAGCACCTGGACACAACCAATTACTGACCTGCAAACACCCCCTTGCCCCAGTCATGGTTGGGCTCTGACCCATATAACTCCCCACCCACTCCCTGACAGGTTTGGTTACTGACCCCCACCCACTTGCCCTTCCCTGGACATGTGGTCTCAATGCAATCAACATCCCCTCCCATGGACATACCTAATCACATCCCATCAACTCCCTACATCACAGGAGACGGTTAGTCACTGACCCCCATTAAATCCTCAGCTCCTGGACTCGGCCAGTTACTAATCTCCCAAAATCTACCCCCTCCCACAATATGACCAATCAGTAACCCACGCAAAACCATTTCCTCCCACTCCCTGCACCTCCAACCTCTTCCAGGCATAGCTGGCCACTGGCCCTCTTCAACCCCCTCCCCGAATATGGCCAGTTAGTGATACCCATTGCATCTTTGCAACTCCCTTGTCACCATATACGCTGATCACTGACACCTATAAATTCACCATCCCAACCCCCTCTTCCTGATAAGGCTGACCATAGAACTCCCATCAAACCTCCTGTCACCCAAAAATGGCAGTTACTCACCTCCACAACCCCCACCAGTTATGGCTGGTCACTGACTCACATCAAATCCCCACCCACTGCCCCAGATATGGGTGGCCCCCAGCAACTTGTCCTTCCATGGACACAGATGGTCACTGACCATCGTTTACCTTTTTGATGAGGTATCAGAGAAGGTTAATGTTGGTGTCATGTGGCGGATATGGCTTTACAAAAGGCATTTGATAAGGTGTCACACAACAGGCTTGTGAGAAAGATTAATGCTCATAGAATACAAGAGATAGTGCATCCAACCTGAGAAACTCCAGTGATGTTCTTGTACAGAGCAAATTGATCTCCAATAACCAGCTATCATGTTTCTTTGTGCTACATATGACTCCAACCAGTGGAGGTTTTCCCTGATTCTTTTGACTTAAGTTTTGCTAGAGTCCTTTACTGCCATAGTTGATAAAATGCTGCCTTGATGTCAAGAGCAGTCATTGTCAACGCCTCTGGAGTTCAACTTGTTTGTCCATGTTAGGAGAAGACTGCAATAAGGTCAGGAGCAACATTTCCTCTTGGTGATCAGCATGCCAATGTTGCTTACAGTATCAACTTCTACTTCCAGAATTTGCTGCTACAGAAGGACCATGGAGGTCCATGCAGAAGTAAGAATGCTGGTTAGGAGCTTGGGTGACTTTGGCAAAACTCAAAATGAGTGTTACAGGGCAGCTTGTTGCTGAGTGAGTGTTCTTGATAGCACTGTTGACAACACCTTCCATCACTTTGATGACCAAGAAGATATGATAGTGCAGCCATTGGCCTAGTTAGATTTTGTCCTGCTTTTTGTGTACAAAAGAAGTACTCTAGCAAATTTTTACACTGCTGCATCAATGCTAGTGTGTAGCTATACTGGAACAGCTTTTGCTTGGAATGCCATTTCTACATTCAATTTGGTATACTGAATCCCAGCTCCTTAAGTGGAGCTGCATTCATCCAAGGGGAGTGGACTGAATTCCATCCCACTCACAAAGACTCTTTGTGGCTGTGATCAAATGCTGTCTGGGTGACTACTTTCCAGAACATGTCCATTAAGCTCCTGAGCATGACCTTGACCTCCTAGTTGCTTGTAAGTTCAATTCTCCACCTGTCTTCCACTCTTTCCTTGGTTCGTTCTTTGGCCTCCAGCATTGGTAATGAAACAAAATGCACCTCATTTTTTTACAGCACATTGTGTAGTCTTTTGGTCTCAACATTTTAATTTGTAATATCTGCCATTATACTATTCATTTTCCTGGATGGTTTGGTTTAGCTCTCTATTTTCTTTACTTTGCATTTGGATCCCAGCTTTCACGATCACTCGCACCTTTAGATTCAGGTTGCAGACTTGTTGCCGAGCCAGTGTGTTTAATTGCAGGCATTTCATCACCCTGGTAGGTAACATTGCCAGTGTGCCTCCAGTGAAGTGTTGGTGTTTTGTCCCGCTTGTTATTTATATGCCTCAGTTCTTGGGTATTACTTCCAGCTCTGTTTTTCAGTGGTTTGTATATCGGGTCCAGTTCACTGTGTTTGTTAACGATGTTCCGGTTGGAATGCCAGGCCTCCAGGAATTCAGAGACATGCCAAGGAATTCTATTATTAAGCCTTTTTGTTTTGTGACATGTAACATCTAACTTGATTGGTTTTTTGAAGTGACAAAGAGCATTGATTAAGGGTAGTATTGGAGAGCTGCTTTTCAGACTGCAGGCCTGTGACCAGCGGTGTGCCACAAGGATCAGTGCCTGGTCCACTGCTTTTTGTCATTTATATAAATGATTTGGATGTAAATATAGGAGATGTGGTTGGTAAGTTTGTAGATGACACCAAAATTGTTGGCGCAGTGGACAGTGCAGATTACCTCACAGTACGACCTTGATCAGATGGGCTGAGGAGTGGCAGTTGGAACTTAATTTAGATAAATGTGAGGTGCTGTATTTTGGAAAGGCAAATCAGGGTGGTCCTGGGGAGTGTTGCTGAACAAAGAGACCTTGGAATGCAGGTTCATAGTTCTTTGGAAGTTGAATCACAGGTAGTCAGGGGAGCGAAGAAGACATTTGGTATGCTTGCCCTTATTGGTCAGTGCATTGAGTATAGGAGCTGGGAGGTCATGTTGCGGTTGCACAGGACATTGGTTAGGCCACCTTTGGAATACTGCATTCAATTCTGGTCTCCCTGCTATAGGGAGGATGTTGTGAAATTTGAAAGGGTTCAAAAAACATTTGCAAAGATATTGCCAGGTTTGGAGGGTTTGAGCTATGGGGAGAGGCTGAATAGGCTGAGACTGTTTTCCCTGGAGGGTCAGAGGCTGAGGGATGACCTTTATGGAAGTTTATAAAATCATGAGGGACATTGATAGGATGAATAGTCAAAGTGTTTCCCCTTGAATAGGGGATTGCAAAGCTAGAGGGCATAGGTGTAAGGTGAGAAGGGAAAGTTTAAAAGGGATCTAAGGAGCAACTTTTTCAAATAGAGGGTGATGTGTGTGTGGAATGAACTGCCAGCAGAAATGGTGGAAGCTGGTACAATTACAATATTTAAAAGGCATTTGGATGGGTAAATGAATAGGAAGGCTTTAGAGGGATTTGGGCCAAATGCTGGCAAATAGGACTAGATTAATTTAGGATTTCTGGTCGGCATGGACGAGTTGGGCCAAAGAGTCTGTTTACATGCTGTACATCTCCTTGACTCTATGTTCATTTTCAGGGAAAAAGAATTTCTTTTGGTGTTGCACCTTCTCAATTAAATAAAAGCTTGGGAGACACTGTTCCTTGATGAATTCCTGTGGCATGTCTCAACCAATCAGAGTTGACTTGCGATTTTTAATAGTTTAAACAAAATCTTTTGGAGCAACTGTTCCTTGATGCTTTCTCTATGGCAATGCCTTGACCAATCAAAGTCCGAATGTAAGTCAGTCTTCACCCTGTTTCTCATCAGTAGAAATTGTTCCCTTTGAATTCTTGTCATCCTACAAGATGAAAAGCTTCAACACCATTTTCTGTCTCTCAACAATATGAACATAAATAACCATAAAATAATACAAATAATTTTTGGTGATACTTTTGAATTGTTACAATCAACAACAATCCAGATTTTCACAAGTAGATACAAAATTGGCCTATTTTAGATCATCCATGTGCAAACAAACTATAGTCACCCTGCCATCACTGACTTGGTGTTTTCGCAAGTAGTTCTGTGTTTTCACCTCAGTCGTGTTCATTCCATGTACTGTAGTGATTGCTCTTAGTACCAAAGAAAACTTCCTGATATTAGTTAGTTCTTTTACCTCTTTTAACTTTACTCTCCCCTGTCCTTGTGTAGTTTGAATGCAATAATTTTACATATATATCTTTTAATTACTGTTAGCATCTTATATACTTTACCCTTGAAAATTAATTCTATTGAAGAGCCACTGTTTTTCAAGCGTATCCCCATATTGCAAATTTGTAACTTTAGGATTGTGACTCCATCCTTGACTGTCTCCAGAGCACTAGTGAACAGAACAGGACAGAATCCTGTGAGAGTTGATGAGAGTTCTAAACATAAAGCCTACTTCTCTGCAACTGCCTTTAGGCCATATATTTCACTATTTGTTTTTTCCTTTTGGACTAGCTGAATGTGCTGATGTAAGATACTGTACGCATTTTCGAAAAAGTTGCAAAGTTGGGTTTAGTCATTGTATGATTCAAGTCTTGCTCTAGTGGTGGCCTTTGACATGTGATGTGTTCATGCCCTATTCCAAAGATTTGAGTGGACAGTACAGTTGCTACATTATTGGCAGCGCCATCTTTCAGATGCACTGTGTTTTCTCAAATTGCTCAAAGATTCACTGCACCATTAGCCGTCAGGCTGATCTAAAAGATTCCATTGTGTTATTTAAAAGATTAGAGAAAATAATCCAGTGCCCTGACTCTTACATCAGTGGTAGGGAAACTGTTGGAGAAAATAGTGAAGGAGAAAACTAATCTCCGTTTAGAGAGGCAAGGCTTGATCAGGGATAGTAAGCATAGTTTTGCCTAACAAATCAGGTGGAATTTTTTGAAAAGGTGACCAAATGTGTAGATGAGGGTAGGACAGTTAATGTAGTCTACATGAATTTCAGCAAGTTCTTTGACAAGATCCCACATGGGAAACTGATTAAAGAATGTCAAGGGATCCAGAGTAACTTGGCAAGGAGGATCCAAAATTGGCTTAGTGATCGGAAACAGAGGATGGTGGTGGAAGGCTGTTTGTGTGACTGGAGCCTGGTGTGCAGTTGCGTACCACAGGCATCAGTGCTGGGTTCGTTAATGATGTAGAAGAGAATGTTGGGGTGATGATGTTTTCTTTGGGGGTGGAAATGGTGATCGTGTGAAGGAGGGGAGGAGATGATAACTTTTGCAGATGACACAAAGATTGACCAAGTGGTTGACAGTGAGGAGTCTTAGTTTATAGGAGGATTTAAATGGATTGGTCACATGATCAGATCAGTACAGATGAAATTTAACCCTGTTAACTGTGAGGTGATGCACTTTGGAAGAAGTAACTAGACAAAGGAGCAGTCATTGAATGGCAGGACACTAGAAAGGTCAGGAATAGGGGATCTTAGGGTGCGTGTCCTTAGAACCCTGAAGGTGGCAGGACAGGTAAATGAAATAGTTAAGAAGGCATATGGGATGCTTGTCTTTATCAGTCAAGGCTCAGATTATAAGAACAGGGAAGTTATGTTGAGCTGTATGGAACTTTGGTTAGGCCATAGCTGGGATGCTGTGTGCTGTCTGGTCAACACAGTATAGGAAGAATGTGATTTCTCTGGCAGGGGTGCAGAGACGATTCATAAGGATGTTGCATTTCAGCTATGAAGAGAAGGTGGATAAGCTCAGGCTCTTTTCTTTGGAGCAGAGAAGATTGGGGGGTACCTGTCAGAGGTGTATAGGGTTGAGAGGCAAGGATAAGACGAAAGCAGCTGTTCTCCTTAATCAAAAGGATCAAGAACGGGGGTGGGGGGATGAAGCTTTTAAAGTAAAAGGCAAGAGGTTTAGAGGGGATTTATGGTAAAGCTTTTTCACCCGGGGTGGTGGGATATAGGATGCACTGCCTAGGACGTTAGTTGAGGTGGATAATCTCTCAACCTTTAAAAAGTACTTTCATGAACACTTAAAGTGTCACAACATTCCAGGCTATAGGCCTAGTGTGGGGAAATTGGGACAAGTGTAGTTAGTAGACCCAATAGGCTGAAGGGCCCCTTCTGTACAATATGATTCTACAACCAATATTATCCCTCAGGCACCGTAATTGGAACAGATTGTAATGTCATTAACTCTTAACTCTCTTTGAAATGGCAGGATCTGTCTGTGTTTTAGTTATAATTATTAGAAAAGAGCAATATGATTTAGTCTTTCTTCAGGACCAATGCCCTTGATAATGACCACGGAGTACTGGATAATCTACACCTCACCTGTATGATACAGGAGTTGTACATTATCATAATTTCTGCCTCTTTCAAAAGCTTTGCAAAGCCGAGTCAACTTGAAACAGTGAGTGAAATCCAAGCATAAATTTATTGCTTTTCTATTTCTTTATGCATGTTATAGAGTTGATAGTGATCTCATTTCATAATTTACTCTGATGATCATCTCCCATCTCTAGGATAGTGATGATGCACAGGATCATTCTGATAGAGGGGTAAGGGAAGACTGTTTGGTCCAGGTAAGCCTGCTGTTTCAATTGTTCTCTTCTTGGCTTCTCACCATATCCTCAGTTCTTGCTTTATAGATGTGGCATCATGAATAAATTGAGTTGATATTATTTTCTTGTGTCGTTTTTCATAAAGCCGTGATGAGCAAAACTGCTTGTCTTCCCCTCGTATTCCTAACTCCTTCCTTAATCTTTCCCTACTCAAAACATATACAGTTAGTTTAGTCCAATGTATTTCCTCAATATTCTACAACCAAGCTTCTGTGCCTGAGCTATGGTAACTATAGATCAATAACATTGTCAGACTTGCATGTGTTGTTGATTCAGAGCATATCACGGCACTGAGTTAGTGGTTGATGTGGGTACATTTACAATATTTAAAAGACATTTGGAACAGTACATGAATAGGAAAGGTTTGGACCGATATGGGCCAGGAGCAGGCAGGTGATATTCGTTTAGTCTGGGATTATGTTCAGCATGGACTAGTTGGACTGAAAGGTCTGCTTCCATGCTGTATGACTCTAAGACACATTGGTTTGCCCCCAAGTGAAGTATTATGTCCACTTTTTGGTATTATGATCTGGAAAGGATGTGAAGGCATCAGACAGCATGTACAAAAGATCTGTGGGAATGCTTTTAGCAATGAGGAACTTTAGTTATGTAGGAGGATTCTCTAATCTAATAAAGTATGACTTTTTCTTGGAGATGAGAAAATTGAGAGGAAACATTTAAAATCATTAAGGATCTGGACAGAGTAGATGGGGGAAGCTCTGTTCCCATTGGTGGCAGGGTTGAGGAGCAGAAGACAAGTTTATGGTCATTGACAAAAACTGCAATTTTGACATTTTTATGCAGTGAGTGGTTGGAATCTGGAATACATAGCCTGTGAATGTGGTGAACGGCAGAGTCAATTCAGGCTTTCAAAATGGAATTAGTTCATTATCTGGTCTTTACCCCAATGAGGCAAAAAGCAGCACTTGTGACACCAGGTGTATTTCTTCTTCAGAATGGACTGAATGACCTGTCATGTATCCTTTTTGTCCTACTATTTAACACTTTCCTTTTATTCTTCATTCTGCCTCTTTTATTCTCTTTCATAATCTACAGAATGTAAGTCTTGAGCTATACTTGGCTTGATTTTTTTGCAGCTGTAGTCGCTGTTTTCGCAATCATTTAATTTTATGCAACATTTCAGTGCAAAATTGGCTATTCTAGCAAGTTTTAAAATCTTCCAACACTCTGTGCTGTATTGTTTAGCAGATATTAGTGAGAGATGCCAAGTCTCAGGATTACAGATGTTTTTCTGGAGAGACCTTGCTAGATTATTAATCCAGAGACCAAGGCAATGTTTTGAGGATCCAAGTTCGAACCCTACCATGGTAAATAGCGTAGTTTGAATTCAGTAAAAATCTGATATTAAGTGTCTAATGATGACCGTGAAACCATTGTCAATTGTTGAAAAAACCCATCTGGATCACAAATGTCCTTTAGGAAAAGGAACTGCCATCTGGAGCCAGATCAAGTGACTCCAGACCCACAGCAATATGGTTGACTCTTAACTGCCCCCTGAGTAATTAGGAATTGGCAATAAATGCTGGACTAGCCAGTGATCCCGTAAAATAATTAAAACAATTGGTGCCATTCTCCATACTTATTTTAAATTTACCAACTGAAGTGGTTTACTGGCCATTTAATTGCAGCAGACTGATTGGATTGTATTTCAAGGCTTCTACAGTTTTGGTTAGGAAAAATAACAATGTTTTCCTTTATCGTGAGGAGAATTGAATACAAAAATAAGGAGGTTATGTTTCAGTTACACAGGACACTGGTAAAACATGTCTGGAGCACTATACACCATATTGGTCACCTTATTTAAAGCAGAATGTAAGGGCATTGAAAACAATTCAGAGAAAGTTTACCAAACTAATATTTGGGATGAATGAGTTGTCTTAAAAGGAATAGTTGAACTGGCAAGGTTTATAGCTGCTGGAACAAAGAACAAAGAAAATTACAGCACAGGAACAGGCCCTCGGCCCTCCAAGCCTGCACCGATCCAGATCCTCTATCTAAACCTGTCGCCTATTTTTCAAGGAACTGTATCCCTCTGCTGCTTGCCCATTCATGTATCTGCCTAGATACATCTTAAATGACGCTATCGCGCCTGCCTCTACCACGTCCACTGGCAACGCGTTCCAGGCACCCACCACCCTCTGCGTAAAGAACTTTCCACACATATCTCCCTTAAACTTTTCCCCTCTCACCTTGAAATCGTGACCCTGAGTAATTGAGTCCCCCACTCTGGGAAAAAGCTTCTTGCTATCCACCCTGTCTGTACTTCTCATGATTTTGTAGACCTCAATCAGGTCTCCCCCAACCTCCGTCTTTCTAATGTAAATAATCCTGATCTACTCAACCTCTTTTCATAGCTAGCGCCCTCCATACCAGGCAACATCCTGGTGAACCTCCTCTGCACCCTTTCCAAAGCATCCACATCCGTTTGGTAATGTGGCAACCAGAACTGTATGCAGTATTCCAAATGTGGTCGAACCAAAGTCCTCTACAACTGCAACATGATCTGCCAACTCTTGTACTCAATACCCCATCCGATGAATGAAAGCATGCCGTATGCCTTCTTGACCACTCTATCGACCTGCGTTGCCACCTTCAGGGTACAATGGACCTGAACACCCAGATCTCTCTGTGCATCAATTTTCCCCAGGGCTTTTCCATTTACCGTATAGTTCGCTCTTGAATTGGATCTTCCAAAATGCATCACCTTGCATTTGCCTGGATTGAACTCCATCTGCCATTTCTCCACCCAACTCTCCAATCCATCTATATTCTGCTGCAATCTCCGACAGTCCCCTTCACTATCTGCTACTCCACCAATCTTAGTGTCACCTGCAAACTTGCTAATCAGACCATCTATACCTTCCTCCAGATCATTTATGTATATCACAAACAACAGTGGTCCCAACACGGCTCCCTGTGGAACACCACTGGTCACAGTTCTCCATTTTGAGAAACTCCCTTCCACTACAACTCTCTGTCTCCTGTTGCCCAGCCAGTTCTCTATCCGTCTAGCTAGTACACCCTGGACCCCGTGCAACTTCACTTTCTCCATCAGCCTACCATGGGGAACCTTATCAAGCGCCTTACTGAAGTCCATGTATATGACATCTACAGCCCTTCCCTCATCTATCAACTTTGTCATTTCCTCAAATAATTCTATCAAGTTGGTAAGACATGACCTTCCCTGCACAAAACCCACGCTGCCTATCACTAGTAAGCCCGTTTTCTTCCAAATGTAAATAGATCCTATCCCTCAGTATCTTCTCCAGCAGTTTCCCACCACTGATGTCAGGCTCACCGGTCTATAATTACCTGGAGTGTAGAAGTATAAACAACGACTTGGTTGAAGCATAAGATTCTGAGTAGTCTTGACAGGTTAGATGTAGGAGGATGTTTCCTCCTATGGGAGAATCAAGAACTAGGGGTATAAAAAATAAGGGGTAACACATTAACAGAGATTGGGTGATTTTTTTTTCCTCAATCGGTCATGAGTCTTGAAATGTGGTCGAAGCAGAGTTCTTGAATACTTTTAAGGCAGAGGTGGATAGGTTCTTGATAAGTGGGGGAAGGTGGTGAAGTTATCAGCGGCAGATGGGAATGCAGGTTTGAGGTTATAATCAAACTAACCATGATTTAATTGAATGGCAGAAAGGCTCAAGAGGTTGAATGACCAACTCCTGCTCCTTGTACATTTTAAGAAGCAGTGGTCACCATGAGTTTTATTTAGTAGGAAGATGGCTGAAGACCCACAGAGAAACTTCCGTTCCCACTATTATGAAAAAGTTGGATTTCGTGGTGTTGAAGAAAAGAAATCCCTTGAGATTCTGCTGAAGGATGATCCATTAGGTAAGCCTGGAGTGTTTACATGATTCACTATAATACTGTTAACTCAGGTAATAATTGAAAAATTCATCTGAAATTGCTGGTTGTAAGATGTTGGTGCTCCTAAATCTGACCCAAATGATCAAATGTAGATTTCACTTTCGAAGATTGAAGGAAGAAAGAATTTAAAACCTTTGTGTAAATTTAAACTTGTTGACCTGCATAAACATTTGTAATAACCATTTTGCATCATTCCCTTAGTATATAAGAATTTTTTAAACGATATGTACATTTGATAAATCATTAGTATGACAAAGAGTTGAGACTACTTGGTTCCCCCTTAGGACATCAAAGTCTTGATTTTAATTTTACTGATGTGTCATAAGATGGACAGAAGGTGATCCAATATATTGTTATTAAAACTGCACATTATGGCTATTTTAATGACACATCTGGTGGTGCTATACCATTCTTTGTAGTACCGTTGGGTTTCTGATGGATCACATTAGCTAGATTTGTAGTTCTTGTTGGTCAACAGCCACTCTGTACATCTGCTTCCAAGTCCAATGAATTAAAAATAACTGTCTTTGATTGCAAACTGGCTGGTTGCCAATGATGCCTTTCGCCCAGGCAATGCCAGCCTGATCTGGAAAGCTGAGCACCTGCTCATTCTGAATGACATCATTGGTGGCAAAATTCACATTATTGTTAGTTCTAGCAAATGACCAATCAGTCAACTATCTTGTGCATTTGTGGGATAAGCTTGGAGATCCTTGCAAGTCTGCAGGGGAAAGATCCAGACATGAAAATATTCACAGTGGTGGGACTTTGACTGGCAGGCAGAAGGTTTTCTTCAAGGAACCTGCAGAAATGTTCTTCCACCTGACTTGATGTCCTGAGACACTGGTGTTCAGAAATGTTTCATGGTTAGGGCTGTTCCTGAGGTTCCCTCTCCCCTGTGCAACTGCAGGTTTGTGAGCGTATACTACTTCTGCACCTGCTGTTTCTGCTGCTCATGCAGGTGGTCATCATCTTCTGTCTTTGAGGTCCAATCTAAGATAGCAAAGCAAAAACCAACATGATAATCCAGCAGGTATGAAACTAGCTGAGAATTTTACAGAATTGCAGAAGTGTTGGGGCACAAAAGGAGTCTATTTAGACTGCTGTGCCTGCACTGGCTCATTAAAAGAACCTTATTGCATAGTGCCAATTTGTTTTCTTTCAATATCCTTGCATGTTATTTTTATCCAACTAATCACCAGTGCCCTCATGAATGTCTTGGTTGACAATAATCACCAGTGCTCGTATGAATGATTCAGTTGAGGCTAACTCAACCACACTTCTAGGCTGTGCATTGCATACCTTAACTACTCGCTGAGTGAAAAGGTGTTTCTTCACTTCGTCCTTCTTTTGCAGATCCCTTTAAATCTGTGTCCTTTTGTTCTGTTTCTTTTATGTATCTGCTGCTCTTGACTTTCTAGATGGAATGAACTGTAGTTTATAAGATGCTATTTAAGGAGCCTTGATGATTTTCTGCAGTGCACCACATGGATACATTCAGCCTCCAATCTTTGGCTAAGCATTCTCCAAAATAGCCTTCGGGATATGCAACAACATAGAATCACCAAGCAGAAACTGATAGCCAAGTTCCTTACCCATGAAGACAGCCTCAACCGTAATCTTGGGTTCATGTCGTGCTACATGTAACCCCACCATGCTGTTCTGTATTTGTAAAATCTTCCTTATTATCCTGTTTTGACACCATCACCTTCATAACTTGTTATGATCTCTCTACCTTAGTTTGTACAGTTTTGGATTACTTGTCACTTTGGTTAAAGCCTCGGCATGCAACTCGTATACCAATCATGTTACTCCAGCCATTTGGTTTGTCTCCAGCAGCACCTTATTTTTAATTTTTTGTCATTATCTCTCTGCCTCAATTAATTGGATCATGGGTCGTCCCTTCACTGGCTATTCAGCTGTTGACACTTTAATTACACTGTCTGACACCTTTGATCACCTGCAGAGACTTGTTATTCAGCCTATCGATACTCCACTCACGCCATTTATACGATCTTTCGATTTCTCTGCCTATAAATTCTGTGCCTGTGTGCTTCCCTTCACTTCACCAGATGAAGGAGCAGCGCTTTGAAAGTTTGTGATTTCAAATAAACCTGTTGGACTATAACCTGGTGTCATCTTACTTCTGACCTTGCTCCCCCCACATCCAACACTGGACCGGTTTACATGCACACCAAAGTCATTCTGATCCTCGGTGCTTTTTGTCCTGTCCAAGCGGACCACCTCTCACTTATCTGGATTGAATTCCATTTGCCACTGACCATCTGACCAATCTGTTTATACCTTGTAACCTAAGGCTATCCTGCTCACAATTTACCATCCCACCAATTTTCATCAACCCTCCTACATTCAAATCTAAATGATACATAAATACCACAAACAACAAGGGCCCCAGTGCCGATACCCGCAGCACCCCATAGTAGACAAGCTTCCAGTCACGAGAACACCCGTTGACCATCACCATTTGCTTCTTGGTCATAATTAGCGAAATTTCCATTTTGTGGGTTGTAACCTTCACTATCAGTGTCCAATGCAGGACCTTATCAAAAGTCTTACAGAAGTCCATGCAGACTATGTCAAATGCATTGTCCTCATCTAAGCAGTTGATCATCTCCTTGGAAAATTCAATCAAGCACCTCCCCTTAGCCATGCTGACTGTTTTTGATTAATCCTTACCTCTCCAAATGCAGGCTAATTTTGTCCCTCAGAATTGCTTCCAGTAGTTTCCTTACCACTGAGGTGATACTGACTGACCTGTAATTTCCTGACTTATTCCGTGCTCCCTTCTTAAATTATGGTGCCACATTGGCTGTCCTCCAGTCCTGTGGCACTCTCTTGTGGCCAGTGCCTTTGTTATTTCCTCCCTTGCCTCATTCAATAGCCAGGAATACATTTCATCTAGACCTGGAGATTTATTTTCTTTTAAGCTTGATCGACTAGTCAGCACCTCTTCCTTGCCTATGCTGATTTTGTTAATTATCTCACAGTTCTTCTCATTAATTTCTATACCTATATTGACCCTCTCACTAGTGAACGCTGACAGAGAATATTCATTTAGAAACCTACCTATATCCTTTGGCTGCACGCACTGATTACCAGTGTAGTCCTTAACGGCCTTACTCTTTCTCTAGTTATCCTTTTATCTTTATTGCACTTGTAAAATAACTTAGGATTTTCCACCAGTATCCTTTCACGGCTCTTTCTGATGTCCTAATTTCTTTTTTAAGTTACCCCTTGCACATTATATATTGCATTAGGACTTCTGCCGTTTTAAGACCTCTACGGGTAGTTCTCCAATAATGCAATAGTTGCGTTCTTGTGTGACCTTGCACTATAGAAAATCGAGCTATTGAAAATCGCCATAGAAAATCGCATTTTCGGGAAATCGCTATAGAAGGTCGTTATACCTGTACAGCAGAAAGTTTGTGTTATCCAAACAGCGCCCACTATTCATCAATCGCGTTACGACCAATCCGCGTTAACGAAACACACGTTATCACAGAACTACCTGTATCTGCCGTAAGCCTCTCTTTTTCTGTGTCCAATTGTGTGCATCCCTCATTATCCACGCTTGCTGAATTTAGATCCCTTTCTTCATCGTCATCCGAAACAGTCTGATACAACGATTACTGTCTCTTAAATGTGCCCCGACTGTTTTACATTGATTGACATCTTCCTTGTACTCCTTTATCAGCTAGCTTCAGGAAGTTTTTTTTTATTTAACCTATTTTTCTAATCAACCTGTTCAAAGGTGTTATTACACACCTCTGTAGCAGGCAGGGCATGAACCTAGGTTTCCTGATGCAGGGGTAGGGACTCTATCACTGCACCACAAGAGAGTCCCAAATGCCAGTTCTTACAGACCCAATGCTTAAATGAAATCAGCTGTGGTTGTGGTTCTCATAGCTAGTATGCTGCAATCAAATATGGATGTCAGTAGGATGGGCCTGTCTAATCACCACCACCACCAAGTAGCCTCCTGCTGCCCCACAAAAAAAACCATACTCTTCTGGATTACAATTCAACATGAAGAGTTAGCCACATGGTGTGCAGTAGGACTTGTATGTTGACCAGTCTGGAAAGCCATGGTAGGTTTCTTTCCCTGAAAGATATTAATTAATCAGTAAGACTTTTTACTATAGTCTAAAAGCTGATTCGCTCAATGTTTCTCATTCTTTCCATGTTTTGGCTGATTTAACTGAGTTCTATAATTTGTCATGGTGAGGTTTGAGCCCTTGAGCTGTCAGTTATTAGTCTAGTAATATGACTACTGTAGCATTGTTCTCTAAAATTGAATGTGGTGGTAAAATGGTCTGTTGTCTTTTACCTCTTGTCTGGGATGGACAAATTATTGACTTAATTATGGAGCCTGTAGTGCTCTGATGTTCTAATCTTGTTCTTCAGTGAGTGAAAAATGAAATAATTTCTTATGGTTTAGGTGATATGCTGTCCTTTGTGTAAATTAGTGACCAAAACAAATTAAGCTTTGTAAACTTCATATCAATTCTGTATGATCAGTAGTTTTTTTCTTTTTGCAGATGTTGAGAAGCTCTGTACTTTTGCTCAACGTTATCCTCTTCCCTCCATGTATCGTGTTCTTGTATGGAAAGTACTGCTTGGTATGTCTAAATGATGCTATGGTTTGCATTGATAGCCTCAATTATAAGTATTATGGATAAAACCTATAATTATTTCAGGTCTTATTACATAGAGAATGCATAAATGGATCTTTTTCAGATTGGCAGGATATGATGAGTTGGGTCCCACTGGGCTCAACCTGTTAGAATTTACGACAGTGCTCAGATGATGGGATCCAAGACACGGTGGATAAATTTGCAGATGACGTAAAGGAAAGTAATGTTGTGAAACTGCCAACCAATCTATATCAGTCTGCAACCCTGTCAAGTGAATGGGCGAGAATATGGTGGATAGAGATAAAGTTGTTCACTTTGCTAGGAAGAATGAAATTGCAGTGTAATATTTAAATGGAAATTGATTGAAGCAATCCAAAGTGCCTTTGAATCTAGTTATTCTTATCCATGGCTCTCAAAAAATTGGTACGCAGATACTGTAAGTGATTAAGAAGGCTCATGAAATACCATTCTGTATTACAAGAGGGATTAGCATCAGTGTAAAGAGGTTGTGCTTTAGTTATACAGTGCATTGGTGAGACGATATCAAATACTGTGTACAGTTTTGATTCCTTATTTAGAATTGATCTAAATGAAGTGTAAGTCATTCAGACTGATGCATTCAATGAGTGGATTGTCTTATGGGGAAAATTCAGACAGGCCAGGATTGTTTCCATTAGAAAAGAACCGAAAGAACTGTGGATGCTGGAAATCAAAAATAAAAACATTTTGCTGGAAAATCTCAGCAAGTTCTTTATTCATTAATGGAATGAGAGCATCGCTGGCCAGACAGCATTTATTGCTCATCCCTAATTGCCCAGAGGGCAGTTAAGAGTCAACCGCATTGCTGTGGGTCTGGAGTCACAGGCGAGACCAGGTAAGGATGGCAGTTTCCTTCCCTAAAGGTCATTAGTGAAGCAGATAAGTTTTTCCAACAATCAACAATGGATTCATGGTTATCATTAGATTCTTAATTCCAGATATTTATTGAATTCAAATTCCGCCATCTGCCAAGGTGGGATTCAAACCTGGTTCCTCAGAATATTATCTGGGCTTCTGGATTAACAGTCCAGTGATAATACCACTAGGCCATTGCCTCTCCGTCTGGTAGCACCAGTGGAGAGCAATCGGAGTTAACATTTCAGGTCGAGTGACCCTTCGTCGGAACTGATGGTAACTACGAAAAAGTTGGTTTTCATGCAGCAGACAGGGTGGGGGGAAGAGGTAATGAGTAAACAATAGGTGGCAATAGAGCCCAAAGAGAGAGAGAGAGAGAAACAACTGGACAGACAAAGGAGTGGATAACAATTAGCCGAGGAGAATGAATAGCTACTAATGGGGATTGTTAGTGGCTAACAATGGTTTGTGTGTAATAGCAGACCATGTGATAACAAAGCCTGTTAGTGGGGTGTTAGGGTAAGGACATGGGAGAAGTGCCTCCAGCCCTAAAATTGTTGAACTTGATATTAAGTCCAGAAGGCTGCAAAATTCCAAAATGTTCTTTCAGCTTGCACTGAGCTTCAATGGAGCACTGCAGCAAGCCTGCAGCAGAGACGTTGGCCAGGGAACAAGGTGTGTGTTGAAGTTCAGGCAACTGGAAGCTCAGGGTCTTTTTTATGGACAAAAAGTAGGTGTTTGTTGAAGCAGTCACCCAGTCCATGCTTCATTTCCCCAGTGTAGAGGAGACCACATTGTGAGCAGCAAATGCAGTACACTAGAGTGAATGAAGTGCAGGTAAATGTCCACTGTGGCCACTAACCTTATTTCACCTGGTGAACTCCTCCCACTGTCTCCAAGTTTCAAGTCTCCCAACCTCGCACAGCTCACTTCTACTTCCTTCTCAAAATCCACAAACAGGACCGCCAGTAACATCATTCATAAGTTAATTAAGGAGATTATTTAAAAAAACCTGATTTGTGAACAGCATCGGGCAATCTGTGGTCAAAAACTTACCTCAGGATCATGCAGCACTAAACTTGGTTTAACCCAAAAACCAGTTGATAGTAAGATGGATGGTGTTGGGAACAGAGTATTTTGTCGGAATCAAAATAGTGTAGTGCCCTTGGTGTTCTTCTTATTTAGTCAGAGGAGGTTGAACGTATGGAAAAGCATGCTGTGTTTTTAGTTGATGGTACTGAGAGGTAGCATGTGGATGAGAACTAATAACGCCCTTGGGGCATGTGCACACACTCTGAAGCAGCCTTGAGGAGCCTCATCTAGGTGGATGTAAATGGAGGAGTGCCTGAGGAAGATAATGGAGTTAAGCACATCTTACTTTGTAAGGAGGAGTAGTTGCCTTGTGTCACAGTCACATAGAATCTTATTTGTGGTTTTGATGAAAGCCAAATTAATACCATGGTAGAGTGGAAACCTGTTTGGAGGATTTAAGCAGAAATATGTGCATGGATTTGAGAGGTAATGACAGGCTGAAGGACGTTGTGGAAGAAAAGGTGTTGGATACGCAAATTTGTGAGGATGCAGAGATCAGGGGTTGGTTTTGTGATAAGGGGTGAACATTGTAGGTTTGAAAGTGAAGGGGTTAAAGGTGAGGAGAACTATATCCGCAAATGTGGGAGCCAGAAGAAGTTGAATAGTGTGTAGTCTAGTGGGAATGGGAGCGAAGGAGCAAATGCTGATGAAAGCTGCACAACTCTGGCCTCCTCACACAGCCATTTCATCCGATGTGCAACTTCATCCGTTGATTCCCCAGTGAGGTTGGACAATAAATCCATCATCCAACAGTTACTGACCTTCTTACTCTCAAAACTTTCAGAAAATATTGTGCTTGGCAGCAAGACTGTATACAGAGACTGGAAAATTGATCAGCCAGACTCCATACTGTCCCAACAAACGTTCCCAGGGCAGGTACAGCACAGGGTTAGATACAGAGTAAAGCTCCCTCTTCATTGTCCCCATCAAACACTCCTAAAGCAGGGACAGCACGCGGTTAGCTACAGAGTAAAGCTGCGTCTACACTGTGCCCATCAAACACCCCCTTTGCAGGGACTGCACAGTGTGATACAGAGTAACGTTTCCTCTACTCTTTTACATTAAAAGTAAAGCTCCGTCTGCACTGCCACCATCAAATATTCCCCATGCTGCTGCAGCCTGAGTCAGCTTGTGCTGTAGTCACTAAGCAGGCAATTTCAAATTATCATCTCTCCCCTCTGCCCAATGCCATTAACATTTCTGTCACTCCCAGAGCCCAAGAGACCCTGAAAGAAATGAAGGGTAGCCTCTCCCTTACCTCTTGGAATATGTGAAGGACAACTTATTGCTCAAGTGAGAACCCAGAAGAGAGTGGAGAATAGGTCAATCTCTCAGACCTTAGCAAAAGAAAACCTAACACAAGAAAAGTAATGTTACCTCATTCAATTGGTAGCGATTTTATTTTGTCGCAATCCTAACCTCATCCTAATCTCAGTGCATATAAGGCAGCACTGTGAGTGTAAGTCCAGCTCCAACATGGAGCCCTTGCTTTGTGAACCACCTCCTAGGCTGCTGGCTGTGTCGCTGGGGTAGGTCGCTGGGAGCAAAGCCACAGCTTCATGGAGCTCTCAGCCCTGATGTTGCAGGGGCTCATCAGGATCCTGTCACCCTCGTCCTCGTTCTCAGCAGGCTCCGGAAACTTGCACTGCCCCGAGGTGGTAGCCAGCAGGTTCATACGTGGGTGTAGGCTGATCCCGTTAACACAGTCCTGCTGAGTGTGTAACTAAAGAGTGGGATTGAGGATGGAGTCCAGCCCCTTTGCTGGTGTTAATGTGGTGTCCTACGTGGAATGCGTTCCCTCAGTGTTCCTGCTGACTACATAGCGCCCATAAACATCCAGATCAAAATACGTCCTCTGATTGGTCGTCGCTGAATAGAGCTTGGAGAACAGCACTTTGCTGGGCTGACATAGGTCCCAGCACAGGATTTTGGGTTCCTTCCGCTTCCCCTACCCCAGTGTAGAGCAAGTTCCCATCAGATGAAAATATAACGTGTGTCACTCCTCCTTGGTGGCCCTGTAAAATGGTAAACACAGTCCCCTTGTTCCACTCTCTTAGAATAAGAGGCAAAGGCCTATAGGTCATGCTTGGGGCTGAAGATGATACACGAGATGATCCCAGTCAGCCCACGTTTCTTCACCAGTGTTTGTCTCTTCTCACACTCTCGGCCCGGACGAGATGTATCGAGCATCTTCACCATCTTGTCAATGCACAGAACAGCTGAGTCCCATCCGGTGTAAAGCAGACATCAGCTCATCCAGGTGATTGTATGGCTGGGGGAGTGGCACGGTGGCTCAGTGATTAGCACTGCTGCCTCACAGCACCAGGGACTCAGGTTTGTTTCCACCCTCAGGCGACTGTCTGTGTGGAGTTTGCACATTCTCCCCGTATCTGCGTGGGTTTCTGCCAGGTGCTCCAGTTTCCTCCCACAGTCTAAAGATGTGCAGGTTAGGTGGATTGGCCATGCTAAATTGCCCGTAGTGTCTAGAGGTGTGTGACTTAGGTGGATTAGCCGTAGGAAATGCAGGGTTACAGGGAAAACGGTAGGGGAATGGGTCTGGGTGGGATGCTCTTCAGGGGGCAGTGTGGACTTGTTGGGCCAATTGGCCTGTTTCCACACTGTCAGGATTCTATGATTCTGCTATACCCTGCACCAGTGAAATTCCTAGGGATCCCAGCCAGCCTGTTGCCCAACTCCATAGAGTGGAGGATGGGTGTTTTAGTTTGACCATATCTTTTCATATATGTGTTGCTAAATTGGTGATTGCTTTGGAGTAATCTGGGATATAATTTAGCCCTGATTAGAGCACAGCTGCCTCCCTTTTCAGCCAGTATCCAGTCAAGAGCCATTTTATTCTGCAGTGTTGTTTTACAGTTGGCTACCATTTCAGCACTTATTTTGTTCAAGGCCTCTGCAGTATCATTAGCCATCTGTTCTAGGACATCTGCCATATTGATAGACTCCCTCACCAGTTTTGCAGTCCTGTATCAGGGGATCAAGATGCAAAAGAATCTCTCTGTCTCAGTCATGGCCCTTTTAAATCTTTGCCAGTGGGGTATCTCAGGTAGGGAGCTGGTGAGGTTTTGGTCTGTCAAGAGGGTAGAGTCAACATCCTGGGTTACATTTCCAATGGTGGGAACACTTGCTGTATCCGATATCCTGTCCTCCTATCTGGGTCTTACATAAACATATCCATCCTGTTGGTCTCCCCTTTTCAGAGGGTCATGAATGGGGGTTGTTGTGATGTGTTGTAATTAGGCTGATGCTCCCTCTGAAAGGCGGTCAGGTTGTAACCTGCTGACTCCCACTGCTGTCAGGAGTTAGTCAGGCGCACCCAATACTCCCATGTCCCTGCTGAGAACTGCTGTGCTTATTGTTCCAGATATCTAAGGAGACGTTCTGGTGAATTACCCATTCTGCCATTTCGGAGGCATTAAAAATGATGCATCTTAAGGGGATAACAGTGTGAAGCTGGAGGAACACAGCAGGCCAGGTAGCATCAGAGGAGCAGGAAAGCTGATGTTTCGGGTCGGGACCCTTCCTCAGGAAAGAAAAGGGGATGCTGTCTTTTGAGTGCGTGGGTACGTGGGAGCATATCCAACAACTGACAACATTAGCTTGTTTTGCATAAGTATAGGACATATACAAAAGGGTGTTGACATGTAATTCTCTTTTTCTTCATCTTCCATCTGGTGCAGGGGGTTGGCAAGTTACTAGTAAGCAAACACTCAAAATACGCACAGTTACCAATACAATCAATTTTTCCATCTTGGGCAAAATGTAACAGTTCTTATCAAGCTTCAAGTTCAGTCACTGGTTGCTCATTAACATCCTACATGGACTCAAAATTCCCCAGTTCTCTTATCTGTATCAATTTTGAGGATACTTATTCAATATTTTTCCTTCTTTGCCAATTTTATGAATGATCGTGTCATCGAGTGGTAACTACCTTCATTGCAATTATCCCATCAGAGCTCTAACAATGCAGCTGTAACAAGTTACAGTGTGTTCATCAGGCTTTATCTTCAGCTTATACTTCTCCTCTCTTTTTCTGTGGTATCTGTATGTTATCCTTTTGGGCCCTTTCACTCCACCCACTATCACTGTTTTAAAGGGAATTTCTCTATGGATTATGTGTCAGTGTCTTATCATTTAAACTGTGTTTTTGTGCTGTTCCAGGCCATACTAATCCGTTTGTAAAGTAGGTGTACATATCAGAGACCCGTTCATCAGTGCAGTTGTTTTACCATGCATTCCCTCATGTTTGTTACTTCCGAGGTAACAATCATTTTTGCGCACTTACATTGCTATCCCAAGACCATGTCATGCAGTAACTCTCGTATGATCTTATCAAAAGATCTATGAGATTTTACTTATCTCTCCACGTATAGTCCTGACGCCTCGGTTAGTGGATAGATCACCAACTTTAGTTCCCTTAAAAAGAAAGACAAGGACACAAACATCACCAAACAAAATCTGTCAGTTTAGTACTCTCGCCTAAACTTCCCTTTTGCTGAAATGCATGTTAACGTCAATTGGTATTTTGGGCGGCACACTGGCTCTGTGGTTAGTACATAGCATCATAGCGCCAGGGACCCAGATTCGATTCCACCCTTGGGTGACTGTCTGTGTGGAGTTTGCACATTCTCTCCGTGTCTGCGTGGGTTTCCTCCGGGTGCAGGCTAGGTGGATTGGCCAAGCTAAATTGCCTGTAGTGTTCAGGGATGTGTAGATTAGGTGGCCTTTGAGGGAATGGGTCTGGGTGGCATGCTCTGAGGGTTGGTGTGAACTTGCCGGGCCGAAGGGCAAGTTTTCAAGTGTAGGGATTCTATGATCTATGATTAACCTATTATTCTATTTCATTTTTCTTCTGCAACTACTTTCCAAATCTAATTACTTCATCTCCTCCAATGTTGCAATTTAACTATTACCACCTTTCTAATTCTAGAGCTCTGGAGAGATTTGTAGTCCATGGAATATCATCTTATAATATTTTAAAACAGAAGTCCAATATTTCTGTTTAATTCAGACAAAATCTGTGGAATTCCCTGCCCAGTGAAGCGGTTGAAGCTACCTCACTGAATGTTTTTAAGGCAAGGCTAGATAAATTTTTGAACAGTGAAAGAATTAAGGGTTATGGTGAGTGGGCGGGTAAGTGGAGCTGAGTCTCAAAAAGATCAGCCATGATCTTATTAAATGGCGGGGCAGGCTCGAGGGGCCAGATGGCCTACTCCTGCTCCTAGTTCTTATGTTCTTATGTAAAACATTCTTTATTTGTTCTTTCTCTAAAATGACCCACATTTTTTAAAGTTACTTGATAACCCATTCATTTGATATATCTCTAGGTAAATTTGTCCAAATTCAAAATTCCACTTACTCCCTCAAAGTCACTTACAATTTTTTATGTATTGAAACCGCTGATACCCAATAAATTTAATGTATTCACAATAGTTCTCCAACTGTTGAGATGTGTTGTTGATGAATGGCTTGATAGGTTGAGGAGGCCTCATCCACCACTGTGTTGCAACGTTGAAAGTCTGCAGACAGGCTCAGCGGTTCATGACCATCGGTGAAAGCCTTTGGTATCTTCAATCTCTGAAAGATAAAAAGTATCTATCCATTCCACTTCAAGCAGAATGGGTTAATTAGTAGTGATTTACTGCTGGTTTAAAGTGCGGGATGAAAATTCCTGGATGTAATTACATCAACCATCCATCTCTGTTCCTCCTATACAGAAATAAGTGTGTTATAATTAACAAAGGAAAAGCCCACCTCCTTTGTTAGTTGTACTTTCTTCTTTTTTAACTCTTTGATATCAGTTTTCTTAGATTTTAGAACAAATCATCAGAATTTTGTTCAAAGAGATTTGCATTTCCAAAATTCAAGTTTTCGTATTACTTGGATACTTTCACGCCGAAGTACGTTTACAGTGGGCAAATCTTATCGTCCAGAATTAGATTCACTTGTGTTAAAACAGTATTTTGAAGTTTACTCTGGCCAGAAAATGAAATTCCAAATGCGTTAATTTCAAATTCCAAGAGGTAAAGCTTTAGCAAGCTCTATGAACCAAATTTTTAAATCAACATTTCATAACAGGTTTTTGCTTAACACAGCCACTGATAGTTCCTTAAAGGGACGTTGCATTAACCGTACATGTTCCACACTGATACAGGCACACACTTTCAAATCACCATAGGTTCCAAAAATGCAAACTAAATGCAAAGCATTCCCAGATCTCGAGCTTCAGGGAATGAAAAGTGTGAATCAAAATACCCCTCAGCTGTTCAAGTTGTTCCCAGGTTTTTAGAACTTCCTTTTTTGGGAGTGTTGGGGGTTGTTGTGGGCAGTTTTTTGGACCACTTATCTACCATCGTTGATGGTGCAGGATCATGCTTGTGCTAGTCAGCCCATTCGTAATTGTATTCAATCCTCCCCCCTTTATCAGATTTTTGCTGGGACCAGTTGTGCGTTGCTTGATCAGTAACGGGGCTGAACAAAGCCCCTCGTTGTCGCTGCAGTCAGTGGAGGATTCGGGCCTTTCTTCGTTTCGCATTTTGTTTTCTAATTGGCTTAGTGAGGGGTAAGTGGTCTTTTACCAGGGTCTGGGATGTTAGAATTAGGAGGGGTTTGTTGGTGATCTGGATTCTTTTATCGGGAGGTTTCCTCCCATTCTTCCTGACTGTTTTTGGTATTTTTCAATTTCTCACAATCTTTAATTGGCTTTTCAGCCCTGCTTTTTCCCAGTCATGATTGGACTTCTGCATTATCTCATTCCTTTTCCGACAATAGATCTGTCCCATTAAGACGAGGGACCACCTTACTCGTCCTTTCTCTTTCTCACAGACCATTTTAATATCATCCATGGACCATTATCCCATGGAGATATGGTACTTTTCTCTGACTTTCACAGAGGTTTTAGGTGGGTCAAATTGTTGTTCTATGTATTCCTTTAGTTTCAGTAGAGTTTCATCTCCTGATAGGTCAGGTGGGGCCAGCCATACCCTTGGTAGTTGTTGGCAGTTCTGTATTCTTATCATTTGGCATCATGATAATTTTGGTTCTTGAGACCTGTGCTTAATTAGCCTTGGTCAGAGAATGCCTCAGCTCTGCTGTATTCAACCTAGTTGGAGATTATACCTGAGCTCCGCTGTAAACAGATATCAGATTTAAGGGAGCTTGAGCTTGTCTACCCCGCAAGAACGCAGAATCAGGTGGAGGGAGAGACTATCAGGTTTAGAGAACTGACCAAAGACTTTTAATAGGAGGTGTCCTTACCTCTGTGGGTACCGAGATTGGTCTCTAGTCTGTGAAAAGGTCTCATTTCCTTCAGCGATCTTGCTGGATAATGCCAAATTGTTAGATCTCATATTTTCAATTAGAATGAGTCACGGGGTGGATTCAGATGACCTTTGTTTGCGATTTACAGTTCAGTTACAGCATACAGCAAAAAGACTAACAGGTATACAAAAAGCATCTTAACTTATACAATTTCTCAGTTATGGGCAGCCCTAACAGATGATCTGCTGGTTATAATAATGGAAACATGTCCATTGTTGAAGATGAAAATAGAGACATATAGAGGTTTAAGAAAACAGTTTGCTTTGGAGACAAAAAGCTGGAGGTTAACTTTGCATCTGGGATGATCTGGGAATAGTGGCAGCTTTGGTAGAAAAGGACCAAATGGTTGTCCAGCCAGATTTGCAGCAAAATGTATGTCGTAAAGAATTAGATACCAACTATGCAATGCATAATTTCATGCCATTTTACTAAGCATAAGCCTAAATATTGGATAATGATCTCTTATATTTATTCATCCCCTTTAACATAAAAATATACCTAGGTGCTATAAAACAAACTGACACCAGGCTACAGAAGCAGGTATTAGGTCAAGTGACCAAACATTAGCTCGAAGATGACAAGGTGTAGAGCTGGATGAACACAGCAGGCCAAGCAGCATCAGAGGAGCAGGAAGGCTGACGTTTCGGGCCTAGACCCTTCTAAAAGATCATTATGAAGAAGGAAAGTGAGGTAGAGAAGCTGAGATAAAGTCATGGAGGGATTGTAAATGAGAATGAGAATTACAAAATTGAGGTATCAATGGGCAGCCATATTCTGTGGGTGAATGGGCCTTATGTGAGTTTAGACAAGGGCAACAACGTTTTGGTTAACCTCAGTTTACAGAGAGTGAAATGAAGGAGGCTGACCAGAGATGTGTTGGAATAGTTAAATTGGGTGTTAACAGAGGCATGATTAGGGTTTCAGATGTGCTGAGGCTGTTTAAGTCTGACTGGTAATAGGCCGTCTTTGTGATGATGTGAATGGGTGGCAGTAGCTCATTTTGGTGTCAGTTATAAATCAACAATTGCAAAAAAGATCAGCCCAGTCTTAGACCTTAGCCAGGGAGGGGAATGAAGTCTGTGCCTATGGAATAGAGCTTGGTGCGAGGACCAGAAACAATGGCATAAGTCTTCCAAGTATTTAATTGGAGGAAATTTCTGCTCATTTATCTGGTACTGGATGTTGGACAGGCTGTCTGACAATTTAGCAACAGTGAAGGAATGGAGAAAGATGGTAGACCAAGGAGAAATGAGACAATTAGGACAGACATTCCTCTGAATAAAACTGAAAGAACTGTGGATGCTGTAAATCAGGAACAAAAACAAAGTTGCTGGAAAAGCTCAGCAGTCTGGCAGCATCTGTGAAGAAAAAAAAGTTAAAGTTTTGGGTCTGGTGATCTTTCCTCAGAACTTCACAGACGCTGCCAGACCTGCTGAGCTTTTCCAGGAACTTTGTTTTTGTTCCTTTTTTATTCCGCTGAAAAAGCCATGCTGACTATCCCTGATCGAATCTTGCCTATCTAAATGGAGGTACATTTTCTCCTTCACTATTTTGTTTAGTAGTTTCCGTGTCACTGAAGTTAGTCTGTCGCTCCCCGGCCTATCTCTGCCACTCTTCTTGAAAAGTGGTTAGGTGTCCTCCAGTCCTCTGGCACTTCCCCTGTGGCCAGATATGAGTTAAAGTTTGGATCAGGACTGCTCTAATTTCCTTCCTGATCTTCTACAACAGCCTGAGATACCACTCATCCCAGACCTGGGTTTCATTCACTTTTAAATGCGGTTGCCCCCTTGGTCTCTAATTGGCCCTCTATTATTGCCTCTAATATTGTTAAATATCTTGGGATTCTCTGTCTTATCTGCTAGCATTTTCTCTTTGATCTCCAGATTGTTTTCTTGACTTGCCCCGCATTTCCCATATTTCGTTAGGGCCTCTGTTGTTTTGCTCTCTCCATATTACTTGCTGTATTTTTGTGAGGAATTTGAATGTCCAGAGAATGAGACTTTGTCAGAGTTCGGAAAATGATCACAAACCCAGAAGTGAGGCATGTTATTACATCAGGGGGTGGCACAGTGGCTCAGTGGCTAGCATTGCTGCCTCACAGTACCAAGGACCCAGATTCAATTCCAGTCTCGGGTGACTGTCTGTGTGGTGTTTACACATTTTGCCCATGTCTGCTGGCTTCCCACGGGGTGCTCCAGTTTCCTCCACAGTCCAAAGATGTGCAGGTTAGGTGGACTGGCTATGCTAAATTGCTCATAGTGTCTAGGGATGTGTATGTTGGGTGGATTAGCCATGTGAAACGCAGAGTTACAGGGATAGGGTAGGGGAGTGAGTCTGGGTGGGATGCTCCTCAGAGAACTGGTGTGGAGTTGGAGCAAAATGACCTGTTTCCACACTGTAGGGATCCTGTGAATAGCTTCTAATAGGGAAATGGATAAAATATTCTTGGGGCGGCACAATGGCTCAGTGGTTAGCACTGCTGCCTCACAGCACCAGGGACCCGGGTTCAATTCCACCCTCGGCAACTGTCTTTGTGGAGTTTGCACGTTCTTCCCGTGTCTGTGTTGGTTTCTTCCGGGAGCTCCGGTTTCCTCCCACAGTCCAAAGATGTGCAGGCTAGGTGGATTGGCCATGCTAAATTGCCCGTAGTATTCAGGGATGCGTAGATTAGGTGGGTTATACGGGGATGGGTCTGGGTGGGATGCTCTGAGGGTCGGTGCGGACTTGTTGGGCCGAAGGGCCTGTTTCCACACTGTAGGGATTGTATGAAGTCTATGAGTCATCCATATTCTCTGGAGCTGAGTTTGAACCTTTAAGTTTCTGATTGACGCAAGTGGTGCCTCTGAACAAAAGCTGACAAATAGCATTGTATATGATTCTTGAGTAGCTAGAAATTCCATTTTGATACTGTGCAAATGAATGCACGCATTTATCATATGATACCAATCATCAGTTTTGAGTATGAAGTAGAATGTATTTTTAAATTAATGTTTTGTAAGGATTGGAATAAATGTGTGGATTCGGTGATTTTTTTTTAAGCTTAACTATGTAATTCCCTAATTTCTTTAAAGGTATTCTTCCTCCTCATTATGAATCTCACTCTGCTGTGTTGACATTTCGAAAAGAACAGTATCAGGATTTGTTGCAAGCATTGCAAGTTATTCGGTTTGTTCAAGATTCCACCCCACAAGTTTGGGTTTACCTCCGAATGTACCAACTAGAGTCTGGTACACTGCCACGTCGTCCATCTCAGTCACTGGTCAGTCACGTTTAGCATTTGCTGCTTTTGTTCGATATTTGCATTTGATTTGCTATACCTTATTACTATGGGTCATGTTCGCTTTGTTTCACGTTGTTGCATTTAATTCATCATTTAATTCGTTATTGAAGGGTGCTTAAGTATGATGATTAATGATACTGCACAAGCAACCCAGGAGTCATGAGTCGATATATTATCTTTGAATTGAGTACATCAGCCAACTTATGGGCCAACATTAGAAAAATGGTACAAAACCTACCTATAAAGTTTTGTTAAATTTCCAAGTCATTCACTAACATTCTTTAGTAAAGGAAACCTGTCATCATTGTCTAGTCAAGCCTCTCTGATTATTGTGTTTTTTGGTGCTCGGTGAAGTGGCCCAACAAACTTCATAAGATTTGCTGCAAAGTTGAGCTCCTTCCCTTCTCAGGCTAACTATTAAGAGTGATACAAATGTACTCTTGCCAACTTCACAAACGTAGAATCTCTACAGTGTGGAAGCAGACCATTCAGCCCATTGAGTCCACACCAACCTACTGAAGAACATCCCACTCCGACCCACCTCCTTACTCCATCCTGTAACCCTGTATTTTCCCATGTGTAATCCACCTAGCCCGCACATCCCTGGATACTATGGGAAATTTAGCAGGGCTAACCACCTAAACGGCATACCTTTGAACTGTAGAAGGAAACCGGAGCACCCAGAGGAAACCCATGCAAACATGGGGAGAATGTCCAAACTCCACGTGGACAGTTGCCTGAGGCTGGAATTGAACCTGGATCCCTGGCACTGTAAGGCAGCAGTATTAACCACTGAGCCGCCATGCCACCCGAAAACAACTTGAGAGTAAATAAATAAAAGAAAACTTGCTAATAATTATGGCAGAGATAGTAGGAACTGCAGATGCTGGAGAATCTGAGATAACAAGGTGTAGAGCTGGATGAACACAGCAGGCCAAGCAGCATCAGAGGAGCAGGAAGGCTGACGTTTCAGGCCTAGACCCTTCTTCAGGAATGGGGGAGGGGAAGGGGGTTCTGAAATAAATAGGGAGAGGGGGGAGGTGGATAGAAGATGGATAGAGGAGAAGATAGGTGGAGAGGAGACAGACCGGTCAAAGAGGCGGGGATGGAGCCAGTAAAGGTGAGTGTAGCTGGGGAGGTAGGGAGGAGATAGGTCAGTCCAGGGAGGATGGACAGGTCAAGGGGGCGGGATGAGGTTAGTAGGTAGGAGATGGGGTGGGGCTTGAGGTGGGAGGAGGGGATAGGTGGGAGGAAGGACAGGTTAGGGAGGCGGGGACAAGCTGGGCTGGTTTTGGGATGCGGTAGGGGGAGGGGAGATTTTGAAGCTTGTGAAGTCGACATTGATACCATTGGGCTGCAGGGTTCGCACTAAACAACTGCACCTCCCAGTCGCGAACCATTTCAACTCCCCCTCCCATTCTGCAGGACTGCTTTGCAGAACACCTACGCTCAGTTCGCACTAAACAACTGCACCTCCCAGTCGCGAACCATTTCAACTCCCCCTCCCATTCCAAGACGACATGTCCATCTTGGGCCTCCTGCAGTGCCACAACGATGCTACCCGAAGGTTGCAGGAATAGCAACTCATATTCCGCTTGGGAACCCTGCAGCCCAATGGTATCAGTGTGGATTTCACAAGCTTCAAGTATTCCATCTGCCAGACCTTTGCCCACTCACTCAATGTATCTATGTTCCTCTGCAAAGTTTCACAGTCCTCTGCACACTTTGCTCTGCTACTCATCTTAGTGTCATCTGCAAACTTTGACACCCTACACGTGGTCCCCAACTCCAAATCATCTATATAAATTGTAAATAATTGCGGTCCCAACACCGATCCCTGAGGCACACCACTAGTCACTGACTGCCAGCTAGAATAGCACTCATTTATCCCCACTCTTTGCTTCCTGTTAGTCAACCAATCCCCTATCCATGCTAATACTTTACCCTTAACACCATGCATCCTTATCTTATGCAGTAGCCTCTTGTGCGGCACCTTGTCGAAGGCCTTTTGGAAATCTAGGTACACCACATCCACTGGGTCCCCATTGTCCATTTTGCTCATAATGTCTTCATAGAATTCCAAAAGATTTGTCAAGCATGACCTGCCCTTCATGAACCGATGCTGCGTCTGCCCAACGGGACAATTTCTATCAAGATGCCTTGCTATTTCTTCGTTGATAATAGACTCAAGCATCTTCCCCACTACAGAGGTTAAGCTAACCGGTCTATAATTCCCCATCTTTTGTCTACTTCCCTTTTTAGACAGTGGCGCCACATTTGCTGTTTTCCAATCTGCTGGGGCTGCCCCAGAGTCCAGCGAATTTTGGAAAATTACCGCCAGTGCATCTGCTATTTCTCCTGCCATCTCTTTTAGCACCCTGGGATGCATTCCATCGGGGCCAGGAGACTTATCAATCCCTAGCTCCATTAGCTTGCCCAACACTACCTCTTCCGTGATAATGATTGTTTCCAGGTCCTCACCTACCTTCGTCTCTTTATCAATTACTGGCATGTTATTAGTGTCCTCCACTGTGAAGACCGATACAAAATACCTGTTCAATGCCTCGGCCATTTCATCATATCCCATAACTAAATTCCCCTTCTCATCCTCTAAAGGGCCAACATTTACTTTAGCCACTCTTTTTCGTTTTATATATTTATAGAAACTTTTGCTATCTGTCTTTATATTCTGTGCTAGCTTTTTCTCATGTTCTATCTTACCTTTCTTTATAGCTCTTTTTGTGGCTTTCTGTTGACCTTTAAAGTTTTCCCAATCTTCTAGTTTCATGCTGTTTTTGGCCACTTTGTATGCCATCTCTTTCAATTTGATAGCCTCCCTTATTTCTTTAGACACCCATGGCAGATTACCCCTTTTCTTACAGTCCTTCCTTTTCACTGGAATATACTTTTGCTGAGCACTTTGAAAAATTGCTTTGAAAGTCCTCCACTGCTCGTCAACTGTCCCACCATAAAATCTTTGTTTCCAGTCTACTTTAGCCAAGTCCTCCCTCATTCTATTGTAGTTCCCCTTGTTCAAGCACAGGACCCTGGTATTGGATTTTATCTTCACACTCTCCATCTGTATTCTAAATTCAACCATACTGTGATCACTCCTTCCAAGAGGCTCCCTAACTATGAGGTTATTAATTATTCCTGTCTCTTTACACAGGACCAGATCTAGGATAACTTGCTCCCTCGTCGGCTCCATTACATACTGTTCAAGAAAACTATTACGGATACACTCAACGAACTCCTCCTCAAGGCTACCCTGACCGAGCTGGTTCGCCCAATCTACATGTAGATTAAAATCCCCCATGATAATTGCCGTACCTTTTTTACAGGCATTAGTTATTTCTTTGTTTATTGCCCACCCCAATGTGATGTTATTATTTGGTGGCCTATAGACTACGCCTATCGGTGACTTTTTCCTCTTAGAATTTCTAATTTCCACCAAATGGATTCAACCTCATTCTCCATAGAACCTATATCATCTCTCAGCACCGCCCTGATGTCGTCCTTGAATATCAGAGCTACACCACCTCCCTTACCTTCCTGTCTGTCCTTCCGAATAGTCTGGTACCCTTGGATATTTAACTCCCAGTCGTGACCATCCTGTAACCATGTCTTCGTAATGGCTACCAAATCATATTCATTCGCGATGATCCGTGCCGTTAACTCATCAACCTTGTTACGAATGCTACGAGCATTCAGGTAAAGTGCCTTTATGCTAGTTTTCTTGCCCACATGATTTCCAACATCTCTAATAATATCTCCTGAGTTATCCTTCCTTTTTGCTTCTTTCATATTCTGCCTTGAACTTAAACCCTCCTGCGCACATGCTAACCTGCTGTTACCTTTTTATTTACCATCATACTCCCTGTCGTTTTCCCTTTCCCTTCCCCCCAACTCACTAGTTTAAAGTCCTAGTGACCACCCTATTTATCCTTTTCGCTAGAACATTGGTTCCAGATCGGTTCAGGTGGAGACCATCCCATCGGTACAGATCCCTCCGGTTCCAAAACTGATGCCAATGCCCCATGAAATGGAACCCCTCTTTCCTACACCACTCCCTTAGCCACGTGTTTACTTCCCTAATTTTCTTATCCCTAAGCCAATTTGCACGTGGCTCGGACAGTAATCCAGAGATTATGACCCTCGAGGACCTGTTCCTTAATTTTGTTCCTAGTGCTTGATAATCCCCAAACAGGTCCTCCATCCTAGCCTTGCCTATGTTGTTGGTCCTAACGTGAACCACAACAACTGGATCCTCCCCCTCCCGCTCCAATATCCTTTCAAGCCGGTCAAAGATGTCCTGCACCCTGGCACTGGGCAGGCAACACACCATGCGGGACTCCCAATCCGGCTTGCAAAGGATACTATCTATCCCCCTAACTATACAATCCCCTATAACTACCACTTGTCTTTTTGCTCCCCCCTCTTGAATGGCCTTCTGCACCATGGTGCCGTGGTGAGCTGGCTCATCCTCCCCGCAGCCTTTTTCCTCATCCACACAGGGAGCAAGTATCTCGTACCTGTTGGATAAGGTCAAAAGCTGAGGCTCCTCCACTCCTGAACTCAGGATCCCCCTACCTATCTCACTTGCAGTCACACCCTGTTGTCCCTGGTCACTAACTGAATTTGAATTACTTAATCTACCAGGTGTGACTGCCTCCAGAAACAAAGCGTCCAGGTAACTCTCCCCCTCCCGCATGTGCCGCAGTGTTTGAAGCTCAGATTCCAGATCTTCAACTCTGAGCCGGAGTTCTTCCAGCAACCAACACTTGCTGCAGATGTGGTCACTGCTGTTCACAATGGGATCAGCCAGCTCCCACATCATACAGCTACAGCACATCACCTGCCCAGTCATCTCTACTTAGTTTATTACTTTATATCAATTTATGAGTTAAATACTTTCTGATACTTCTCTGCTATGGTCTTTTCAAATAACCAATTCGTAGATAAATAAAAAAAAAAGTAAATTTTTAAACAATTACACGATACAGAAGAAATAGAAAAAGTATAAAAGCCTTACCTTAGCAACATACCACAGAGTCCTTTTTTTTTGGTTAGAGGAGGAGGGCGGGTGGGAGAAACTACACGTTTAGTGTCTTGGGTTCAGCCGCTGCCCAAATATATTCCCGGCAGCCCCCTGGTCCTCGCTGTCGCCTCTCCATCTGCTGCTGAGAAATGAAGGCCACTGACGCTCGAGGTAAGCCCTTTAAGAGGGAAAACTTACCTTCCCGGCAGCCCCCTGGTCCTCGCTGTCGCCTCTCCCTCTGCTACTGAAAAATGAAGGCCGCTGACGCTGAAGAAGGGTCAGCCTTCCTGCTCCTCTGATGCTGCTTGGCCTGCTGTGTTCGTCCAGCTCTACACCTTGTCATCTCTAGTAATTATGGCATGCTGACTTTAAAAATAATGTTATAATTAAATCTTTTCAACTCAGGAACCTGAAGATGCAGTTTTTATTGCAATAGCAGAAGCAATGGATGAAATGGTGGAAAATGATGTTGATGCCTACTGGCTAGTCAAATACTTTGTGAACCAATTCAATAATAAATACAGCGATTCAGTAGCTCACTTGGTAAGTGACATGCTAAATGTAAATTGTTTGTGTGTCCAGCAAGAATTAAGTTAATGAATTAACACAGTTCGCATTTGTCATGAATGGTAATTGGTTAAGACAGTATGAGCATTTCCATGTACCTTTTTCTATTCTGGCTTCACTACTAAAAGCAGGAGGAGAATTTGTCATGGTGTTGTCTGCATGCAAACAATTCCTTATTTGCTGAGTAGACAATACCTAGTTAAGCTATAGTGCCTCACCTAGTTTGCTTCAATTTTGAAAATTATAAATTAGTATAATTTGTAAATCTACCCGAGCTACTTTTGGTACCACTAGACATAAGACTTAACCAGTATGTTAAAGCAAAATACTGCGAATGCTGTGATGGTTAACACTGACAGCCACTCTTCTCTCCCTCATACCATAACTCAACTAGATGACTCTTCCCTTCAATTTCTCTGTCTTTTACAGGGCAAGATTTTCAAACACTGTTTACTATAAGTCCCGTGAATCCCACAACCAATTTCATTCTTCCCTTTCTCCATCACTGTCACATCTGTTCCGATAATGCAGTCTTCTGTATTAGCACTTGTGGAATGTCTCCCTTTTTCCTTTAACCAATGATTCTCTCCTATGCTCCATTGTGTTGTTAGAATCCTTGATAGTGTCCATTCTATTTCAAGCTCTTCTGCCCTGATCTTACCCTATTTCTGAAAACGATAGGCTTCATAATACAGAAGAGATCTTTCGGCCTATCAGGTCTGAATTGCCCAAAAACATACCTAAAACCCACACAAGTCCTGCTTTCCCACACTAGGCCCGTTGCCATGAATGTTATGACACTTCAGGTGCTCATCCAAATACTTTTTTCTGGTTGTGAGGTTTCTTGCCTCAACTACCCCTTCCAGGCAGTGCATTCCAGAACCCCACCCACCTCTGAGTGAAAACTTTCTCCTTAAATCCCCTCTAAACCTCTTTCCTTCCTCTTTAAAATTATGCTGTCTTATTATTGACTGTTCAGCCAACCCTATCACATTTTATAAGCTCTATACACCCTGATTATCCTCATAATCTTCTACACCTCTATCAGGTACCCCCGCCCCGCCACCTTTCTCTGCTCCAAGAAAAACAACACAAACTTATTCAGCCTCTATTTATAGCTGAAACATATAAAACAGAGAGTAACTTTGGAAGGGTAAATGCAGATGACACAAAGATTGGGAAGACTGCAGACAGTGAGGAGGATTGCCCAAAGATATAGCAGGATAGATAGGCTGGAAACTTGGGTGAAGAAAAGGCATGTGGAATTTAATCCAGACAAATGCGAATTGATGCATTTTGGAAGGTCTAATGCAGCCAGGAAGTATACAGTAAATGGCATAATCCTTAGAAGCATTAACATTCAGAGGGATCTAGGCATATAGGTCCATGATTCTCTGAAAGTAGCAATACAAGTGGATAAGGTGGTCGAGGGCGTATGGCATGATTGCTTTCGTTGCTTGGGGCATAGTGTATGAAAATATTCTTGCCCTTGTATAGAACTTTAGCTTGGAATATTGCGTACAATTCTTGTAGCTACCTGAAGGATGTGGAGGCTTTGGAGAAGGTACAGAAAAGATTTACCAGGATGTTACCTGGTTTGGACGGTATTAGCTATGAGGAGAAATTAGACAAACTTGGTTTGTTTATACTTGAATATTGGAGGTGGAGTTTACCTAATAGAAGTTTACAAAATTATGAGAGGCCTGGATAGTCTGAATCTTTTTCCCAGGGTAGAAATATCAATTACTATGTTTAAGGTAGAAGGGGGATGTTTAAAGGAGACGTGAGAGGCAAGTCTTTTGCATAGAGCGGTATGTGCCTGGAATGCATTGCCGGAGGAGTCAGAAACAAATATAGTGTCGACATTTAAGAGCATTTTGACAGGTACATGAATAGGCAGGAAATAGAGGGATATGGATTGCATGGATGCAAAAGATTTTAGTTTAGAAAGGCATCATGTGTTGGCACATGATTGATGGGCCGAAGGGCCTGTGCTGTACTGTTCTTTGTTCTTTGAAATGCTCCCTCCCAGGCAACATTCTGGTGAATAACCTTTGCACACCATCCAATCCAATCACAGCATGGTGACTAGAAGTGCACATACTACTCTAGCTGTAGCCTAACTAAAGTCTGTACAGCTCCAGCATGACTTGCCTGCTTTCATAATCTATGCCTTGACTGATAAAGACAAGGATCCTGTATGTCTTCTTAATTACTCTATTAACCTGTCCTGCCACCTTAAGGGATCTGTGGTTACAAGCATCCCAAGATCCCTCTGTCCTCCCCTTCAATCCAATAGACTCTGTATTTAACAGTTTTATCTTCCAATACTTTCACTAACCCCATTGTAATATCACCACTGAACAGGTCTTCTAATTCCTTTATCAACATTTCAAAGGCATTGCTTTATCTGTCATGCCCCAACAACCCCTTACTTTTCCTTGGCATTTTTGCAAGCACATAGATGAGATGCAGCGTCTACTTGTCCACTTCTTTTTCACTGTCCAAAGCTCCAAACGTTGCTTCAGGATGAAACTTTGATTAACTTGTACCCTATTCAATTATGCAGAATATTTTTCACAGCCTTGTGCCTTCTTTGAATTGGGGTAGACCAAACACAGACTAGGTGACTACTTTGCAGCACACGATTATTCAGTTTGCAATCCTGACCCCATGCTTTCAGTGGCCTGCCATTTTAGTTCTCAACTCTGATTCTTTTCTGTCCTCTGCTCCTTTGTTTTCCAGAGTGGCTTAACATAAGCTCAAGATCAGCATATCTTTCAACTGGCTATTTTACAACTTTGCAGATTCAATTTTAAATTGTAAGCTCTACCTATTTAGTTTTCTTTTTCTTTCCTAGTTTGCTTTTCTGCCATTATTTCCTTCCATTTTGGATGGCAGCTGTTTATCATTCTGGCACTTGCACCTTCTTGAAACACTTAGAGTCGTAGAGATTTACAGGGTGGAAACAGATCCTTTGGCCCAACTTGTCTATGCAGCCCAGTTTTCACAATTAAACTAGTCCCACTTGCCTGCGTTTGATCGATATGTATCCCATCCATGTACCTATCCAAATTTTTTTTTAGTTTACAAAATTGTACTCACCTCCACCACTACCTCTCCAGCAGCTTGTTCCTGATACTCACCACCCACTGTGTGGGGAAAAAAAAATGCACCTCTGGACCCTTTTGTATCTCTCCCCTCTCACCCTTAAACCTATGCACTCTAACTTTGTACTCCCCTACCCTGGGGTAAAGCTGTTGGCTATCTACCTTAGGTATGCCTCTCATGATATTTTAGGCCCCTATAAGGTCACCCCTCAGTTTCCTACGCTGCAGGGAAAAAAAAGTCCCAGCCTATCCAGCCTCTTCTTATAACTCAAACCTTCCAGTCCAGGTAGCATTCTAGTAAATATTTTCTGCACTCTTTCTAGTTTAATAATTTCCTTTCTGTCGTAGGGCAAGCAGAACTGCTCCCAGTAAGCCAAATGTGGCCTTAACAATATCGTGTTCAGCTGCAACAAGACATCCCAACTCCTATACTCAGTGCTGTCACTCACCCTGTTAACGCATTCTTGCTTATAAACTATATATCTCTAATGCCTCCAGGTCTGATGAAATACCATCAACTCAAAATCATGGCAGTACTCAGCAGGTCAGGTTACATCTTTGGTGACAGTTAACATTTCATGTTTTAGATCTGACTTGTCCAGTATGCTGATGTAGCAATCAGTATGTGACAGTAGCTCCTTGTTTTGCCAAAACTGAGATAATCAGTTATGACATTGATCCGTTCTGTCATTAGAGAGTCAGAGATGTACAGCACAGAAACATGAGATAATCAGTTATGACATTGATCCGTTCTGTCATTAGAGAGTCAGAGATGTACAGCACAGAAACAGACCTTTTGGTCCAACTCGTCCATGCCGATCAGATATCCTAAATGAATCTAGTCCAATTTGTCAGCATTTGGCCCGTATCCCTCTCAACCCTTCCCATTCATATACCCATCCAGATGTCTTTTAAATGTTGTAATTGTACCAGCCTCCATCACCTCCTCTGGCAGCTGATTCCATACATGTACCACCCTCTGAGTGAAAAGGTTGCCGCTTAGGCCCTTTTAAATCTTGCCCCTCTCACCTTATGTCCTCTAGTTTTGGACTCCCCTACCCTGAGGAAAAGACCTTGGTTATTCACTCTATCCACGCCCCTCATGATTTTATAAACTTCTTATAAGGTCATCCCTCAACCTCAGATGCTCCAGGGAAAATAGCCCCAGCCTGTTCAGCCTCTCCCTATAGTTCACACCTTCCAATCCTGGCAACATCCTTGTAAATCATTTCTGAAACCTTTCAAGATTTTTTTTTCTTTTATTTATTAACGAGATGAGGGCATCGCTGGCTAGGCAGGATTTATTGCTTGTCCCTAATTGCCCAGAGGGCAGTTGAGAGTCAACCACATTGCTGTGGATCCGGAATTACATGTAAGCCAGACCAAGTGAGGAGGGCAGGTCCCTTCCCTAAGGGACATTAGTGGACCAGATACATTTTTCTGACAATCGACAATGGATTCACGGTCATCATTAGATTCTTAATTCCAGATATTTTATTGAATTCAAATTCCACCGTCTGCCATGGCGGGATTCAGACCCGGGTCCCCAGATGTTATCTGGGTCTCTGGATTAACAATCCAGCTATAATACCACGAGGCCATCACCTCCCCAACATCTTTTCTACATCAGGGAGACCAGAATTGAATACAGTGTTCTAAATGTGGCCTAATCAATGTTCTGTACAATCCAACTTCTATACTCAATGCACTGACCAGTAAAGGCAAGCATACCAAACACCACCTTCACTATCCTATATACCTGTGACACCACTTTCAAGGAACTTTGAATCTGCTCCCAAGGCCCCTTTGTTTGGCAATATTCCTCAGGACTTTACCATTAAGTGCATAAGTCCTGGCCAGATTTGCCCTACCAAAATGCAGCACCTCACATTTATCTAAAACTCCATCTGCCACTCCTTGGCCCATTTGCCCATCTGATCTAGGTCCTATTGTACTCTGAAGTAACCTTCTTCATCGTCTGCTACACCACCAATTTTGGTGCCGTCTGCAAATACCTTACCTCCTATATTCACATCAAAATCATTTATATAAATGACAAAAAGCAGTAGACCAAACACCGATCCTTGCGGCACACCAGATCACAGGTCTCCAGTCCAAAAAGCAACCCATCACCGCTACGCTCTGTCTTGTACCTTCGAACCAATTTTGTATCCAAATGGCTAGTTCTCCCTGTATTTCATGTGATCTAACCTTGCTAACCAATCTACCAGGTGGAATCTTGTCAAACACCTTACTGAATTAAACTTGGTGACCAGTGAAATCCTCCTTGTGGGTCAACAAACAACATTCAGTCAGTAGACATTAGTTCTTTACACTCAACACCAGACATACACCTTTCAAGTTTGCACACCTTGATTACACTGTGCATAGATGCACATGCATACAGCAAAATATGTCATTGGAACAAGGCTTAAATGATAGCTTCCAGAACCTGCTCCATCATTAAATAAGATTATGGCTGAAAATCTACTGCAAGTTCATTTTTTTATACTGTAATTTGTTCACTTTCCAAATAGTACCATTCTTATTCTCATTAATATAGTCCTGTCAGGTAGGGACATAAAAAGATTCACCACCTTGAGTGAAGAAGTTTTTCCTCATCTTAGTCCTAATTATCTGATTCTTTAATCTGATGACCTGTAGTTCTAAGGTCCCCCGGAAATGGATACAAGTTCCCAGTATCCAGTCCTCCTAGGAATGTTTCAATGTTTCTCATTTTGAAACCTACAGAAACTATAGGCCTGTTTCTACTAATTCTTTCGTTGTAGGACAGCCCTTTCATTGCAGGAAGCAAAATTGTCAGCCGTGGTTTGTAGCAAGTGTATTTTTCCTGGTGGAGATGCTGTACATCAAGTACTCTTCATGCAGAGTGTAGGAGCATTGGATTTAGCTCCTCAAGTTTGTTCTGCCATTTGATGAGATCATGTCTGATTTGAAACCTGACTTGAAACTTTTGACCAACAAAAATTGTTAGGTCACATCAATTGCCATTTGTAAAAGGAAGTTCGAAACTTGTATCATCCTTTGGGTGAAGAGGTGTTTTCTAATATTTATTTTTGAAAGATCTGTCTCTAATTTTTTAATGGTGTCCCCTAGTCCTAGCCTTTGAGTGAAGAAGTACTTTCTCCAAATCTACTCTATCTGTTACCTTTAATAAGTTGAAAACTTTTATCAAACCACTTTTAACCTTCCATGTACAATTTGTGCATTAAAAACAGAAAATGCCAGGAATACTCAGCAGGTGAGGCAGCATCTGCCGAGAGAGAAAAACAGCATTAGCATTTCAGGTCGATGACTTTCCATTGGAACCTGTATTTCTAGCATTTCTCACCTGATCTTTCCCCTGGTATGACTTCCACGTCCATTCCCTTATGTCCAAAGGACACAAACCTTCTAGGATATAATTGATAAGTTGTTTAACCATTCACTGACATATTTGGCTGAACTGTAAAAAAGTCCTGGCCTTCTTTGCTAAAACTGCTGTCAACTCCAGTATTGTCCCAGAATGAATAGATAATCCTGGGTTTTTTTTCTATCCTTCAAAGTGTCATCTTATACCACTACATGTTTCCTCCATGCTTATCTCCATCAATGGGTATAACGGGATTCTGTCAGCTGCCTCTGCAGCATTCCTTCCACGAGCCCACTAGGCCAAACCTGCACTGCTGCTTCCCCCGTCATGTTCCGAATTTGTCTCTTTCTCTAATTCCTCTCCCATTTCTGTTCGTGTCCTATCTTATCCATGAGATGCATCTCCTATGCTGTCAACCTTTTTTCATAAACTGCTGACCATCCTACTTCCTCTCCCTGTACCAGTGGTAAACAATATTGCCAGTGTTTCTGTCTCAAGGTGTTATCCCTCTCTGTTACAAATCTGCCTTCATTACTCTTCTCCTCTAAAAATCTTTGACCCCACTGTTTTTCCCATCTGCCAAACTACACCTACAGTATTGAAACAATTCTTCTCAAAATCATAAAAGATTTTCATTGGATGCGATAATTCCTCCCTGGAGGAGACATGGAAGGTGTTAAGAATAATTGGGCTGGAGGAATGCTCTTCAAACACCGCAGCTTCAACAATTAAGTGTTGAGCAACGAGTTCCAATTTTCCTGATTTGCTATAATTTTGGGCCTCGACGACACTGGCATGATTACCTGCTTTCCCTAAGGCAAGAAGAGTGGCAATTTTTCCCAGCTGTGAAACCAGGGAGACCTGCTTTCCAGATTGACCAAGGAAGTTGTGGGGGAGGGGGCTACTTAATTTGCCCCAATCTTGGGAAGTGAGAGAGTTGGGGAAGTGGGAAGAGGATAGCTGCTCAAGGTTACTCCCCTGTCCTTGCCTGTGACCCGTCCCTTTCCTTTTTGTGAACACTACCCTGTAGGACCCAAAGAGAAAAGCACTTGTCTTTTCACCCTGCAGTGATGAAATCTAGGATGCATCTTACTATTCAGCTCTTAAATAACTAATTGGAGCTTGATTGGCGTGCTTTCTTAATGTTCGGGAGTTCTTCACCCTTGAAGGTGTCTGCCCCCATCTCACATGGATCACTAAATCTCAGCCAGTGTGATTGTGATATAAGTAAACTATATCTTTTCTCAGCCACCTCAATTTTTTGTAACCTTTGTTGCAAATGACCGCTCCATCCTGCTTCAATGACTCCCCACTGCCATCCAGCTTAATGTGTCTGCTGTCATGTGGTTCCCATTCTCCTTGTGCTGTCAATCAAAATGCTTCTTGCAACAGCTTCTCTTCTTACTCCCACATAGTAACCTCTAGTGTTCCAAAATATATATTCCTTGTCCCTTCTTCTAGACTTGGTTAACTTGCCAGTGTTTGCTGACAACATCAAGGTGTTGAGTCAACATCCAATAGTGGGTGAGCAAAAATTCGACTTTTAATATATGATAGACTTGAAACTTGTTTTTGGTTAGATCCAAGCTGTTTCCTAGCCATCAAGTTCATCTCTGTTTCTGCTACTTTGTTATATTTTACCTCAGTGAGATTAAAAGCACATTTGCATCACTATTGTCTATTTGTATCTCCATAACATTGTTCAACTTCATCTGTTTCCGCTCACCTGCCAAAAATGTCAAATCATATCTTTCTAATCTCTAGGTTTGACTACTGAAGTGCATTCTGACTAGCTTCTCCATGTCCTATCCTCTGTAAACTTAAGTCATCCAAAATTTTCTGCCTGTGTTTTAAGTCACGCCAAGTGCAGTTTACTTAGCTACATTGGCTCTCGCCCCAGCAACCTGTTGATTAAAATTCCATCCCTGTTTTCCAATCTCTCCATAGCTTTGCTCCTCTCCATTTTTGTAGCCTTCTCTGCCCATACAATCCTGCAATATCTATACCCAATCTCCAGCCTGTCAACCTATGCGAGGAGCGGTGAGGACTCTGTATCTGTACACCATGGAGTTTAGAAAGATGAATACTTTACAAAATACTGAGAAGCCTGGATAGACCAGACATAGAGATGATGTTTCCACTTGTAGGAGAGACTGGGACACAAGAACACAGCCTCCGAGTGAAGGGATGATCATTCAGAACTGAGATGAGGAGGAATTTCTTCAGCCAGAGGTGGCAAATTTGTGGAATTGGTTGCCACAGAAGACTGTGGAGGCAAAGTCACTGCCTGTATTTAAGACAGAAAAAGGCAGGTTCTTGATTAGTAAGGCGATCAGGAGTCATGGGGAGAAGGCAGGAGAATGGGGTTGAGAAATATATCAGCCATGATTGAAGGTAGAGCATACTCGATAGGCCGAATGGCCAGATAAGCTCACATTCTGCTCCTACATCTTATGGTCTAATCTCATTAATGCTTTACAAGTGTTCTATTATCACCACTTTTATAACAGACTCTAGCATTTTCCCCATTACTGAGGTCAGGCAATCTAGTCTGTAATTCTGTGTGTTTTTTCTCCCTCCTTTTCGAATAGCAGGGTTACAGTTTCCAATTTCAATTTGTAGTAACTACTATAGAATCTATCAAATTTTGGAAGGTGACCACCAATACATCCTTTATTTCTAGGATCATTTCCTTTGGTACTCTGGAGTGTACATTATGCTGGGGATTTGTTGGCCTTTAACTCTGTTAATTGCTGTAGCATCACTTTTTCTTACTAATACAGGTTTTCTTCATTCCCTCCCTCACACTAGGAATCTTTGGTTCTCTATTATTTCTGGGAAATTATCTGTGTCCTGTTTTGTGATATATGTTCGATTCTTCTGCCTTTTCATTGGTCCCCATCATAATTTCCCACATTTCTAACAAGATCATCAGCAGTCTTTTTTCGCTTTTACAGAAGCTTTTACAGTTAGTTTTTATGGCCACTACAAGTATAGAATCATAAAATAGAATAGAATCATACAACCCCTACAGTGCAGATAGAGACAATTAACCCATTGAATCTCCATCAACCCTCCGAAGAGCATCCCACCCTTTCCCCGTAACCCCATATTATCCACAGATAATCTCCCTAGCCTATACATCCCTGGACACTATGGAACAATTTTGAATGTTCATTCCACCTAACCTGCACACCACTGGGCTGTGGGAGAAAACCAAGCACCTGATAGAAACCCATACAGACACGGGAAAGTGCAAACTCCGCACAGACAGCCACTCGAGTTTAGAATAGAATCAAGGTTTTGACGCTGTGAGGCAGCAGTGCTAACCACTGTGCCATCATGCCTCCTGCATTTAGTTATGAGTTTACTCTCATTGTATTTTCCCCCTCTGGATCAATCTTTTTATTCTCTTTTGTTGAGTTTTGAACTATTCTGAGTCGTAAGGCTAACTGCTTTTTCTAACAATTTTACATGTCTCCTCTTTGGATCGAATACTGTATGTAATTTCATTTATAAGCCATAGTTGAGTCACCTTTCCTGATTTATGTGTGCACCAGATAAGAATGTATAATTGCTGTAATTCATGCATATGTTCGGTAAATATTGCCCAATCCATATCCACCGTTGATTCATTTAGTAAGGTTCCCCAATCACATCAATGCTGACCTGTGCCTCATACCTTCGTAGTTCCCTTTTATTTAGATTCAGGCCCGAGTTTCAATTTCAACTTCTTCACTCTAGCTTAATGAACAATTCTGTTGTTTCACGGTCATTCTTGCACAATGTACTCCCCATAATAAGCTTATTAATTAATCCTTTTTTCATTGCACAATGCCCAGTCTAGGATAACCTGCTTTTTAATTAGTTCCTTCATGTATTGGTCTAAAAAAAAATCATGTGTACACTCCAGGAAATCCTCCTCCACAGTATTATTGCTAGTTTAGTTTATGTAATCGATATATTAGATTGAAGTCCATGATTAAAAATGTACTGTTACTGCATGTGGCTTTCATTTCCTGTTTAAGCCTTCCATTGCATCACCAAACCTATCTAAAGGCCGATAGGTGATACCCCTCCAATACTTTCTGCCCATTGGTATTTCTCATCACCATGCACACGGATTCCATACCATGATTTTCCAAGCCAATATGCTTCCTTATTATTGCATTATTTACTCTATTACTAACAGCCCATTTTTGTTCCCTATTTGTCAATCCCTCCTAAATATTGAAGTTGCCTGGACATTCAGTTTACATCTTTAGTCGCCCTGCAGCTGTGTCTCTGTAATGGCATAATCATGTATATTTACTTGTGGTGTTAATTCATTTACCTTCAGGTTAGGTGGACTGGCTATGCTAAATTGCTCATAGTGTCTAGGGACGTGTAGGTTGGGTGGATTAGCCACGTGAAACGCAGAGTTACAGGGATAGGGTAGGGGGGTGAGTCTGGGTGGGATGCTCCTCAGAGAACTGGTGTGGAGTTGGAGCAAATGACCTGTTTCCACACTGTAGGGATCCTGTGAATAGCTTCTAATAGGGAAATGGATAAAATATTCTTGGGGCAGCACAGTGGCTCAGTGGTTAGCACTGCTGCCTCACAGCACCAGGGACCTGGGTTTGATTCCACCCTCGGCAACTGTCTTTGTGGAGTTTATTGCAAATGTTATACACATGAGACACGTGTCTAAGACACAATGCCTTTAAATTTGATCAGATGACCTAATGTCTCCTGATGTGGCTCAGTATCATGCGATAGCCGTATGATAAGCCTTGGGTGTTATATTACATTAAAGGTGCTATAAAATTTGTTGTTGACAAACCTGCCCTACTCCTCAAGAGGCTCACATTACTTCTAACTGTCCTTTTTCCTAATTAATTGTTAATGTTTTGATGTGTTGACTTTGATGTTCCTTGCCAGATTCATTTTTGTGCTCCTTTTTTGTAGTTTGTCCCAGGTGCTTTGTTACCCTTAGCTAGTCTTTGGCCCAAATTTGTACTATTATTAGCAGTTTTATTTTTGTGTGGTCTCTTATGTATTTAGTTGTCTTTTTGATAAGTAGTTGTCTTTTGTCCAATGGGTGTATAAATTGGATCTGTTTCATGTTCAATTATGTTTGAATCGCCCCATTGATTATCTGTTACTTTATCCATTAAGAAATTCAGTTTATGCTGGACAGTCTTTATCTTATCCTGTCGAAGACAGTCTTACTTAAAAACCTTTCGTTTTTTACTTAACTTAACTTGAACTTTTATTTTACTTGAACCTTAGCATGTTTCTCGCTTTCCATCACCACAGTTGTCATTGGTTACACATTCATGAGCAACTAGTTTGTTCACTAATTGTGTTTCATTGCTGATTGCTGAATTGATATATTATTCCCACTGCTGATTCAAGTTTGTACTACTGCAGAAAATACTCGAGATGCACTAAATAAATTTGTTACTTTTTATTTCTGCCAGAATATGCTAGTCTGATAATCCCAGTCTATATGAAAGTTAAAATTCATCATTAAAAGAACCTTGCCTTCACTGCATGCTTGCTTAATCTCAGCAATTAAGAGCAGCCACTTTGCACCTAGTGTACATCTGTAGCCACAAACAGACACGAGGAGAACATGTAAACTCCACACAGACAGTCACTCAAGGCTGGTATTGAACCTAGCTCCCTGGAGCTGTGAGGCAGCAGTGCTAACCACTGAGCCACCACACTGCCCAACAGAAGATTCAGAATGTCTCCTCAGTCTAGGGAATAGCTTTGAGCTGGCTGTTCAGAGCTCATATACAATGCACACATAATCGTACAGCATGGAAACAAACCTTCAGTCCATAATCTCAAACTAAACTAGTCCCACCTGCCTGCTCCTGGCCCATATCACTCCAAATCTTTCCAATTCATATACTTATCCAAATGTCCTTTAAACATTGTAACTGTGCCGACATCCATCACTTCCTCAGGAAGTTCATTCCACACCCTCTGTGTGAAAAAAATTTGCCCCCACGTCTTTTTTAAATCTCTCTCCTCTCACCTTAAAAATATGCCCCCTAGTTTTGAAATCTCTCATTCTAGGGAAAAGACCAATAACATTAACCGTATCAATACCCCTCACTATTTTATAAACTTCTAAAAGGTCACCTCTTAAACTTCTAGGCATCGGTGAAAAAAGTCCCAGTCTGTCCACCTTCTCCTTATCACTCAAAACTTCCATATCTGACGACATCCTGGTAAATCTCTTCTGAACCCTCTCCAGCTTAATAATATCCTTTCTATAACTTTCTCACATTGGGACACTTCTATGTTCCTTGGTACAATATGACACTGACATGTTCTGTTACTTCCTTTTATTTTTTTGATAACGATCAGCTCCATCATTAACCTGCAATCATACCTTATCCTTCACCTTTGATTTTCTAATTTTTCATGCAAGTTGACCCAGCCCTCGTGATTTAGTTTCAAACCCTCTCCACAGCCCTAATTACACAACTTGCCAGGACTCTGGTCTCAGCATGATTCAGGTGGATCCCATCCTATTGGAACAGCACTGAAACTGTACAGTGGGATCTGTGACATAATGAGGCACTTAGTGGAGCTGTTCATTCACTCAATAGGTTTTTTGGTAAATGAATATAAGTCAGTTTCACTAGATTAACTGTGGGATAAGATTACAGAAATCTCTTCGCAATATGGAGTGGAATTAACTGGATTTAAGGCAGATCTCGTGTCTGTATCAGCATCTCAATGACTGTCAGTTAATAACTACTGCTTTCAGGGGTTCTTGCTATCTCTCCTGTTCTCTTGCCATTCCTCTGTCTCTTTGCTCCATTTTGAAACTCTCACTTCCCACCTTGAGAGGTCACTTGAGCTAGGACTTGATCCCGTAACAATCCATCAAAGTGAAGTCCACACCAGGCCCCTCCTGTACCCTCCTCATGTCTTCAGTTATGTTCATCCCAATTACAGGCAGCATTCTGATTAAAACCTCTATCTACATCCCTCAAGAGAGCTGTGTCATTGTAACCCGCTTTCACTCATCCTCTCGGAGGCTGGTTCACAGAAGGTCATTCAACTGATACTCGCAGAAGGAAGCATCTTCAAAATAAAGGGGAACAGACTGCCTAATGTGCGTAAATGGGAAGAGGGTGGTTGAGAGCATTAATCCCCCTCCGTTAGGGACACATGCCCGTTGTGTGTAAATGGGGAGAAGGTGGGTGAGAATGTGAGAGTATGGGAGGCAGAATGGAGGAGTTTATATTGTGACTGGTGGGAGGTAACCATATTGAGACGGTGATTTGGAGGGGAAGAGTATTTGATTGGAGGAGATTGGCAGGAGACACAGGGAGCAAGTTTGGTCTGGATGGAGTGGGGATATTTTAATGAGGTTGTAGCTGGAGAAAAATGCTTTGTAGGGGCTCTGAGTTGGAGGGAGGGGATTAGGGAGGTAGGTTTTCCCAAGAGACTTGAAGTACAGTGAAGTGGGGTGAATTGGATTTGAATTTGGAGAGGAATAAAATAGAAGAGGGAATTGGAAGAAAGTAGATTGGAGGGGAGGTTATTTTGCCTAAGGAAAGTAGGAATTTGGGGGAATCTACACTACCTCAATGTGATTGAGACAGGAACGGTTGGAGGATACAGATCTAAGATTAAATCAACAGATAAGGCTAGTGGTTACAAAATAGATCAAAGGACATAAGTAAAGGCTCTGTATCTGAATACATGTAGCATTTGGAACAACAAGCTGATGGAACTGTTAGTGCAAATAGTAAGTTATAAATACAACCTGAAAGCCATTACCGGCTGCAGGATGACATCAATCGAGACCTGAGTATTTTAAGGGTATAGGCCATTTAGGAAGGACAGGGAACTAGGAAAAAGTGGTGTGGTTGCTCTGTACATTAGGGATGATCTAACTTCAGGAACTAGAAATAGAATCAGGTTAGGCTGAGATAAGAAATGATACCCATAAATAAATGATAACTTGGTGATGGGATTCCGGCCAATGTTTAGTTATTTCAGAGGCAACGTTCCCGAAGAAAATTTGCTCGCAACAGTCTTTGTGTTGGAGTAAGCATTTCTGGAATTATGCTGTTATTTGGAAAGCTTGACTTGTTCGATCCTGCCATTGAAGACTGGGCCCAGTATGTGGAAAGAATGTGATATTCTTTCTGGGCAAATGACATTGGGGCAGATGAAAAGCAACGTGTAATCCTTCTGACTGCTCGCAGACCAGCAGAATTTTCAGTCATTAGGAGCTTAACTTTCCCTCAAGCATTGGATAATAAAACCTTTCAAGAGTTTGACCTTGAAGAGGCCAGCAGAGTGGTGACGCTGATTGGCTGACGTGGAGAAGATCTGCATCACTGCAGTCACTGCTTCCAGAAAGTGGTTTGTGGAGGGGCTGTTGTCAAGTGACGTGGCTGGCTCTGTTCTTAAGAAGGGAAGGACAAAGAGCACTAGAGCAGTAGTTATAGGGGACTGTATAGTTCGGGGTACAGATAGGCGCTTCTGTGGACATAAAATGGTGAAATAAATAGGATGGTGTGTTGCCTCCCTGGTGCCAGGGTCCAGGATGTCTCTGAACAGGCAGAAAGCATTCTAGAGGGAGAGGGTGAACAACCAGAGGTTGTGGTACATATTGGTAATAACGACATAGGTAGGGTGAGTGACGCGGTCCTGCAGTAGCAGTTCAGGGAGTTAGGTAGAAAGTTAAAAAGCAGGACCTCCAAGGTTGTAATCTCAGGATTACTCCCTGTGCTACGTGCCATTGAGGCTAGAAATAGGAGGATAGTACAGCTCAACACGTGGCTAAACAGATGGTGTAGGAGGGAGGGTTTCAGATATCTGGGCCATTGGGATCACTTCCAGGGCAGGTGGAACCTGTACAAGAAGGGCGGGTTGCATCTAAACTGAAGGGGCACAAATATTCTGGCTGGGAGGTTTGCTGGTGTCACTCGGGAGGATTTAAATAGCTTGGCGGGATGGTGGGAACCGGGAACCGGGAACCAATGCAACGGTGAACTGACTGAAAGGGAATTAGAGAATAGGGCCAGTAAGCGTCCGAGGAAGAGCAGGCAGGGTGTGGTTGCTGATCAAAGCGGATCTGGTGGACTGAAGTGCATCTGTTTCAAAGCAAGAAGTGTAACAGGTAAAGCAGATGAACTTAGAGCTTGGATTAGTACTTGGAACTATAATATTGTTGCTATTACAGAGACTTGGTTAAGGGAGGGATAGGATTGGCAGCTTAATGTTCCAGGATACAGATGTTTCAGATGGGATAGAGGGGGATATAAATGGTGTGGGGGAGTTGCACTACTTGTTAAGGAGAATATCACAGCTGTACTGCAGGAGGACACCTCAGATGGCTCATACAGCAAGGCAATATGTTTAGAGCTCAGGAACAGGATGGATGCAATCACAATGTTTGAGGTTTACGATAGGTCTCCCAACAGCCAGCTGGAGATAGAAGAACAGATATGTAGGCAGATTTTGGTAAGATGTAAAAATAACAGGGGTATTGTCATGGGTGATTTTAACTTCCCACATATTGACTGGGACTCACTTAGTGTATGGAGCTCGGATGGGGCAGAGTTTGTAAGGAGCATCCAGGAGGGCTTCTTGAAACAGTGTGTAGATAGTTCAACTAGGAAAGGGGCCGTACTGGACCTAGTATTGGGGAATGAGCCTGGCCAGATGGTTGACATCTCAGTGGGGGAGCAGCTTGGGAACAGTGATCACAATTCAGTAAGCTTTAAGGTACTGATGGATAAAGACAGGTGTAGTTGTCAGGTGAAGGTGCTAAATTAGGGGAAGGCTAATTACAACAATATTAGGCAGGAACTGAAGACTGCAGATTGGAGGCAGATGTTTGAGGGCAAATCAACATCTGGTATGTGTGAGGCTTTCAAGTGTAAGTTGCTTGGAACTCAGGACCAGCATGTTTCTTTGAGGATGAAGGATAAAGATGGCAAGTTTAGGGAACCTTGGATAACGAGAGATATTCTGAGCCTAATCAACAAGAAAAAGGAAACATTTATCAAGGCTAGGTAGCTGGGAGCATGCAAAGCAAGGGTGGAATACAAGGAAAGTGGAAAGAGACTTAAGCAAGGAGTCAAGGGCTAAACGGAGTCATGAAAAGTCATTGGCCAACAGGATTGAGGAAAATCCCAAGGCTTTTTATGCATATATAAAGAGTAAGAGTGTAGCCAGGCAGAGGGTTGGCCCACGCAAGGACAGGGAAGGGAATTTATGTGTGGAGCCAGAAGAAATGGGTGAGGTATTAAATGAGTACTTTGCATCAATATTCACCATAGAGAAGGATTTGGTGGTGGATGATGAGTCTGGGGAAGGGTGTGTAGATAGTTTGGGTCATGTTGAGATCAAAAGGGAGGAGGTATTGGGGGTCTTGAAAAACATTAAGGTAGGCAAGTCCCCAGGGCCTGATGGGATATACCCCAGAATAGTGAGAGAGGCAAGGGAGGAAATTGCTGGGGCCTTGAGGGAAATCTTTCTACCCTCACTGGCTACAGGGGAGGTCCCAGAGGATTGGAGAATAGCCAATGTTGTTCCTTTGTTTAAGAAAGGTGGCAAGGATAATCCAGCTAATTACAGGCCAGTGAGCCTTACGACAGTGGTAGGGAAATTATTGGAGAGGATTCTTCGACATAGGATTTACTCCCACCTGGAAATCAATGGGCATATTATCGAGAGGCACCATGGTTTTGTGAAGGGGTGGTCATGTCTCACTAACTTGGTTAAGTTTTTTGAGGAAGTGATGAAGATGATTGATGAGGGTAGGGCAGTGGATGTTGTCTACCTGGAGTTCAGTAAGGCCTTTGACAAGGTCCATCGTGGCAGGCTGATACAGAAGGTAATGTCGCACAGGGTCAGAGGTGAGCTTGCAAGATGGATAAAAACCTGGCTCAGTCATAGAAGACAGAGGGTAGCTGTGGAAGGGTGCATTTCTGAATGGAGGGCTGTGACTAGTGGCGTTCCTCAGGGATCAGTGTTGGGACCTTTGCTGTTTGTAATATATATAAATGATTTGGAGGAGAATGTAACTGGTCTGTTTGGTAAGTTTGCCGATGACACAAAGGTTCGTGGAATTGCGGATAGCGATGAGGACCTTCAGAAGATACAGCAGGATATAGATTGGTTGGTGACTTGGGCAGAGACATGGCAGATGGAGTTTAATTCAGAAAAATGTGAGGTAATGCATTTTGGAAGGTCTAATCCAGATGGAAAGTATACAGTAAATGGCAGAACCCTTAAGAGTACTGATGGGCAGAGGGATCTGGGTGTACAGGTACACAGGCCACTGAAAGCAGCAACGCAGGTGGAAAAGGCAGTCAACAAGGCATATGACATGCTTGCCTTCATCGGCCGGGGCATTGAGTTTAAAAATTGGCAGGTAATTTTGCAGCTTTATAAAACATTAGTTAGGCCGCATTTCAAATTTTGTGTTCAGTTCTGGTCGCCACACTACCAGAAGGATGTGGTGGCTTTGGAGAGGGTACAGAAAAGATTTACCAGGATGTTGCCTGTTATGGAGGGCATTAGCTATGAGAAGAGGTAGGAGAAACTTTGGTTGTTCTCACTGGAACGACAGAGGTTGAGGAGGGTCCTGCAAGATTATGAAGGGCATGGACAGACTGGACAGTTAGAAGCTTTTTCCCAGGGTGGAAGAGTCAGTTACCAGGGGCCATGGGTTTAAGATGCAAGGGGCAAGGTTTAAAAGTGACGTACGAGGCAAATTTTTTACACAGAGGGTGTTGGGTGTCTGGAACTCGCTGCCGGGGGAGGTAGTGGAAGCAGATACTATAGTGACTTTTAAAGGGTGTCTTGACAAATATCTGAATAGGATGGGAATAGAGGGATACGGTACCCGGAAGTGTAGGGGGTTTTAGTTGTGACAGGCAACGTGTCGATGCAGGCTTGGAGGGCCGAAGGACCTGATCCTGTAGTGTAATTTTCTTTGTTCTAGTTGATGGATTTAGTTAAGGAATATTACAAACCCAAGCCTCCTCTAATTCTGAGAAGCTTTCAGTTTTATTCAGCTGTTTGAGAACGAGGGGAATCAATAAGAATTATTGATGAAGTTAATATGACTGGCAGAAGCATGTGATTTTGGGGAACCCTGAATGAGATGCTGAGAAACTGTTTGGTATGTGGGATTAATGTAACCATGCAAAAGCATCTACCAGCTGAAGCCCAACTGGACTTTTAAACAGGCACTACAACTGACTTTGTTATTAGAAAATATCGGAAGCAGAGATTTACAAGGCATCCCAATGGAAGTGGACACCCTTACCTGTGTAACTGAACTTGGGGAACACGACCTGAGTGTGGGCAATCGCAGGCACTCAAGCAGAGCATATGCTGAGCGGAGGGACCCCAGGTCAACCCACAGCAAAACCCCATAACAAAGCCAAGCATCATCCAAAATGCTAAAAGGGTCTTCAGGATCCAGACAGGCAAGCCATTGTAGTTGCTTCCAGTATGCAGTCTTGAGACAGCAAATGAGTCCTAGACTTAAACTGAGGCTGGTATCTAGGAGAGTGCATACCCTGGAAAGTCCATCTATATGTTAAATTGCTGAGCAACATCCAAATCAGAAGCAATTAAAATAAATGTCTGGTCAAATGGTCACCTGGTTCTCATGGATGTTGATACTGATGTAGCTATATCAGTGGTTGCAGAACCAGACTTTAGCAAGATTTGCTGTGGACTCCACCCCTTAAGTTTGCGTAAGACCTCAGCCAGACTGAGAACATACACCAGGATCCATTACACATTGAGGGTACGACTTCGTTTCTGGTCTTCTATGAGAAGCAATTGGTGCTGTTATCTCTGATTGTAGTAAGAAGCTCAGACCCAAGCCTGATGGGGTGGAATTGGTTAAGAAAGATTCACCTTGATTGGCTCAACGTTTTTCGACTAGAAAACGGCTGCCTGAGTGAAGTCCTAATTAAATACTCAGAAGGGCTAGGGGCTATCAAAGGGGTCAAAGCCATTTTATGTGTTAACCAGGAAGCTATTCTGCAATTTTGCAAGTCATACCCAGTGTCATTTGCCTTGCGGGCAAAAGTAAAGGTGCAAGTCAGGAGGCTGGAAAACAAAGGAATCATCAAACCAGTGCAGTTTGCAGAATGGGCAACACCGGTCATACCAGTTGTGAAGTCTGACAGCTCAGTTTGTCTTTGTGGGGATTTAAGCAAACAGTAAACTGCTTCTTGCAGCTGGATAAATACCCAGTCCTTTGCATAAGAGACCTTTTTACACGAATCTGGCAGAGGGGCTGTCCTTCACAAAGCTGGATGTGAGCCACACCTACGTACAATCGCGACTAGATGAGGAGTCCCAGAGGTATGCCATAATTAATACCCATAAGGGTTTGTACCAATATACAAGACTTCCATTTGGGGTAACATCAGGCTGCACCATTTTCCAATGGACAATGGAAAACGTTTTACAAGGGCTTCCCTAGGTTGCCATTTATCTGGATGACCAGTAAAGAGCACATAGTGCTTAAACATTTCTGCCAGGTAGGCTACGCCTTAGAAGGGAAAAATGTGTATTTCGGGCATCCCAAGTGACCTGCTTGGGCTACAGAGTCGACCAAATCGAGTTACACCTGTTGGAAGATAAAGTGGGGGCAATCAAAGGTGCCCCAGCTCCCACATCTGTACTGGAGCTTAGGTCTTTGCTTGGATTGGTGAAGAATTACGGGAAATTCATATGTAACACAGCTTCCATCTTGGCACCCTTGCAACTGCTATTGAAAAAGGGTCAGCCGTGGAAATGGTGCGTAGCCAAGAAGTAGCCTTTAGGAAAGTGAAAAAGCAGCTATTGTCATCTAAGGTGTTGGTCTACTACGATCCCAAGCAAGAGATGTTGCTGACATGCAATTCCTCCCCTGTATGGTTTTGGGGTAATGTTGACTCACTGGTGTCACAACAGAGTGGAACGCCCGATGGCATATGTTTCCCGGACTTTGGCCGAATGCAAAAATGCCCAGTCGAGAAGGAAGGTTTGGCGGTCATCTTTGGTATGAGAAGGTTCCACCAATACCTTTTTATGGACATAAATTCGTCATAGTAATGGACCACAAACCCCAAGGCAGTGCTGCCCTTAGCTTCTGGTCGAAGTCAGCGTTGGTCCCTTATTCTCAGTGCGTACAATTACAAGGTGGAACGCTCTCAGGAGGCCAAGTGGCAAATGCAGATGCCTTAAGCCGCCTCCCACTGGCAGATACTTCACCAGTGGTTCCTTCCCTGGAGGAGTCCATTCTGGTTTTAAACTTGCTGGACACCCTTCCAGTCACTGCTGACAACATCCGACTGTGGATCAAAAAGAGTCTGTCCTGGAAAAACTAAAACAGCTGGTGCTAATGGGGGACACAGAAGGGCCGTCACAACCAGGATTGAAACTTTTCTGGGCCCAGCGAGATCAGATCACTGTAGAGGATGGCATGTACTATGGGAAACAAGAGTGATTTGACCCAAGTAATGGTTGCCACCAGATATTGGCTGAACTCTACTAATGTCATCCAGTGGTTTCCAAAATGAAGATGTTAGCAATAAGTTGTGTCTGGTGGCCAGGATTGGATGCCAACATAGCTGTATTGGCAGGGCAGTGCCCAGAGTGTCAGTAAGGTCAAATATTACCACTGGCAGTGCTCCCATATTCATGGAAATGTCTAGGTAAACTGGGGACAGGGAATGGGGAACGGGATGTAGTGATCAGAACTAGGGCCAGGTGGATATCATTGACTGAGATCCTTGATTGGGTTGTTAACGTGGGCCAATCAGGGAGTCCTGGCTGACAGATGTAAACAGGAGATTCAGAAGGTCTGCTCAGTCTAGGGAATGGCTTTGAGCTGGATGGTCAGGGCCATGTACTGTGTACATATAAATAAAGGGTGACTTAGTGTTGGGATTCTGTCCTCTGTGCAGCTATTTCAAAGTGTTAAAATGAATTTTACCTTGAGAAATAATCAAATTTGCTGCAAATTTATCATATACTACCAACTTTCCCTGCATACTAGAATCATTAGGTCATAGAGGTTTACATTGACAGAAAAAGGCCCTTCAGCCCATTGAGTCTGCACAGGTCGAAAACAACCACCGAATTTCAGCGTTCGGTTTGTAGCCTTGGCATCGCAAGAGTACATCTAAATATGACTTAAATGTTAGGAGGGTTTCAGTCTCTTACTACATTTTCAGGCAGTGAGTTCTGGATTTTGACCACCCTCTGGGTGAAAATTTTTTCCTCTCATCCCTTCTAAATCTCCTGCCCCTTACCTTAAATCTGTGCCCCCTGTCATTGATTCCTCCATCAGTGGGAAAGGTTTCTTCCTGTTAACTTTGTCTATGTCCCTCATGCACATCTCAATCATATCACCCCTCAGTCTCCTGCTGCAAGACTAGATTTGTTAAATACTGTTGTATGAAAGTAGTATTTCTAAGAGCAGCTTTGAGTACTGTCTCTTTTGGAATTTCTTTGATGAAGTATAGTTTGTTCACTTCATATTTTGTTCCAAGAAGGGAAACTCTTAATTCTTACTTTAAATTATATTTTGAAGAGATGCAGAAAACGAATCAATAATCCTTAGTATTCTCTCCTTTAATCTTGTCATCTAATCATTGAAAATATGTATTTGTCTTTGACCAATGGAGTAGCCGAAGAGCCTTGAACATTACCTGAATCTGGAAGACAGCAAACTTCTCACCCACCTTAAGACATGCTTGGCTATGAATAAACTCCCATATGACTTGTGGTTCATGCATTGTTTTGCAGGCTGTTTGCCTGAATCCAGCCTTCAAAGGTAGGTGTTCTATTGCATTAGTAATTACAAAATATCATAATTATTTAAAATAAAAATGAATGTGTGCATTGCATTAGCAGTAAATAGGTAGTTTGCTGGATGAAATGGTGATATGTCGAGACATACAGCATGGAAACAGACTCTTCAGCGCAACTGATCCATGTAAATCAGTTTTCCTAAACTGAACTAGTCGCATTTGCATGCATTTGGCCCATATTCCTCTAAATCTTTCCTATCCATATACCTGACCAATTGTCTTTTAAATGTTGTAATTGTGCTCGCCTCTACCACTTTCTCTGGAAATTCATTTCATATTTGGACCACCCTCTGCGTGAAAAAGTTGCCCGAGGTCCCTTTTAAATCTTTCCCCACTCACCTTAAACTTATGCCCTCTAGTTTTGGACTGCCCTACCCTGAAGAAAAGACCTTGGCTGTTCACCTTATCTGTGCCCCTCGTGATTTTATAAACCTCTATAAGGTCACCCCTTAGCCTCCTAGGCTCCGGGGAAAATAGGTCCCAGCCTATCCAACCTCTCCTTATAACTCAAACCCTCGAATCTCGGTAACATCCTCGTAAATCATTTTTGCATCCTTTCCAATTTAATAACATCCTTCCTAGATCAGGGCGACCGGAATCGTATGCAAAATTGTACATACGACAATGACGCTGCAATCATTTTATATGTTGGTATGTATCAAACATATGAAAAAGGTATGCCCTATTGTCAGAATTAAAAACAGAAATTGCTGGAAAAGCTCAGCAAGGTCTGGCAGCATCTGTAGAGAGAAATCAGACTTAAATGTTTTGGGTTGAGTGACACTTCCTCAGAACACAGCCTGAAAGAACTTCAGATGTTGAAAATCTGAAACAAAAACAAATTGCTGAGGAAACTCAGCAGGCCTCACAGCATTTGTGGAAAGAAATGTTTCAAGTCCAGTGACTTCTTCAGTTCTAAAGCCATCAGGGTCAGGGACTTAACTGCTTTAGCCCCATTCGTTTGTCTAGTACTACTTCTCTGGTAATGGTACTTAATTCCTCCCCTGTATTCTTTAGTGTTAATGAGATGTTTGAACTATCTTCCACTATAAAGACTGTTGCAAAATATCTGTTTAACTCCTCTGCCCTTTCCTTGTTTCTCATAACTAACTCCCCGAGTCATTTTCTAAGGGACCTTTTTTCATTTTGACCTCTCTTCCTTTTATATTTTTAAAGAAGCTCTTATTGTCAATTTTTATATTCCTCATTGGTTTGGTCTCATTTATTTTGCCTGTCTTTATTATCTTTTTAGTTCTCACTCGTTAGATTCTGAATTAATCCAGTGTTTGGGGCTATCATTGACTTTTGTCTCCTCATATGTTTTTGCTTTCAACTTTATACCTTCTTAACTTCCTTGGTTAGCCATGGTTTATCCCTCTCTTAGAATCTTTCCTTGTTACTGGGATGTATTTTTGCTGAGAGTCATGAATGACCATCTTAAATGTTCGCTGCTACTTGTTTACTGTCTTCCCTGCTAATGTATCTGCCCATTTTAGAGAGCACATCCTTAATGTAGGTATGAGATATCCTGTCAAAGGCCTCCTCCTGGTCCAGGCTGATGAGGCAAGTGTCTACCTCCCTGTCCTGTACATAGGCGAGACTGTCAGCAATCTTCCTGCACATACAGCACCAATTTGGTCAGTATGTTAGTTGATAATGCGATTTTAATCTGAGTCTTTTAATACTTTTTTCCACTTGGGCCATGTTGATTGTTGATATTTTCTACCATTCAGTGAAGCCACTAGATGCCTTCAGTATCTTCCGTAAATGACAACTGAGTCCAGAGAGTGTATGTAAATGACTATTATTTGATTGTGGAAACAACCACAGTTCAAAGCTGATCCTTTTATTTTATCATGTACACGTACCTATTTGCCTGCTAAAGTCATAAGATTGAATTTGAGATCTTCAATTTTTGTTAATTTTTATTTTTAAATTTCAAACTCATTCATGAAACTTGTTGTCCCAGCTCACAGAATTAACTCAAAACGAATTGAAAATGAAATTGGACGCCTGTAGGGTTTAGTGCAGCATTAAGTAGTGTCTTTACCTACTTGACCTTTAAGAAGCCGGATTTCAAATCTACTCGTTGAGGATCTAACAACATAGTTTCATGTAGCAGCCCTTAGATGAAAGCAAAGTTTTAATAAGGTGAAAGGAAGTTGAAAAACTAGGAGCAAGGTGAATACAGTCAATGAACAGATTTTAAAATTTTTTTGAAGTTGGACAGAGGTAGCAGAAAAAATATTCTTGGAAAAGAATTTTAAAGAAGAAACACAAATATTAAAGTTCAGTCTTCCATGCTGACGCAGAGAAATGAACAATATTCTCATGATAGAAATGTGAATTCTGCAGACTGGCACTTAGACCTGTAGGAGACTCTGCAAATAGGATCATTAGGGCCAACATCTAATGCTTTATGAAATCAACAAGGTAAAGAACTTATTTCAGCTTGGATTGTTCCGCAGATTAGGTGTAAACATTTGCTTGTACAAAGTAGAGATGAATTTTGTAAAACTCCATAGAAGTCAGAACAACATACATAGATTCAGGACATAGTCAAAAAGAATTTGCCTTATCTGAACATCCAGCGTGCTGCGAAAAAGCGAATACTTCAAGTCAACAGCAATTGCCTGGTTCAGAGTGGAGGATATCATAAGAAAGTATTTACTTCATCAGAGCAGTCATCTTGCAATGTGTATCTTCGTCAGATTAAAGATCCCCTAGGTGATGTTATGAGGTAACTATGGGGATGAGCAGGAAAACATCCTCAATGAAGGATATCTAAGAAAGAAAAGATTCTCTAATGGAGAAGTGATATACAGAAAATCCTAATCAAGGTCAACTATCCTTAAGCCAATCTCCTAGGTCAGAAGGAAATGTGGTCTGGAAGAATTCCACAACCACTAGACTGACTACATCTGTGAAGTTGGTGTCTTTGAGGGAGAAGGGGAGATAGAGTAGTTGTAAATGTAGAAGTACTTACATGCAGTAACCACATGGTAGGACAAAATATCAACAAAGAAACTATGGGAGCTTGTCAAAAGCAACTATCATGTGTATTTTTAACCTACATACAAACTAGAAAAGTCAGATGGGTAATAAATAGTCTAGATTGGCAGTTGGTTGAATATTTTTGGGACAATTTCTTACACCAGTATGTTTTGACAAACGAGATAGGATTAATTGCTGATCACATATTGAAAGCACCCCTGGGTAGCAGTGACCATAAATAGGTAGGGGCATGGAATGCATTGCCGGAGAGGGTAGTGGAGTCGGCCTCGTTAGGGGCATTTAAGCAGCTATTAGATAGGCATATGGATGATAGTATAAGGTAGCGGTGGAGGTTAGATAGACCTTAGGTTTAGGGTAAAAGTTCGGCACAACATCGCGGGCCGAAGGGCCTGTACTGTGCTGTACTGTTCTATGTCAACGTATCCTCTGGAGTTTAGAAGAGTCAGAGGTGACTAAATTGAAATATATAAGACTCTGAGGGGACTTGACCAGGTAGATGTTGAAAGTGTATTTCCACTTGTGAGAAAATCTAGAACCAGGTCTTGTAGTTTAAGAATAAGGGATCACTCATTTAAAACAGATGAGAAAACTTTTTTTTCTCCGAGGGTTGAGTGTTTTTTTAGAATTCTCTTCCAAAGGCAGTAGATAGAGAATCTTTAAATATTTTTAGGCAAAGGTAGATAGATTCTCAATTACTAAGGGAATCAGAGGGCGGCTAAGAGTTATCATAGCGGAATTCTGGGAGACATCACCACAGGCATCTCGACTGTACAGCAGGTCAGAGGGCACCTGGTGTCAAGGTGTGGTTAGACCTGAAACACTACATTGATGTTTCCCACACTCCCTCCTCTGACCAAAAGAAAAAGGGCTGTGTGAGGAGGACGACTGGCAAGGTAAAGGTGTACAAGGGAGCAGCCATTAAGAGAGTGAGCCACTGTTAGATTGGAAGTGCTGAGGCTTTTGCTGGAATGGTTTGGCCGTGGGGAAGCTGAGCAGGGGTACAGGTAAGAGCTCCTAAACTCTACTCTTTCTCTCTAGACTGAAGGCAGTGGCGAATGGCAGTTGGGGCAGTGGCATGCTCCTCTTGCAGGATGTGGGAGATCTGGGAGACTTTCAGTGTCTGTGGTAGCTACACCTATCAGAAGTTCACCCGGTTACAGCTCCTGACAGACAACATTGTGGAACTGGAGCTGGAGCTGGATGCACTCAGGATCATCCGGGGTGCAGGGAACAATTTTGATAGGAGCTATAGTGAAGTGGTCACTCCTGAGGTGGCTGGGTGATCACTAGAAGAGTTAAAGGGGGAAGGCAGATAGTGCAGAATTCCCCTGTGGCCATTCCCCTCAATAACGGTTATACCACTTTGGATACTGTTGTGGGGGGTGACCTTTCAGGGACTGGCAGCAGCAAACAGGTCAGTGGCACTGTGACCGACTCTGAGGCTCAGAGGAAATGGATGCAGTCAGACAGAGTGATACTGATAGGAGACTCAGTTGTGAGGAGGACAGAAAGGAAATTCTGTGGCCGCAGAAAAGACACCAGGATGGTATGTTGCCTCCCAGGTGCCAGGGTCAAAGATGTCTCTGAGCGGTCGCAGAACATTCTGAAGGGGGAGGGTAAACAGCCAGAGGTCATTGCATGTTGGTACAAATGACATAGGTAGACAAAGGGATGGGGTCCTGTGAAATGAGGATAGAAAGTTAGGTAAGAAATTAAAAGGCAGGACCTCAAGCGTAGTGATCTCCGGATTACTCCCAGTGGCACACACCAGCGAGGATAGAAATAGAAAGATATGCCGCATGAATGCATGGCTGAGAAGCTGGTGTGGGGGGCAGGGTTTTAAGTTCCTGGATCATTAGGATCTCTACTGGGGTAGAGGGGACCTGTACAAGAGGGATGTGTTGCACTTGAACCGGAGGGGGTCCAATATCCTTATGGAGAGAGTTGCTAGTGTTACCAGGGAGAGTTTAAACTAGCGTGGCAGGGAGGTGGGACTCTGAATAAGAGAGGGGCCATCTAGAAGTCATGGAAAAATATATTAGCCATCGAGAGAAAGTTTACTGTGCCCCTGGCTATCCTGAATAGTAAAGGGAGGGAATAGACTTCTGCTTTAATGTGCATTTATTTCAACTCACGAGGCCTGACTGGTAAGGCAGATGAGCTCAGAGCATGGATTGGCTCTATTGACTTGGATATTATAGCCATAATAAAAATATGGCTGAGAGAAGGACAGGACTGGCAGCTCAATGTTCCAGAATACAGAAGCTACAGACGCGACAGAGGGGGAGTTGCCTTTTTGATAGGGGAGGACATAACAACAGTGCTTAGAGAAGATATTCTTAAGGGGTCATCAAATGAGGCTATATGGTTAGAACTTAGAAACAAGAAAGGGATGGTCACTCTGTTGGAACTGTATTATAAACCCCCAAATAGCAGCGGGTACTAGACGAGCAGATGTGTGGAGAGATTGTAGATACCTGTAGCAATAACAGAGTAGTATTGGTTGGAGATTTTAATTTCCCCTCTATTGAATGGGTCACCCAGAGTGTAAAAGGCCTGTTTGGGGTGGAATTTGTCAAATGTGTCCAAGAAAGTTTCCTAAATCAATATGTAGAGGGTCCTACTTGGGAGGGTGCAACACTGAACTTCCTCTTAGGAAACGAGTTTGGGCAAGTGACTGAAGTTTCAGTCAGAGAGCACTTTGGGTGCAGTGACCATAACTCTGTTAGTTTTAACATAGTTATAGAAAAAGATAGGACGGGTCCACAGGTTAAGGTGCTAAACTGGAGCAGGGCCAATTTTGGGGCCATTAGGCAGGATCTAGCAGCGGTCAATTGGGTGAATCTGTTTGAAGGAAAAGCAACAACTGGCAAATGGGAGGCTTTTAAAAATGTAATATCAAGAATCTGGCAACAGTATGTCCCTGAGGGTAAGGGAAAATCTGGCAGGTTTAAGGATCCCTGGCCAACGAGGATATTGTGGCTCTGGTCAGGAAAAGAAGGCAATGCGGGGTGTAAGCAATCGGGCTCAAGTGAATCCCTAGATGATTATAAAAAATATAGAAGGACACTTACGAGGAAAAGCAGAAAAGAAAAAAAAGGGTATGAGATGAAGCTGGCAGATAAGGTTAAAGATAATCCCAGGTTCTATAGCTATATTACAAGTTAAAAGGATGGCTAGGGAGAGAATAGGTCCCCTTAAAGATCAGCATGGCTGTCTATGTGTGGAGCCACCAAAGATGGGGAGATTTTTAATGAATATTTCTCCTCAGTGTTTACTGAGGAGGGAATCATGGATGCGAAGGAAATAAGGGAAACAAGTGGGGATGTTTTGAACTGCATATATATTACCAGAGAAGGAGGTGTTTGCAGCCTTAGATCACATTAAGGTACTAAATCCCCTGGACCTGATCAACTCCATCCTCGGACGTTGTGGGAGGCTAGGGAAGAAATTGCAGAGGCCCTTGCAGAGATTTTTGCTTCATCTTTAGCTACTGATGAAGTTCCAGAAGACTAGAGCGTGGCTAATGTTGTTCTGTTGTTTAAGAAAGGTAGCAAAGTCAAGCCAGGGAACTACAGGCCAGTGAGTCTGACATCAGTGGTAGGCAAGTTTTTGGAGAGCATGCTGAGGAACAGGATCAACCAATATTTGGATAGTCAAGGTCTGATTAGGGATAGTCAGCATGGATTTGTGTTGTGGAACTGAGGGACCTAGGAGTACAAGTAAATAGTTTGTTGAAAGTGGCATCACAGGTAGTCAGGCTGGTGAAGAAGGCATTTGTCATGCTGGCCTTCATCGGTCGAGGCATTGAGTAAAGGAGTTGGGACATTATGTTACAATTGTATAAGCTGTTGGCGAGGCTGCGCTTGAAATATTGTGTACAGTTTTGGTCACCCTGTTATAGGAAAGACATAGTTAAGCTGGAATGTATGCAAAGAAGATTTACGAGGATGTTGCCAGGACTAGTAGGCCTGAGTTATAAGGAGAGGTTGGCCAGGATAAGACTTTATTCCTTGGAACGTAGGAGATTGAGGGGTGACCTTATTGAGGTGTATAAAATCATGAGGGGCATGGATAGGATGAAAGCAGTCTTTTTCCCAGGGATGGGGAATTGAAAACTAGAGGGCATAGATTTAAGAAGGACCTGAAGGGCAACTTCTTCACGCAGAGGGTGTTGCGTATATGGAATGGGCTGGCAGAGAAAGTGGTTGATGCAGGTACAATAGCAACATTTAAAAAACATTTGGGTAGGTACATGGATGGGAAATGTTTAGAGAGATATGGACCAAATGTGGGTCTATTGGAACTAGCTGAGTGGGCAGCATGGACCAGTTTGGGCCAAAGGGCCTGTTTCCATGCTTATTTCTGTATGACTGTATGCATACATGATTATCAGGGATGTGCAAGAATACAGAGTTGAAGTTAAAATCAGATCAGCCGTGATCTGACTGAATAATGAAGCTGGCTCAAAGGATCAATGGCCTACTCTTGTTCCTTGTTTGTATGCAAATTTCAAAGAACCCCTAGGTCTCTCTATTCTGCAACACTACCCAGGACCCTACCATTAATGGTATGGTTCCTATCCTTGTTTGTATTACCAAAATGCAATACCTCACATTTATCCAACTTAAACTTCATCTGCCATTCCTCAGCCCATTGACCCAATCTCTTTGTAATCTTGGATAACTTTCTTCACTGTGTGCTAATCCACCAATTTTGGTGTCATCCACAAACTTACTAACAATGCCTCCTATGTTCACATCCAAATCATTTATATAAATGACAAAAAAAGTTGTACAGACTTTTAAAACAGCAACCGTTACTTTTGACAACCTAATTGTAAAAAATCCAAATATTTAATCTTCTGCAACTTGTGGATACAGAGCCAAAACAAACTGAGATGAAGAAAAGTGGCAGGATGTTGTGTAACTTCTTGAGCTCCACACATAGCTTACATCCATAGACTAAGCTAATGTTGAGGTCCGGGTTTGCTGAACATATATCTAAACATTGCATGCTTTTATTAAAGTACAAGTTGTAGCAATGTACAGCAAGGAAGCAGTAACTCATGAATTATAAGGTGTTGCAATTTGCCAGCCAATGTATCACTCCAATGTTTGATGAAAACTGCATTGCCCTTTAAACTTTTCCATAATTTTTATGGAGTTGCTGTATTTGCACATTAATTGCCCATAAAATGCACCACAGAAAGTTAAGTAATGAACAATGTAAGTAAATATCCTTGTAATATGGTTTTTGATTGAAAGTTATTCATAATATTCCGTATCCAGAAAATGAGAAATTAAGTATGGCATCTCATTTCTTCAACTGCAGCACTGAATTGTTGCAAATACTAAAAATATCAAATTTTAAAATTTGCAAGAAAAAATGTCCCTGATGTTCTGTCTGCGTTTTCTCCCTCAATCTTTAATCCAGTCTTTCTTTCCTCCTCTGGCATTAAACTGACTGTCTTGAATACATCCTTCTTCCTCTGTTTATGTCTTTTCTTTAATCTTCTGGGTTAGAATGAAGTCCATTGCTCACCAAAATCCCAAGTAGATCATAGAATCCCTACAGTGAGGAAACAGGCCCTTCAGCCCAAAAGTCCACACCGAACCTCAGAGCATCCCACCCAGACCCATCCCCCTATAAACCCACCTAATCTACACATCCCTGAACACTACGGGCAACATAGAACCATGCCAGAGGAGGAAAGAAAGACTGGATTAAAGATTGAGGGAGAAAACGCAGACAGAACATCAGGGACATTTTTTCTTGCAAATTTTAAAACAGTACAGCATAATACAGGCCCTTCGGCCCATGATGTTGTGCCGACCTATTATCCTACTAAGGTCAATCTACCCTGCATACCCTACATTTTAATATCCTCCATGTGCCTATCCAAGAGTCGTTTAAAAGTCTCTAAAGTATCTGACTCCACTACCACTGCCGGCAGCGCATTCCACACGCCACCACTCTCTGTGTGAAGAACCTACCTCTGACATTCCCCCTATACCTTCCTCCAATCACCTTAAAATTATGCCCCCTCGTAATTGTAATTTTAGCATGGCCAATCCACCTAGCCTGCACATCTTTGGACTGTGGGAGGAAACTGGAGCACCCGGAGGAAGCCCACACAGACATGGGGAGAATGTGCAAACTCAACACAGACAGTCGCCCGAGGGTGGAATCGAACCCAGGTTCCTGGCACTGAGGCAGCAGTGCTAACCACTGTGCCACCCCCGTTATCTCATGAACACTCTCCAAATGTTGTATGAATGTTATGAGGCATTTTATTTACTTAGTTTGTGAAACCATACTAACAGCATTTATGATTTTCAATTTTCAGGGTTTGGGACAAAATCATAAGTGGATCTTGCAAAATTTTGGTTTTTGTAGCCATGGAGATTTTATTAACTTTTAAAATTAAGTTAATGGCCATGAATAAAGCAGAGAATATTGCACAGTTCTTGCAGAATGTAAGTATCACTGAACCTTGAATTCATCATAATACTACATTATGGTTTATTAGTAGCATGCCTGTGTAAATTGCCTCCCCAGTAATGATATTTGAAAAGTAAAGCTGAATATTTTGTCTGGAGTTTGTATTGCAAAATGCTTTGCATAATGCATCTTTTAGCTAGTGTCCCTTTCTCTTGACGGCAGATTAAGCAATTTTAGTTATCAAACTAGATTTTCTCTATCAATTGCTGGTCTTTGATTATAAAAAAAATTAACTTTATATAATTATCATAAGCTACAAAATAGTGTAATTGAGAATATGTGAGAACTATGATGCTGCGGGTGAGCATATACATTCGAACACCATGCATATACCACCTGTACACGTTCACCCTTTATGCATGCCACATGCGCATGCAGACCACATGCTTGACCCCATTTACCGTGCAGTATGTGCACTCCCACCCAGACCATGAATACGCCACACATAAAGGAAGTTCACCATAGTAATAAAAGCAAAATACTGCAAATACTGGAAATCTGCAAATGCATAAAATTCTGGAGAAACCCAGCATATCTGGCAGCATCTGTGGAGAAAGAAATAGTTAATGTCTGATATGACTTCCAAACAATTCTTCAACAGCTGTTCTGAAGAAGCGTTGTATTGGACTTGAAACGTTAATTCTGTTTCTTCCTCCACAGATGCTACCAAGATGGCTGTGGTTGTTGCATTTCCACCATCTCAGCCCCAGGGTATCACTGCAGTTCCTCACGGCAGTATTGTAGGTCCAATCATCTTGGAAAAATAGGAGCAGAAGTAGGCCATTAGACCACGAGCCTGCTCTGCCATTCAGCTACCTCATGACTAATCTTTTATTTCTACACAGTCATCATCCCGTGATAACTTTAATATGTTGAAATCTGTTGATCTCTGTCTTGAACATGTTCAATGACTGAGCTTTCAAAGCCCTCTGATGTAGAAATTTACAAAGATTCTTTTGAGTGATGAAATTCCTGCTCATCTGAGTCCTCAGTCACAACCTTTATTCCGTGACTGTCCTTTGGTTTCAGATCTCTAGCCAGGGGAAATATCTTGCATCGATCTTGTTGAGCTTGGAAGGATTTGATTTTTTTTTGTTACTTTATCAGTCACTTTCCCTGTATCCAAAGGCCAGAAGTGGGCATGTTCACTGATAATTACACAACATTCACTATCATTTGTAGTTCCTCAGATATTGAAACAGTATGTAGTCAGACCTGGACAACACTTAGGCTTGAACTGATGAGCAGGTAAAATGCATACCAGGTGTGTCCATAGCCAACAAAAGAGAGAAATTAAGCATTTCCCCTTATTGACTATTGACATTGCCATTGCTGAATCTCCCACTGTATATCAACATCAACAAAAGCAGGTCAGAGTCTGTGAACTGCACAGAAGTAACCCACTTCCTGACTCACAAAAATCTATCTTCCATCTACATGAAACAGTTCAGGAGTATGATGAATTCTGTCCAACTGGCTGGACAAGCTCAGCTCCAACAACACTCGAAGGGAAAATCAGCCCAATTGATTGACCATAAGAACGCAAGAAATAGGTGCAGGAGTAAGCCATTCAGCCCCTCAAACTTGTTCTGCCATTCAGTAGGATCATGGCTGATCAAACATTCCAAACATTCACTTTCCTGCCCTTACCCCCTAACCTTGTCTGCTGATCAACAATCGGGAATTGTGAAGCCATCAACGGCCTGAAGTGCACTCCACTAACAGTCCATAGTTGAAGCACTGTGCTATATCTACAAGATACACTGCAGTAACTTGTTAAGGCTCCTTTGATAGAAGTTTTCAAACCCTGGATTGATTTCACTTTGAAAGACGAGCAGCAGGTGGATAGGAGCACCAAAGTCTTCACATTCTCCTCCAGGTTATGCACCATCCTGACTTGGAAAATGTTGTAGTTTTTTTTGTCACTAGATCAAAATCATAAATTCTCTTCCTAACTTCACTGTTGGAATCTATTCACGTGTGCTGCAGCAATACAAGAAGGCAGCTCATCACCACCTCAAGAACAGTTAGAAGTGGGCAATAAATGCTGAGCTTAAACGAAGACAGAAAATGCTGGAGCAACTCAGCAGGTCTGGCAGCATCTGTTGAGAGAGAAACAGAGTTAATGTTTCAAGTCCAATATGATACTTCTTTGGATCTCTGAGATGCTGCCAGATCTGCTGAGGTACTCCAGCATTTTCAGTTTGTTTCAGGATTCTGGCATCTGTTGTATTTTGCTTTAATTTAAATGCTGACCTTACCAGCTATCCCCAGCTCCAATTTTAGATCTCATTTTTACGTCTTAAAATGTCATTTAGCTATTGTAGCGTTTAAGAAATAATTGGAAATTATGATCTTGTCACTATTAATTTCGTTTTGCTGAAAAATAACATTTTAGCAGCTTTTTGTCTTGCACTCATGAAAGCAATTGCAAGTAAAGGGTAAACAACATTCACTGTGATGGGAGAGTGCTGATTGGTTGGTAAGTGAACTTGATTGGTAAGAGTATTTTCCTGGAGAATGCACTAGTTAATAATGACTGACAGTTAATTGCAAAGCTTTGTTTATAATTAAAATGGGGCAGGTTAACTCTGGTCATGGACTTTCATGAGAGATGAAACCTGAGAGTAACTGTCTTTGATGAGTTGAAAAAGGTTCAATGCTTCTTCTTTCAGTCCGTAAAGATTGAAGCCCTGTGTATTAACATACATAGCTACTAGTATAAACAGTGTATCACACTGGAAGCTCAACTGACAATCCTAAATTGGTTGTCAATATAATTCTGCACATACTCAGGATTATGTGGAAAATCATAAATTGGTGCAATTTTCATGTCAATGCCTCTACCAGTCAGAATCTACGTGCTAACCAACCAACGCACTTCCCTTATACAGTATAAATGTGGTTTGCCCTTTTACTTTAGTATTCTTGAGAATTGTCATGATGAGTACAAGATGAAAAGCTTTGACAAAATGTCTTTTCAACAATTCTCAAATTCTATGCCACCAAATAAATATTACTTTACTTACCCAATTGTGACAGTGTGGTAATTGTGTGTTCATTTAGATTCCACAGGAGAATACAGATGCCATCATCAGCAAGGCTATTGACCTATGGCACAAGTATGTTGGAAACCCACTGCACACTGTGTAGTTAAAAACCTAATGAAATTAATGTAAAAATAAATCTTCTATTTAATAATTTATTAAAGTAATTTTGCACAAAATTTTGAGTAATTGATTTTAAGAAACCAAGACAATGATGTAGCAAAAGCAAAACACTGAACATCAGACTTCAGAAATAAAAGCAGAAACTGCTACAAATATTGGCAGCAACTGTAGAGAGAGAAATTAAGTTAAAAAGTTATATTTCCTGACCTTGTGGAAGCAATGTTGGAGGTGTTAGGGAGCTTGATGGTGTGGGAAGGTAGTGATGAGGTATGTCCAGGCTATTCCCCGAATTATTTCCACCTGTGGAGGAGGATGGTTGGGAATTGTGTTTGCTCCTCACTTATGGACTATTTTGTAATCGTATCAGTTGTTTCCAACTGTTGGCAAGGTCCCTGTCTGGTGCAAAGCCTAGCGGTTAATTGGTGGTAGGCTGGGTACCATTGGAGCCAGAGGTTCCTATTATGAAGCCACGTGGATGAAAGACGTCAAACCTGTCCGAAATCAATTCTACAGAGAGATTTCATCTCAAAGCCGAGAGACTACTGGCTTCAGACCTTATTAGTTCCTGACTCCTATGCAGGCTACTTAGGAAGTCTTCCTTTTGAGGTGCCCTCATGATTGTCTTTCTGCTTAATAATGGCCACCTTTCCTGAGGGGGCTACTAGCCATCCTATACTGTGGTCCTGTGGGCTTTCAGCATCAAGAATCTATCCATCACTCTCAATTTAATGTGAAGGTGACCAGTTGGGAGACTGTCTTCTGGAATGTTGAGCTGCTCGTGATGTGAGCAGGCTACAATTGCACATATGGCCTAATGTCAGGAACTCACTGCTCACCCAAAAATTCAGTATAACTATCTAGTTCAATGACATATTACATTTGACTATTCACATAAGACATGGGGTTCTATTCCAGAGACTTGCTCCAGTGCAGTTTTGAGCGAGTGCTGCACTTTCAGTTGTGCTGTCCTTTCAACGCAACCTTCAGTTAAGATCCTATTTGTCATTATCTGATATTATCTCAAAGAAGAGTAGGTGAGTTCTTAGCATCCTGATCAATGTATATTGTTTGACCAACATTACCAGAAACAGATTATCTGGTCATTACTTCACTGCCATTTGAAAGATCTTGCTGTGCATAAATTAGTTACTATGCTTTCAATTATGAAGCAATGCGGGTGAAAGACAGTATTGCATTAATGACTACATTTAAAAATGCTTTATTATGTGAAAAGCACTTTTGAAATGTCCTGGGGTCATGAACAGCACGGTATAAGTGCAACATATTTTGTATTAATGCAAGCAATTTCTACAATATGCATGTTTTTCAGAATAATCCTGTTGTAAGTTCTCTGGTCCTGATGCACGTCAAGTGTAGTCAAACATGAACAGTACTGTAGGGAATGTGTTGTGAATTTGCACAAGTTTGACTTGTTAACTGTTGGATTGTGTGGGTGTTGGTAAACTCAGTTGATTGGCTGGTTTGCGATGCAGTGTGACACCAACAATGCAGGTTCAACTCTCACACTGGCTGAGGTTACAACTTTACTGCTCACCTGAGGTGTGGTGACCCACAAGTCAAACCACCACTAGTCATCTCTCTAATGAGAGATTAGTCCTATGGTCCTCTGGGAGTATGGCAACTTTTACCTTTTATTCTATTCCAAACTGACTTAAATATTCTCATCACATATCTGAAGATCCCGCTACTCTGATTGAATGTGATGGGGAATTGTCTATGATATTTGAAGTATATATCTAGTTCACCATTATGTAGTGTTGACAATTTCCATATGACTATACCAACTGATCACAAAAGGAGAACTGGGGATAGTGGAATGTTTGTAATTCGAAAATATTTTAAGATCACGAAATAAAAGGATAGATTGTAACTAACAAGGCAGCATATCAGCTGAGCAGAATATTTGAGTTTTTTCTCTGTATGCTATGGGGTTATTTTTCATACTCTAGGAAATAAAAGCCCGTTGAAAAGAGAATTATCTGATGGATTTATCATAAAACCAGAAAAAAATGGAAAGCAGAATTGGCAATAGGACAAGCGAATTAATCCCTTAGTTTATACCTACAAGTCATTTATTCTTCTGTAAATACTTAATATTGCAGATGAATGCAAAGGAAATAGATTAAGAAGGACCATGGCCATTTTTTCATGGGGTAATGTTCTGTAATTAACACTTTCAAAACTTTAATCAAAGAAAACATACTATTTACAGTCACTTCCTTAGCAACTAAAACTTTGTGTGAAACATGCTGACCTCTCATTAACTTAATGAGGATCAACAAAAAATAATTAATGTCAAATAACCTCAAATCCCCCCCCACCACCAAAAAATGTAATTGTAGTTCACTTTCTCTGTTATAAAATGTAGAAGCCATGAGGGAATTATTCCTATATAAAAAGTCAAAAGACTTCAGGGTTAACACAGTGTGGAGCTGGAGGAGCACAGCAGGCCAGGCAGCATCGGGGGAGCAGGAAAGCTGACGTTTTGGGTCGGGACCCTTCTTCAGAAAATCAGGGTGCTGTGCATTCCATGGTGGGTATGATCTTTTGGATATGGCACAATGCAAATTCACTAGGGTGTTGTGTGGTGTAAAGAAATACAAGCATGCAGATAAACGTAAAGAACATGTTTATTTATCATAGAACAACACTGATTAAGGGGCAAATAATTGAAGTGGTTAAATTGGGGTGGCATGGTGGCTCAGTGGTTAGCACTGCTGCTTCACAGCGCCAGGGACCTGGGTTCGATTCCAACCTCAGGCAACTGTCTGTGTGGAGTTTGCACATTCTCCTCGTGTCTGTGTGGGTTTACTCCAGCTGCTCGGGTTTCTTCCCACAGTCTGAAGATGTGGAAGGTAGGTGGATTAGCCATGCTAAATTGCCCGTAGTGTTCAGGGATGTGTAGATTAGGTAGGTTATAGGGGGATGCGTCTGGGTGGGATGCTCTGAGGGTTGGTGTGGACTTGTTGGGCTGAACAGCCTGTTTCCACACTGTAGGGATACTAAGAAACAAATTATTGAAAGGCATGATGGTGGAATCAAAGGCAAATGAGAGAAATCAGAGAATTGAGCAATGAAGCCAGAATTCGAACAAAATGACCCACAACAATGCCACTGATTCTTAATTGCCTTCTGAAATGCACCACCTCGCAAGCTACTTGATTGCATTAAAGAATGACATAAATGTTTCATAACTATAAAACTGAACGGAAAATCACATTTTGACCCAGGCAACAAACGTAACAATGGCACACTGCAGCCAGTTAGTCTTGAAAATACTCACTATGTCTGGTGTATGTGCTAAAGTTAAGAGAGTAGTTTCAGAAAATAGTCACTCAAAGAATCTGACATTGCCATACTGAAAGAATCAGTCGATGCTCCAAATTCACTAATCACCAGAGATAGCACAGTCTCCATATGAGGGCACGTGAAGTCAGGTCACACGTGGAAATTTGATTATCAACTGCTCCTAGAAAACAATATGCTAGCAGGTGAAGAATTGGAACACAGGGATGAATGTGTAATGGGAAAACAGTGGTGGCAGCAATGAAAAGAGTCACAGAGGTGGCAAGAATACAGATTCTTGATCATAGTTGTTTACAAAATTATACATTCAAGATTTTTATGGACAAGTGGTGGAACAGTCACTACATCTACTAGGGGTTTTCCCCCCCACCCATGCCCCAAAAGTCTCCCACCTTATAGTCCAACAAGCCCACACAGCCCACTTCTAGTTCTTCCCAAAATCCACAAACAGGACTACTGGGGCAGACCCATTGTTTCTGCCTGTTCCTGCCCCATGGAACTTATTTCTTCTGCCCTTGACTCAATTTTCTTTTCTCCTTTTGTCCAGTCCCTTCCCATGTACATTTGAGATTCTTCTGATGCTTTACTTTGGTTATAAAGTTTCCTATTTGCAGGCATCAACCGCCTCCTCTTCACCATGGACATTCTATCCCTTACATATCCACCCCACTTCAGGATAATTTTCAAGCCTTCTGCTTCTTCCTGAAAAGAAAGCCCGAACTGTCCCCATGCACCACTACCCTCCTCTACTTGGCCTAGCTTGTCTTCATTTTGAACAACTTCTCCTTTAACTCCTTCCATTTTCTTCAGATCAAAGGTGTAGCTATGGGTGTGCCTCAGTAATGCTGGTCTTTTTGTGGAACATTCTTTGTTCTAATTTGAGTCCTTCCCTATAACTCTTTCTGGTACATCAATGACATTATTGGTGCTGCTGCCCCCCTCTTATTTGGAAATGGAAAAGTTTTATCAAGTTTGCTTCCAAATTCCACCCAGCTCTCACCTTCACCTGGTTCATCTCTCTCTCCTCCCCTTCTTCAACATCTCTGTTTCCGTTTCTGAGAACAGGCTGACCACCAATATCCATTACAGACCCACTGACTTCCACAGTTACCTGGATATACATCCTCACACCCTGCTTCCTCGAAAAGATCCATCACATTCCCTCAGTTTCTGTGTCTCTATCACATCTGTTCTGGTGATTACACCTTCTACAGTGGGGCCTAAGAAATGTACTCCATTTTCCCCACGCAAGGATTTCTCACTACCGTAGCTGACAGGGCCCTTAGCCTTAGCCTTAGCCTTAGCCTTAGTTTCCTGCACTTTTTCCCTCAACCCTCTCTTCCTTCCCATACTAACAATAGGGTCCTCTTGATCCACACTTTTCTCTGCACCAGCCTACACATCCAGTGGGTCATACAGTGTGCCATTTCCACCACTTCCAACAGGATGCCACCATCAGATACCTATTCTCCTCCCCTCTCATGTCAGCATTCCACAGGACCATTCACTCTGGGAGATCCTGTTCCACCCCAGCACTCCCAACACTTTCCCATGTCCCCATGACCCCTTGATGTGCAACTACAAATGATACAACGTTTGCCTGTATACCTAATCCTGCCTCACTATCCAAGGCCCCAGACACCTGGGTGAAGCAGAGATTTACCTGCACTTCACTCAGTCTAGTCTATTGTATTCGATGCTCACAATGCTAGGGAGATGAAACACAAATATTAGGGAGATGAAACACAAATATTAGGGAGATGAAACGCAAACTGGGTGATTGCCTTGCAAAAACCTATGTTTTGTCCAAGAAAATATTCCTGAACTTCACACTACTGTGTTCCCATGCTAACATTTCTGTCTCGATCCGTTTGTAGTGCTTCAGCGAGGCTCAGCGCAAGCTGACGTTACAGCATCTCATTTTCTACTTGGATCTTGAAGCCTTTAGGTTTTTTTATTTGAGTTCAATAATTTTAGAGCCCGAACACCACCTACCCACCCCAACACCCCAGATCTTGTTATGACATGGGTTGCTTTCAGGACAGCTAACCCATTTTCACCCACTATCAGCCCCTATTATCAGCTTTTTTTCCTTCCTTGCTTTATATTGACAAATCCTAACTTTTTTGTTGTCTCCCTCTCTGGGCTCTATCTACACCCGTCTGCTCACCCCTAACTCCCTGTCATCATGATAATATATGGAAAAAGTTGTATTTATCAGTTCTGAAGAAGAGTCACTTGACTCGAAGCATTAATTCTGTTTTCTCTCCACAGATGCCGCCAGACCTACTGAGTTTCTCCAACAATTTCTGTTTTGTACCACATCCACTGTGTTACCTCATTCAATGGAAAGTTCTATTGTACAATAGAACAGGCTTGCCTAGATTCTATACAAAAACAAAACAACCGTCAATAGAGTTAAACAGATGTTACATTCATCAAGATATCGGCATTATTTCACAATTCTCCTTCTGCTCAGCAGAGTCTGCAGGACAATGGGGAGGGCATGAATTCCCAATTTCCTTTAAAGGAGCTGAGAACATGTTGAGGTAGACTAGTGAAACCAGTACAGTGGCAGTCTTAAGAGTCAGAAGGTAAGCAATTAGCCCGATAGAGTTCTCTATACAAGATAAAGGTGCCAGGTACGGGTAGGGAGCATCTTCTTTGGAGGGTCCCCCGGTGCTCAGCACACAGGCAGCCTCTTTCCTGGCCTGTAAATTCAAACCAGCCACTATCTCCCTTGCTCAGATCACAAAAATGTGACCAGAAGATCTTTTCAGATTCTCCAGGACACTCAGAAATCCCCAGTAGTGGTTAGTAATGTGTTTTGGTGCTCTTGGGACTACACTTTGGCAGGTTTCAAGGGTGAAATGTAAGGACTAGAAGACCTACCCTTATCTCATTATGAGAATCCCTTGTATTATCCTGGGTTTAGACTGACATTTTGACCAAAGGGCAAGGAATACATCCTTCCTTAAAATTCATCCCATCGTGGGCATTTCAGTTGACACACTGAACCTGAGTCCATCAGTTCTATTTTTGCTATTTTCTTCCCTTCTAACTTCTTTTCTCTTCACACCTCCTTAGATGCCCTTATCTGCATACTCCCTTTTTTTTTTCTGCAGTTAGGTACTCTGCTTTCCCAAATGCCTACTGTAACCTTCCTGTGCTCCTCCACCACCCTCTTCAAGTGCTGCTAATACCTGTAAACCTGATAAACCTGTAGGATTACACTCTGCCTTTCCTGGTATCCTCCAAAAAAAAATTCATTTTCGGCAGTTTCTTGGGATTAGGATGACTTTCATCCACTTTCATGCAGTGGGTGCTGAGGTGACTGAATAGTGCAATACTGGGCTGCCATAGATCAGGCTGGTGGAGTTTAATAAAGTGGGTGGATGGGTTACTTGAGTTTTTACACTGTCCTGTTGTTTACACTTGGTTTCAATCTAGGCCTGATGAAGAATATCGGCAACTTTGCATTTGCTCCTTCTCCAATTTGGACAGTCATGGGTTTGAGATTCTGATCAGTCAGCAAGAATACTACATTTTTTTAAGGTAGAATTTGAGGACAAAGACAAAGGGCTTCCTCTTGTCCTGATGAAGCTCAGAGTAGACAGCTTGCTTTGAATGCTCACATGACTGGCACAAGACAATGCAGCTGATTGGTTGTAATCAATTAAGGCACTCAGCATTGCCTTATTATCAATGGCAATCCCAACTGCTCCACTGCTTATAAACATTTTAATCATGGAATCCTAACAGTGTGGAAACAGACCCTTTGGCCCAACAAGTCCACACCGACTCTCAGAGCATCCCACCCAGACCCATCCCCCTAATCTACACATCCATCAAACACTATGGGCAATCCACCTAGCCTGCACATTTTTGGGCTGTGGGAGGAAACCCAAGCGAACACAGACAGAATGTGTAAACTCCACACAGACAGTCACCCAAGGGTGGAATCGAACCTGGGTCCCTGGCACTGTGAGGCAGCAGTGCTAACCACCGTGCCACCCCTTTCTCGCTGTAATGTCTTTATTGCTTTCCTCCTTCAGCTTTTGCACCAAATGACTTCTCAGCTTTGTGATTTTAATTTTGATCCCAATATTATTTTCACTCTTTTATTAATAATAGTCATACAGCACAGAAGAGGCCCTTTGGCCCATTGAGTCTGAACCTACACTACACCACGCAAATCCAACTTTCCAGCACCTGGCCTATAGCCTTGAATGTTATGCTTATTCATGTACTTTTAAAAGATTGTGAGGTTTCCCACATCTGCTATCCTCCCAGTCAGTCCTTTCCAGATTACTACAACCCTCTCCTATTCTCCCTCTTATTCTCCCTTAATCTCCATGCAAACTCCACAGCTCATGTTCACAGCCACCCCTTTAACCTTGCCATAATATAATCTCACAACTTCCATTGTCCCTGTGGATATGGTCATTTCTGATTTTTAGGTGCTAGGAAAATGTTAAAAAGTAGGATCTCGAAGATCCTCTTTGGATCTCTGGATTTTTCCCAGTGCCATGTGTATGAGAGAGTAGTAATAGGAAGGGGATCAATGCAAGGATAAAGACAATTGAGGAGAGATGATTTCAGATTCTTGGGCATTGGGGCTAGTTCTGGGCAGGAGACACCTATTGAAAAGGGAGGGAATTGAGACTGAGAGATAGTAGGAACTGCCGATGCTGAAGAATCTGAGATAACAAGGTGTAGAGCTGGATGAACACAGCAGGCCAAGCAGCATCAGAGGAGCAGGAAAGCTGACGTTTCGGGTCTGGACCCTTCTTCAGAAAAATTGAGGAATTGAGACTGATGTCCTCGCCAGGGAAATTCACCATTATGAACAAAGACAAATTGCTGGAGAAACTTAGCAGATCTAGCCGTTTCTGTGGAGAGAAAGCAGAGGTTATGTTTCAGATCCAGTAATCTTCTTCAGAACGTTGTGATGGGGGTTATTTAAACCAAACTGGTGGGAGAATGGGCACCAACATAATAGCAAGAAAGAGAAATAAGGTGCATAAATTGAGAGTGTTGGAAAGTATTAGAGAAGCCCAAAGTGCCATGCTAGATAGAAATGGACTGAGAAGGACTTGGAGGAACTGAAGACTGGATTACAATGCAATTATGTAAATGTAGAGAGTATGATGAATAAGGGTCGTGAGATTCAAGCACAAACAGGTATGTGGAAATGTAGTGGCAATAACAGAAGGGTATCTTCAAAATTGTACGGATTGAGTGCTTGATATTCAAGGATATTAAGTGTTCAAAAAGATAGTGTACAAGAAATGGGAGATGAGATAGCAGTACTGTTTAGACAAAGGTATGGCTTTATAAATAGTGATTGTCTTTGAGAGAGATAGGACAGATGGTGGAATTTATACTCAATAAAAATCTGGAATTAAGAGTCTAATGATGACAATGTCACAACTATTGATTGTCAGATCTGGTCACTAATATCCTTTAAGGAAGGTAACTGCTGAACTTACCTGGTCTAGCCTACATGTGAAGCCAGACCCAATGTGGTTGACTCTTAAGTGCCCTCAGGAATGCCTAAGCAACCATTCAGTTATATCAACTGCTAGAGAGAGAAGAAAATGAAGATGGACAGACCACTAGGCACCGGGAACAACAATGGTAAACACAGCTCTGATGTCCCTGCAAAGTTCTCCTTAGTAGTCTGGACCAAAATTGGAATGACTATCTAACAGACTGAAACAGTCATACCTTACAATATCTTAAACACCACATCATGGATATGTCCTGACAGGTGAAGGCACATAGCATGCAGGCAAGAGAGACTTGCCTGGAAATCTCACAGCATCAAGTCAGACATAGAACATTGAACACTACAGAACAGCAACAGGCCCTTTGGCCCACCATGTCTGTGCCAACATGTTCCCATTCTAAACTGATCCCATCTGTTTGCCCATGGTCCATGTCCCTCTATTCCCTGCCTGTTCTAAGTGCCTGTTAAACATTGCTATTGTATCTGTTTCTATCACCTCCCTGGGCAGCACATTCCAGGCACCTACCATACTCTCATGCAAAAAACTTTGCTCACACATCTTTAAACTTTTTCACTCTCACCTTATAAGAATGACCCCTGTATTTGACATTTACATCCTGGGAAATAAACTCCAGCTATCCACCCTGTCCATGCCTCATAATTTTATATACACCTATCAGGTGGCCCTCTCAGCCTCCAATGCTCTAGTGAAAACAATCCACATTTGTCCAATCTCTCCTTATAGCTAATATACTTCAAACCAGGCAACATCATGGTATACTTCTTTTGTACCTCCGCATCCTCCCTATAAGTGTGGTGACCGGAGCTGCACACAATACTCAATTTAGCCTAAGTTTTACATGGCTGCAAAATGATTTACTTTTATATTCAATGCCCTGACCGAAGAAGGGAAGCTTGCTGTACACCTTCATTACCACCTGATTCATTCGTTTTGCCACTGTCAGGAAACTACAGACTTGCACCCCAAGATCCCTCTCAATATCAGTGTTCCTAAGGTTCCTGCCATTTATTGTATTGCATTTGACCTTCCAAAATGCACCAATTGTCTTGATTAAATTCCATCTGCCATTTCTCTACCCAACTTTGCAACTGATCTATATACCACCGTATCCTTCATTACAACCCACAACACCACTAATTTTTATGTCTGCAAGCATTCTAATCAGACCATGGATATTTTCATTAACATCATTTATATATAATACAAACAACAAAGGTCCTGACACTGAACTTTGCAGAACACCACTGGTCACAGACCTCCAGTCAGGAAAACACCCCTTTGCAACTACTGTCTGTCTTCTATGCCTAAGCTAATTCTGTATCCAAATTGCCAACTCACCATGATCCCATCTGACTTGATGTCCTGGACCAGCCTACCTTGAAGGACTTTGTCAAATACTTAAGTAAAGTCTGTGCAGACAACATTGACTGCCGTACCCTCAATCTTTGTTACTTCCTCAAAAAACTCAGTCAAGTTTTTGAGACAAGACCTCCCCATTCTGACTATCCCTAATAAGTCCATTTTTCTCCAAATGTGAGTAAATCCTTTCCCAAATAATTTTCTCCAATAATTTCACTATCACTGATGTGAGGAAATATCATTACAAACACATGGTCCCAACAAAAATGTGAAAATTGAAGTCTTGGTTAGAAATCAACAGCATTGGCAAGAATGTGGATTGAACACATGACATTGGCATTATTGGCACCACACTCTAACCATCTCAGCTAACTAACTACCACCATTAACGTGGGCAAGGAGAACTCCTGTCTTTCAGCTATGACTGTCCACTCCTCCATGTTGAACAACACTTGGAAGGAAGTAACGAGTGTGACAAGGGGAAGGAAGTAACGAGTGTGACAAGGGGCAGAATATACTCTGGGTGGAGATTTCAGTGTCCACCACCCAGAGTGCTTGGCAGCTCATCAAGTCCTTAAGGACATTGCTTCTAAACTGGGTATGCAGCAGGTGGTGGGGAGTCAAGAAGTGGAAAAAACATACTTTACTTCATCCTCACCAATCTGCAAGCTGCAGAATCATCTGTCCGTGACTCTATCAATAACAGTGATCACCACAGAGTCCAGGTGGAGATGAAGTCCCACCTTCAAATTGAGAATATCTTACACAGTACAGTGTGGCATTATCAATGTGCTAAATGAGACAGACTTCAAATGGATTGCAATTCAAGACTAGGCATCTATAAGGCGCTGTGAGCCATCAGCAACAGAATTATTCATAGAATTATAGAATCCCTACAGTGTGGAAACAGGTCTTTCAGCCCAACAAGTCCACACCGAACCTCAGACCATCCCACCCAGACCCATTCCCCTGTAACCAACCTAATCTACACATCCCTGAACACTATGAACAATTTAGCACAGACAATTTACCTAACCTGCACATTTTTGGACAGTGGGAGGAAACTGGAGCACCTGAAGGAAACCCACGCAGACACAGGGAGAATGTGCAAACTCCACACAGACAGTTGCCCGAGGGTGGAATTGAACCCAGGTTGTTGGCGCTGTGAGGCAGCACTGCTAACAACTGAGCTACCATGCTGCCCCATTGAACTGTGGCCTCCCGTGTGATAGGCAGGGATACTAACCACTATACTACCGAGGACCTCAAATTATTCTCTAACACAATCTGCAAACTCATGGTCTATTATGTTTGTGATTCATTAGAACCATAAATAGAATGCGAGGTAGATGGTGGGTAAACATGAACAGGGAATACTTCATTGTGTGTCCTCCCAGCTCCACACTTGGTCTTGGACTGCTGCTGTAGCTCCCATGCCGAGTTACCTGGCCTGCTCTCTTAAAGGGGCAACACACAGAAATGAAAACAGAATTTGCTGGAAAAGCTCAGCAGGTCTGGTAGCATCTGTGCAGAGAAATCAGAGTTAATGTTTCTGATCCTGTGACCCTTCCTGAACTCTGTCAGGGAGATTGTGATTCCTAGAAGACCGTCCCCTGGTCTCAGGAACCGTTTCTAATGTAGCCTCCCGAGCTTCTGGAAGCTCCTGTTGTTCTGCAGGTATGTCCCCATCTAATTGGCTGTTGTTGTCCTGTGATGCTGCTATTTTGTCTCCTCCTTGGGCATGGCCAACCCTGGCTTGGAAACATATGAATTGGTTAAAATCACTGGTCCCATCTCGACCTGCTGGGTATTCTGAGCAACCTCCCCCACTATGTTGGTGAGGTGTGATGACCAACTGGTCTACGTCTCCTCCAGACCAGTTCATCCCAAATCTGTATCGTATATTACAACGAACCTGTTTGAGCCGCCACTGCTGCTGGGATCCATTATCCCCCACATATAATTCCAGGCCAACACAGTCTCTCCTCTTCGGAATACCTGAGCTGTTCCTGCCTTTCCGACTATCTGTCCTTCTTGATTTTGCTCCACCACCTCTCTGGTCTCTTACACCTGCTGTAAGTCAAACATGATTCTCAGCTGGCAGTTGAACATAAAGATGCTGGCCTACAGTGGGCCATCACACATGGCATGGTCCTGTACATGCTGAGGAGCTTGTTGAGTTGTTGACCTAACAATCCCTCCCCTTATGATGCCTTTAAGGCCTGCTTCAAGGTTTGTACAAATTTTTGCACCTGGCCACTTGTTGCAGGGTGATAGGGAGCGATCTCACATAGAATCTCTACAATGTGGAAACAGGCCCAACAAGTCCACACTGACCATTGGAGCATCCCTCCCAGACCCATCCCCCTATAACCCACATAATCTACACATACCTGAACACTACGGGCAATTTAGCATGGCCAATCCATCTAGCCTGCACATCTTTGGATTGTGGGAGGAAACCGGAGCAATCCCGCACAGACGCAGGGAGAATGTGCAAACTCCACACAGGCAGTTGCCTGAGGGTGGAATTGAAACCGGGTCCCTGGTGCTGTGAGGCTGCAGTGCTAACCAATGAGCCACGATGCCACCCTGTCTGACTCTGTGATTTTCCAGGTGCTCCTTGAACTCTTGCATCACAAATTGTGGACCATTGTCAATCAGGACTTATTCAGGGTTACCAAACCTGGCAAATATTTCATCCAATCAGTTTATCATTGCTTCCACTGATACTAATTTCATGACCACCACCTTGGGCCACTTGGAGTAGGCATCCACAACTACTAGATGGTCCCAAGGAATCACCATGAATCCACTGCCATGTGATTGAAGCCACATTATCCTCATATGTGAATCCACATTTGGCCACCAAAAGTAGCTCCTGGCTATTTCTTTCATTGGCACCATGCCAGGGTACCCATGACTTCTTCCTGACTTTTCCTCTTAACGGTAGAGGGATAACAACCAACATTCTCCACATTAAACAGCCGTCTGATATGGACAACTCCCACATCCTGGACAGGTAAGTGTTTAATTCTGGTTTCTATGATAAGTCCTTCCTCTCCGGACTAAGTCCACCTCTAGGCTCGAGACTGGATCATTCTGAGTAGCGTTCCACATCTGATTGCAAACAGTTTTACCTCGTCTTCCTGGGAAAAGTACAAAGTTTTCAGGTTCCAGTTGGGAACATCCTTATTTCCTGGTAGTGATAACCTTGACAAAGCAAATGCATTGCTGTGCTTCTCTGACTGTCAGTCTCTGATTTCATACGTGTAGGCTGACAGAACCAAGACCCATACTAGCAGGCATGCTGCTGGTATTGATGGCAATCAAATATATGCGCCAAGAATAGAGGTTAGCAGGCTATGGCCTCTCAGCAGCACAAATGCCTGTTGTAGAGGAAATGAGTGAACTTCTTAACATTGAACACGATGCTCAATCCTTCCTTTTCCTTTTTTGTCTTCAAAAGTGATCTCAATGCGAACACAATGAGCCTTTCCTGTCACAGAATCCCCACAGTGTGGAAGCAGGTCATTCAGCCAATCAAGTCCACACCAACTGTCCGAAGAACATCCCACCCAGACCCATCCCTATAACCCTACATTTCACCATGGCTAATCCAGTTCGCCTGCACATCCCTGGATACAATGGGTAACTTAGCATGGCCAATCCACCTAACTGCACATTTTTAGACTGTGAGAAGAAACCCACACAGACACAGGATGCATGTGCAAACTCCATAACAGTCACCCAAGACTGGAATCGAACACAGATCCCTGGCACTGTAAGACAGCAGTGCTAACCACTGATCCACCTTGCCACTCCTCTGTTCAGCAAGATGTGTGACAGTGCAGTATCAATTCCATGCAGTGAGGTGTCAGACAGCAACTGCAGTGGCAACTTTGGGTCAAAATGAGTCAACACTTCCATCCATCAAAGGGCTTGCTTCACCTCCCAGTAAGGCTCATCACATTCCTGGGTCCATTGCCACGGTCTCCCTTTTCCCAGCAACCAATGCATGTGTTGTAACACAGTTGCCAGAATTTGCCATAGTAATTTACAAGAATGATCACAGTTGAGACACATTCTCTGGTTTTGGGGCCTTCATGATAGCTTCAATCTTCTTGAGCATTTTGTGTAGTCCCTCGCCATCAATTACATGGCACAGGTACTCTGTGTAATCTTTAAAAAACTTGTACTTCTCTCTTTTTACTTGTGTAAGTGTTTAGCGTTTATTCTATGTTTTTCAAATTCTCCTCTTCAGAGGATCTAGTGACAAAATATTGTCCATATAACACTGGATACCTGGCAATCAACTCAAAATTTGATCCATGCCCCTCTGGAATAGAGCCAGTGCTGTGCAAAAGGTGGAACTTGTAGCGGAACAGGTCCCTATGTGTCACTATTAATAGCAGCAGCTGGGCGATCCCAGTATGCAAGTAGATCTGCATCAGATCTATTTTTGAGAATTTCGTTCCAACAAGTCCTCACTGCTCCATCTGTTTTTAAGACCCAGGACAATTAGAGTGGTCTATTCATCGGTGGTTACTGGTTCCAACACTCACAAATTCACCAGCCTCCACTTTATGCCGAATGGTGTCTGATACTGGACACGCCTTCAGACTCCTCAGACGAGTCTTCCACTTCAACCAAAGTTTAATTTCTACTCCTTTCATTTCTCCCAGGGTTTCCTTGAAGACATCCTTATACCTATCCATAATTTCTGTAACCAGAAGCATTCAATTTTTTAAGGGTAATCACCTTTCACTATGTACATAGCCACTTGTGGCACAACTTGTACCATGTATGTCCATAGTGTAATCTTGGTCGGCTTCACTGGCAGTGTCCTTAAATTTTTTCTATGGATTGATTCCACTGCACCCATATCCACTTCTATCTTTACGGTTTTACCCTCTAATTTGGGAAGAACCCAGAAACAATCAGCTTCACTCCATGCAACAGGATGTTTAACTAAAACTCTGTTGACTCTGCCCTTCTGCTTCTCCTGCAACCCTGACTGAATTGGTCTACTCCATGGCTGGCAGCATATACTCTTGCTTGAGTTTTACTTCGCAACTTTAGGCTTCTCGAGTCCAACAAATTACCTCCTTGTGGCCACTGTTGCTATTTTATGCACCTAATCATGGTCACTCAAAAATATTGCTTTGATGGCAGCCAGTTCCTTCAAGGTAGCAATTTCAAAGATAGCCTTGAAATCCAGGTCCTTCCTTGTTAGTAGTTTCCATTGGATGGTTTTGCGTCAGATGCCACAAACGGTCCTGCAAGGTTTCTTGGAGGAACCCTCTGAATTCACAATATTCTGTTAATCCCTTTAAGGCAGTGACAGATTGGGCTGTACCCATTTATAAAAACAGAAACATTCTCGATCATCAGAGGCTTTGGTGCAAAATAACTCCCCAATACTTCACATAGTTCTTGGTTTGTCTTCTCCGTGGCTTTCTCTGGTTGCTCCAGACTTCTTAGAATCAAAATGTTTTGCTCAAGAAAAACAGTCTTCAGCCACTTTATTTTCCTTTAAATACACATCAAGATGTTCAGTATACAGCGACCAACTTTCAACCTCTTCATCAAATGGTCCCATTGCTCCAAATTGTCCCGCCATTTTGTTTTCCCGCCACTCGAGGGAAATAGCCGTTTGCAGCTCAAGTCCCCTCAGTGAACATTCTCCACATCGGCTGCTCCCTCACTGACTATACTAGAGTATAGTCTGGCATCTGGCATCTAATGCAGCCCGAGTCGCCTCAATGACTGCTTCCCCTGACATTACCTCCTCAACCCCATGCATTTTCGAAGAATGGGCAGGCAAATGACAAATGGAAGTTGTGAGGTGATGCATTTGGGTAGAAGGGATAGAAAGACAGGCATTAAAGACTTAATGGCACAGTTGTAAAGAGTATAGGGACAGAGGAACCTGGGGAAGCTGGTGCATATTACCAAATCCATGTTATCTGCAGAGTATAGAGGTTAAGACCCCCTGCAGGCAACATAAAAGTGCGGATAGAGCTATAATAGTAATCCCTTATCTACCATGAAGAACTGTGCGAACCATCATGATCTGTCAATTAAGCAAAGAAGAAATCAGATCTGGAGACAACTTGCAAATCTGCGGGTAGCAAATCAATGGATAACAAGGAATGATTGTCGATCTTTGAAAGTGGCAAGACAATTTGAGAGAGTCATTAACAAATGAAATGTTCTCTTTGATTTAATAAACTTTGGGTGATTGAGTAGAAAAGTAAAGAAGTTATGCTGAATCTTTATAAGACTCTCATAAGGCTAGAACTAGAGTATTATGCTCAGTTCTAGTCACCACACTTTAGGAAGGATGTACGGGATGTTTGGAGGATTCAGAGACAATTTACCAGAATAGTCACAACGTTAGTGTATTTTCACGACAAGGTTATTTTGAAGAAGCTGAGGTTCTGCTCCTTGAAGCAAAAAAGATTGAGGAGAGATTTGATTGAGGTATACAAATTTATGGCTGGTTTGAGTGAAGTTAACAGGGGAAATCTTCATAATAGCTGATGCTATGAGAAATTTGAAACATAGATTTAAAGTTTTGCGAATAATATGCAAGAATGGTGTGTAGGATTTGGCCATTTGACTCCACAATTCAGCATTTGCTAATAACATTACTGATCTGATTGTGGTCTCAAATCTGCTCAAATCTATTTGCACACCATATAATCGTGACTGTTGAATTATGGAAGAGACTAAGAATCCTCTCGGAAAAATATTCTTTCCTTCATTTCAGTCTTAATTGGGAGTCTCCCGATGTTTAAGTGGCATCGCATGGTTCTTAATTTCCAACAAGGGGAAACATCTTCCAGCATAAACATTGTTACATTCCCTCATGATTTTATATGTTTAAATAAGATCATGTCCTATTCCTCTGTACTTTCATTGCCCAACCTGCATAAACTTTCCTCACAAAACCACTCACCCCAGGAATCAGTGAATGAATTTTCTCTGAACTGCTTCTAATGCAATTATATCCTTTCTTAAGTATACAGGCCATGTCATTTTATGTTCTTGTATTTTTAATTGTGGACTGAAATGAGAAAGGATATGCTTCAAATCCAAAGCTAGCTGGATGACCACTGAATATTTTGAAACCTGACACTTATTGAAAACACTATTTACACATCTATGAGTTGAAGCAGTAGTTGAAGTGTAGTTTGCAGATGAACTGGATCCAAGGGGTGTAGACTTATAGAGATTTAGCTGTCATCCTAGTGGCCTGTGGAGTAGTGACCAGCTTGCAATAACTCCTCCCACCTCAAGCCCCATCCCCAACTCCTACCTACTAACCTCATCCCGCCCCCTTGACCTGTCCGTCCTCCCTGGACTGACCTATCTCCTCCCTACCTCCCCACCTACACTCACCTTTACTGGCTCCATCCCCGCCTCTTTGACCTGTCTGTCTCCTCTCCACCTATCTTCTCCTCTATCCATCTTCTATCCGCCTCCCCCTCTCTCCCTATTTATTTCAGAATCGCCCTCCTCTCCCCCATTTCTGAAGAAGGGTCTAGGCCCGAAACATCAGCCTTCCTGCTCCTCTGATGCTGCTTGGCCTGCTGTGTTCATCCAGCTCTACACCTTGTTATCTGCAATAACAAAGCCTTCAACCTGCCAGCAACAATGTTATTGGTGCTGAGGTAGTTGAACAGCTTGGCTCTGTGAACAAGATAGAGAGTCGCCTGCAGACCTCTACCAGCTCATAATTATTGTGTACCTCTCTTACAAGCCCCCTGCATCTTCCATTAGGGCAAGACCAGGAACAGAAATCATGGGCCCTGGTGCTGCTGTTGGCTGTGATTTCTAGCCCCTCACATTAGCACAGCACCCTGCCCTGATCTGTATACAGCAGACTCACTAATGCTCTGGGACCTTGCTACTGGTGTCTATGTACCCTCTGACGTAGGCCTTGGTTAGGGGCCTATAAACTACATGCACAAATAATGTTTACCTTTGCTATTTTATATCCAAACCAGCTTTTCTTTTCAATTATTCATGGGATGTAGACCTTGCTCATTGGCCCAGCTTTTATTGCCCATCCTTAGCTATCCTTCAGTGAGCTGTCTTCTTGAACTGCTGTGATTCTATTTGGTGTAGGTACATCGACAATGCCCTGAGGGAGGGAATTCCAAGATTCTGATCCAGTGGCACTGAAGGAATGACAATATATTTCCAAGTCAGAATGGTGAGTGGTTTGGCAGGGAACTTGAAGATTCCCATTCTAGAGTAGAGAAGTTCCCATTTTACATCATGGTCTTCTGAACTGAAGTCCCCTTGTATTTCTGTACTAACATCGTCCTTAATTAACAGAGCTGCCCATCACTGTCTCTTAGCTTTCATAGAATCCCTACAGTGTGGAAACAGGCCCTTTGGCCCAAGAAGTCCACACCGACCCTTGGAGCATCCCCCCCAGACCTACACACCTATAGCCCACCTAAACTACACATCCCTGAACACTATGGGCAATTTAGCATGGCCAATCCACCCAGCCTGCACATCTTTGGACTGTGGGAGGAAACCCACGCAGATATGGGGAGAATGTGCAAACTCCACACAGACAGTCACCTGAGGCTGGAATCGAACTCGGATCCCTGATGCTGTGAGGCAACAGTGCTAACCACTGAGCCACCGTGCCGCCCCTGTTCTTTCCTTTCCTGTCCATCTGAATCTCAAATACCCTTAAAGTCAGGGGCAATTCCTAGCACCTTGCAACCATAACTCTGATATGACTTTCAAATCATGGGTCATACTGATGACTTACAGAAGGGATGTTGGGTTGCATCAACTGACATTTAATAGGTCAAGAACATATTAAAGATGGCCTGGTGGAGGTGAGTGTTTGATTTCTGCCCCTCAGTGGGAGGAAGTTCCATCCTCAAGAGTTGTAACAATGCCAATTGTGGCAGAACTTAGTAGTGGATGCTACAGGGACTGCAAGCATGACCATGAAGAAAACAGCAATGGATCCAACAGGACTTAAAGTTAGTCTCAGCCAATAAGGGTGTAAAGTGATTAGGGACCTTACGGACAGACTGAGGGAGTTGTATTTAGACAGACCTTGGAAGCTGGGTAGATGGGAAAAAAAGGAAGGCTATCATTTTGAGAAGAATTGCCTGAGTGGACAAAAAAAAATCACTTTTCTTGGAGATAGTAGGAACTGCCAATGCTGGAGTCTGAGATAACAAGGTGTAGAGCTGGAGAAACACAGCAGGCCAGGCAGCATCAGAGAAATAGGAAAGCTGACGTTTCAGGTCTGGACCCTTCTTCAGAAGAAGGGTCCAGGCCCGAAACGTCAGCTTCCCTGCTCCTCTGATGCTGCCTGGCCTGCTGAGTTCATCCAGCTCTACACCTTGTTATATCACTTTCCTTCTTGCCTTTTTTAATCTCAGTCATAAAATGTGGACCTGATTGACTAGGTTAGGATTCATTGCCCATTCCTAAATGCCTTTTGAGAATGTAGCAGTGAGTTGCTTTATTGAACTGCTGAAGCCATTATGGTGTATATGCACTTACAGTACTGTTTCGTAGGTTCATTCAGTGCAGAAGAGGCCCTTTGGCCCTTCAAGTCTGCACTAACACAACTACCATTAAAAGTGCATTAATCCCAATTTCCTGCACTTGTCCCATACCCTAGAATGTTATGATATTTTAAGTACTCATCCAAATATTTTTTAAAAGTTGTAATATTTCCAGCCTCCACTACCTTCCCAGGCAGTGCATTCCAGAGTCACACCACCTGCTGAATTTTTTTTCCCAGATCACCTCTGAATCTCCTGCCCCTCACCCTAAAACTATGGCCTCTTATGATTGACTCCTCAACCAAGGGAACAACTGCTCTCTATTCATCCTGTCCATACCCCTCATATCAATCATGTCCCTCATCAATCTTCTCTGCTCTAGAGAAAACAATCCAAGCCTATCTAGTCTCTCCTTATAGCTCAATTTCTTGATCCCCAGCAACACCCTAGTGAATCTCCTCTGTGTTCTCTCTATTATACTCTATCCCACAACTGATGAAAGCAAGTGTCCCATATCTCTTCTTAACTGTCCTAGTCACATGCTCTGCCAACTTCAGGAATCTGTGAATAATTACCCCAAGATCCCCACGTTCCTCTAAGCTACCAGTGTCCTGCCATTAATTAAATACTCCTTCGTCATGTTTTTCTTCTAAAGTACATCACTTGCACTATTCAAGGTTAAATACTGGTTTGCTCATCTAACCAGCCCATCTATATCTTTCTGTAACCTACTTCACCTTCTTTGCTATTAACCACTCTATCAATCTTGGTAAATTCTCCCCACATTTTCATCTATATTGTTTACGTATATAACAAGTACACCGCTAGACACTGGCCTCCAGTCACTCAAACAGCCTTCTACCACTACTGTTTGTGTCCTATTACTAAGCCAGTTTCTGATCCATCTTGCCAAGTTTTCCTGAATTCCACGTGCTTTAACCTTCTCAATCAGTCTTTCATGTGGGACCTTGTCAAAATTTTTGTTAAAATCCATATAAACTATATCAACTGAACTTCCCTCATCCATGCACTTGATCACATTTTCAAAAAGCCTAATTAACCCATGCCTTTCCAAGTTGGTATTAATTCGCTTCTTCAGAATTTTTTCCAATAGTTTCCCTGCCACTGATGTGAGATTAATGTAATTTGTGAAACTAATCTGTAATTTCCTGGCTCATCTCTACCTTCTTCTTAAAAACTGGAACCCCATTAGACATGCCCCAGTCCTCCAGCACTTCCCCTGTGGCCAGAGATAAATAAAAAAAATTGTGTCAGAACCACTGCAATTTCCTGCCTTGCCTCCCACAGCAGCCAATGATGCAATTCATCTGGAACAGGGAAATTGTCTGTTTTAAACTCATGGTGTTTCCATGCATCTGCTAGCTTTGTCATTCTAGGAGTTAGAGGTCGCAGGTTTGGAGGGTGCTATCAGAGGAACCTTGGTGCACCTTGTAGATTGTATGCAGTGCTGCCATTGTGAAGAGAGTAATGTGAAGGATGGGGTGCTAATTGAGCAGGTTCGTTCAAGCTTCTTGAGTTCTGTTGGAGTTGCACTCATTCAGGCAAATGATAGTGTTTTACATGTGCCTCGTGGATGATTGACAGGCTTTGAGGAGTCAGGAGGTGAGTTACTTACTGCAGAATTTCAGCTTCTGATTTGTTCTTGCAGCCAAATTCATTTTTGCTGGTCCATTTCAAGTTCTGGTCAATGGTAACCCACCAAGGTATTGACTTAAAAACAATTTTCTAAGCCTCGTCTGCTTGCCTGCATCAACCACATTATGGCACAAACTTCATAATATTTGGGCCAATTGGCTTACTAACATGCCCAATTGTCCATTTATTGTGTTTTTAAAAATTGACTGGTGGGCTGCCAGTGAGGGCTGAGTTGGGGTGGGTGGAAAAGTGTTGTGCTAGCCACCTGTCATATTTCCTGTCCCCACCAAAAATTCATATTTACTTTAGAATCTGCTGTCAAGTCAACTGTTTTGATAAGAATGGTGTATGAATTTAGATACAAAGGCTTTCAATCTATCTTTTCAGCATTCTTATATGCGCTGCCCTTATGTGCTGGTACATTCAAGTTTATGCACAACATGGGAACATACAAAAAAGAAGCAGCAGTATGCCACTCATCACCTTAAGCCTGCTCCTCCATTCAACAAAAGTCATGGTTGATCTGATTGCAACATAAACTCTGCATTTCTGCCTACCCCCCAATAACCTTTCAACCCCCACTAACGCAAATGTATCCGTCTCGGTCTTTAAAATATTGAAAGATTCTGCTTCCACCACCTTTTCATGATCGTCTGACAGAAAATATATTATCTCATTTGTATTTTACATGGGTGACCCCTTATTTCTAAACAGTAACTCCTATTTTTTGATTCTCCTCGAAGAAGAAACATTCTCTCCACAACCACCCTGTCTTGGATCTTCAAATGTCGGCCTTACACTTTGCTGCAGAAACTGATGTTGATCTAAATTATCCCCCTGACTATTATCTTCTGCTACCAGTACATTTCAAGTTACTCTCTCCAACTGAATAGCTTCCTGCATTAACAGCAGTTTATCAATCCTGAGCACCTATTGTTGTCACAAGCTGCAAGAACCTTAAACTGGTTGAACAATTGCAAAAGCCAAAGTTTTTTTTTCTCTTTTTCTCTGATACAATTTAGGGGATTTAAATGGTGGAGGCATACTGTTAATAGAAATAAGTAAATATAGGGAAATGACAAGGGCTAGGGGTATTAATTAACTGTAAATGAACAAAATAATTAATTCATTGGAACACAATGGGAATGGCAGGCAAGGTTTCTTCATTCTACCTTATTGATCCTCACTTGCAGTCACACTCTCCTGTCCCTGATCGTGGCCTAAATCATAAGGCGCTCACGAAAGGGATGTGATTGCTTTGTGGAGCAAAGTGCTCCCTTTACTCTTCCTGATGTATTACAGTATCTCAAACTCAGTGTCTAGCTCATTAACTCTGAGTTGAAGTTCCTAGAGCCACACACTCACCACAGAAGTGGCTTCTATTTGGAGCTCATTGTTATCCACATACTACATCTGCAACAAATTACTTTGCCTACCATCCAAGGTCATCTGAAACTCTTCTGCCTATCATAAAAACATAGAAAATAGGAACAGGAGTGGGCCATTCCACACTTTCAGCCTGTGCCTCCATTCATTATGATGATGGTTGATCATCCAACTCAATAGCCTGTTCTTAGTCTACCCCCACGTTTTTGATCCCTTTAGCCCTAACTGCAAGATCCAACTCCTTGTTGAAATCACAGTATAATTTGGCCTTGACTGCTTTCTATGATAGCAAATTCCACAGGCTGATCACTGTATGGATGAAGAAATTTTTCCTCATCTCAATCGTGAATGGTTTATCTCATATCCTTAGACCACTGAACCCCTGGTTATAGACTCCCTTGTCATTGGGAACATCTTTCTTGTGTCTACAATGTCTAGTCCTGTTTAAATTTTATGGGTTTCCATGATATACTCATTCTTCTGAACTCCACTGAATATTAATCCTAACCAATTCAACCTCTCCTCATATGTCAATTCCATCATCCCAGGAATCAGTCTCGTAAACCTTTGCTGCACTTCCTCTATATCAAAAACATCCTTCATGCTGGGGGAGAAAAGATGTTGATAGTTCAGATTAAGTAACTCGAATGTGAGAATGACAGAACAACGCTGTGTCTAACTGCCAGATGTGAAAGAATGGACAGTCCCACTGGGATGGAGGGAGGGGAGAGAGGACATGGTGGCAGAGAATGTAACAAGTTAAGCCAAAAGAAAGGGAAGGAATGGGAGTTGTTTCGCAATTTGAATGTGTTGAACTCAATATTAAGTCTAGAAGGCTCTAAAGTGCCTAGTCTGAAGATGGGATGTTCTTCCTTCAGTTTGCGCTGTGATACACTGGAGCACTGCAGCATGCCGAGATCAGACAAGTGGACATGTGAGCAGAACGCTGTATTAAAATGACCAGCTACGGGAAGGTCAGGATGATGCTTATGCACAGACTGGAGGTGTTCTGCAAAGTGGTCACCCAGTCTGCATTTTGTTTCTCCAATGTGTATTGGACCACATTGGGTGCAGCGAATACAATACACAAAATTGGAGGAGGTACAGGTGAAATGCAGCTTCACCTGGAAAAACTGTTTTTCAACAGTTGGAAACCAAGGGGCAAGAATGGAAGCACAGGTGATCAGTTGGATGCGATTGAGGGCCCTGCCAACCACAGTGGGTGGGAAACCACGGTTATGGAAGAAGTATGCCATGTCAGCAACGCTGTTTAAGAAGGTGGTATCATCGGAACAGATGTGATGTAGGCAAAGGAATCTGGGAGAATTGGATGAATCCATGCAGGACGTAAGGTGTGAAGAGCTGTAGTGAAGGTCAAATATCACAGAACACCAGGTTATAAGTCCAACAGGTTTATTTGAAAACACTACCTTTTGGAGCATTGCTCTTTCATCAGGTGTAGTGAGACACGTATCAAGGCCCAGAATTTGTAAGTAAAAGATCAAAAGATCATACAACTAATGCAAATGTATTGAATAAACATAAAATGGCTGGCTGACTCCCTCCTGTTAAATCTTTAATCAGTTAGTAAGGAGATGCAGGTTTTGATTTATTAAAATGCAAATCCCAGAAATTTTATTTCCAAAGCAAGAATTTATAAAATTCCCCACTGACTGACTGTGTCCACAAGTTGTGTGCTTTTTGAATAAAATAAAATGTATCTGCAAATACAAATCTGCAAATGCAAAATCAAACCCATAGATTTGTGCGGGGGTGTGTGTGATGGAAAGAGAGAGAGTGTTTGTGCGTGTGCATGTAGTGTGAGGGAGTATATGTGTGTGAGTGTGTGTGACAGAGGGTCTGTATGAGTGTGTGTGTGTGTTTGTGTGAGAGAATGTGCGTGTATTTGTGTAAAGGTGTGAGTGTGTGTGTCTGAGTCTGTATAATGTGGTGGGGTCACATGTAGTGCAACATGAACCCAAGATCACAGTTGAGACCATCCTCATGGGTACCGAACTTGGCTATCAGCCTCTGCTCAGCAACTCTATATTGTTGTGTGTCCCGAAATCCACCTGGAGGATGTTTACCCGGAGATCCAAGGCTGAATGCCCTTGACCGCTGAAGTGCTCCCCCATTGGGAGGAAACACCCCTGTCTGAATTGTTGCACGGTGTCCATTCATCCGTTGTTGTAGCATCTGCATGGTTTCGCCCTCATGCCCTCGGGCATCATTGCCTGCAGCGTATGAGATAGACGACATTGGCTGAGTCACATGAGTATCCGCCGTGCATGTGGTGGGTGGTGTTCCCACGTGTGATGGTAATATCCACGTCGATGATCTGACATATTGTGTTGGACTGGGATTGATAAGATCAAAAACTACATGACACCAGGTTATAGTACAAAAGGTTCATTTGAAGACACAAGCTTTCGGAGTTTTGCTCCTTCTTCAGCAGGCAGTGACAGAGGTGGCATCAGGGTACAGAATTTATAAGCAAAAGATCAAAGGGTCATAGAACTGATGTGAATGTGTTGAACAAACTTAAGATGGCTGTTAAATCTTTAATCAGTTAGAAAGGATCAATGTGCAAATCCCAGCACTTATTTCAAGTTTCTGCCCCAAGATAACTAAACATTTTATCAGTATACCAGAGGTGACATCTCAGGTCAGAGAATGCATTACGGTGTGAGGCCTTGTTTAGAATCTAGCTGTGTATCAACTTGGAGTCAGACTGGTTTTAGTTTCAAAGTAGGAATTTATAAAATGCCACATTGACTGTCTACAAATTGTGCACTTTTTGAACAAAATAGAATGTATCTACAATTACAATTCTGCAAATGCAAATTCACCCCATAGACTTATACATGTATCTGTGTGTGTTTGCGCATGTGTGTGTGTGAGGGAGACAGAGTGTGTGTGTGTGAGAGAGAGAGAGAGTGAGTGTGTGTGTGTGTGTCTATGTGTGCATGCTTGAGAGAGAGAATGTGTGAGTGTGTGTGTGTGAGAGAGAGAGAGTGTGTATGAGAGAGGGTCTGTGTGAGTTTGTGAGTATGTGTGTTGAGTGTGTTTGTGTCAGAGAGTGTGTGCATATGTATGCATATGTGAGTGTGATTAGAGTGGTGGGGTCACCTGTAGTGCGACATGAACCCAAGATCCTGGTTGAGGCCGTCTTCATGTGTACCGAACTTGGCTATCAGCCTCAGCTTGGCGACTGCGTTGTTGTATATTCCACAATCCGCCTGGAGGACATTTACCCGAAGATCCGAGGCTGAATGTCCTTAACCGCTGAACTGTTCCCCACTGGGAGGGTACATCGCTGTCTGGCAATTTTTGCATAGTGTCCATTCATCTATTATCGTGGTGTCTGCATGGTTTCACCAATATACCATGCCCTGGGGAATTCTTGCCTGCACCGTATGAGATAGACAATGTTGACTGAGTCACATGAGTATCTGCTGCGTATATAGTGGGTGGCGTTTCCATGTGCATTGGTACTATCCATGTTGATGATCTGACATGTCTTGCAGAGGTTGCCATGACAGAGTTTAATGGTGTTATGGTTGATGTTGTCCTGAAAGTTGAGTTGTTGGCTTCAAACAATGGTCTGTTTAAGTTTTGGCAGTTGTTTGAAGGCGAGAAGTGGAGACGTATGAAAGATGTTGGCGGGGCTCTCATCATCATCAATAATGTGTTGAAGGCTGCAAAGAACATTGCGTATTTTCTCCATTACTGGGAAGTACTGGGCAACGAAGGGTACCCTATCAATCATATCCTGTGTCTGTCTTCTGAGGAGGTCATGATGGTTTTTCACTGTGGCATGTCGGAACTGGCGATCGATGAGTTGAGCATTGTATCCCGTTCTTATGAGGGTGTCCTTCAGCACCCTCAGGTGTCTGTCACGTTCCTCCTCATCTGAACAGATCATATGTATGCATAGGGCTTGTCCATAGGGGATGGCTTTTTTTATTATGTTTAGGCTAGAAGCTAGAGAAGTGTAGTATCATGAGGTTATCCATAGGCTTACGATAAAGTGAGGTATTTGGAAATAAAACCAGCCTGACTCCAAGTTTATACACAGCCAGATTCCAAACAAGGCCTCACACCTCAAATGCATTGTCTGACCTGAGATGTCGCCTCTAGTATATTGATAAAATCTTTAGTTATCTTGGGACCGTGACTTGAAAGAAATGCTGGGATTTCATATTAATCCTTTCTAACTGATTAAAGATTTAACAGTTATCTTAGGATCATTCAAAACATTTGCATCAGTTCTATGACCCTTTGATCTTTTGCTTATAAATTCTCTGTATGATGCTACCTCTCTCCCTGACACCTGAAGAAGGAGCGAGACTCCGAAAGCTTGTGTCTTCAAATACATCTGTTGGGCTATAACCTGATGTGTGATTTCTGACCTTGTCCATCCCAGTCCAACACTAGCATGTCCACATCAAGGCTACCATTGACCACAAACTGCCAGCTCAAAGTGGAGAGGATCTCCAAGAAGATCGCATATATCAACACAGACATCAAGTTTCTACAGAAATGCAAGAAAGCAAAGAAGATCCCAAAAGGACCACAGATCACGAACACACTCAAGTCGACCTACAACACAGATTACGCTGAGAGACTTTGACATTGCACCTCTCGCAAACTCCTCAATCATCTTGTATACCAACTCTATAGCACGTGCCATAACCTCGAAATCAGGATGGAGTCCATAGTCTCAGCTTACGCTCAAGATACAGCAGTACAGTTACGAGACACTGTCAAACAGACGAGGCAATGAAACTACACCACCTACATACACACCAAGAACAAGAAACTGGAGAAACTTGAAGTAGCCAAGCCTCCCCTGGTACCACAGAGTTGAAAATGGTACCACCACGGGGAAATCTATCATCAACTTATCTGACCACACCTTTCAACCAGGCAAGATCGAAGTTCTCAGCCGAGGGCTCAATTTCTACCCCACCACCAAAATGGACCCCCTTGGTCTTGCAGCAGACACAGAGGAATTCATCTAACAAATGAGACTCTGGGAATTCTTCCAAGATGTTCGCAATGAGCCCAGTGAGACAACCAACAAACTGTAACAGTTGACAGAGAGATCTATGGTGGAGCGGCCAAAGGAGGAGTCGGATTGGACCCCTCTGCAGAACCATTGCTCTAGGCTTGACATGTATGCTCAAACCGTCAGGGAAGGCAAGAACACCAGATTCATCAGCTGCACTCACAAGGTAGCACAAAACGTCACTCAAGCACCACACAACGCCATTCATGCTCTCAAGACCAATCACAACATTGTTCTCAAACCAGCAGACAAAGGAGGAGCCATTGTCATACAGAATAGAATGGATTACTGAAAGGAAGTATACAGATAACAATCAGGAACACTGTGGAAAACTACCTGCCAATCCAAACAAAGAACATACCCGTGAACTCAATAGACTGATCAAGACGTATGATCCAGTCCTTCAGGGTACCCTCCACAAACTCATCCCACATACTTCTCATGTACAGGACTTCTGCCTTCTGAAGATACACACCTGGATGTCCCTTGTATCAGCTTATGGAACCTCAGGCTATGTGAGAACTCTCTGGCTATGTTGAGGGCATCCTGAAATCCATTGTACAGGGAACCCCCAGCTTCTGTTGCAACACTACAGATTTCTTACAGAAACTAGGTACCCATGGACCAATCGAACCACGAATATTTCTCATCACAATGGACATTTCGGCACTCTCCACCAGCATCCCGCACGATGATGGCATTGCTGCAACAGCCTCAGTATTCAATACCAACAACTGCCAATTTCCAGATGCCATCCTACAACTCATCTGCTTCATCCTCGGCCACAACATCTTCACCTTCAACAACCAGTTCTTAAACCAGACACACGGAACAGCCATGGGAACCAGATTTGCACCCCAAAATGCCAACATCTTCATGCGCAAGTTTCTCTACTCCAGGGAAGTACTGGACGACAAAGAGTACTCTGTTGGTTGTATCCCGTGTCTGTCTTCTGAGGAGGTCATTACCACTTCGCAGAACAAGACTTCTTTGCTGCACAGGACCTCCGGCCAATGCTATGCACTAGATACATTAATGACATTTTCTTCCTTTGGACTCATGGCGCAGAATTACTGAAACAAATACATAGTAATATCAACAATTTTCATCCCACTATCAATCAGACTTATCATGGACTACTATTTAGAATCAGTCTCATTCTTGGACACATGCATCTCCATCAAGGATAGACACCCCTCTACCGCAAGCCTACGGATAACCTCGTGATACTGCACTTCTCTAGCTTCCACCCTAAACGTATTAAAAAAGCCATCCCCTACAGACAAGCCCTATGCATACACAGGATCTGTTCAGATGAGAAGGAACATGACAGACACCTTAAGGTGTTGAAGGACGCCCTCATAAGAACGGGATACAATGCTCAACTCATCGATTGCCAGTTCTGACGGGCCACAAGAAACCGTAATGAAAACCGAAAGAACTGCAGATGCTGTAAATCAGGAACAAAAACAAAGTTGCTGAAAAGCTCAGCAGGTCTGGCAGCATCCGTGAAGGAAAAAACAGAGTCAAAGTTTCATGTCCAGTGACCCTTCCTCAGAACGGATAGTGGCTGGGAAAATGTCAGTTTATATGCAGACAAGAGGGTGAGGTAGGGAGTAAACGATAGGATAGAGCCCAAAGAGAGAGAAAGACAGTTGGGCAGACAAAGGAGTTGCTAACGATCAGGCTGGGAGGGTGAATAGTTGTTAATAGGGACTGTTAGCGACTAACAACACAGTGTGTGTATTGGCAGGCTAAGTGGTAACAAGGCCTCGTGTGTTGGGTAGGGGGCTGGGATGTGAGAGAGTTTAGGCCCGAAAATTATTGAACTCAATATTGAGTCCAGAGGGCTGTAGGGCCCAAGCGGAAAATGAGGCGTTGTTCCTCCAGCTTGCATTGGGCTTCGCTGGAACACTGCAACAAGCCAGAGAGAGAGATGTTGGCCAGGGAGCAGGGTGGCGCGTTAAAGTGGCAGGCAACAGGTAGTTCAGGGTCTTTTTTGCGAGCAGAACATAGATGTTCTGCAAAGCGGTAATGACCTCCTCAGAAGACAGACACGTGATACGACCGATAGGGTACTCTTTGTCATCCAGTACTTCCCTGGAGTGGAGAAACTACACCATGTTCTTCACAGCCTTTCAACACATCATTGATGACAATGAGCACCTCGCCAAGAACTTGTCGACACCTCCACTTCTTGCATTCAAACAACCACCAAACCCTGAACAGACCATTGTTCGAAGCAAACTACCCAACCTTCAGGAATGACATCAACCATGACGCCACACAACCCTGCCATGGCAACCTCTGCAAGACATGTTAGATCATCGACATGGATAACCATCACACGTGGGAACACCACCCACCACATGCACAGCAGAAACCCATGTGACTTGGCTAACATTGTCTATCTCATACACTGCAGACAAGGATGCCCTGAGGCATGGTATATTGGCAAGGTCATGCAGATGCTACAACAACAGATGAATGGGCAGCACGCAATAATCGCCAGACAGGGGTGCTGTCTCCCAGTGAGGGAACATTCAGCCTTGGATTTTCAGGTAACATCATCCAAGGTGGACTTTGGGATACAATGCAGTCACTGAGCAGAGGCTGATAGCCAGGTTTGGTACCCATGAGAATGGCCTCAACAGTGATCTTGGGTTCATGTCACACTACAGGTGACCCCACCACACTATACACTGTCACACACATACGTATTCACTCACACAAATGCACTCACATACTCACACAGACCCTCTTCCACAAACACACACCCTCTCTCACTCACACACACTCTCTCAAACACGTAAACACACACACACAATCTCTCACTCACACACACACAAATCTAGGGGTGAATTTGCACTTGCAGATTTGTATTTGCAGATACATTCTATTTTGTTCAAAAAGCACACAATTTATAGACAGTCAGTCAATGGGACATTTTATAAAACCAGTCTGACTCCAGGTTAAAACACAGACACATTCTAAGCATAAATGCAGAGTCTGACCTGAGATCTCACCTTTTGTACACACTGATAAGACCTTTAGTTATCTGGGGCAGTGACTTGAAAGAAATTCTGGGATTTGCATTTTAATCAATGCATCTCCTTTCTAACTGATTAAAGATTTAACAGGAGGGAGTCAGTCAGCCAGCCATTTTAGGTTTAATCAATACATTTGAATCAGTTGTATGTTCTTTTGATCTTTTACTTACAAATTCTGTGTCTTGATGCCTCTCTCACTATACCTGAAGAAAGAGCAACACTCCAAAAAATAATGTTTTCAAATATAGTCTGTTGGACTATAACCTGGTGTCATGTGATTGTCTGCTCTTGTCCAACGCAGTCCGACACTGACACCTCCACATCATGGCTGTAGTGAAGGTAGCTATGGAACTTGTTGGCTTTGTAGCGAATGGCAGTCGACAGTTTATTCCCTGAAATGGAGACAAAGAGGTCAAGGAAAAGAAGGAAGGTGTTGGAAATGGACAATGTGAAAGTTATAGAGTAGTGGAAACTGGACACAAAATGAAAACAAATTTTTCAAGGTCCTGGCAGGAGCACAAAGCGGCACCGAAGCAGTTGTTGATATACTGAGAAAAGAGTTGTGGGAGGGCCAGTGTGAGATTGGAACAAGGATCATTCCACATACCCCGTAAAGAGGCAGGCATAACTGTGATGGTGCTTCAGCAAACCTACTTATCTATTGGAGGGTGCCATTTTGAGTACTAGTTTCCAAAGCCATTATGACAGCAGTCTGAGTCTGCATCATATCAAAAATATTTATACTGTAGCATGCTAAGCCCTGTGACATATGTCTTGTCTCCACTGTAGCTATGGTGCTGCATCATAGTCATATTAATTCATTTCAAGCTATGTGCAAAGCCTAGTGTCAAATTGGAGCCCGAATTTGCATGTTCTTTGATAGTGGTAGTAGACTTCCTGGTAGACCTTCCAATGCACTAATCATGTGAGTGTGCCTATCCAGCAGCCGTTTCCTGTATGCCACCCCAACAAAGTCATCATCTGAATCCTCTGCAAAAATTCTGTGTATCGTGGCAGCAGGCCACTTCTGCCCACTGACTGACAAAACAGATTTCAATTTCCTGCCACCATGTGACCCTCTGTGTATACACAGTGTCAGTATCAAAGTTGGTGAGTACAGAGTGAAGTGGAGTAATGGTGTTTTCTATTTGTGTCTTGTTCCTAGTGCTCTCTCCATTTTTGCCATTCAGATTTTAGAAGAGATGATAGGATGATGGTAAGTGGGATGGGGAAAATCGATTAGGTAATTGCATACTGGGCCAAAATTTCCTCGCTGAGATCAACTCATAACGTCAAAATCCTGCCTCTTCAATGGTTCTGCGCTTGCATTGTATAGCCCCAAATTGCTAAAATTCCAGTCTTCATTTACTGGGGCATCAGCCCAGATGAGTAAATCACCCCAATGTATATCTCATTAGCATACCTCCCATACCTCCAAGATGGTCCATATCTCCTTCACAGCTACCATGCCCCTGCTATGTCCTCATTGCATTCCTTCCACTTCCACTCACGCAGTATCCATTTTCACATAGAACACTTGGAGCTCTATAATAACATTGGGAACTTGAGATAAATGAACAAGCATGTTAAAACACTTCAAAACGTATAATGCTTTGAAGTGGCTATAAAGCTGTCAAGATAAAATCTCAGTTGACCTGATAGCAGTATCAGCAACCCCTGCTGAGCTGAATCTATTTGCACTTTTGGAGCTAGCCAGTTCTGCATAGTAAGATTCTTTTGAATCCCTAGGGTAGGGGATTTCAAAACTAGAGGGCATATTTTTAAGCTGAGAGGAGAAAGATTTAAAAGTGATCCAAGGGACAGCTTTTCCAGTAGTGTGGCTCATATGTGGAACGAACTGCCAGAGGAAGAGCTGGATGTAGATACAGTTACAATATTTAAAAGACATTTGAACAGGTACATGAATAGGTAATGTTTACAGGGCTGTGGGCAAATGCAGGCAAATGGGCCTAGTTTAGTTTGGAGAAACTTTTCGGCATGGACTAGTTGGACCAAAGGGTCTGTTTTTATGCTGCTTGACTCTATGACTCAAAAAAAATCTGATCACCAGTCAGATCCTACTATCTCTGATCACCAGTCAGATCAGTCTCGGAAGGATGATTGAAACTATATGCAAGTATAAGAAAGCGACCAAAATGTACAGAACTGCATCAACAGTCCGAAGAAATATTGTAGCAAACAACCTTTAAATATTTTATGATTCCTATAAATTAATAGTGAGACTAGTTTTTTGTGCATTTAATACAACATTTGCAAGGTTAGGAGACTCTGCATTGGCTAAAGCATGAAGTTTGGGAATAGCAGTACTGACATACATGGTGATAAACGTCACAGTCTCCATGTTCTGCATGGTCCTGCTGACCATTAGGTGCACACACGCAAACCTCTTTGAAAATATGACATCCAGTGCACTTCTCGCCCAAAATGTGTTGATGCTTGGTGGAAGCTACTTTTGACCATTTGGAAACTTTCCATTTGCCAAAGTTCAGGTGCCACATTGCCCAAATTAGCTTTTTGTCTTTTTATTACTTGCACCTACAATATCTAACCATTCCAAACTTAATGAACTTGAAGAAGTTTGCATCAAATGACAGTGAAAATGAAGACACCAGTTTGCCTTTGTTTTAACTTTTAATGGGACCAAAGCTTGAGTTATTTAGCAAAATTAGATTTAACCAAACTCTTTAAATTGAAGCCCCTTTTATGTAAAAACAGTTGTTGAATGCCAACCACTAAAAAAGACTTTTTAAATAAAATTTAGTTTTAAGAAACTGTATACATCATTTGAAACAAACTTGTAGACAGTAATTTAAATTATACAATAACATGCAATTTCGGTATGTACAGATGACAACGCCTGGAGCAACCCAAATTAGAGACTCAATTTTTTATGGTTATTTACAGTTTTCATACATCAAAATTTGTTTATTATACAATACTGAGAGAGCACAGGGGGAACAGCCAAACATTCACTCCTCTACAAAGACAATTATGTACAGGTACTCAACACTCATTAATTCATACAATTTGTTCAGAACCATGTGTTCATGAAAACCCACTGAGCAACTGGAGTTTAAACTGACAGGAAAGACTCCAAACAGTTCAGAGAATGTACACAGAAAAGTACAGTTTAGATTCCAACCTCAAGGAGCTGAACATCAACAGCATCAGTTTTTTTTAAAGTAAATTGAGTCACAGTTTTGGCTAAAATAACAGCATAAACCAGCAACATTTACTGTATGGTAATGGGTTCATAGATCATAGAATCCCTACAGTGTGAAAACAGGCCCTTCAACCCAACAAGTCCACACCAACCCTCAGGGCATCCCACCCAGACCCATCCCCCTATAACTCACCTAATCTACACATACCTGAGTACAATGGGCAATTTAGCATGGCCAATCCACCTAGCCTCCACATCTTTGGACTGTGGGAGGAAACCGGAGCACCCGGAGGAAACCCATGCAGACACAAGGAGAATGTGCAAACATTCAGACAGCAACCCAAGGAATCGAACCTGTGTTCCTGGCGCTGTGAGGCAGCAATGCTACCCACTGAGCCACCATGCTGCTGGTTGATGGGTAATTACAGCTTTAAAACAGAACCTTGATGTGAATGGAACCTTTCCATTCTTTGTAATTCTATGAGGGTAGAGTTTCCCTTTCATTATGCGTAAGGAATAATAGAAAAATTAGAATAAATCTTTAAGTTTGTCTTAATTTTAAAATCCTGACTTTAGCCGAGTTAGGTACAGATTAAGATTAAAGGCCTCTAACTGATACAGTCACCGCATCTGGGGTCAAAGGCAAAACTGGCACAACGTACAGGATAAGGTTGTTAGAATAACTAAGCATGTATAGCTGGCTGCTGTACTTCATATTAGAAAACATTCCATCCAGAGCAGAGATATATGGTAGCTGTGACCCTGTCATAAGTGTTCCTTGGACTTGTACATATTCATATATATACTTCACTATGTATACATGAATGTCTCATTTGATTTACACCACAATTCAATTCTTTCGTATACAAAATTATGCACTTAATATGGGCAAAAGTAAAGTGTCTTCCTTGAAAAGTGCAGCTTATATAATACAAATTGATGTCATCAGGTAACTGTGGACACAGGCCTTTTCTTTCACCAGCCTACATTCAGCCTTTTCTCAAGCTAAAGGAGCACTCACTGGTTTCTCCTATGACCAGGCTATTAAACTTGCATTAAGCTGTAAATTGTTCAACTGCCTAGGGTAAAATTTGCCTCCAAACTGTGAAAATAGAATCAGATTGAATATTAAATGGTGCAGCCTCTGTAACCTTAACAGTGTTATAAATCAATAATTACTCTTATCCAGCTTTTTAAAATTAGTAACTTGTAAGTATTTATTCTGCTCAACCAGCAAGTTGTATTCATAGAGAAGCTCCTTACATACATGAAGTTCCAAAACATATAATCTGTGTGCTGAAGAAACTCCTTCATTTACCAGTCCAGGACTATCTTCAGGGGTAATTTGTGTTCCATCAATCAGAACATGGTTAGGTGTATTACAGCTTATTACATAAACATTTATTTCAATTGCTACCTATTTATTTTTATGTAGCATATATTTATCATAAAAGATATAGCCCCTTCCAGCAAACCTGATGAACCTGCAACCAATGCTTGATAAACTGATGCAATTTAGCCAACTATACCTACATATGCAAGCTGGCTGAGTTTGGGTCCAAAGAATGGTAGTATGGTAAAAGTTCAGTAACATTAACAGCAGAGAAACTTGGCATTCCTTTAGAGAAATAACTGTACTGTGTTGTCTCAGCTCCATCACACATACTGATTTAGATTTCATCCTTTTGAATCATCTCGTGCAATTAACAATGGGAGATAGTGCTGAATAATGGTATTAGAAGTCAGCAGCTTACGGGTGTGGCACTTCTGATCTGGAGCAACACAGTAACTCCTGAAGGTCAGCAGATTAGTAGACAACTGGAAAATATGCATTGCTGTAAATATCTGATACACAAAGGTAATTAAGAAGAGTTCTGCCCTGGAGGGTTTAGTGGGCACTTGTACAGCCCTAGCACTTCTGGTTTTTGTAAGACTCCATGGTTATACACAATAAACAGCTAGGGCCTATGAAACCTGAAAGGAATGCAACAAATATTTATTAGATGGCACTTATTTAGGATGTGAAGACATTCCAGTCAATATGTTGTAAGATGGAAACCCATACCTTGTTAGGTGCCTACTTAATTCATGCACTTCCATTTCAGTGCTTTTGAATTCATTCAATTCCTTACGAATAGCAGCCTGAAATTTAAAAGGCATTGGAATTGTTAGAGAAATACTGGACTTTATATTTCCTCCTTTTCTATGTTATGTATTCTATCTGATGTACCTACTTATTTTTCCTGTTCATTTCTGACGTGAGATCAGAAAGCAATTCTTTGTACAAATGGTAGTGAAACTTTAGAATTCTCATCCCTCAAGAAACTGTTGAAGCTCAGCTAATTCAAACTTCAAAAACTGAAACAATAGATTCTGTTCGAAAAAATTCTCAATACCTGTGCTATTCCTATATTTCTGAATGTTTGACCATAATATCTTACTTTGTCAGCAGCTGTTAGCCTTGTCCATGGCTTGTCTGCACGTCTGTCATAATCCTGGGCCTCAGCTACCTCCACATAGTCACTGAAACGGATAAGGATTTTTCTCTCTCTCAGTTCCTCCACTGTAGGTCTTTGGCTAAGCTAGAAGAAAATGACCACTGATATTGTAGATTTATAAGACAACGTAGGTAACATGTTTGCAATCTTTTGAATTACTAGTGGATAGACGTAGTTCATTTAAGACACACAATGGACATCATTAGTCACTTCCAATCGCATAGAGTAATTTACAGATGATTTTACCAACACATGAAGAAACAGGTCACATTTATGTGCAGCCATTTTGACTCATAAATTTTAAACTCAAATGATGGCATCAGTGCAAGTCAGATATTCAAGTACACTTCCCACTATGAGGAATCTATTGAGTAGTGTGCATTTGATTGACCTTTTTACTGCTGTCGAAAATGGTTCCTGCTAACAGCATAGACTAATAACAACTTTCCAATATTTCTGAACGTTTGTCTTTGCTATTTACATTGTCAGCAGTGGTTAGCATTACTGTGTCCTTATTTTGGTTTGTTTCTGGTCTTAAAGGCTGGTGTGCTACCCATTGCTTATTGTACTTCATCTCAGATAGCACAATTTTACCAACATGCTCTACATGCCACGTATTTGTGAAGTTTATGATTTAGAGAAGGGAAGAGAACTTAGGAGGCAAACATTATCTTTAGAAGGATTTTTTTAAAAAAGGTGTCCAATCCTCCTCGTTACACCTTTCCTTCTGTATTCCACCAATGCATTGCAATAATGATAAACAATGATAAACTAGTCCACCAGCTCTCAAACAGATGTCACTAAATCAATTAGACTTTATTGGCATGTTTGTCTTATTTAAAGAATCTTTCTTACATTCATAGTGCCCTGCCTCATAGCCCCGCAGTTGCTGAAACCTTCATCAATTCTTTTATTACATCAAGACTCAAGTGTATCTCCTATGAACTTGAAGTGATGTAAATTATTGTACTGTCTTATCCTAAGTTGGACCAATCCCCACACTGACCTACAATATATTCCAGTCTGGCACACCTTAGTTTGAAAATCCTCATTCTCCTTTTTAAAAAAAAAATCTATGACCCTGTCCCTCCTTATCTTGTAACCACCTCCAAATCTCATACATCAGCTTGGATCTGATCAGCCAAGTGTTCCACCTTCAACATATTTTGAAGAAGAGAATTTGGAATATGTTGGAAACACATTGACAGCCATGCCCCATAAAAGGCCACATTTGATGAGAAGATCCAAGACAAGATCAGTGACACTAATTCAACCTTCTGTAAAAAGAGTTCTACAAATCAATAAATTTCCTGGTGTTCAGAATAGTTGTCTTCACAACGCTATTGTACTGTAGTGGCATCTGGATTGTGTATCAATATACATAACAGTTCTAGAGAAATTACATCAGCAATGTCTCCTCCGGGTTCAGTGCGCTGACTGTTGAATAAAACACTAATGTCCCTCTTGAAGACAGGTGTACAAAGCATTCAGGCAAAATTGATTCGTAAAATGTATCTTGTATCCCTTGTAAATGGATTTGGATGGACTGGACTGGACTGTGTTTAGACACAAACAAACAAACTCCTAGGCCAGATCCAAATCACTGAACACTCAAATGATAAATGCTCAGAATGACAGAGGAAGTGTTTCAAGGATACTCTGAAATTGCCCTTGAAATATGTACCATTGACCTTAATGGCTGGGAATAAAGACAACATGTCTATCAAGCACACTTCATGTCACAATTTTTGACTGAAAAGGAGAGTATTAGTTCAGAGAAGAAAATAAAACAAATCCTGCATTCAATATCCAAGTACCCAACTGGATATCCTGTCTCGTGTGCCCAAATGTGCACCCAGAATTTGCCTGTTCAGTCACTTTTATCAGTCAATGCATGGATTATAAGAAGAGGGGGGTTATGTTGGAGCTGTACAGAACTTTTGTTAGCCCACAGCTAGAGTACAGTGTGCGGTTCTGGTCCCTGCATGACAGAAAGGATGTGATTGCACTGAAGGGGGTGCATTGGAGATTCACCAAGATGTTGCCTGGATGGAGCATCTTAACTATGAAGAGATGTTGGATAAGCTCAGTTGTTTTCTTTGGAGCAAAGAAGGATGAGAGGGGACTTGATAAAAGTGTGTACGATTAGGAGGGAAATGGACAGGGTGGAAAGAAAAACAGCTCTTTCCTTTAATAACAAGGGAGCACCCTTTTAAGGCAAAAGACAGAAGGTTGAGAGGGGTGTTGAGGAACAATCTTTTCATCCAGAGGTTGGTGGGGTCTGGAATACATTGTCTGTGAGGGCAATAAAAACAGGTTACCTCACAACCTTTAATATGCTTGGATGAGCACTTAAAATGTTGTGACATTCAAGGCTATAGGCCAAGTGCTGGAAAGTGGCACTTATGTAGATCTAGTGTAGTTTTGGCAGTACTGACTTGATGGGTTGAAGGGCCTGTTCTGTAGTATAGAATTCTATGATTAAGAGCCACAGAAGAAATCCATGATAAAGATTACATGTCATATGCAAATTGAGGAACAGACAATGACGACAATTGCTTTGGGAAAAATGGCTTTTCTTTTATAGGGCACTAGCACCAGCTGTGAAAGAGAAGCTGTACAAAGAAGCTTCACTTGAACTGTGCTGGCACCGGGATCCTGGTGAATTGTCTAACTAGGGTGGTAGAAAGGGATTTAAACTAAATACAGAGGAGATTTAGAACGTTAACAAGAGAGGACAAGGCAACTGGGGTAAAGATAACCAGACTGTGATAGTAAGAGACAGAGTATACAAACATAAGAGTGCACCAGGAAATAAGCTTGAGTAAGGAAATGGTTAAAAAAAAGTTATCACCTGAATGTCTATCTTGTTATGTAGTCATGTGCAAAAATGATAGCACATATATAAATGAAAAGGTATGATATAACTATTATAGAGGCATAGTTCCTTTGTGACCAAGGCTGGAACAAAAATATTTGAGAATGGAAAAGGACGTGTGGGTAGCTTTGTCAATAAAGGATTATGTTACCTCAGAAGTGAGAAATTATCTTTGCTCAGAAGATCAAGACTTAGAATCAGCTTTAGTAGGATAAGAAATAGGTGAGAAAGTCACTGGTAGACAAGTTTAAAGGACTTCTACCAGTTACATGATAGAAGAGACAATAAATTAGAAAATAATAAAAGGGCTTGTAAGAAAGGTACAGTGTTGATCATGAGAGATTTTAATCTTATTGTAGGTTGAAGAAATCAAATTGACAAAGGTAGTCTTGAGGATGGGTGCAGGGTGTATTCAAACATAGAACAATACATTCTGGAACTAACTAGGAAAAGAGTACAGTCTATTTTTGGCTTGTTAATGTGTTATGAGACAGGATCGCATAATAATTTCACAGTAAAGGATCATCAAGGGTAGAATGTTGGGGTGAGGGTGAAGGGTGGGCAGTTGAGTTAGCTCAGTTGACTAGATGGCATAAAATAATGCCAACATCTGGGTGTCAATCACCATTTCAACTGGAGTAGCCCACATCCTTTCATTCCCTCCATGGTAAGGTCACAGCATAAGCCTTGGATTGACAATCTTCAAATAATCAAGGATGGAGAAGCAGGAGGCAAAGGTCATCATAACATGACATAATTTCACATTCAGTTTGAGGTTGACAAACCTGAATCTGATTCTGAGGGATAGGATTTACATGTATTTGGAAAGGGAAGGACTGTTTAGGGATAGTCAACATAGCTTTATGCATGGGAAATCATGTCTCACCAACTTGATTTGAGTTTTTTTTAGACATGACAAAGAAGATTGACGAAGACAGTGTGGTGGACATTGTCTAAATAGACTTCAGCAAAGCAATCCACAAGGTTCCACATAGTAGACTGGTTAGCAAGGCTAGATCACATGGAATACAGGAAGCGCTAGCCATTCGGATACAAAATTGGCTCGAAAGTAGGAGACAAAGGGTGGTAGTGGAGGGTGGCTTTTCAGCCTGGAGGCCTGTGACCAGCGGTGTACAGCAAGGATTGGGACTGGGTCATCTACTTTTTGTCATTTATATAAATAATTCGGATGTGAATATAGAAGGTATAGTTAGTGAGTTTGCATATGACACCAAAACTGCTGGTGTAGTGGACAGCAAAGAAAGTTACCTCAGAGTACAACTTTGATCAATAGGGCTGAGGAATGGCAGATGGAATTTAATTTAGATAAATGTAAGGTGCTGCATTTTGGTAAGGCAAATCAGGGCAGGACTTATGCACTTAATGGTAAGGTCCTGGAGAGTGTGGCCAAACAAAGAGACCTTGGGGTGCAGGTTCATAGTTCCTTGAAAGTGGAGTCAAAGGTAGGCAAGGTAGTGAAGAAGGTGCTTAGTACGTTTGCCTTTCTTGATCAGTGCATTGAGTATAGGAGTTGGGAGGTCATGTTACGGCTGTACAGGACATTACACCAAAACTGGCCTAACCACTGTTCAATTCTGGTCTCCCTGCTATAGAAAAGCTGTTGTGAAACTTGAAAGAGTTCAAAAAGATTTACAAGGATGTTGCCAGGGTTGGAGGGTTTGAGGTATAGGAAGAGGCTGAATATGCTGGGGCTATTTTCCCTGGAGCGTCAGAGGCTCAGAAGTGCCTTTAGGAGTTTTTGAAATCATGAGGAGCATGGATAGGGTGAATAGCCAATGTCTTTTCACTAAAGTTCCAAAACTAGAGGGCATAGGTTTAAGGTGAGAGGGGAAAGATTTAAAAGGGATCTAGGGGGCAATGTTTTCATGCAGAGGCTAGTGCGTGTATGGAATGAGCTGGCAGAGGAGGTGGTGGAGATGGTACAATCACAACATTTAAAAGCATTCTGGATGGGTATATGAATAGAAAGAATAGCAATATATGGGCCAAGTGGGACTAGATTAATTTAGGATATCTGGTCAGCATGGACAACTTGGACCAAAGTGACTGTTTCTGTGCTGTGCATGTCCAACAGTCTATGACTCAGTTCCTGATCTCATTACAGTCTTGGTTCATACATGGACAAAAGAGCCAAATTTCAAAGGGAAGGTGAAAGTGGTCATGTTGACATCAAGGCTGCATTTGAATAATTGTGGCATTCAGGAGCTCTAGCAAAGTAGAGTAAATGGGAATCAGGGAGGGTGGGGAGGAACTCTCTGCTGGTTGGAGTCATGCTTAGCATAAAGGAAGATGGTTGTAGTTGGAAGAAGTCAGTCATCTTACTTCCTGGACATGTCTTCAGGTGTTCCTCAGGGTGGTTTTCTAGGTACAACCACCTTCAGCTGCTTCATCAATGTCCTTTCTGAAATTACTCCACAGAGGCCAGTATCCTGTCACCAAGTCATCCTTTATTTTCACATGGAGAGTCCTTGACATTGATCCAGCTTCCTTGGAGCCAGCTCTCAGAATGAACAGGATATCTAACAGATTAACAGCCCCAATCAGGAAACTCATGTTCTATCATGTTCACCTGGCTGACCTTTATACAATCACTACACTTTCCTCCATAACGGGATGTTCAATGATGATAGCACAATGTTCAGCGCTAGTTGAGAATCAGATACTGAAGCAGACCTTGTCCGAACGCATCCAATGTGTGTCCAAATGGACAATACCCAGGCTAGGGCTGACAAGTGGCAAGTAAGATTCATGTCATAGAAGTACCAGGCAATAATCATACTCAAGAAGAGAGAAGCTAATCTGCCCCTTGATATTCAATGACATTACTGCCCCTGAAACTCTGACTATCCTAGGGGTTACCATTGATCAGATGCTGGTCTGGCCGTATATATATAAATACTATGGCTATGAAAGAAGGTTGGAGGCTTGGAATCCTGCAGCAAGTAATTCACCTTATGACTCTCCAGTATCTGTCCACTATCTACAAGGCACAAGTCAGGATTGTGATGGAATATTCACTTGCCTAGATGAGTTCAACAAAATGCAAGAAACATGATACCATCCAAGACAAAGCCACAACTGATTGGACCACATCTATAAATATTCACACCCTCCACCACAGAAGCTCAGTAGCAGAAATGTGCACCATCCATAAGATGCATACAGCAATTCACCAAGACTCCTACTACCATCTAGAAGTACAAGGGCAGCAGATATATGGGAACATTGCTGCCTGCAAGCTCCCCTCCAACACACTCATTAAGCTGCTTGGAAAAATATTGCTGCTTCTTCCATTGTCCTAGATCAAAATCTTGGAACACCTGCCCTAACAGCATTGTGGGTGTACCTACACTAAATGGACTGCAGCAACTCCAGAAGGCAGTTCACCACCACCAAGGGGAGCTGGAGATGGGCAATAAATGCTAGCTTGATCAATAAAGCCCACATTCCAAGAATAAAGAAAAGCTGACAACACAATGCTGTCTTTAACAGTCTATAGAAACTGTTACGATTTGTTAGTATATTTTTGACACAGAATTGGATTTTTACATTCTCAGAGCAAAACTATGAAATGGCTATAGGATTATTTTTAAAAAAGTAAATAAAAATAGCAACTCTGCTATCAGTGCTGGGGAAAGCGTGCTACAAAATCTCACTGATGCGAAGAAAGCAGTCATATTTTGTATGCTTTGAGCACATACCATATTAATACTTAAGTACTATGAGTTCAAGATCAGGGCTCAGCAGGACAGGAGACTACTGATCAGTACGTGTCTACACTGATACATCTAGACAAATCCTAACAGTTTGGACACTTGAAACATGACCTCATGAACGATAGGATTGTCATTTTGTCTGCTCCTATTTTGTTTCCTTTCTCTTTCCAGGTTTTGGTCTCACTTCAATGTTTCTCTTGTTATTGCTTTTTGATGGCCCCCATTCATCATTCCACCCTTCATATCTTCTCTAATACTATTTTCTTTACTCACTTGCCCTCTTGCATTGCTACTCCTTTTATTATTTAATCTCTCCGATCTCCTGCCCTATCACCAATCTTCCAGTTTGTTCCATTCTCTCCTTTCACTTCAAACTGTATTGCATTTCAAACTTTTCTCAATTCTGATATTAGATCATTGGCTCTGTTTCCCCTCACCATTAATGGAGTACTGCATATTTCCAGCATTTTGAAAACCTGAAATTAATGGAATTCAAATTGTTACTTTAGCCTGAGTGTTGAAAGCAAAGAGAAAGGGTGTAAAAATTAAAGAAAAATTTCAGTCAATAGTGTTCAGTGGAAAATCAGCCTTCTTGTTAAAAATACTTTTGTGTCACTGCCATTCCTTATGCACCATCTGATCCAAATCAAATCCTTACCTTTCGTGTCAGCCGTCTTTTAATTTCTCTCTTTTCCTCCTCTTCTTCCTGTTCATTTTTTGCTAAACATAGATATCAATACATTATCTTCAACATACACAAAATACATTTGCTGAATTACTGGAAAAGGTATCTGAATGCAAGTGACTAGTTCAATCTCGTGAGTAGACTGTCTGTTGCCTTCTGCCCACTCAACCTCAGTGCAAATATATCAGCAGTGGGGATAGAGTCAGGACACATGTCCACCAGTGGGCAATTGATGCTTACTTGAGGGCTGCATCTCACACTGCTGGGAATTAACCAGTGGGCGGCGGGGTGGAGGTGGGGGGGGAAGAATCCCTCCTTAATGAGCCCCCATGCTCAAAGAGTGAAACATCTGTGATGAGATGTACCTTTAAAAGGGATTTGTTCTGAAAGGCTTCTCTTTAAGAGGCATATTGTAAACTTGGCGACAAGGAGTCTACTTCAGCTTTGGGGATTTGTTTAAGTTAAACAAAAGAAGCATGGGTAGCTGGAGTCAGGCCCACACAGACTCACGGTTTTAGTTTTGTTTTCAGTTGGGATTTTTGGAATTGAAACTGTTAGATATAGCTACCTCTCTGCTGCTGCAAAAAGCTCAAGTTCTGTCTCTGCTGCTAGATTCATTCTTCCATTTTTTTTTTTATTCTCCTGGATTGCAGAAGATAGCAAGTGAGGGAAATTTGCTTTGCAGAATTTGCCTTTGCCAAGTGTGTGTTTATGGGATGTTGCTATCTTAGAACAGTTGATGAGTAGTAGTTAAATAATATATTATTTTGATAAGTATTTCAATAGAATTAAAGTTCATTCAATTGTTTTGTTTGTATTTTAACTGTGGAGTAAGAATAAAGTGTGGTTTGCTTAAAGCCTAGTACTTTAACCAATTGAATGACATCCAGAATGCAGAACCTTACACTTGCTTCTGAGTAAGATAAAAGCCTAGACCCTTACTATCTCCTTCATTTGTTTTGAAGGGATTTCATCTAGTTCATGACACATCACCTCCTCAATATTTTAACCCAACTAGGATGCCCACATTCATTCATCCCTGACCTCTCAAACCTCAACATCACTCCAGCCCCTCTCTGGATGGCCTCAGAGGACGACCTCTGATTAGCTGACAGCTGTGCGGTGGGACTTCATAATCCAAAGAGGAGTGGGGGATTGTTAAAGTGTTGTGCTCAAACTGGAGCAGCCGGGGCAACCTCAGCGTGTTCTACCAGACCTATTAGCTGAGAGGGCGGGATCCAGAACCTCATATTTCAACCCATGATGTGCAAGTCAAATGGGAATCGAAGAATAGCAATCTCTCCTTTTCAAGATTACGATCTACAAATGTATTTACATTCCCAACATTTCCTGCTATCTAATGAGCATCTGACAGAAAATGGCAGAATGTCACTTTGTGCTTAGGCGAGCACCGTTGTTGGCTTGATCTTTCAAAAACTAACATATCCATTCCAAGGTGTTGCCACAGGCTGGACAGAGTAAGTCTATATACATTTGAGTTGAGAAGAATTAAAAAAGTGATCCTTTTAAGAATAAAAGGTGGCACAGTGATTAGCACTGCTGCCTCACAGCGCCAAGGACCCGGGTTCAATTCCAGCTTTGGGTGACTGCTTACGCAAAGTTTGTACGTTCTCCCCATGTCTGCATGTGTTTCAGTCAGGTGCTCCGGTTTCCTCCCACAATCCAAAAATGAGCAGGTTAGGTCGATTGGCTGTGCTAAATTGCTCCATAGTATCCAGGGATAGGCAGGCTAGATGGATTAACCATGGTAAATGTGAGGTAGGGTAGGGGGAATAGGATGCTCTTCAGAGGGTCAGTGTAGAATCAATGGGCTGAATGGCCTGTATCTGCACTGTTGGGATTCTATGAAACATGCAAAGTCCTGAAGAGACTCTGATTTAAGGTAGAGGTGAGACGGTTTTCTCTCAGACAATTGAGTCTGTGAAATTCTCTTCCCCAAAGAACTGTGCAGCCAGTGAATTAAATATTTTTCAGGGCAATTTATAGATTCTTAGTTGATAAGGATGTTGCAAAGGTTGTTGTGGGTAGTCAGGAAGTTCAATACGAACATACAGAGTAGGAGCATAAACAGACAACTTGGCCACTTGAGCTACCTCCATGGTTGATCTGCTTGTGTTTTTGAATTCCACATTCCAACTATAACTCTTGATTCTCCTGCCTAGTGAGAATTTATTCACCTCTGTCTTAAAGGTATTCAATTACTGCCCCCACCACCTTCTGAAGCAGCAAGTTAAAGTTGTATTGCCCTCTAGAGAAAAGAATCCTTGTGAGCTCTGTCCTGAAAGGACTAATCTTAAAATAGTGCCCCCCTAGTCTGGGCTCACCCACAACAGGAAGCATCCTTTCCATGTCTACTTCGTCAAGACCATTCAGTATCTTATATATTCCAATGAAGTCATGCCTCACTCTTTTAAACTCCAGCAAGTCAAGCCTGTCTACCCTATCTTCATAAAACAGCCCACTCATTCCAGGTATCAATCTAGAAAACATCCTCTGAAAGACTTCCAATACATTTACATCTTTTCGTAAATGAAGAGAGCAAAAATGCACACAGTATTTGAGATATGGTCTCACTAAGTTTTTTTGTATATATGAGACACAACACCCGTACTTTTAAGTTCAATTCCTCTTGCAACAAAGCATGGTACCACACTGGACTTTTTGATTGCATAGAGACAAAAACTAGGACCATGAGTAGCCCTTACAATCGTTCAAGCCTCCTCTGTGATTCAATATGGTCAGGACTGATTCGCCATCTCAATGCCATATTTTCAGTTTTTCTCCATACCTTTTGTTGCCTTTAATATCTTAAAATTTATGGTGCATTGATAGTATCCCTACCCCTTGACTGGGAGGCTCCAGTGCAAGTCTCTAAGTAGCAAGGCTACTTAGAAAAAAAAGGTTAAATTTAAAAAAAATGAACACTCAGCGATCTGGCCTCCTCAGCTTTTGATGGCTGTGAAATACACAGGTTGAGCACCAAATAGCTTACCCTGTATCCTGAGACTGTGACTTCTGGTTTAGACTCCCCAACCAGGCAAAACATCTTCCCTGCATCTAGTCTGTGCATCCTCTTAGAAGTTCTTATGTTTCAGTCAGATCCCCTTTCAATCTTCTAAACTCTAGTGAACACAGGCCCAATAGCACCAATCTCTCCTCATATGGCAGTCTTGTCATTCCCTGGGTATCAGCCTGGTGCTGTACCTGCATACTAACTTTTCATGACTCATGTTCCAGGACAACTAAATCTCACTGTACCTTGGAATTCTGTCATCATTCTTTATTTAATTAATACTCTGCTTTTTATTTTTCCTGCCCATTTAACTAATCAGCCCATGATACAAAATGAGAGGCTGAATGGTTTGCTTCTACTCCTAATATGACAATTGAGACATGGACAGTCTATGCATACTCAAATTCCAGATAACAGAATTACTTATAAGTCATGCAGAGCAATGTCAAATCTATGACTGTAAGTTAGCTTTGTAGTGCAGCTGGTGCTTGTGTTAGGAAAGACCAAAATTTCAAAACTGTCAGCTGGATTGCTTCTGGTATAATCCATAAAGTGCTTCCTGGCTGGAAGTGAGAGTGTGCTTTCATTCAAATTGAAGCCAGGTGAATGGATGGATCAAAAACAGTTGCAAAACTGAGTTAGTGCCCAATTTGTCTTGTTGCAGCCTTGCTGCATGCTAGCATCCTCGCTGCATGCTAGCATCCTCTTTCAATCAGTATAAAGAAACCGCACCAAATCCCTTCCCTCCACTGGTACAATTTAAAAAGGATCACCATTCAACTTTTAGGTGAGGTGTTTTTGATTGTCTTTTGTTGCCACAGTGAGTATTGTTTTTGCAGGAGTTCACAAGATCTTTAGCTTCACATTGAAGTGGGGCAGGACTTCGTCAAGGAGTTCAAGAAAGTTGGAAGGTCTTCAGCAAACATAAAAGTTTGCATTTCTACACACTTTCATGGCATCCCAAAGCACTTTATTGCCAACATAGTGTGCAATCACACATGTAATATAGGAATCATGGCCGCCAATTGTGCACAGCAAGCTCCCACAAATATTTTTATATTTAATTCCTAACTCAGAAAAAAGAATCTATTAAATGTGCTACAGAGAAAGACTTTTCTTCAGGGACAGGGAGACTGGGGTTGCAATTCTTCTACAGCTGCAGCAGAAGTTGGAGTTGGAGCAGAGGCAACAGAGAGGGCAGATTTGTGCACAGGGAGGAAGAAGGCTCTCAATAGCAGATCATATTCAACAAGGATCTTCTTCATGGAGCAATTTTCTGATCTCCAGCTCTACAGTGTCCGTGGGGGGTTACATTTCAAGGAGGTAAAAGTGTCCATAATTAAAGATAGCATGATTAAGCACACTACAAGTTTTCACTAATCAAAGCCAACACACTCTTGTAAATGTAACTCATGGCCGATGAAGCTGGCTGAAGCTTTTGAAGAGGTTACTAAAGTAACCGACAGAGGAATGTCTGCACTTCTCATTTATGCTGTCTTGCAGAAGCCATTTAATAAAATCCCTCAGAGGACTGGTAATTAAAATTGAAGCTCGTGGAAGTGAAGGCAAATTATTGATTTTGTTAGGAAATTAGCAAAATGGAAGACAGAATAGGGATAAAGTCTAACTGGCAGAATGGGATGGGTGGTGCCCCACAAGGATCTGTGTTAGGGTCTCAATTACTCACTGTATGAACTAACCACTTAGATGGGATAGAAAACCACATTATCCAATTTGTCAATGACACAGAGGAGGATGGTATTGTAAACTATGCAGATTTAAGCATTAAATTACATTTTACGGATTAAATGAGTGGTCAAAACTGTACCAAATGGATTTCAAACTAGGCAAATGTAAAGGTCATCCACTTTATATCTAAAAGACTTTCTAAATGTTGAAAAGATTGAGATTCAGAAACTTGGGAGTTCAGGTATATAGATCATTAAAATGGCATCAACATTCACAAGTATCCAAGAAATCTAACAGAATGTTGATTTTTATGGAGGTGGAATACAAAAGGGTAAAAGCCAGTGACAAACTAAAAGTCTTCCTTTTTGTGCTTGCAAGTAAAGATGTCATGCAACACTAAACAGACAGCCTAGACTGGTAGATGGATGCTGGACCTCCATGTCCTCACCCATATGGAGAGGATGCAAATAAATTGGCATGGCCAATTGGGGAATTGTACAAATGCTTATGAAGAAATGAGGATGCCTACCCAAATGAACGAGAGAATGAGTACAGGTGCATTCAGTTCACAGAGGGCCAGGATCTTGTGGGCCATGGGAAGATGAAGGGCTGTAATATCACAGGGAGCTCGGTCTTACATGGGGAAGCCCTTGATTCCCAGTATCCATCCCTGAAGGTGAGTGGGGATATGGTCAAAAGAGGTACAACATCTGGAACTGTCAAGGTATATGCAGGTCGTGCTTGCTTCCCAAGAACCATGCACATGCTTGAAGGATGTATTTTTTCCAGACTAAATTGGATATTGTGGAATGTTCCTGTTGATGAAGCTGGCTGGTCCCCAGGAATCTTGATACGCATATGTGCAGTTGATAACATCCTGCATCCGAGGGAATCAGCAGACCTTGCAGCCTTTCCAGGTCCAATTGGTAATGCTGTGTTGAATAAGGCATTCCTTCATGCACTAAGAGGCCACAGACTGACAAATACTCTCAATGAATCCCAGGACAATGTGGAGTTGTGAAGGGTGAGATCTACAATAATCTCCATGACAACTGGTACCGGGTGTCAACTGAAACTAGTGGGTCTTGGCTAACGTTGCAGTATGGAATAGAAATTAATGACAGTCTCCCTCGGAATCCCTACAGTGTGGAAGCAGGCGATTCAGCCAGGCCCATCTGCCCCACCCCCCACCACCCGATCCATACAATCCTGCATTCCTCATGGCTAATCCACCTAACCTGCACACCTTTGGACTGTAGGAGGAAAATGGAGAACCTGAAGGAAATCCACACAGACCTGGTGTTAATGTACAAACTCCACACAATCAGACGTCCAAGGGTAGAAGCTAATTCCAGTCCCTGGCACAGTGAGGCAGCTGTGCTAACCAATGAGCCACTGTATCACCCTTAAATATTTGTTTGTTTCTCTTTATCACACAATAGGTACTTTCTAATCCACCTGTTCAGAGATGTTATGACACACCTCTGGAGCAGGTTGGTCTCCCTGCAGAGTTTCAGTCTTCACTGACACTGTCACTTGGACATTTCAAGGAAGTTCAGATTTCAGCAGTACACTCTGCTGGGGATAGGCTCTTGTGTACATGGCTGTTAGTGTGCCTCTTTGTGCCCTTCTTTGGTATGTTCACCTCAAGAATGGTGATCGTGCAGCTCATGAGGATGCTGAAGTGTCCTTGCTGGAGCATTACCCTTGGAGCATTATGACCATGACTAGGAATTTTCCTCTGAACACGGCTGAGACCTGTTGGATTTTAGTTCTCTCTGGGCATCTGCTATTTTTTTTCAAACTGGTTGGTTACTTAAGTAAAGATGACTTGATAACAAGGCTTGCTCCTTGCACCACAGTTTTAACTATTTGCACTTTACTTTTGCAGGCCTGGTCCACCCACAGAGGCTTAGCCCATTCACAGAAACAGTCCATTCACAAAAGCACAGCTGACCCATGGAGGCTCAGTCCAGACACAATGTGAAAAAGAATCCACAGTACCACTGGCTGTGGCCCAGCCAGCTTAGAGTCAGTGTCTGGTTATATTGGTCAGCCAGGGCTTTCCTGATTGGCCCTGGTTAACACCCCGATCAAGGATTTCATAGTCAACAAGATCCAACTGGCTCCAATCGTGACATCCCTGCACCCACCCCCCCAACCCCCTAATCCCCAAGGTCGGGGCTGTAGGCTTGGTCCTTCTCTTGTAGCTTTCCTTGCGATGTTTCCGCCCCAGGTGTGGCTCCTCGGACTCGGACTCTGACATGGGCAGCACGTACCGGACCATAGCCCATCTTTTGCAACCTGAGCATTTTCGGAGAGTTTCCTCCTCTTCTTCCAGCAGTGACAGTGTTGAGGCTGCATCCGTCTTGGACTCAGATTTCCTTGACACTAGACAGCGGGAGAGCACCTACGGTTTCTGTCGGGCCTTCAGGCTGTTCTGAGGGGCCAGCTATGTTTTGCTGCTGCCCAGTTTGTGAGGTAACAGCTTTCAGGTGATCCATGTGTTTGTTCAGGACTGTATCACCTACCCAAATTTTGTAAGTCATGGGACCTGACCTCGTGTCAACCTCGCCTCGTATCCATACAGGGCCATTCCCACGGTTCCCGCACCAAACTTCATCCCCGATTAATGTGTCTCTCTCACTTACAGGAGGCATGTGGCTGGCATTGGGGTTCCTGCTGCCATTTCACCCTCACCCACAGGTCTGGAAATATCAGGTTTAATCTCCCCATCAGCAACTCCACTGGAGCTATCCCTGCTGTTGAGAGAGAGGTGGTCCTATAACTGAACAGGAACTGGGACACTTTGGTATCAAGTGACACTGTAGGCTGCTTCTTTAAGCCTGCCTTCAATGTTTGAACTGCTCTTACTGCCAGAACCATCAGATGATGAATGGTTTGGAGCTGTGCTGAATGCCTGAATGCCATTCGACTTCAAGAAGTACTCAACATCCCTGCTGGTAAATGATGTTCCATTGTCCATGAACAATACTTTCGGGAGTCCGTGTATCGCGAATGATGCTCGCGGCTTCTCAATTGTCATCCCCGAGTTTGCTGAATGGATGTTGTGCATGTCTAACTACTTTGAATAGGCGTCCACAATGTCATTGAGCCCATGAAAAGACCACCATAGTCAACATGCAACTGAGTCCAGGGTTTACCTGGCCATTCCCACAATGGTGGGGCACTGCTGGTGGCAATTTTTGTCCCTGTTGGCATTCTGAGCACTGCCCCAGCAATGCAGTTGGTATCCAACCCTGGCCATCAGACATAGTTTCTTGTCAGCACCTTCATCTTGGAAACCCTGGAGGAGTTCAGTGACCTTTACTCCGGACAATCGCCTTTGCTCCCCATTGTATTATGCCGTCTTCTACAGTGATCTGGTCTCGCCAAGTCCAGGAAGGTTTCAATCCTGGTTGTTCTAGGCCTTCTGTTGCCCCCAGTACCATCAGCTGTTTTAATTTTGCTAGGACAGGATCTTTGTGTCCACAGTCAGATTGTCCAAGGTGGCTGGAAGGATGGGAGGTGGCTCAAGGCATCCGCGTTTGCTACTTGGCTTAAGAATAAGGGCCCAATGCTGAATTTTGCCGGAAGCTTTGGACACCACTGCCTTGTCTTCCTTCAGTAGCCCTAGCAGGGTTTGTGACCTGTTACTATGACAAATTTCCATCTTTAAAAGTACTGGTGGAACTAACCTCACACCAAAGATGACTGCTAAACCTTCCTTCTCTATCTGGACATTTGTGTTTGTCATGAGCCAAAGTCTGGGAAGCATACGCTATTGGGGGTTCTTCTCCGTTGGGCCACCACTGAGCCAACACTACCCAGTACTGTATGGGAAGACATTGCATGTCAGCACCACCTCTTGCTTCGGATCGTAGTGGGTGAACACCTTAGATGATGATAGCTGCCTTTTCACTTCCCTAAAGGCTACTTCTTGGCTACGTGACCATTTCCAAGGCTGATGCTTTTTCTATAGCAGGTGTAAGTGTGCCAAGATGGAGGCCCTAGGGATATGTGCCCCTGTATGTCTGTTAAAACGCTGAAACCTCCTCCTTATTAATCTTCCCATGTTCTAGAACCTCACCATCCCAAGTGAAATCCCAGGCTGCAATTTCGTTCTCCTGTGAATAAAGATGAGAAGTATTTGTTTAAAACCTAAGCCACAGCCACTGGCTCCATGCACAGGTTGTCCCTTTCATCTCTAGTAAGTCCTACCCTTTCCCTGATAATCCTCTTGCTCTTAATATAACTGTAAAAAAAAGCCTTGAGGTTTTTGATCTAATCTGCCAAGGATATTTCCTGGCCCTTCTTTGTCCTTCTAATTTTTTAAGCAATCTCCTACACTCTCTACACTTTTGAAGGGCCTCCCCTGTTTCTCCCACACTTTCTTTATCAAACTCTTGATAGCCCCTGATATTCCAAGGTTCCTTGCCCTTCACTCTTAAAGGAAGACATTGGCCCCGAATTCTCACTTTTCTACTTTTAAAAGACTCCTATTTTCCAAATGTAGGCTTACCCACAAGTAGCTGCTCCCAGTCTATGTTTGCCAGATCCTGCCTAATGATATTGAAAATAGTCTTCTCCCAAATTAGACACTTAACTCCTGCATTATCCTTTTCCCTTTCCATAATAACTTTGAAGCTTATAGGGTTATGGTCACAGTCCCCAAAATGCTCACCCACTGAAACTTAAACCACTGTACTGGCTTCATTCCCTAGGATTAGATTTAGCACTGCCCCATCTCTAGCAGGACTGTCTAGATATTGGCACAAAAAGCTCTCCTGGATGCACTTTGAAAATTCCACCCCATCTGATCCTTTCACATTAAGACAATCACAGATAATGTTAGGAAAGTTGAAGTCCCTACAACTATAACTCTGTTTGTCACACCTTTGTGTTTGCTTACATATCTGCTCCTCTATATATTGGTCTCTGACTGTTGGGAGGCCTGTAGTATAATCCCAGCAAAGTAATTGCCTCTTTTTATTTCTAAGTCTACCCAGATGGCCTTTTCTGAGACTTATTCCATAATTACTGCAGTGATGGTTTCCATTATCAATAATGAAATGGTCCCACTTCTCTTACTCCTCCACCCCCCCAAATCACTCACCCCCACCTACCATACTGCCTGAAACTTCTATACCCTGGAAAGTAGAGCTGCCAGCGCTATCCTGCCTTCAACTATGTCTCTGATTGCAATAACACAATATTCCCACTTGGTGATCAATGCTCTGAGTTAATCTGCTTTACCCAGTCAAGCTCCTTACATTAAAATAGATACAATTTAGCTTTCCAGATCTCCCATTCGTCTTATACGGCCCATGTCTTCTCCAACTGCTGGACTGTCCTGGCATTCCATCTACATCTGATTAGTCCTTGCTCTGGACTTTACATTTGCTTCATGCCCCATTCCCCTACCAGTTTAAAGCCTCCCCAACAGCCAGAGTTGATTCCCTCGTGTGTTACCTGTGCCCCATAATATTGCATGTTAATACCAGATCTTACTTGGGATCATAGTGTGCCGAACACCTTAGAGTTTGATAGCCATTTCTTTACTTCCCTGAAAGCTATGGCTTGGCTACGTGGTCATTTTCAAGGCTGACCCTTTAAGAGTTGATGCAAAGATGCCAGGATGAACAACAGATTATGTATAAATTTTCCATAATAATTCACCAGCCCAAGAAGAGACCTAAGCCCCAGTACAGATTGGAAGCCAGGGCACCTTTGATCACTCACTATCTTCCAACGGGTGTAACCCAGTTTTGTTGACTCTGTAGCTCACTGGGGTGCCTGGAACACATTTTTCCCTTCTAAGGCATATGCCCGCCTGGGAGAAACATTCTCTACATGTCCCTTATTGGCCTTCTGTTATTAGCAGGTCGTCTAGATAAATGGCAAAGCAGCGTAGACCTTATAAGATGTTCCCCATCGTCTGCTGAAAAATAGCAGTCTCGTACATTGGTATGATACCCTTATGGGTGTTAACTGTAGCATTCTTTCAGGAATCCTCATCCAACTGCAACTGCAAATACGCATGGCTCATGTCCAGCTTCGTGAAGGACAGCTCCCCTGCCAGCTTTGTGTACGAATCATCCAAGCAAGGGATTAGATATTTAAACAGCCATGAACTGTGGTTGACTGTTTAAGATCCCCACAAAGACAAACTGACCCATCAGCCTTCACAATTGGTATGACCAGTGCTGCCTATTCTGCAAACTGAACTGGTTTGATGATTCTTTTGCTTTGCAGCCTCCTGATTTCGGCCTCTACTTTTGTCCACAAGGCAAATAGCACTGGGCAGACCTTGCAGAATCATGAAATTGCTTCCTGGTCAATATGCAAGGTGGCCTTGGCTCCTTTGATAGCCCCTAGACCTCCCTGAAAGAATTTCCCAGTACTTAATTAGGACTTCACTTAAGCAGCAATTTTCTAATTGAAAGTGTTGCGCTAATCAAGGTGAATCTTTCTCAACCAATTCTGCCCCATCAAGCCTGGGCCTGAGCCTTTTACTGCAATCAGTGGTAACTGAATCAGCTGCTTCTCAAGAGACCAGAACTGAAGTTGGATCCTTAAATCTATAAAAGTTCCATGGTATAGGTTCTCAACCTAGCCAAGGTCTTGCAAACTTAAGGGTTGGACTTCAGTGTGAATTTTGTTAAAGACTGGTTCTGTGATCACTGAAATGGCCACATCAGTATTGACCTCCATTAGAAGTGGGTGACCATTTAATCAGACATTTATTTTGACTGGTTCTGATTTGGATGTTGCTGAGCAATTTAACTGTTCCAAACCAGATGTTGGTGGACCTTCCTGGGGTGCTGTCTCCTGGATACTGGCCTGTGAATTCTCAGCAGTGGCTCAGTGGTTAGCACTGGTGCCTCACAGCACCAGGGACCGGGTTTGATTCCCCCCTCGGCGACTATCTGGAGTTTGCAGATTCTCCGTGTCTGCATGGGTTTCCTCCAGGTGCTCCAGTTTCCTCCCAGAATCCAAAGATGTGCAGGTTAGTTGGATTGGCCATGCTAAATTGCCCATAGTGTCCAGGGATGTGCAGGCTAAGTGGATTAGGCATGGGGAATGCAGTGTTACAAGGATAGGATAGGAGGTGGTGGGTCTGGGTTGGTGTGGACTTGATGGGCTAAATGGCCTGCCTCCACCTGTAGGGATTCAAAGATTCTATGATACTCAATTTAGGTCTAGTGGGACTCATTTGCTGTCTGGAGTCTGCATACTGACAGCAACTACGATGGCTTGCCAGCCTGCATCCTGAAGAAAATTTTCACCATTTGGTTGAACCTAGCTTTGTTTTGCTGTTTTGCTGTGGGCTGACCTAGAGTCCCACTGTTCAGGATATGGCCTGAATGAGTCTATGCAATTGCCTTTACACAAGTGGTGTTCCCCAAGCTCAGTTGGACTGGTGAGGGTGTCTACTTCCATTAGAATACCCTGCAACTCACATGCTCCATTTTCCAATGATTAAGCCAGTTATAGTGTCTGCTTGAAGTCCAATTGGGCTTCAGCTATTAGGTGCATTTAATTTTAATCCCATATGCTAAACAGTTTCTCAGACTCATTAAGGATTAAACCAAAGTCACATGCCTCTTCAGTCATCTCAAGAGAGTCAAAAATCCCCATACAGATTACCCTCATTCTCAAATTGCTGAGTAAAACCAATAGCGTCTCAGAATTAGAGGAAGCTTGAAATAATAATATTCCTTAACCAAATCCATCAACTCTTGAAAGGTTTTCATACCTGGTGCCTCAGGGAATGTTAGGTTCCTAATAATTGAAAAAGCTGCAGGTCTGCAAGCAGTCAGGAGAATTACTGTTGCTTTTCATCTACCCCAATGTAATTTCTCCAGAAAATGTAATGCATTCTTTCCACATACTAGGCCCAGTCTTTGACAGCAGGATCAAAGGAGTCAAACTTCTCAGATAACGACATGATGCCAGAAGTGTTTACCCCAACTCAAAGACGACTGTTGCAAGCAAATTTCTTCAAGAGTGTTGTTTTCTCTCACTGCCATTGAAATAACTCCACCGATTGATATCCTGTCACCAAGTCACCCTTCATTTCCACATGGAGAGTCATTGACACTAAACCAGTTTCCTCAGAGCTAGCTCTCAGATTGAGCAGAACCTCTGACACTCCTGTTTATATCTATCAGCTGCGGCTCCCTGATTGGACCGGATTAACAGCTCCAATCAGGGAACTCATATTCTATATGGTCCACTTGGCTTACCTCATTACGATCACTATAAAAAGTCTAATGATGACCATAAATCCCTCATCAATTGTCGGAAAAACCTATCTGGTTCTTTAGGGAAGGAAACTACAATCCTTATCTGGTCTGGCGTACATGTGACTCCAGACCCACAGCAATGTGATTGACTCTTAACTGCCCTCTGGCAATTAGGGATGGGCAATAAATGCTGGCCCAGTCAACAACACCCTCATCCTGTGAATGAATACAAAAAAAATGCTTGCTACCCTTTTTGTTACTCTAGTCAGCTCTTGCCCAGTTGATCAACTTTTTGGAGGTTTGACTACAGGGTGTAGAATGCCAGTTTTTCACAAGGCATTGCACTATTTATTACTTTCATAACAATGCAGAAGTAACTTATTTTCTAATGACAGAAGATAAACCACATTGGAATACCATATGGATATCAGGTCAAAATACAGCTTTCCCAGCAACAGAAATTCAAACCTCTTTTGTCTTTATTTAGCAATTAGGACAGTGAGAAGCAGCATTTGGCACTTTATACCTACTGCATTGGAGCTTAATATTTTATCAGATTTTCATAAAGAGGCATCAATACTTACGTTTCAGGATGTTTCGTTGTTCCAGTTCCTCTGCGGTTGGCCTCTGGCTTAATCGCCTGTGTAAAAAGATTAGGATCATTCTGTATACAATGTCACTTCAAAGCAGTGTCTGCTACAACACTGTCATTATTCTCTACTAAAACTTATATGAATTGGATTGGCTGCTAAAGATCTTTACAACCCAAACTCAGAGTCCACAACGCAGGTCCTGGAGTGAAATGTTACACATTTTTGTCACGAAGTCTGCCACTGTCTTTTCATCTGAAGAAAGTCATGCACAGTCCCATGCTATTATTGCATTATGCTCACAGTGTCTGGAAATTATTTTAATTTGCATCGACTTCTTTCTTTCTTTCATGCCTCCTTCCTGGCTCTCTTTTGAGACTGATAACTTGTACACTGGACAACTGCCAAATGCTGTACACGCCCTGAAATGAGTCCTAATGCTGATAACATATCTACATGGTAAATTTCATACAAACTAAGCTAAAACAGCACACATTCTTTTCATGATGCTTTTATTTATTTGATTTTGTTACAATACATTGGAAGTCCCATTGGAGTCATCTGCTTTTCAGAATTTTGATGAAATAATTATGATGCCATTAAAAGTATCTAAATACTGAAATAAGTGCATCAGACGGCTGTTACATAAGGAATTTTGAGTTTTCCTGTTACCATATTGATGGAATACTATATTTAGGAAATATTTAGAATCCATTATTCAGAAAGTAATAATAGGACATTTGCAAAATCAGAACACAATTCATCAGAGTCAGCATGGTTTTATGAAGGGTTTTTTTAAGATATAACAAGGAAGAGTTCTTTTAAGATATAACAAGACAAGTAGATAATGGAGATCCTGTAGATTCAGTATATTTGCATTTCCAGAAGACATTTAATAAAGTGCCACACAAAAGATTAATAGTCAGATCACACAGGATTGGGGGTAATTTATTAGCTTGGTAGAGCATTGACCCGTGTAGGGTGTCAAAGTTTGCAGATGACACTAAGATGAGTGGCAAAGCAAAGTGTGCAGAGGACTGTGAAACTTTGCAGAGGAACATAGGTACATTGAGTGAGTGGGCAAAGGTCTGGCAGATGGAATACAATGTAAATAAATGTGAAGTCATACATTTTGGTAGGAGTAATAGTAAAAAGGATTATTACTTGAATGGTAAAAAGTTGCAGCATGCTGCTATGCAGAGGGACCTGGGTGTCCTTGTGCATGAATCACAGAAGGTAGGTCTGCAGGTACAACAAGTAATTAGGAAGGCAAATGGAATTTTGTCCTTCATTGCTAAAGGGATTGAAATTAAAAGCAGAGAGGTTATGTTGCAGCTGTACAAGGTGCTGCTGAGGCCACACCTGGAGTACTGTGTGCAGTTTTGGTCTCCTTACTTGAGAAAGGATGTATTGGCACTGGAGAGGTTGCAAAGGAGGTTCACTAGGTTGATTCTGGAGTTGAGGGGGTTGGTTTATGAGGAGAGACTGAGTAGATTGGGATTATATTCATTGGAATTCAGAAGATTGAGGGGGTTATCTTATAGAAACATATAAAATTATGAAGGGAATAGATAAGATAGAAGTAGAGAGGATGTTTCTACTGGCAGGTGAAGCTAGGACAAGAGGGCATAGCCTCAAGATTAGAGGGAGCAGATTTAGGACTGAACTGAGAAGGAATTTCTTCACCCAGAGGGTTGTTAATCTATGGAATTCCTTGCCCAGTGAAGTAGTTGACGCTACTTCAGTAAATGTTTTTAGAAAAAAGGTAGATTTTTTTTGAACAATAAAGGAATTAGGGGATACGGTGAGAACGCGGGTAAGTGGATCTGAGTCCACGAAAGGATCAGCCATGATCTTATTGAATGGCGGAGCAGGCTCGAAGGGCCAGACGGCCTACTCCTGCTCCTAGTTCTTATGTTCTAACCAACCAAAAGCAAAGAGTTGGTCTTTTTCTGGTTGGCAAAATGTGTGTGTGCCACAGGATTCAGTTCTCAGGTCCCCAACTATTTATAATCTATGCTAATGTCTTGGATGCAGGGATAGAAAGTACTATAGCCAAATTCGCAGATAGAACATAGAACTGTACTGCACAGGAACAGGGCCTTCGGCCCACGATGTTATGCTGAACATGACGCCAAATTAATCACTTCTGCCTGCCCTTGGTTCATATCCCTCCATTCTTTGATATTCATGTGCTTTTCTAAAAGTCTCTTAAATGCCCCTATCGTATCTGCCTCCACCACCGCCCCAGCAGCGCTTTCGAGATTCCTACCACTCTGTGTAAAAAATTTGTTCTTCACATCTCTCTTGAACATTCCCTCTCTCACCTTAGATGCATGGCCCCTAGTGTTAGACATTTCAACTCTGGGAAAAAGATTCTGACTGTCTATGCATCTCAAAATTTTACAGACTGCTATCAAGTCTCCCCTCGGCCTCTGCTCCTCCAGAGAAAACAACCCGAGTTTTTCTAGCCTCTCCTTATAGCTCATAGACTCTAATTCAGGCAGCATCCTGGTAAACCTCTTCTGCACCCACTCCAAAGCCTCCATATCATTCACAGAATGTGGTGACCAGAATTGAATGCAATACTGTAAGTGTGACACAAAAAAGGTGGAAAAGAAAAAAATAAGACATTTTCAAATGGAAAGGTTGGGTGATTGGGCCAACATTTGTCAGATAAAGTTTAATGTGGATAAATGTGAGGTTATCCATTTTGCTCAGAGGAACTGAGAAACAACATATTTAAATATAGAGAAACCTCAGAATGCTTCAGTACACAGAGATCTGGATGTCCTTATGCATGAATCACAGAAAACCAGTATGCAGGTGAAGCAGGTAATAAGGAAGGAGAGTGGAATTTTAGCATTTATTGCGAAAGGAAAAGAGCATAAAAGTAGGGAAGTGTTGCTGCAAAGGTACAAGGCATTATTGAGACTGCACTTTGATGACTGCAAGTAATTTTGATACCCTTACTTGAGGAGGGATGTAGTTGCATTGAAGGCAGTTCAGAGGAGGTTTAATAGTTTGAGTCCAGAGATGAGGGGTTTGGTTTATGAAGAGAGATTGAGCAGTTTAGACAAGAGTTGAAAAAAATGCAAGATCTGATCGAAGTGTATAAGATGCTTAAGGGGATTGACAAAAAAGACGTAAAGTGGACAATCTAGACTGAGAGGTCAGAGTTTTAGGATAAGGCATAGGAGATTTAAAACAGAGATGAGGAGAAATTATTTCTCTCAAGGACTTGTAAATCTGTGGAATTCACTACCAGAATGTGATGGCTACTGGGATATTGAGTAAATTTAAGGAAGAGATAGATAGATTTTTAATTAGTAATGGTTTAAAGAGTTATGGAGAGAAGGCAGGAGAGTGATGTTGAGGCAGATATGAAATCAGCCATGTCCATATTAAAAGACAGAGCAGGCTGGAGGGACTGAATTGCCTACTCCTGCTCCTAATTCTTATGAAATTCAGAATGGGTATAATTCAGATCCTCCCACAGTCCAAAGATGTGCACGTTAGGTGATTTGGCCATGCTAAATTCCCTCTAGTGTTCAGGGATGTGTTGGTAAGGTGCATTAACCTTGGGAAATGCAGGGTTACAGGGACAGGGTAGGGGGATGTGTCTGGGTGGGATGCTCTTCAGAGAGTTGGCGTGGAACATTTTGGACCGAATAGCCTGTTTCTACATGGTAGGGATTCTAAAAAAATTGAGGGACTGAGTGAGAAAGAAAAGAGGCAAAGGAACAGGCAGTTGTAGAAAGACATATGCAGATACAGTTGTACACAAAGTCTTTGAGGAAAAGGACAGCAAGGAAATTACAATAAGGAGTAGAGTCTGAGGGAGAGGAAGGGGGATTTTAACTGCAAAAAGTGAGCGAGTTTACAAGCAGGAACACAGTTAAATGGGCTCAAAGTGCCTGTTTCTTGGGAGCAAGCAGTAACCCACTGTCCTCTGTCTTTAACCAGAGCATGATCATAGAATCATAGGATCCCCACATTGTGGAAGCAGGACATTCAGCCCATCAAGTTCACAGTGACCCTCCAAAGAGCATCCATCCTGACCCACCCCCCTACCCTAACCCTGTAATCCTGTGTTTTCCATCGCTAATCCACCTAGCCTGTGCATGTTTGGACTGAGGGAAGAAATCAAACCCATGCAGACATGGGGAAAATGTGAAAACTCCAAGGATGTGCAGGTTGGGTGGATTGGCCATATGAAAATTCAGGGTTATAGGGATAGGAATGGATATGGGTGGAATACTCTTTGGAGGGTTGGTGTGGACTCAATGGGCCGAATGGCCTGCTTCCACACTGTAGGGATTCTATGATTTTATACAGACAGTCTCCTGAGGGGGGAATCAAATCCAGGTCACTGGCACTGTGAGGCAGCAGTGCTAACCGCTGAGACACTGTGCCACCTGATCAGCATGGGAATCTCCTGTGGGACATGCAGTATAGTGTCTAAAATGTTCATTAAGAACTGTTCTTACTCAGGAGTTGAACTTGAACTGTGTACATTATTCCTGAGCTTTGTGAAACTCAGCATAGAAATCAAGACAAAAGGACAGTTACATTTGAGGTGGATGAACAAGCAATATCTAAGAAATCCAAATGCCAAGATCTTAGACCTGCTTTATTGCCTAGGGGAAGACAAACCCACATTACTTGTTTTGACAGTATGTTTTTACTGCTTCAGTTGATTTCTACTATTTTAGGGATTATAGCTCTTTATCTGTTCTTCCTAGCTGCCAACCTTCAAGTTGAGCATAACTGCTTTTACTCTGGATCTCAGGTGAGACAAGAGTACCACCCCAGCAACACCTCAGTAGCCTTCTACTCAATCACCTGCCACATCAAAAGGGATGAAGGGATGAACACGGGGATTCAGCTTTCAGGTGACAATCACCCCAACACAGGGTTCAAGATTCACAGTCAGAGGATTACCTTCCTAGACATTCCTCCTGTTTGTTGTCACTACTTGATGGAAGTGTTCATACAGTTCCTGATCCCACTTTGTGGCATTGGTAAGAATTGTGGTCATAAGCTTAAAAATGAACAATGGGATCTTATATGGGCCTGAATGCCATAAGCTACAATGAGACTCGTAGCAGAATTGCATCAGAAGTCCAATGGGGCCTATCTCAACTTTGGGAGCAATTTGCTGCATCTTTCATATGTCTGCATGGTGGAGAGGTGAGTTTCTTACTAGGTAGCACTGAGTTGCCAATTAAGGGGGATTACAGCTTGTTAAACACCTTATTAGTGGCACAATTCACCTCATTAATATGCAGCTTCCTATCGAATAAACATGGTGAACAAGCTAGTTGTCAAGTATTCTTGACACGGAAGTCAAAGTGTGTACCTGGCCACATAGAGCCTCCATTTTGCTCAGCACCAAATGACATCTTGGGGCAGTTGAATGCACCTCTCATCCACAGACATTGATATCCAACATTTGACAACTCCTCACGATCCACATGGTAGCTTTCCCATCCACTTGAATGACGCTTAGAAAATACACACCTGCATTGAAGGGCACACTGGTAACTAGCATTGAAAGACTGCAATAAGAACCCCACTTTGCGTGCACAGATAGACACGCAGCTCATGGACTGGATGAGGCTGCATCTCAGGGCTTCTGGCTTGCTCTCTCAGCACTTGATCACTTAGCACCTACCTGGACACTTACAGCATCTCTGCCTTGCCTTGCTGTGTCAATTAGCGCAGTCACACAACAAGGTGGCTTGCCCTTAGGTAGCAGTCCTTAGTCAAAGGGGCATTCGCCTTGTTGTTTGATGGTGTATTATGTCAATCTGACACCCGTGACTTGTGCCAACAGCTTATGTAGCAAATACACTATCTGCAGAAACAAGCAGCCATGTTCTAAAGTTTTATGGAGTAGTACTCACCAAAGTCTTCAAAGCACCCATAAGTCAGAAGGTCCTAATAAAGTTAGTCAAGGGCAGCCTCTGATACCGGTACACAGTTTGAGGGATTGGCCATGTGTGATGATCTTTGTCAGGGAGTCTGTGCCTCTGTAGTCCAGGGAGTGGTCATGTCAGTCCTGTGGCTCCACAGCAGCCAGTCTGGTGTGGTGGAATTAGGGCTAATGAGGTTGGAGAGATGCATAGATTTCTGTCAGGGATCTGGGAACTTCTTGGCCAGGGCGGTCCAATTAGGTCACTCGATTGGGTGGGCCCTGGTCAGTCTGTTGGGTCTGTCCAGAGAAACTAAGGAGAAAAGGGGTGAAAGGGTTGCAGTTGCCATGGGAAGGAGACTCAGGGACATATTTGTCAAGATTGGCAGTTGCAGACTCAGGGAAATGTGCAATGGTGTTGTGAAGGAAGGATAGCAAATTGTGAAGAGGGGGGCACAATTGTATTTGTAAATTTGTAAAGCAGTAATGAGAATTGGGTAATGTGGGAGAGGCTTTTGTCCACATGCACGGGTATCGTGGCTTCAAGGGGAGGCACAGTGAATGACCACAGCTGGCATGGTCATCTCATTTGCCAGGCACTAAAGGGGAGGAGTGGGCATGTGAAGGCTCATGTAGATATCTGGGGAGTTGCAAAGCAATGGGGTTAATGGGAAGGGTTATAAAGAAGGGGATCTTTATGTTCAAGGCCTCACTGACACATGGAAGTGGAGTTGGAAGCCACTAGTTGAAGAGTGTTCATTGTCACCTTACATCATATTGGAAATTAAAAGTGCGCAATAGGGAAGAAAATGGCTGCAACACACCTAGAGTGGGGGTGGAGTAAATATCTCAACCTGTGAGGGAGAGAGGGAGGGGACTGCAAGACCCACCAATGTGAGGCATTTTAAAGGGCAACAACATTATAGATCCAATACAGGATGACAGAGAGACATCACTGAGGAACATTTTGGGAGAGTTACCATGAACAAACATTGGATCACAGGCCGAGCGAGTCCTGGACAGAGGCTGGCACGTGGAGGCAGCGTGGCCTCGGTGTTCTGGGTCCGGCAGGCACAGACTCATGTTGGAGAGTAACTGGAACTTAAGTACTTATGGTCACTTGTATTATCATTCTGGACTTTTTAAACTCTGTTCCCATGCTAACCATTTTTTAAACTCTGTGATAACACTTAAAGTATCTGTACCTAGATACTCTGAACCTAAGATGGTGCCGAGAAGCGACATTACAAACTTTTCACTGCACTCATTCGAGTGCACTTGACAATAAAGGCTACTCTGTTTCTGGAAGAACCCATTGTCAAGGAATGGTAAGCCCCAAACATTACATTACTGTAGTGTTTACATCCTCCCCTCCTCCTCTAGAGGAGATAGAGACCGAGAGAGGTTGTTCGAAACTTTGCTGTAGACTCGAATATACTTGGTCTGTTTGTAAAGACTGCATTGTAATTTAAATAACCAGTTAATTAAAAATTACCAACAAAATAATTTGAGGGAGGCTGCTATGTGGTGGAAGTGCTGCTGGTTGGTACAAATGCGGGCTTAAGTGAACACTGGGCATGAGTGAGAAAGATGGGCAAAGTAAAGGCAAAATAAGATTCTTTTATCTTTTTTAGTGTAAAGGGGCATAGATGGCAGTTAGGGCAGCGTTGTGCTCTGCCTGCCAGATGTGGGAGATCAGGGAGCAGTCTAATGTCCCTGATGACTGTATCATGTGACCAGGAAGTATGATCAGCTGCAGTTCCGCACAGACTGCATTGTTCAGTTGGAGCAGCAGTTGGACACACTAGGGAGCACACAGGAGGCAGAGAGTGTGATAGACACTAGTTATAGGGAGATGATCACACCACAGATTCAGTCAGGTACGGTAGCTCATTGGTTAGCACTGCTGCCTCACAACACTGGTACCCGGGTTCGATTCCAGCCTCAGGCTGTATGGAGTTTGAACATTCTCGCTGTTTCTGTGTGGGTTTCCTCCATAGTCCATATATGTGTGGGTGAAGTGGATTGGCCATGCTAAATTGTTCATAGTCTCTAGGGATGTGTAGGTTAGGTAGGTTGGCCGTGGGGATTACAGGGATAGGGTTAGGGGGTGGGTCTGGGTGGGATGCTCTTCAGAGGGTCAGTGAGGACTCAACGGGCCAAATGGCCTGCTTCACACTGTAGGAATTCTATTCTAGGTAGATCGGTGACTGCCAAGCAGGTAGTGCAGGAGTCTCCTGTGGCTATTTCCATCTCTAACAGGTACCGTTTCGGATACTATTTGGGGGGAGGGGCACGGCGATAGTCTCTCAGGGGAATATAACAACTGCAGCCAGGCTTATGGCACTACAAATGTCTCTGCTGTAGAGCAGGGTCCAGCAAAGTCCAAGCAAGTGATAGTAGTTTGGAGACAGTAAGGACTACAGATGCTGGAATCTAGAGTCAATAAATGTGGAGCTGGAAAAACAAAGCAGGGCAGAAAGAATCCAAGGAGCAGGGAAGTCAACGTTTAAGGCCGAAACCCTTCGTCAGGACAGAAGGGACCTATCCTGACAAAAGGTTTCGGCCTGAAATGTTGATTTCCCTGGTCCTCGGATGCTGTCTGACCTGCTGTGCTTTTCCAGGTCCACATTTATTGACTCAAGCAATAGTGGTAGCAGACTTGCTAGTTAGGGGCGCAGACAAGCGTTTCTCTGGCCACATTCGAGACTCCAGGATGGTGTGTTGCTTCCCTGGTGCCAGGGTCAAGGATGCTTCTGATTGGTTGCATGAAATTCTTAAGGAGGATGGTGAGCAGCCAGATGCTGTTGTGCACATTAGTACAATGACATAAGTAGAAAGAAGGATGAGGTCCTGTCGAGTGAGTACGGTGAGTTAGGAAAGAGGCTAAAAAGCAGGATCTCAAGGGTTGTATCACCATAGAATCCCTGCAGTGTGGAAACAGGCCATTCAGCCCAACAAGTCTACACTGACCCTCCAAAGAGCATCCAACTCAGACCCATTCCCCTACCCTTTCACCATAACCTGGCATTTCTCATGTCTAACTCACACTCCCCTGGGCACTACAGGCAATTTAGCATGTTCAGTCCACCTAACCTGCACATCTTTGGATTCTGGGAGGAAACTGGAGTACCCAGAGGAAACCCACACAGACACGGAGAAAATCTGCAAACTCCACACAGACAGTCACTCGAGGGTGGAATCAAACCTGGGTCCCTGGCACTGAGCCACCGTGCCACCCTAATGTATTGGGTAATGTAATGTCTGGGTTACTACCAGTGCCACGTGCTGGTGAAGTAAAGAATAGAAAAGCAGGACAGATGAATGTGTGGCTAAGGAACTGGTGCAGGGTTTCAGGTTCTTGGATCATTGGGACATCTTCTGGGGCAGGGGTGACCTGTACAAGAGGGATGGATTGCATCTAAACTGGACGGTAATTAATATCCTTGCAGGGAGGTTCATTAGTGCTACTTGGGAGGGTTTAAGCTAGAGTAGCAGGGACTGGGCACCAGAGCAACGGGTCAGCAAGTGGAGGGATTGAGGTGAAGGTACATGTTAGGACAGTAAGTCAAAAGGAAGGACTGGCAGAGACAGGTAAATGAACATGATGGTACGAACGGCTGAAGTGTGCTTATTTCAATGCAAGGATTAATGTAGGTAAGGGAGATGGAGCTTAGAGCCTGGATCAGAACATGGGACTATAATGTTGTGGCTAGTACAGAGACTTGGTTGAGAGAAGGACAGGACTAGCTTCTCTTGTTCCAGGGTTTAATTGGTTTAGACGAGATAGAGAGGAAGGTAAAAGAGTTGCATTATTCCTCAGGGAGAATGTCACAGTTGCACTCAAAGAGGACACACTGGAGGGCTTATCCACTCAGACAATATGGGTAAAGCTCAAAAATAAGGTCGGTGCTATCACTTTGATAGGATTGTACTACAGACCCCCAATAGCCACAGAGACATGGAGGAACAACTATGTCGGCAGTTAATGAAAAGATGCAATAACAACAGGATTGTCATAGTGGTTGACTTTAACTTCCCCAACTCTGACTGGGACAGGCTTAGACAGGGCAGAATTTGTTGAGTGGGTTTCTTGAAACGGTGTGTGGATAGTCCAATCAGAGGAGGGACCGTACTGGACCTTGTATTGGCAAATGAACCTGGTCAGGTGACTGACCTTTCAGTGGGACAGTATTTTGGAAACAGTGATTGCAACTCCTTAAGTCTTAAGATAGGTATGAATAAGGATAAGTCAGATCTTGAGGAAGGTACAAAATTGGGGGAGGGCAAATTACATTAGTATTAGGTAGGAGTTAGGGAGACTTAATTGGGAGGAGCTGTTATCAGGCAAGTCCGCGTTTGACATGTGGGAGTTGTTTAAACACCTACTGAACGGAGTTCAGGACCGGCATGTCCCAGTAAGGAGAAAGGATAAGGATGGCAAAGTCCCTTGATAACAAGGGAGGTTGTGAATTTTGTCAAAAGGAAACAAGAAGCATATATAAGGTTTAGGAAGCTAAAATTGTACAGTGCCCATGAGGAATATAAAGAAAGCAGGAAAAAAACTCAAGCAGGGAATTAGAAGAGCAAGAGGGGACCATGAAATGACCTTGGTAAATAGAGTGAAACAGAATCCCAAGGTATTCTATATATACATTAAAACAAGAGGATACCTAGGGAGACTACTCAAGGATAAAGGAGGGAACTTATGCTTGGAGGCAGAACATGTGGGTGAGATCCTAAATGAGTACATTGCATCAGTATTAATCCAGGAGAAGGATCTGGAGGATGTGAGATTAGCGTGCAGCATGCTAATATGCTAAGGCATTTTGAGATCAAGGAAAATGTGGTATAGGGTCTCTTGAAGAGCATTAAGGTGGATACATCCATAGGGCCCAATGATACCTACCTAGGTTGTTGAGACAGGCATGGGAGGAGATTGCTTGGGCCTTGGCCAATATCTTTGTATCTTCGTTAGTCACTGGAGAAGTCTCAGAGGACTGGTGAGTAGCTAATGTTGTTCCTTTGTTCAAGAAGGGGAATAGGGAAATTTCAGGAAACTATAGGCCAGTGAGTCTCACTTCGAAGGTTGGGAAGCTATTGAAGAGAATTCTTAGGGATAGGATTTAAACATATTTGGAAAAGCATGGCATAATTAGGGACATCAGCATGACTTTGCGGAGAGCAGGTCATGTCTTATTTGATTGAGCTTTTTGAGGATGTGACAAAGGTAATCAATGAAGGGAGAGCAGTGGATGCTGTCTACATGGATTTTAGTAAGGCTTTTGACAAGGTCCTTCATGTTAGGCTCATCCAGAAGGTTAGGATGCATAGGATCCATGGTGACCTGGCCGCTTGGATTCAGAATTGGCTTGCCCATAAAAGGCAGTGGGTAGTGGTGGAAGTGTGTTTTTCTGGCTGGAGGTGCATGATGAGTGGTGTTCTGCTGGGGTCTTTGCTGTCTGTGATATATATAAATGACTTCAATGAAAATGTGGATGGATGGGTTATTAAGTATGCAGGTGACACAAAAATCAGTGGAGTTAGTGGATAGTGTAGAAGTTTGTCAAAGGATACAGCAGCATATAGATCAGTTGCAGATATGGGTGGAGGAATGGCAAAAGGAGTATGAAGCAAGTAAGTAAGTATGTGGTGCTGCACTGTGGGAGATCAAACGTTAAGGAAAATGATAGTTAATGGCAGGACCCCGAACAGTATTGATGAACAGAGGGATCTTAGGTTCAAATCAACAGCTTCCCTAAAATAGCCCGCAAGTAGATAGAGTGGTAAGAAAGGCATATGGCATGCTTGCCTTTATTGGTCGGAAAACTGAGTACACGAGTCAGGATGTCAGGTTCCAGCTTTATAAGACTTTGGCTAGTTCACAGTTAGGGTATTGTGTTCAATTCTGGTTGCTACATTACAGGAAGGATGTGAAGGCTTTGGAGAGGATGCAGAAAAGGTTTATATCATAGAATCACTACAGTGTGGAAACTGGCCCTTCAGCCCAACAAGTCCACACTGCCCCTCAGAGCATACCACCCAGACCCATCCCGTCTACACATCCCTGAACACTATGGGCAATTTAGCACGGCCAATCCACCTACCCTACACATCTTTGGACTGTGGGAGAAAACCAGAGTACCCAGAGGAAACCCACGCAGACATGGGGAGAATGTGCAAACTCCACACAGACAGTCTCCCGAAGGTGGAATCAAACCCAGGTCCCTGGTGCTGTGAGGCCACTGTGCTAACCACTGAGCCACCATGCCGCCTGGATTAGAGGTTATGAGCTATAAGGAGAGGCTAGAAAAACACATGTTGTTTTCTCTGGAATGGCAGAGACTGAGGGGAGACTTGAAAGGAGTCTAAAAAATTATGAGATGCATAGATAGGGTTGACGGTCAGAATCTTTTACCCAGAGTTGAAATATCTAATACTAGGGGCCATGCAATCAAGGTGAGAAGGAGAAAGTTCAAAGGAGATATGAGGGGCAAGTATTTTACTCAGAGAGTGGTAGGAGTCTGGAATGCACTGCCAGGGGTAATGGTGGAGGCAGATATGATAGGGGCTTTTAGCTGAATTTTAGATAAGCACATGAATATGCAAGGGATGGACCAATGGCAGGCAGAAGGGATTAGTTTAATTTGGCATCAAGTTCTGCACAACATCGCTGGCTGAACAGCTCATTCCTGTGCTGTACTGTTCTATGTTCTATGTTCTGTATTAAGACCCAGGCAGTATTCAGGACACAGATGTGTAGGGTCCCTAATCTCTGGCCATGCTAAGGCATCCCTTTGTGCTGCACCCCTCTCTCACCTAGACATCACTGACAACTTCACTCACAACAACGCTTTTGCACAGAGGTCAGGGAAGGAATAAGGATGTTTTAACACAACAGACAAATGTGTCAGCATCACCCATTGCCCCATGTAGACCTTTTTTCTCTTGCTTCCATATGCTTTCAACACAGACACTGATCCATACATCTTGGACGAACATGAATTTGGGCATCATGTTGGTACTGTTACATCTAGGCCACAGAAAGTCAACAAATATAGTACAAAACCAACCAAATTTATGCAAATGTGATAGGTCACATACAGTGCAATGTTAACCATGCCACTAAAGCACGTGTAAAAGTATTTATTTTCCTTTCTTTCCTTCCCAATACATGTCACAGCAGGTGGAGGGAGCCTGCTCAGCACTAGAGCCTACTGGCCCAGGAAGTTTGTTTGTAATTTCCTGGAGCATTTGTATCTGGACTGCCCGAAACAAATAGATCCCCCTCAGTTTGAACTTCCAAGGCTTGGACATGGGCAGGCAGAGTGGAGGTAGCGCACTGGCCATCTTTGGAGTGTCCCGAGACAAGACATCTGAGGGACACGTGTGTTGTTTCTCCTCATATGGGTACTTCCTGGCACCACCCTGCCTCCTTGTGAGAAAGAGGCAACTTTAATGCATGCCATGTTGCTGTCCTTCTGCCACCATGCCTGGGTCCTGAGAACCAATGGCTGGGACAATGGGTTGCAGGTGTGTGTGCAAATACATGTCTGCTGTTTTTGTCCCTCCATGTACATATAGACAAAGTCACTGATTGCCAACACCACAGGGTCATCTCCTTCCTGGGGCTGAGATCTCTGGCAGTTCTTTCAGCACCAATTGCTTGAGGCATTACTTCCTCAGCCAACTTTGGAGCTGTCACAATGACATGCTCACCAGAATGTGCTCCCAATCTTTCTAAGGCTGACTTTTCCACCAAAATGTCAATATCTGAGCTGGTGGGGGTTACAGGAAGCAGCCTTGCCGATGATTCTTCTGAGGCCTCAGAACAATCGTCCTTAGATGTCAAGGAGGCATCTCCTGGCAAAGCAGGGCATTTCTCTGCTGAGGTCGCGGATATCGCGCTGGCACTTGTAAGACACAAAAGAGAGATGTCATGGCCAATGGTTAGAAGTGATGTGCAATGAACAATATTGACAGCAGGGTTATTGGGAGAGATGTGGAGTGAACAATGGCTTACTCAATTCATGGAACCTGGATGCATCAGCATCCACCTAGGCATGGTCTTGGTCTTCTCCTGTGAGGGACAGCATTCTCTCCTCATAGGGGGCGAGGTGTCTGAAGGCAGGCACCCCTCCATCCATCTGGGACCTATTGTAGGCTATCATCTCTGGGAATGAGAGGAGAAGGATTGGGTGAAGTGAAAGTAGATGGCACAGCTGTTGATGCTACTCCAGACGGTCAAAAGGTGTGAGGTGTTCTGAGGGAGTGAGTAGGCAATACAGATGTCATGCAGCATTAGCGGTGTGAGAGGTTGAGAGGAATGAGAGTGAGCGAGGGAAAAGGTTGTATGCAATTGGGAGAGTGGTAGAGCATGAACCTTGGTGGGAGGTGGCACAGTAGCAGAGATAAAATGTGAAATAGCAGAGAAATAACCATACTTACTTTGAAGCAGCAGAAAGGCTACTGAACCTCTTGTGGCGCTGCTATCCATACTGTGGAGACTGTACTGACCTTGAACCAAGCTGTCAGTTTCTGGTATCATTCCCTTCTCTTCCAATCCTGTGGGAAGAGGAAGCCCTCCTCTGTACCATCTCTCCATCAGGATCTGCTTGTTCCTGTCAGAGAATCACAGTGCCATCTTCCCCTTCTCCAACATCTTCACACTGAATGTCTGTCACCAAGCAGAGCAGCTTCAGAACGCCAGTGTTCCTCTGGGTGCACAGAAGCCTTTTAAAAGTGGCATGGGTGTGAGGAATGCTGGTCCTTCAGCATATATCCGCTAAGTGATGAATGTTCAAGGAACAGCACATGATAAGATGTGGTTAAAATTGTAAGTGTCAGGTGTTGCATTCCAGATGCAATTCCATTTGTCAAACTACCAGATTTGAAGCAAAACACACTTTATTTATACACTACAGTTAAAATTCAATAAAAGAAGGAATAAAGACAAGAATTGGCTTAGCTCTAATTGGAACTCTATTGGAAATCTTAACACAATAACAGATTAGTTTTACTACGAAACAATAACTGTTCCAATATAGTAACATCCCATAAATTCACCCTTGGAAAAAGGCAAGCTCAGGAAAACAGATTGTCTCATATGCAATTCCAGCAGCAGGAGGAAAAAAAAATCAAACGAAAACTCTGACAGAGAGTTAGCAGTGAGAGATGTACTGCAGCTTCCAAACACTGCTGAGACCTGAGCAACAACTGCCATTGAAAACTAAAAACTAAAAACCCTGGTTCCGTGGGAGCTTGACCACACCCATTCACGTTGCTTCTATTGTCCCAACTTCAAAAAAAAACCCAAGGCCACACAAAGTGTTTACTCTAGAGACTCTGCGTAGACTACTCAATATTTCTGCCTTAAAATCTCTCTTAAAAAAAAGACCCAGGACAAAATATACCTCTTAAAGCCACAGTACCATCACATAAGGCAAAAGAAATTTCACTAGTACTCACAGCAAAATATTCGACACAACTAACATTTTGCCAAAAATGCGTAAGATTCAGCCCAATGTCTTTAAAGGAAATGATAAGGTTGGGAATCGGTGAAGACAGCTGTTGAAGTAGAAGGGAGGAAGGTGACTTGGGAAATAATTTTCAGTTGGCAGAGGAAGAACAAAGGAGTATGATTGAACCATTGTGTTTATGTTACATTCTGACAGATTTATATAGTTAGTCACATATATTGCTGAAGGGCTCAGTGAATATTAATTTAAGTATTGCTAGGGTTGTCTGTTGTTACCGAGTTCATTTTGATTTCTTTGTCTGGAGGCTCAGTTGTATATATTTATTTATTATTATGAGTAAAGTATGCTGACTACACGCTTATGCTACTTACAGTAAATACAGCACACAGTCAGAACTTTAATACAGCAAAGCTTAACTTGCAGCTCAGTGAGGGTCACACTGCAAAATTTAAGAGGGCATATGCTTGGGTGACAAGTCTGATAATGGTTGGAGGACAGATGATGATGGGTAAGTGAAGTAGCTAGATGCAGTGGCACTGGGAGATCAGATGGTGCTTGAAAGTTGCACAGGAAACAAAGGGGTGAGGAGTAGTGATGGCAGACAAGAGAGAAAAAGAAGGAACACTTATTTAATCTTTTATCTTTAAAATTGATGGGAGGACTAGAATTAGCCCTCTAATCTACCTACAGCTTGGTGTGCTGGAACTGGAAGGACAATTTGGTTGTCAGCCAGAAGCAGTCAATCATAATTAGGGAGATGAAATTTGATTTGATTAAATGAATTTGGGGTTAGTTATAACTTGAATGAAAAGTCTGGCAGAAATTTCTCTTGAGTGTTAGCCCTTAAAGAAAGTGCATGTAATACACAAGACATTGAATCTCATATGATTTTGTATATGGTAACATGGTAAATCATTTTGGATATTGACATTTTATTCTTGCTTTCTTAAATATAGTGTAGATCAGGCAAATAATAGGATAGCTCCTGTCACATGCAGCTGGATTACGGTGGCAAACCTGTATCAGTATGACAACTTTGCTTTAAGGTAGCATCCTAGTTCGTTCACTGGTGGGAAGTCACTCAGGTGATAGTGTTAAAACCCTCTAACTTTTCATTATTTTTATTTTCATTCTTTTATTGATTTTGGCTTGGAGCTATGAACTCAGGATTGTGAGCTAAGAATGCTTTGTTGACTTTGGGACAACTTGTAGTAAAAGGAAAAGAAAACACCAAATAGACTTTTTGTTTGGTTGTGAGGCTAGGCCTGGAGGCTAATTGCAACCTGAGTCTTAATCAAAAGGGTTCCTACAAACATAGCGACGACAGGAACAGCATTGTATTTAAAGTTAGCAGAAATTGGATATTAACAAGGTCAGTACTTGGGAACTGGTTCTGGAAAGACTGGAAGTGACCCTATGTTCAAGCAGATTGCAGATCTTGAACAGCAATTGAGGCTGGGGGGAGCAACGTTTAGTCTATCAGGTCAGAACTAGAATTTAAGTTGCTTTTTTAAAATGTGTTTTCTGTGGAGGTGAGATTGGCTGCTGATAATACAGCAAGAAGACTTGAAAGTTCCCTGCCTAATCTGTCACACCAACCTTTGGAAGTCCAGAGAATAGAAAGCCGAGTTAGAAATATTACTTCCTTTACCTGAGTGAACTGAGAAGGTGACCCTAATCAGCGGTACCAGAAAAGCAACCAAACAGTCCACATTTATGCCAGTGAAATAGCACATCATGAAAACCATTTAGGTAACGTGGCCATTTTGATTAGTTTCTTCTTTTTCATCGCATAATTATGTTCGTTTATCTGTCTGTATGTTCTGTGAATGGAAGCTGGAAACAAATGTTTCACAGTTTACTTTTTCCTCTGCTTAAGTTATTGTGTATTTAATAAATAGTTGTCTTCTGTTTGAAATGCAAAACAGTTGGTGTATGCAATTAATTATTCACAAAGTCTGTGACTGGTTATTAAAAAGTCTGGTTGGGAACCGGTGGAGTAACTATTGGGGGTATTCAACAGTTGAATTTTATTGTGTGGAGAATACAGAGGTAGAAAGGTTGATATGGTTTGGCTGTCTGTCCAAACTCTGTGTCATAGCAACAGGTTAGTAAATGGCAAACTGATAGAAGGACTGGCCAGACAATAGGTTGCCCAAAGAGCAAAGTAGAGCAGGGCAAAGAAAACTTGTATTTATATAGCATCTTCTGATATCAGCTGGGCATTTCAAAACACTTCATAGTCAATCAATTGTGAAATACAGTCATTTGGAAAACCTCACAACAAGTGAGGCACGGTGAGATACAATGTGGGCTGCACAGTGGCTCAGTGGTGAGCACTGCTGCCTCACAGCGCCAGGGACCCAGGTTTGATTCCAGCCTCGGGCGACTGTCTGTGTGGGGTTTGCACATTCTCCTCGTGTCTGCATGGGTTTCCTCTGGGTGCTCCGATCTCCTTCCACAATCCAAACATGTGCAGGGTAGGTGGATTGGCCATGCTAAATTGCCCATAGTGCCCAGGGATGTTTAGGTTAGGTGGGTTAGACATGGGAGATTAGGGGAATGGGTCTGGGTGGGATGCTCTTCAGAGGGGCCATTTGGACCTGTTGGGCTGAATGGCCTGTTTCCACACTGTAGGGATTCTATGATATATTTATGATAAGTTGGCCACATCAAGATCAACACAGTCTAAATAGAATGAAGACGGGCATGTTTCCGTTTGGTAATGAAGGCAGGAATAGGATCAGGGATGTCAAAATCTTAGAATTGACATAAAAGTATGGATGTTATGCTTCATTTATACAGGATACCCATGAGACCCCATCTTAAATATTGTATGCAGTTTTGGTCCCCTTATTTAAGTGAGAATGCATATGCATTGAAGGTAGGACGTTTTACTCATTCTTGGGATGAGGGCGTCACTGGCTAGGCTAGCATTTATTGTCCATCCCTAATTGCCAGAAGGGCACTTAAGAGTCAACCACATTGCTGTGGATCCGGAGTCACTTGTAGGTCAGACAAGGTAATGGTGGCAGTTTCGTTCCCTAAAGGACATTAGAGAACCAGACGATTTTTCCTCTGACAATCAACATGGTCATCATTAGACTCCTAATTCCAGATGTGTTTATTGAATTCAAATTCCACCATTTGTTGTGACAGGATTTGAACCTGGGTCCCTAGAATGTTACCTGGGTCTCTGGATTAATAGTCCAATGATAATACCACTAGGCCATTGCGTCCCCGTAAGAGGAGCTTTACTAGATTGATAGCAGCAGGTTGTCTTATGAAGAAAGATTGGACAAACTGGGTTTGTTTTCACTGGATGTTAAAAAAAGCAAGGGACAATTTGACTAATGTTTATAAGATCCTGAATGGTCTTGACAAACATGTTTGCTTTTGTGGGTGAATCCAGAACCACAGGTCACTGTTAAAATTAGAGGCCACCATTTTAGGACAAAGAAATTACGTTTTTTTTTCCTCTCAGAGGATTGTGTGACTTTGGAATTCTGTCTCAGAAAGCAGTGGAGGCAGGGTCATTGAATATCTTCAAACAGAAATGAATAGATTTTTGGTAGGCAAGGGAATCAAAGGTTGTTAGGGGTAGATAGAAACATGGAATTCAGAATACAGACAGATGTGATAATCTTGAATGGTGGAGCAGGTTTAAAAAGACTGAAAGGCCTACTTTGGCTCTTAATTGAAAGCCCATACAGTTAGATGACATTGAATGTCATGATTAGATGCTGTATTATAGTATAGATGCTTTTTACCAACAGTGAATCATCAATGAGTTTTTTCTTGAAAAGTTTATTTAAGTTGATCATTAATTGATTAGCACTAGTGGCATATTGAGATGCATTAGAATAATTTTCTCATTTGAAAAAGTATTGTCATGTATTCAAAATTAAAGAAAACACTGCGTGGAATTCCTTATGCAACGAGCAGTAGTGACTTAAGTGCCCAGAGTCTTAGTAACTTAAAAAAAAGTTTAACAGCTTTCACTTAGAGAAACTAAACACTCTCATGGTTGAGAATTGCTTTGATTGATCAGACATGTGCTACAGCTGGAAAGAAAACGGACCTCTTTCGTCTATTCAAAAACAATTTTTTTTACATTAAAATTATTACAAAATTATTACAGTCAATTCTATTCTGAACACTTGGATGAATTTCAAAAGCTCCAGATCACATTTTGATTTAGAGTTTTAGAAGTTATTAAAGGACTATGTGTCTTTGATTAGGAATTTAATTTGTTTATTTTTATTTTGCCCATGGAGGACATTTTTAATGGCTTTTTAGGCGTAAGAGTTTTTTTATGCAAAGTGCGTTTGAATAACAGCTCTATTGGGTTGTTAGAAAATAGAACTAAAAATCATGTGCATTTTGAAGACATCCTGAGGTCTCACCATAACAGACCCTGGATGAGTGGCTGTGGAGGACAGGTAAGGATATGGAGAGGGCAAACAGGGTCTGAGGAAGCATAGCCGGGGAAATAGTGTATTGGTGTGGGTGTGTATTGAAATAAGAACAAAGTTGGGAGCTTAGCAGCAATCTCTGTGAACTGAGCAGAACTATCTAACCAATCTACCTCTATATGCATACTCCTGCACTGCATCATAGCTTGCAAAATGCAACTCCTAACTACTCATGTCTGTCAGAAATAAAAACAGGGCAGGAATGGGGCTTGGTGGTTTTGGAAGTTGGGACTGGATACAACTCATATTTCTCTACTTTGACACAAAAAATTGGGTCAGAAGTATGCTTTTAATTATGAGATTGTAATAGTTTCTGCCAGACCTTGTGCAAAAGTGATTCTATAAATTCTTTTCAAAAAATGAGAAAAAGTAAACTATTAAATAAACTATTAAATATAAGGCAGTAATTGACCTTAGCTAACTCACCTTTCATTTCTACATAGTTTGATTTGTTTAGATTTAATTTCAGACATAATTGCATCACTTTCAACTGAATATAAAATTCAGTCATATTCCGGTCTCTTTCCTCTAGGGACTCTTTTACTTCTAGGTAATTATTTGCTCATTGCAAGATACTAGATCCAGAATAGGCTATTCCCTAATTGGTTCTTAAACTCACTGACCTAGTAAAACTTCTTGTATTCATTCTCTTCACTATTATTGCAATTGAGTTTTCCCAAGTATAATTGAAGATTTAAGTCTTCATGATTGCTATATTACCTGTAGTGGTTGAATTTCGAATTTCTGGATTTAGAGCTACTATTAGGGGGCTTGTAAACAAATCCCAGCAATGTTTGCTTTCCTTGCTGTATCTTAGTTTTACTTAAACTTTTTTTTTTAATTTTTAGAGCAAAGATCCATTCTTGCTATTGACTTTTATTTATCCCATTCTTTATTGTAAATACAAGCCATTTTTTTTTCCATCTTACACATTTCTTCTAAAAGATATGTATGTTGGAGTATTTAGACTCCAACCATAGTCACTTTGCAACCACAATCTCCATAGCTTTGTTTATGGGTGTTGGGGTGGTTGCTGGTATAATTAAGTATCTGGTCCATATGTGTGGTCTTTCTGTATATGCCAGTCTGGAGTTCCCCGTTGTTCTTATGCTCTACCCTTATGTCTAGGAGGTGTAGTCAGTTTGTTCTCTTTTCCTTTTGTGAATTTTATTCCGGCGAGGATGTTGTTTATGTGTTCGTGGGTTTCTTATAGTCTTGTGCGTTTGATAATCACGAAGGTGTCATCTATATAGCAGACCCAGAGCCTGGGTTGTATAGTGGAGAGTGCTGTCCATTTTAACCTTTGCATTACCACTTCTGCAATCAGTCCTGATATTGGTATCCCACTGGTGTTCCATTGATTAGTTTGAATATATGGTCGTTGAAGGTGAAGTGAGTTGTCAGGCACAGATCCAGCACTTTCAGGGTGTTGTCCTTGTTGGTGCTGTTGGTGTCATGGGGTGCCTGCCTTCCTGATTTGTTCAGCAATGTGGCAATTGTGTCTTTGGCTAGGTTCATGTTAATGGATGTAAATAGTGCTGTCACGTCGAAGGATATCATTATCTCATCCTATTCCATTCTGGTGTCCTTGATGGTGTTGAGGAATTCTTGGGACGATTGGATGGAGTGGGTGGAGTTGTCAACTATGTATTTCAGTTTCCGTTGTAGTTCTTTGGCTAGTCTATATGTTAATGTGGCTGGTAGTGAGACAATGTGTCTGAGGGAGACTCCTGGCTTGTGTACCTTAGGGAGTCCATAGAAGCAGGGTGTATTGGATCCATTTGGCTTCATTTTTTGGTAGTCTGTTTTGCTGATATCTCCTGAGTTGTGTAATTTCTTCATGGTTGTTTTAAACAGTGGTTCTAACTGTGGTAACGAAGTGTAGAGCTGGATGAACACAGCAGGCCAAGCAGCATCAGAGGAGCAGGAAGGCAGACGTTTCGGGCCTAGACCCTTCA